>NC_072425.2:56597500-57222500 GCF_028878055.3 Symphalangus syndactylus
GCGCACATCACCTGTGAAAGCCAATGCAGGTATCTAGCCACAAATACAGATCCTGTATGAAGCCTTGGCCCTCTGAAAGCACCTAGAAACTAAACCTATCAACTATACTCAACATACCCCACAGTCAAACTTTCAATGGAAATAAAGATATAAAAACAAAAAGCCACATCCAATGACAGCAATTTCAAAAAGATAAAGGAACATCAGCCCTTTCAGATGAGAATCAGTACAAAATGCTGGCAATTCAAAAAGTCAGAGTGTCTATTTACCTCCAAAAGATCACACTAGCTCCCCAGATTGAAATGGCTGAAATGACAGAGAATTCAGAATCTAGGTGGCAAGGAAGCTCAACAAGCAGCCAACAAACATATGGAAGAATGTGCATCATCACTAATCATCAGAGAATTCCAAATCAAAACCACAATGAGATACTATCTCACAACAGTCAGAATGGCTATTATTAAAAAGTCAAAAAACAACTGATGCTGGCAAGGCTGTGGGGAAAAGGGAATGCTTATATGCTACCGGTGGGAATGTAAATTAGTTCAGTCACTGTGGAGAGCAGTTTGGAGATTTTTCAAAGAAGTAAGAGTTGAACTACCATTTGACCTAGCAATCCCATTACTGGATATATACCCAAAGGAAAACAAACCATTCTACCAAAAAGACACATGCATGCGTATCTTCATTGCAGCATTATTCACAATAGTAAAGACATGGAATCAACCCAGGTGGCCATCAACAGTGGACTGGATGAAGAAAATGTGATACATATACACTATGAAATACTATGCAGCCATAAAAAAGAATGAAACTGTGTCCTTTGCAGCAACATGGAAGCAGCTGGAGGCCAGTATCTTAAGTGAACTAATGCAGAAACAGAAAACCAAGTATCACATTTTCATTTACAAGTGGGAGTGAAACATTGGGTACACATGGACATAAAGGTAGGAACAATAGACACTGGGGAACATGAGATGAGGTATAGAGTGGAGAACAAGGGCTGAAAAACTAACTGTTGGATACTATGCTCACTTCCTGGGTAATAGTCAATCATACTCTAAACCTCAGCATCACACTATATACTTTTGGAAAAAACCTGCATATGTATACCCTGAATCTAAAATAAAAGTTGGAAAAAAAAAACCCTACTCATTCCAAGAGCAGGCAGAAAAAGACAGAAATGGGAATGAACAGAAGATGGGACAAACAGGAAGCAAACTATTACAATGGTAGAATTAAGCTCAGTTATGTCAATAATATCAAATGTAAATGGCCCATCTAAACAGCCCCATTAAAAGGTAGTATTGTTAAATTAGATAAAGAATCAAGATTCATCTCTATGCTTCCTATAAGAAAAACACTTTAAATATAAAGATGCAAAGAGGTAAAAGTAAAAACACGGAAAATGATATACTATGGTAACACTGAGCAAAAGGAGCTATAGTGGCTAAATCAGTAACAAAGTAGACATCAGAGAAAAGACAATTACCAAGGTTACAGAGAGTCATTTCATAATGATATGGGGGTCAACTAATCAAAAGTTTATAACGATTGTATATATTTATGTACCTAATAATTTCAAAATAAATGAAGCAAAAACGTATAGGATTGGAAGAAAAAAATAAAAAATCCAAAGTTATAGTGGGGAGATTTCAATACCTTTTTCTCAATGTAATTGATAAAATAAAAATAGACAGAAAACCAATGACAATATAGAAGACTGAAACAACGTTATCGGCTGGGCACGGTGACTCACACTTATAATCCCAGCACTTTGGGAGGCCAAGGCAGGTGGATCACCTGATCTCAGAAGTTTGAGACCACCCAGGGCAACATGGTGAAACCCCATCTCTACTAAAAATACAAAAAAATTAGCCGGGTGTGGTGGCACGTGCCTGTAGTCCCAGATACTTGGGAGGCTGAGGCAGGAGAATTGCTTGAGCCCCTGAGGCAGAGGTTGCAGTGAGCCAAGATGGCACCACTGCAATCCAGCTTGGGCTACAGAGTGAGACTCCGTCTCTCTCTCTCTCTCTCTCTCTCTCTCTCTCTCTATATATATATATATATATATATATATATATGTATATGGGCCATTTACATTTGATATTACTGACATAACTGAGTTTATTTCTACCATTCTAATAATTTGCTTCCTGTTACCATATACCATTGAAACACAGTGTATCAATGTGTGTGTATATATATATATATATAGTATCAATGTATATATGTGTGTGTGTGTATATATGTATCAATGTGTATATATATATAGTTTATATATATATAAACTATATATGTAAACTTGTTGTAATATTAATACTACACCCAATAACATAATATATGTTCCTTTAAAATGCACTAATAAGATTTCCAAGATAGACTATATTATTGGCCATAAAACAAGCCTTGATTAATTTTAAAAAGATTTAAATCATATATAATAGACCACTGTGAAATCAAAGTAAAAATCAATAACAGTATCTCTAGAATATCTCCAAATACTTGGATATCAAACAGCACACTTCTAATTAAAGCATGAATCAAAGACATCAAAGGGGAAATTAGAAAGTTTTTTTTTTTTTTTTTAAGACAGAGTCTCACTCTGTCACCCAGGCTGGAGTACAGTGGCACGATCTCAGCTCACTGCAACCGCCACTCCTGGGTTCAGGCGATTCTCCTGCCTCAGCCTCCTGAGTAGCTGGGACTACAGGCACCCACCACCACGCCTGGTTAATTTTTGTATTTTTAGTAAAGACGAGGTTTCACCAGGTTGGCTAGGATGGTCTCAATCTCCTGACCTCGTGATCTACCTGCCTTGGCCTCCCAAAGTGCTGGGATTACAATGACAATGAAAACACAATGTATCAAAATTTGTGGAGTGCAGACAAAACATCTGTATTAGAAAAGAAAGCTCTCAAATCAGTGATTTCAGCTTCCCACCTTAAAATACTAGAAAAAGATAAAAATCGATTAAGGACTTAAATGTAAGACCTGAAACTGTAAAACTCCTGGGAAAAAAAGTAAAGAAAAAGCTTCATGAAATTAAATCTTGGCAATGATTTAATGGATTTGACACAAAAAGCAGAGGCAACAAAAGCAAAAACAAACAAGTGAGACTATGTAAAACCAAAAATCTTCTGCACAGCAAAGGAAATAATCAACAGAGTGAAAAGGCAACCTACAGAACAGGAGAAAATACTTACAAACCGTACATCCAATAAAGGGGTAATTTCTAAAATATATAAGGAACTGCTATAACTCAATAGTGAAAACTCAAATAACTCAAGAATGAGCAAAGAACTTGAACAGATACTTTGCTAATGAAGACATAAATGGCCAAGTGTCTGAAAAGGTGTTCAAAGTCATTAATCATTAGGGAAATGCAAATAAAAACCACAATGAGATATCATCTCTGTATTAGTCCATTTTCACACTGCTATGCAGAA
Organism: Symphalangus syndactylus; assembly: GCF_028878055.3. Lineage (NCBI taxonomy): Eukaryota > Metazoa > Chordata > Mammalia > Primates > Hylobatidae > Symphalangus > Symphalangus syndactylus. The sequence continues at coordinate 56,600,950 of NC_072425.2, forward strand.
ATATCTAAGACTAGGTAATCTATAAAGAAAAAGAGGTTTAATGGACTCACAGTTCCACATGACTGGGGAGGCCTCACAATCATGGTGGAAGGCGAAGGAGGAGAAAGTCATGTCTTACATGCCAGCAGGCAAGAGAGCATGTGCAGGGAACTGCCCTTTATAAAACCATCAGATCTCGTGAGATTTATTCACTATCACGAGAACAGCATGGGAAAAACCACCCCCAATGATTCCATTACCTCCCACCAGATCCCTCCCACAACATGTGGAGGTTATGGGAACTACAATTCAAGATGAGATTTGGGTGAGAACACAGCCAAACCATATCAATCTCATACCTGTTAGGATGATTATTATTAAAAAAAAAAAAGATAAAAGTGAGGTTGTGAAGAAATTGGAACTCTTGTACACTATTAATGGGAATGTAAAATGGTGAAGCCATGATGGAAAACTGTGGAGATTCTTCAAAAACTTAAAAATAGAATTACTATGTGATGCAGCAATCGCACTCCTGGTTATATATTCAAAGAAATTAAAATCATGATCTCTAAGAGATATCTACACACCCATGTTCACTGCAACACTATTCACAATAACTAAGATTAAAAAACAACCCAAATATCCACTGATATATGAATGGAAAAAGAAAATGTAGTATATATATACAATGGAATACTATTCAGCCTTAAAAAAAAAGAATTCTACCATTTGTGACAATATGGATGGACATAGAAAACATTATGCTAAATGAATTAAGTCAGTCACAGAGAGACAAATACTCCATGATTCCACTTAAATGAGGTATCTAAAATAGTCAGACTTATAGAATAGTGGTTGCTAGGGGATAGGGGAGGGGGAAATGGGGAGTTGCTGAATGGGTGTATAAGGTTACAGTTAGACAAGATGAGTAAATTCTAGAGATCTGTTGTACAGCATAGTGCCTACAGTTAACAATATGGTATTATGCACTTAAAATTTTAAGATCTCATGTTAAGTGTTCTTACCACATACACACAAAACAATAAACAAACAAACAAAAAGCAACAAAAGGACACAAGAAAACTTTCATAGGGATAGTATCATGAGAATATGCATATGTTCAAACTCATTAAATTGTACACATTAAATATGTGTAGTTTTTAATATATCGATGATATCTCAGCAAAGCTGTTAAAAAATTAAGCTGACCTACACAATAAGCACAACAAATTGGAAGAGAATATGAAAGTTAAACCCAAAATAACCAAAAGGGAAAGATAAAGATTAGTAACCATGAAATAGAAAAGAGAAAAAATATAAATAAAATAAATGAATTAAAAATGGTTCTTTGAGATTAATAAAGTCATAGACTCCACAGATATTCAAAGGATATAATAAGAGAATATTAACAACTTTATGTTAATATATTCAACGACTTAGATGAAATTCCTTGAAATAGATAAATTACCAAAGGGCACTCAAGAATAAATATATCTATTAAAAATTAAACATAGTTAAAAACATACCCACAAAGAAAACCCTAAACATATATGGCTTCACTGTCAAATAGCACTATATATTTAAGGAGTAAATAATGTTGATTATACACAAACTCTTCTAGAAAACTGAAGAGGAGGAGACATTTTCCAACTTATTCTATAAAGCCAGTGTCTTAGTCCATTCAGGCTGCTATCACAAAATAACTTATACTGAGTAATCTATAAACACAAGAAAGTTATTGTTCACACTTTTGGAGTAAGGATAGACCAAGATCAATGTGCCAGCAGATTCAGCATCTGTCAATTCCTCATCGATGGCACCTGCTATGTGTCCTCACATGGTGGAAGAGGTGAATGAACTCCCTTGTTCCTCTTTTATAAGAGCGCTAATCCCATTTATGAGGTCTCCACCCTAATGACATAATCATCTCCTAAAGTTCCCACCTCTTAATACTATTGCATTGGTGGTTAGGTTTCAATGCAGTGAATTTTGGGGGAAACACAAACATTCAGACCACAGCAGCCAGCATTACTCTGAAACCAAAACAAGGCATAGATATTACAGGAAAATAAAACTACAGATGATAATCCCCACCATGCACACAGATACAAGAATTATCCAATTAATAAAAATGTAGCTAAATGAATCTCACAATATATAAAACAGTTCATACATGATGACTAAATGGGGTTTATCCCAGAAATACAAGGTTGCTTTAATTTTGGAAATCAATTCATATAATGTGCCATATTAACAGAATAAAGATGAAAAATTCTATGACCATGTCCGCAGATGCAGAAAAAGCATTTTACAAAATCCAATATTCATTCCTGATTAAAAACTCTCTGGAAACTATGAATTGAAGGAAACTTCCTCAACCTGATAAAGTATGCTGACCAAAAACCTGCAACTAACATCATATTAGTGATAAAATGCTCTTCTAACATCAGGACACAGCAAAAATGACCACCCTTTCATTTCTATTCAACAATGTATTAGAGATCCTAGCCATTCTAGCCAATAAAAATAAGATATAGAAAGTGATCTTATTTAAATAGGAGAAGTAAAACTCTTTAATTTGAAGATTACATGATGTTTTATTTTTATGCAGAAAATTCTATAGATTCAACAACAAACTACTAAAACTAATAACTGAGTTGAGGAACATCACAAGACATAAGGTCACAAAAATCAATTGCATTTGTATTCATTAGCCAAAAAACTGAATTTAAAAATGTTTAGGTACAATTTATAAGGTACCAATAATATATAAAATACTAGGATGTAAAGCTAATTAAGTATATGCAGGAGATATATGTTGAAACTACAAAATAGTGATACAAGGAACTAAAGAAGACCTAAATAAATGGGGAGACACATTATGTTCATGGGTCAAAGCCTCAATATTTTTAAGATATCAAATTCTCCCCAAATTGATCTACAGATTCAAAAAAACTTACTAGCAAAGACTTTAAAACCACTGTCTTAAATATGCTTAAAGAGCAAAAGAAAAACACAAAGAATCCCCCCTCCAAAACCAGGAAAATGATATATAAACAAAATGAAAATATCAACAAAGAGAATTTATATAAAAATAACCAAACAAATTCTGGAGCTGAAAAATCTCACATCTGAATTGACAAATTCATTAGAATTCATCAACATATTCAAACAGGCAGAAGAAGGAATCAGTGAACTTGAAGACAGGCCGTATTGAATTTGAGGAGCAAAAAGAAAAAAGAATAAAGAAAAGTGAACAGAGCATAAGGAATTTATGGGGTGCCATCAGGTAAACCAATACATGCATTATGGGGTGGGGGTCTTAATAGGATAAGACATAGAGAAAGGGGAAGGAGATAGGCAGATTATTTCAAAAAATAATGACCCAAAACTTCCCAAATTTGAGGAAAGACATAGACACATAAATCCAAGAAACTTAATAAAATCTGAAGAAATACACAATAAAACACATAAATTGTTGAAAGACAAAAAGAGACTCTTGAAAGCAGTAAGGGAAAAGCAACTTATCACATACATGGTGCTACAGTTTGAATGTCTGTCCCCTCTAAAACTCATGTTGAAATTCAATTGACACTGTATGTAACACTATTAAGATGTGAAACCTTTGAGATGACTAGGCCATGATGGCTCTGCCCTCATTGGTGGGATGAATGCCATTAGAAAATGGCAAGTTCAGGTTCCCTTTGTCTCTCTCTCTCTCACCCCTGTTGCTCTTCTGCCACGTGATGCTTGTCACCAAGGGATCACACAGTAAGAAGGTGACACTGAAGAAGACCCTCACAATATGCCAGCACCTAGATACTAGATTTCTTGGTCTCAACAACTGTTAGTCAGTAAATTTCTGCTCAGTATAAATTGCCCAGTCTCAGGCATTCTGTTAAAGCAGCACAAGATACTTCCTCAAAGAAATTATCAGCGTATTTCTCAGCAGAAGTTGTACAGTCCAGAAGTAAGTGGGATGGTATAATTAAAATGCTGAGGAAAAAATATCAACCAAAAATTCTATGTCTAACAAAACTGCCCTTCAAAAGTGAGGGAGAAATTAAGATATTCCAGATAAAAGCTGAAGGACCTGCCCTACAAGAAATGCTAATGGGAATCCTTCAAAAGGAACAAAGGATGCCAGACAGTAACTAGAAGCCATGTAAAAATACAGATTTCCCATAAAAGCAAATCTATGGATAAATATTAAAATCAGTTTTTAGCTTATAACTTCATTTTTTATTCTTCTACATAATTTAAAAGACAATAGCATAAAAATAATTATATAGTAATGGGTACACAATATATAAAGATGTAACTGTAACATCAATAATATAAAAAGGTGGGTGGTGTTGTAAAGGAGTAGAGTTTTTGAGGTTTTTTTTTTTTTTTTTTTTTTTTGAGACGGAGTCTCGCTCTGTCGCCCAGGCTGGAGTGCAGTGGCGCAATCTCGGCTCACTGCAAGCTCCGCCTCCCGGGTTCACGCCATTCTCCTGCCTCAGCCTCTCCGAGTAGCTGGGACTACAGGCGCCCGCCACCACGCCCGGCTAATTTTTTTTTTTTTGTATTTTTAGTAGAGACGGGGTTTCACCGTGGTCTCGATCTCCTGACCTTGTGATCCGCCCACCTCGGCCTCCCAAAGTGCTGGGATTACAAGCGTGAACCACCGCGCCCGGCAAGGAGTAGAGTTTTTAAATTGTGATTGGAATTAGCCAGTATCAATTTAAAATACATTGTTACACATATAGGATGCTATATGTAATCCCCATAATAACCACAAAGATAATATCAATAGAATGTACACAAAAGGAAATGGGAAGGAAATCAAAATATTTCACTACAAAAATCAGCTAAACAAAAAGGCAATAGTGGAGGAAATGAAGGACAAAAAAAGCAATAGGACTTAAAAGAAAATAAATGGCAATAGTCAATTCTTCCCTATCAGTAATTACTTTAAATATAAATGTATTAAACTCTGCAATTAAAAGACATAAATTGGCAGAATTGATTTTTTAAAAATATGATTCAACTAGAGGATGTCTACAGAGACTCACTTTAGATCTAAAGACACAAATAGGAGGCTGGCCACGGTGGCTCATACCTGTAATCCCAGCACTTTGGGAGGCAGAGGCAGGCAGATCACTTGAGGTCAGGAGTTCGAGACCAGCCTGGTCAACATGGTGAAACCGTGACTCTACTAAAAATACAAAAATTAACTGGGCATGGTGGCGTGCATCTGTAATCCCAGCTACCTGGGAGGCTGAGGCATAAGAATTGTTTGAACCCAGGAGGCAGAGGTTGCAGTGAGCCAAAATCGTGCCACTGCACTCTAGCAAGTCTCCATCTCTAAAAAAAAAAAGACACAAATAGGGCTAGGTGCAGTGGTTAACCCAGCACTTTGGGAGGCCAAGGCAGGCAGATCACCTAAGGTCAGGAGTTTAAGACCAGCCTGGCCAACATGGTGAAACCCCAATTCTACTAAAAATACAAAAATTAGCTGGGCATGGTGGTACACACCTGTAGTCCCAGCTACATCTACTCAGGAGGCCGAGGCAGGAGAATCACTCAAACCTGGGAGGCAGAGGTTGCAGTGAGCCGAGATTGTGCCACCGCACTCTAGCCTGGGTGACAGAGCAAGACTCCATTTCAAAAAAAAGATAAACACACAAATAGTTTGAAAGTAAAATGATATAAAAAGGTACCTCTGGTTACAATATTGGGTGTGTTAGGCCTTAGGTGTAGGTCTCAGGAAACAGAATCTTTCTGACTCCTCTTGTCCTGCTCCAAGGTAGGATCTAATCTTCCCTCACCTTTCTTCCATGAAACCAGTCCCTGGTGCTGAAAAGGTTGGGGATGGCTGCTTTAGAATAAACTGGCAAACGTTAAGTGCTTCCCTGAGCTCTGTAAGCCACTCCAGCAAATTAATCCTTCCAAAAGAGGGAACCCCAACTTGAAGCCTGTCAATCAGAAGTTCTGGAGGCCCAGAGTTGTAACTAGTGGTTGGAGGGGGCAGTCTTGGAAACTGAGCCTTCAACCTGTGGGGTCTGACATTATGCCCAGGTAGATAGTGACAGAATTTAATTGGAGGATACCCAGCTAGTGTCTACTGCTTGCTGGTGGGGAGAATCCCATATAGTTTGGTCACAGACGTCTTCTGTGTTGATGGTTGTCTTGGTGGTTTGAAAGCAGAAGAAAAACATGGTTTGATGGGTTTTTTCCCCCCTAAAACAGCACCCTATGCAAAAAAAAGCGATTAAGGCCAAGAGCAGTGGCTCATGCCTGTAATCCCAGCACTTTGGGAGGCTGAGGTGGGCGGATCATGAGGTTGGGAGATCGAGACCATCCTGGCCAACATGGCGAAGCCCGATTTCTACTAAAAATACAAAAATTAGCTAGGTGTGGTGGCGCGTGCCTGTAATCCCAGCTACTTGGGAGGCTGAGGCAGGAGAATCGCTTGAACCAGGGAGTCAGAGGTTGCAGTGAGCCAAGATCGCGCCACTGCACTCCAGCCTGGTGACAGAGCGAGACTCCATCTCAAAAAAAAAAAAAAAAAAAAAAAGAAAGAAAAAAAGAGAAAGATTGGGATGACTATAGCAACCTTAGACAAAATAGACTGTAAGTCAAAAACTGGTATAAGGTATATGAACATTGTATGATGATAAAAGCATCAACTCACCAAGAAGATACACACATTTTTCTCAAGTACACATGGAACGTTTTCCAGGACAGACTACGGTAGGCCACAAAATAGGTCTTAATCGTTTAAAAACATTTAAATCATACAAATATCTTTTCTGATAAAAATGTAATGAAACTAGAAATAAACAACAGAAGAATCCACATACATGTGGAAATCAAACAACTTTTTTTTTTTTTTTTTGAGACTGAGTTTTGCTCTTGTTGCGCAGGCTAGAGTGCAATGGCATGATCTTGGATCACTGCAACCTCTACCTCCTGTGTTCAAGTGATTCTCCTGTCTCAGCCTCGTGAGTAGCTGGGATTACAGGCTCCCGCCACCAGCCTGGCTAATTTTTGTGTTTTAGTAGAGACAGGGTTTCACCATGTTGGCCAGGCTGGTCTTGAACTCCTGACTTCAGGTGATCTGCCCACCTCATCCTCACAAAGTGCTGGGATTACAGGCATGAGCCACCACACCTGGCCTCAAACAACATATTCTTAAACAAACAATGGATCAAAGAAGAAATTACAAGGTAAATTAGACAGTATCTTTGAATGAAAATACAATATACCAAAATTTATGGGAGCCAGCAAAAGCAGTTCTAGGGGAAATGTATAACTGTAAACACTTCGATTAGAAAAGAAGAAAGATCTCAAATTAATGATGAAACTTTACATCTTAATAAACTAAAAACAAACAAACAAACAAATAAAAAAACTAAACCCAAAGCTAGCAGAGAAAAGTAACAATAAAGGTTAGGGCACAGAAATAAAATAGAAAAATTTTTTAAAAAATAGGAAATCAACAAAATCATGTGTTCTTTGAAAAAAACAAACAAAGAAAAAACAAACAAACAAACAAAAAAACAAAGGCTGGGTGCAGTGGCTCATACCTGTAATCCCAGCACTTTGAGAGGCCAAGGTGGGTGGATCACCTGAGGTCAAGAGTTCGAGACCAGCCTGGCCAATATGGTGAAACCCTATCTCTACTAAAAATACAAAAATTAGCCAGGCATCATGGCAGGCACTTGTAGTCCCAGCTACTCAGGAGGCTGAATTGCTCAAACCTGGGAGGCAGGGCTTGCAGTGTGTGGAGATCACACCACTGCACTCCAGCCTGGGCAACAGAGTAAGACTCCATCTCAAAAAAAAAAAAAAAAGAAAGAAAACAAAAAAACTAACAAATCTTTAGCTAGGTTACCCAAGACAAAAGAGAGAAGACAACTAAAATTCAAAATGAAAAAGGGGATATTGCTGATTTCATAGAAATAAAAAAGATTATGAGAGCTATGAATGATTGTATGTCAACAAACGGATGATCTACATAAAATAGACAAATATTACAAAAACACAATCTACCAAGGTTAAATCATGAAGAAATGGAAAATCTGAAGCCTATAACTCATCAGGTGATTGAATCAGTAATCAAAAACTTTCCAACCAAGAAAAGCCCGGGACTAGATGACTTTACTGGTATATTCTACCAACACTTAGGGAAGAATTAACATCAATCCTTCCCAAACTGTTCCAATAAATTGAAGAGGAGGTCACACTTCCAAACTCACTCTACAAGGCCAGCATTGTCTGATACCAAAGCCAAAGACACTGCAAGAAAAGAATACTAGCGAACAATATCCCTTACAAATATTGATTCAAAAATTCTCAACAAAATACCAGCAAACCAAATTCAACAGTGCATTAAAAGATTATCCACCAGGACTAAGTGGGATATATTCCTGAAAAGCAAAGATGGTTCAACATCAATGGTATTAATAGTTCAACACCATTCAACAAAGATGGTTTCAATGCACTGAAAATCAATCAGTGCAATACACCACATTGATAGAATAAAGGAAAAATATCAATTATTGCAGAAAATACATTTGACAAAATTCATAAAACACTTCCCTTAATCAATACCTCTAAACTCTATCACGTCATAAACTATGCATATACTTTCACCCCCAAAGCATCCTAAAACAATTCCTATTTAAAAATAAACTTATATCCATGCTACTCACAAATATACATCCCAAGTATATGCAAGAACCCTAGAAATACACAATTAAAATTTCCGAAACCCACATATACATGAAATTATCCTATTCTTCTGAGCAGTCTAGGAAAAAAATAATAAAAAATAAATAAATAAGAAGGAAATAGCCCTCGTGTGCCCCGCTGAGGGGGAGGGGTGGGCTGGAGGTGTGGGTGGAGGGTTTGCAGTTCCACTGCAGCAAAGGCTCCTGTGTCCCTGTGCAGAAATGACACATGGAGTCCTGTCATGTCACACGAGAGCGCAGCACACAGACACTCACAAAGAGAGGGGAAATACACAGCACCTGGCTGTCTGCTGCCCCCCGCGCCTCCCCCAGCCACCCTGGCCAAGCCCTTTGTGCTCTGCCCCCACTCCCCGGCCCTGCACCCTCCCCGCCACATGGCACCCAAACTTGGCTCGGGCCAGCCCAGCAAAGTACAGAACTCAAGTCCCAGTGGAATAGAAGATGAACTCAACTGAATTCAGTGAAGATGTAGAAGAACTTCTAAGAAGTGAAAGTGGAGACAGAGGCCAAAGGTGCTGCTCTAGACTGCTCCATGAATTCCAGGACTTCTGAAAAGCACCCTTTGGACAGCGTCTTCACTGCCCTCCAGGACTCGGCTGGTCAGCAATGACCAGCTAGACTCTGTCCCCAGTGTGGAGAGGAGGCAGCTGATCCCACAGGCGCTCCTGGCAGGCTTGTGGAACCCGAGAACAGCTCGCCCTGCCAAGGCAATGGAGAGCAGGCCGGCAGGGCATGAGCTCGGGCTCTGTGTGGCCAGGCAAGGAGGAGTTCTGCAAGCACGCCACCACCCCTTACTACAAGAAGCCTCTGTATGGCATCTCGCACAAGGTCATGGAGAAGAAGAACCCTCCCTCAGGGGACCTGCTAAACACGTACGAGCTCTTCCAGAAGGCAAATGTCAACAACAACCCCTCATCACTTAGGCTCGTGAATGAGCCACAGAAGTGGGACTGTGGTGGCACTGGAGCAGCCACCAACAGTGACCCTAACATCTACTTCCTGATCCAGATGTTCTACATGCTTAACACCCTCACGTCCAACAGGTCCCAGCTGCACAGCAAAGTGGACCTGCTCTCCCTGAAGGTGAACCCCACTGAGATGGTGGCCAAATTCCAGCCGCCCCCACCACCCCATAGCAGCTCACGGGCCATGGAGCTCAAGCAGATGGTGGACCAGAGCCTGTCGGGTGGGGTCCTGGCCTGCTGCCCGCTGGTGCAGCTCTTCTCCAAGCTCTTCAGCCGCGGTCGACTTCTCCTGAGGCTGCAGTGCCTGTGGCTTTGAGGCCAAGCATAAGCTGGAGTCACTGCACCTGCAGCTCATCCACAGCTACGTGGAGGTCTACTACCCCTCAGTGAAGGACACGGCTGCGTGACAGGCCGAGTGCTTGCCCCAGCTGAATAACTTTTTCAGCTGCTTCTAGGCCCAGTGGGAGATGGAGAACAGCCAGGACGGTGGCCAGACTGCCAGCTTCTTTGAGGCCGAGCAGTGGACCCTGGCCACTTCCTAGACCACAAAGACGAGGAGGAGGGCCTGTCTCTGGACCAGAGCAGCACCATCGCCTCTAACCACGTGGTGGACATGCAGGACCTCACCGACTTCCTGGATGAAGCCTCTTAGGGCCCGGCGAGTTTGCCCTCTTCCTCCTCCACTGGCTCTTCCCTGAGCCCTTCGACCACTGCAAGGTGGGTGAGCAGCACAGCTGCTACGGGGATGGCGGCAAGCAGGAGCTGGAGCCGCTGAGGCTGCAGAGCATCCACAACTACCCGGAGGTCTACTTCCCCCACATGCAGGAGGAGGCCTGGCCGCAGCAGTGCGCCCAGCGCATCAACGACAAGCTCCAGGGCCTGGGGCTGGACGCGGGCAGCGAAGGTGAGCCCCCCACGCGACGACTGCTGCGACTCCTCCAGCCTCTGCCCGATGACATCTCAGTAATCAGGGTGGAGGATAGCTTTGAGGGCGAGCGGCGCCGCTCCAAGAAGATCTGGCTGGTACCCATTGACTTGGACAAATTGGAGATCCCCCAGCCCAACTTGGAGGTACCCGGCGCCAACTGCCTGCTCAGCAAGGAGCATCTACGCAGTATCTATGAGAGCAGCCTGTCCATCGGCAACTTGGCCTCGCGCCTGCTGATGCCCCTGTTCCCCAAGCTCTTCACCCACGAGAACCTGCACAAGCAGTTACAGCTGTAGGGGCTCCCTAGGCAAGAAGCAGCTGGACTTGTCCCGCATCAAGTTCATTCGCCACTACGTGCACATGCTCTACCTCCGTGCCCAAAACGACCACTTCTGGACCCTGGAGTTCATGGGCAAACTGGACAAGCACTGCCCGTGCCGGGACACGAGCAGAGGCCCTCCTACCAGCAGCAGTGCAAGGTCCACGTGCTGGCCCCCAGTGCAGAGACATGAGGAGCTATGCAATCAACCCCGAAAGGTTCGGGGAGGAGTTTGAGGGTCCCCTGCTGCCCCCGAGAGGAGCAGCAAGGACTTCTGCCAGACCCCCTTGGACGAGGTAGTGGTCCCTCGCCCGGCTTCCCGGTGCCCTCTCCCTACCTGCTGTCTGACAAGGAGGTGCGCACGATCGTGCAGCAGAGCCGCTCCCTGGGCAACTTGGCTGCAGGGCTCCTCCACCACCGAGAACCTCCGGCTGCAGCACAACCATTCCCGGGCTTGCAACAAGAAGCAGCTGGACCCCACACAGCTGTGGCTCATCCACCACGACGCGGAAGCCGTCTACCCCGTGGAGAAGGTGGAGGAAGTGTGGCACTGCGAATGTATCCCCAGCACCGATGAGCGGTGCCGCTGCCCTAACAGGAAAAAATGCAACATCCTCAAGAAAGCCAAGAAAGTGGAGAAGTGAAGGCCCGTGGCCTGCCCAGAGACTCGGGGTCACCAGAGACTGAGGGTTGCTCAGCAGCATGCCTACGGCATCCACAGACAGGCAACTTATGTCCGTGGGGTGTGGCTTACTACACTTGCGCACGTAAACACCCAACCAACCACAAGAAAGAAGCCTTGAGTTTGGTCTCTTGTCCTTATGACTTCTGTCCTGTGTGTCCCCTGGTGCAGCCTGAGAGTGGGGAGTGCAAGCTGTGAGAGCAGGGACTAGTGGGTAGGGGTCCTCTCTCCCTGGTCGTGTCCTCCCCAGCCCCTCACAACTTCAAATGCAAACTCAGCAGCTTTCTCACTCCTCTTCCCATATTTTACAGCTTCCATTTTTATCCTTCTTTTTTTAATTAAAAAGAAACCCTTAAAAAAATCACTGGGCTCTTTGGTGGCCATTTTACTTAGAAAAAAATCTTTTTAAAAGTGCCGTCTTCAGGCCGGGCATGGTGGCTCATGCCTGTAATCCTAGCACTTTGGGAGGCCAAGGCAGGTGGATAACCTGAGGTCAGGAGTTCAGGACCAGCCTGGCCAACATGGTGAAACCCCATCTCTACTAAAAAAAAAAAAAGCAAAAATTAGCCGGGCGTGGTGGCGGGTGCCTGTAATCCCAGCTACTCAGGGGGCTGACAGGAGAATCGCTTGAACTCGGAAGGCAGAGGTTGCAGTGAACCGACATAGCGCCATTGCATTCCAGCCAGGGCGACAAGAGCAAAACTCCATCTCAAAATAAATAATAAATAAATAAATAAATAAATAAAAGTGCCATGTTTGTGTACAATGGCTAATCATAGCTTCAGGTGGCATGGATACTGATTTTACCGACCTTGTCTTTTACATCTGATTCTGGAAGAGTCAAGAGGCCTCTTGCATGGCAGTAGAAGGGATGGAATAGTGTGAAGCCCTTTGCGACCATGTGCAAGTTTTTCCTTCTGCTCCGGTGCCTCAGAAGGCTTCCATTCAGCTTGGCCTGTCCATCAGGCACGTGGGCAAAATGTTGTGCTCACTCTGTAGAGGAGAACACTTGATGATGATGATATGAATGTAGAAAGCCATGGAAACATGTCTGCAGTGTCTTCATTTGAGCTGTGGCCTTCCACTGTCCCCATTCCCTCTCCACACATGGTTGCTTGTTGGAGATTCTGGGTTCTGGGAGCTGTGTGGTGACTTCCCCAAACCTCAGTGTTAGCTCCTCCAGGCAGCACCACATCCTCGTTCCCTAGGGTGGGCCCATGTCTGGGCCCCTCTTGGGGATACCAGGCAGTGGAAGGACACAGGTCATCTCAGATGGGGCACCCATGTCCCTTCCCAGGGTCCACTCACGACTTTCCCCTTGGACCCCCTAGAAAGTCCTGCTGTCCTCCACCTGGCCACTCCTTGGCTTTGGGAGACACATGTCTTCTCTCCCCACTCACTGGGAATGTCAGACTCCTGCAGGCCAGCTGCATGCTCTCCAGGATCACCAACCAGGAAATTCCCCGACAGGTAAAATCTTTAAAAATGACACTTTACCTACCTAACTTTGGGGGCCAAATGCCTAAGAGGGAAAGGAAACAGTCTAACCACAGTCCAGGAAAATTAATTGAATCACATGGGGTAGACATAAAACCCCTGTGGGAATATTATAGGTTCAATAACCTAATGGCTTAGTATTTTGCTACTTTAAAATGCAGAGATAACAGAAACAATCTGAATATTCCTCATACAGCTGGTAGAGACTTCAGTTCCAGTGGCCATATGACATAATTTTGCCTGTACCCAGGGGCATTTTTAAAAATATAACATCAGATTTTAAGCAATATAAAGTTGCTAACATAACTAGTAAATTTGCTCTTGTGTCATTTACAGATTATTTCTGTTGAAACTGCAAACCTGAATTACTGAAATCTAGAAAGACACAGGGACTTACTGTCATACACAGCTACTCATGCACACACACACTGCTAACTAAAAGCTGAAGTGAGATGAAGGGGGCCTACATGAAAAACAAATTTAACTTCTTTGTGCCTGGAAAGAAGGGACTGGAGTAGCCAGGAGACTCACTTTCCCTCATCGCATGGGCCCTTCTCTATGCCTTAGTCTCTCCAGCACATGCACACAGCATGCACACACACGTGCCTTACCCAAAGACATCTGTGGCCCTCTCCCCACCTGCCCCACTGGTTGTTGGGGGTGAGGAGTCCCATGAAGTTTGTTCTAGTTTCTAGGATGTAAACAAGAAGACTCCAAGCCATGAATTGCCCTGCTTTCCAGAGGGCGAAATGTTGACCCTGCAACTTTAGAAGCGCAATCACTTATTAATAACTTTTTTGAAATTCCCATCTACCCATGTCAGAGAAATCAATAAGTTCTAGGAATTAAATATGTCTGTTTGTAACCTAGAACATGCTCAATTTTTGGAAACCATATTTCAGTGATGATTTTCTTAATAGCGTTCATGTGTAGGGCTTCTTCCCCCAAAATCTTACAGTCCCTTTCGTGAAGTGAAATGGACACATCCTGGGAACTATTCCCAACCCTCTGGACTGTCGTCAGGAAACGCCTGCAGGTCCTGTGCCCTGTCCATATCATGTCCTCACTTCTCCATCCATACAGGTGGCTCCAGTGGGCATTTTTTTATTTTAAACTTTTTACATGAAGCAATAGAAGTATAAAATACTGATTTTTTCAAAATTTAATATGTTCCATGAAATCCGTTGGCTATCCCTTTCCTTCCCCCCATCTAAATTATTTGGTTTTTACTTGTTTGTTTTTTGGATTTTTTTTGTCTTGTATCCCAAGGACTAAAAAATTAGCACAGACACGTTTTGATGTTGAGTGAACTAGTAAGTCACAGTAGGTGGTAGGGTTCATTGGTTTCTCCGTTAGTAAGTTTTTAAAGAATGAAGATAGTCATGAATGTACTGAGTGTTCAAACCCTGCTTCAGTTCACCTTGGCTGTGTCTACATGACGACAAATGTCTGACAGGGAATAAAGTCGTGTCTGGTGTCATTTGCACTAGTGTGTCCCTCCCCCTTCAGTGTTGGCCCCAAACCTTCCTTTTCTTTTATGTTTGTTGTTGGGGAGGGAGGACCACATCAGCAGCAATCAGCAACCAACCACTGGGATCTACTTAGTGGTGAGCGGTCTGGCTGTTTAATTGGTAAGAGTCGCTGGCCTGACCACACTACAGCATGGCCACGTGGGTTCCTGCAGAGATGGCCTCAGTTTCCAACATTCACCCCAAATGTTTGCTTCTGGCCCAATTGAGAGGGGATCTTGAGACTCCCAAGTGGAGGTCATGAGCTTGCATCCTGCCTGACTGTGTAGACTGTATGGATATATGAAGTGGGGGTGGGGGCCAAGGGGCTATTACTGCTGTTTGGAAATATTTGCCTCTTGTAGATCCAGCCTTAATGGTTTTGTGACATCCTAGTACTAGTAAACCCTGCACAAAGTGGGTATCAGAGTTAATACTGTGAGGAGACAAAGTAGTGAGAATAGTTTTGCTAAAGATAATGAAATCCCACATAATGTCTGCATTTTACCATTTACTTGAGTGTATCCTTAGAAAAACTTAATGTAATGAAAAACCCAGGACATTTTTGGAAATCGTGTGCTCTCTAGCAACTTTGTGTGAATTTTTATACAACACTATTTTTTTAAATTACATCAAATGTTATAAAAATAGAAAAAAAAGGAAGTTATCCTATACTCCCCTGGTAGAAGCACAGACCACACACTCACAGCTCTAGAACGGACACACAGCTGCCACATTTCCTGACAATATTAACACTCTTCAGATTACACAAACTCAAACATGCAGATGCCTGAATAACACACCCACAATATACTCATAGATCCAAACACACACATGGCTGTATACTCCCACATACAAACATACACAAGCCTCCACCTTGAAAACTATAAATATTCTGTCCATATCCTCAGGTTACATACATACAGCTTATAACACCCAAATACACCCAGCCATCTCTCTGCCTCCAAATTCTTCACACCTAAATTCTCATCTAGACACCGTGAGCATAAATAAAACTCCTCTACTCTGAATACACACAAATCCAACACACAAAGCATTAAAACATAGAACATTTCCTGCCTTTTCAAATGTATGCACACATATTCACAATATCTCACAGTACCATCAAAATACAGAGAACCACCCCCAGCACGCAAATACACACACACACACCATTCAAATATGAACACATAACTATCTAGTGCCCTCAGAATAAACCCAAAACCCACTATGCTTCTGTAATATACTAAAAACTCACCCACATTCCCCTAAAAACACATTTCCAACACCACCGACTACTTAACCTACCTACATAAATATATATCTTAAATATAGAACACATATACATGACACAGAATACAAATACCCAAAACAGACACAAATCCCCAAAATGTGTTAGTATAAAAACATACCACACCTGCCAATGCCTCCCTTGTCATACAGCAGTCTTCACACACCTAAACACACTCCCTCATCAACTCCCCATACTCCTTAGTGAAATGTAAACACAGCAATGGAACATGTTCTGAATGTATAAACAATGGGGCAGACGTATCACTATGAAGAGTATTCATGGTCCTTCTCTGTGGTGTCTCTGTCTGAGATATTATACCTCCCTAGTCTGTTTAACTCGAGTATGGCCACATGACTTGTTATGGCAAATGAAATGTGAGCAGAAATGCCATGTATGACTGAGTAGAAAAAGTCCTTCTAGTCCTGTCCCAAATGAGGCTGCTCCATCCATCCGGATCCAAGGCAGAGGACCGGTAACTGATCAAAGCCAACCAATGGAGGACATGTAACATATGTGAGAAATCTATGTTGTTGGAAGTCACTGAGATGCAGAATTATTTTTTACATCAGATAATCTGGGATAGTCTAATGGATACATACCCCACCCACCAAAACACAGAGAAATATCACACTGCAAACACACACACACATCCTCTCAAAACTCCCCAAATATGCATCGTCAATTATATACAGTTAGAAATACACATCTGGCCGGGCACGGTGGCTCACGCTTGTAATCCCAGCACTTTGGGAGACCGAGGCGGGTGGATCATGAGGTCAGGAGATCGAGACCAGCGTGGGCACCCTGACGAAACCCCGTCTCTACTAAAAATACAAAAATTAGCCGAGCGTGGTGGCCCACGCCTGTGGTCCCAGCTAGTCGGGAGGCTGAGGCACGAGCATCCCTTGAGCCTGGAAGGTTGAGGCTATAGTGAGCCGAGATCGCACCACTGCATTCCAGCTTGGGCGAGAGGAGACCCTGTCTCAAAAGCAAAACAAAACAAAAAACAGCAAACAAAAAAACAACTGGTAGGAAAATGCACCCTCAAAACACATGATGAGATGGTCAAGACCAGACCCTAGGAGGGTGGGGACTGGCTGGGTGGGTATCCAGAGACCATGGGCATTTCATAAGGCATTGTTTCCAGTCTCCTCCACTCAGAGATTCTTCCTCCCCTGAAGTCTTGCATTAAGTAAGTGACTGAATCAATCATCAAGAGTTAATGAAGCTCTGACTTTGTACATATTGTCCTTTGCTTGTACAGTTGGGGACTGCCTTAGAAACAATCTCCAGGTAACTTTTCCAACTGCTTTTGTGAAGCCAAGTTTTCCATTTTAAAATCTAAGATTAACTCAGTAATCTTGCTTTTACAGCAAGTGGGCATGGAGCTGTAAAAGTTATGGACAAGCTGCTTGGTGCATTAGATAGCATAGGAGCTAACCTTGTGGGACATCTCCCCACATTCGTAATATTTACCCCTAAGTCTATAATCAATAAATGCTTGTTTGGAGGCCATAGAAACTCTTCCCAAGATCTGACCTATGTCTTCTGCCATCTGCCTGATTCCTCCCACAGGAAAACACTGTGTAGGAGATATTGTGAATAGAAATATGAATATAGGCTGGGTGTGGTGGCTCACGTCTGTAATCCCAGCACTTTGGGAGGCCAAGGTGGACGGATCACCTGAGGTCAGAAGTTCGAGACCAGCCTGGCCAACATGGTGAAACCCCATCTCTACTAAAAATACAAAAATTAGCCAGGTGTGGTGGCGGGCGCCTGTAATCCCAGCTACTCAGGAGGCTGAGGTATGAGAATTGCTTGAACCCGGGGAGGCAGAAGTTGCAGTGAGTGAGACGGCACCATTGCACTCCAGCCTGGGCAACAGAGTAAGACTCTGTCTCAAAAAGAAAAAAAAAATTACAAAAATTAGCCAGGCATGGTGGTGGGTGCCTGTAGTCCCAGCTACTCAGGAGGCTGAGGCAGGAACAACCGCTCAAACCTGGGAGGTGGAAGTTGCAGTGAACCTAGATTGCACCACTGCACTCCAGCCTGGGCAACAAGATTGAAACTCCATCTCAGAACAAACAAACAAACAAACAAACAAACAAACAAAATAAATAAGAAGATGGATATGTTGATGGAAAAATAAGCAAAAGACATGAAATATACAACCTACAAAATAAAAATGATCAATAAACTCATAAAAAGTTTACCTCACTCATAAAAATAGAAATTAAAACAAAAAAGAGGTCATTTTTTTCCACCAATCAAATTGATGAAGTTGAAAAGGCAATACTATCTTGTGTTTTCCAGAATAAATTAAAAAGAACCCTCTTATCACTGATGGTAAAGGTATAAATTTATGCAACCTTTCTGGAGGAAAACTTCAATATGTATAAAAATATTTTTTACCCAGTAATTTAATTATTTGGAATTTCTGTTGGGAAAACAATCAGAGAATCATGTATTTATGACCTAGATTGTTAATCTCAGGTTGTTTTGTTTTTCAAAAAGGAGCCATCAAAAAGATAGTACGGGAATATTATAAACAACTCTACACACATAAACTTGATAACTTAGATGAAATGGACTAACTTCTCAAAAAGCACAGTACTCTAACTTACCCAATATAAAATAGATAATTTGAAAGGCTAGTTTAAGGGCTCAACTATTAGAAAATAGAATTCAAAAAAGAAATCTCCAGGCTCAGATGGTTTCACTAGAAAATTATACTAAATGTTCAAAGGTTATTCAATCTCTTCCAGAAAAGAGAAGAGGAAGGAACATTTTTCAATTCATTTTATAAAGTCAGCATTACTCTGATACAAAAAACAGACAATGATAGTAAAACTGACCCAATAATCTTATAGACTGTTCTTTTGGATAAACATAGAAACTGATCTTTCTGTTCTTAAAGCTTGAAGCTTGCATTTGTTTTCTATGAATTCCTTCCTCAGGAAAGGACCTTCAGACCTCTCAAAAAGAGTATTAGAGAACTGAAAGTCACCAGATCACCACATCCTGACAATAAGAAGCCTGGAGCCCTCATTCCTCATGATTGCTTCCTTTCCCCTCTCTAATTCCTATATTCTTGCACATTGTCACATTTCTTCTCTGTTATGTAAACCACTAGTTTTAGTCTGTCGGGGAGATGGATTTGAAACTGAGCTCCCCCATCTTCTCGGCTGCAGCACCCAATTAAAGCTTTCTTCCTTTGCAATACTTGTTGTCTCAGTGATTGGCTTTTTGTGTGGTGAGCAGCAAGGCCTAGACCAAACCCCTGGTGTTTTGGTAACAATAGTTCCAAAAAAAACAAAAACAAAAGAATACTACAGACCAGCCGGGCACAGTGGCTCACGCCTGTATTCCCAGCACTTTGGAGGGCCGAGGCGGGTGGATCATGAGGTCATGAATTCAAGACCAGCCTGGCCAACATGGTGAAACCCCATCTCTACTAAATACAAAAATTAGCCGGGCGTGGTGGTGAGTGCCTGTAATCCCAGCTACTTGGGAGGCTGAGGCAGGAGAATCGCTTGAACCCCGGAGGTGGAGGTTGCACTGAGACCTTGCCACTGCACACCAGCCTGACAACAGAGCGAGACTCCATCTCAAAAAAAAAAAAAGAATACCAAAGACCAATATCCCTCATCAATAAATGAAAAAACCCTTAACAAAATATTGACAAGTAGAATTCAACAACAGATAAAACAAATTATACACCATGACTGAGTGGGATTTATTCTGGTAATAGAAGGCTGGTCCAGTATTCAGAATCAGTCAGTGTAATCCACCATATCAACAGGCTAAAGAAGAAAAACCATATAATTATGTCAATCGATGGAGAAAAACCACTTGAACAAATTCAAAACTCATTCATGACTTAAAAAAGACACTCGCTGAAGTGGGAGGATCACTTGAGGCCAGAAGTTTGCGACCAGCCTGTGCAACATAAAAAGACCCTATCTAAAAAAAAAAAAAAAAAAAAAATAGCCAGGTGCAGTGGCTCACACCTGTAATCCCAGCACTCTGGGAGACTGAGGTGGGTGGATCACGAGATCAGAAGATTGAGACCATCCTGGCTAACACAGTGAAACCCTGTCTGTACTAAAAATACAAAAAATTAGCTGGGCGTGGTGGCACACACCTATAGTCCCAGCTACTTGGGAGGCCGAGGCAGGAGAATCACTTGAACACAGGAGGTGGAGGCTGCAGTGAGCCGAGATTGTGCCACTGCACTCCAGCCTGGGCGACAGAGCAAGACTCCATCCCCCCCCGCAAAAAAAACCAAAACAAAACAAAACAAAATTAGCTGGAGAGGTGGGTGGTGGTGCATGCCTATGGTCCCAGCTACTTGGGAACTGAGATGGGAGGATCGCTTGAACCTAGGAGTTGGAGGCTGCAGTGAGCCATGATCACACCCCTGCACTCCAGGCTGAGCAACAGAGTAAGACCCTATCTCTGAAAAAAAGAAAGTCTTAGAAAACAATAAATAGAGGAGGAGCTTACCTCAACTCTATCAAGTACATCTACAAAAATTTCTAGCTAGCATTATTATTTAATGGTGAAAGAGTGAATGCTTATCCTCTAAGATCAGGAACAAGGCAAGGATGTCCTCCCTCACTACTGTTACTCAACGTATGTAACCCTGGAAGTTGTAGTCAGCACACTAAGGCAAAGAAAATCATGAAAGGGAAACAGATTGGAAAGCAGGTAATAACATTGTCCTTCTTTGCAGATGCCATGATGATCTATGTAGGAAATCCCAAGGAATTTACAAAAAACCAAAACACTCCCTAGAATGAGTGCATTCAGCAAAGTCACAGGACACAAGATCAACATACAAAACCAACTGGATTTCTATATATTAGCAACAAACTAATTCATAATAATAATTAAATTTAAAATATGTACTATTAATCCCTTAAAAAATGAAATAGTATTATATAAATCTAAAAAACGTGTGTAGGATTCTTACGCTGAAAACCACTACATGTATGCATGTATCTATGTGTGTGTATAAACTTGCATGTATATGTATCTGTGTGTTTGTCTGTGTTAATTAAATGCAACGATCATGGCCCAGATTGTGTTACATGGTGGGAAAACAGACATGAACAAGATGGAGTGGGTACCTCCCTTCAGGCTGCTTACAGTGTAGCTTGGAAGTCAGACACTAAACCCATGAATGAAAATGTGTTGGGAGCTTCAAAGAAGTAGCCCTGAGTGCTCATGGCATCAAGCACCTGGAAGACCAAATCATGAGGTCAGAGCATGGGGGTGAGACTATACAGATTTACAAGGCTTCTGTTAGAATGTCCTTCTATTAGAGGACATGTCCTCGATGTCCTCTAATTCTAGATATCTGGAGGAGAGATGCTGATTGGGCCATTCTAGGTCAGGACTCTCTCTCCTACCCCTTCAAGAGTGTGTGTGCGTGTGTGTGTGTGTGTGTGTGTGTGTGTGTGTGTGGTGGGAGGCATGACTCAATATAAATGTAGCAGCTGAGTCCTAATTTTGGATGAGGGGGTGAGGAAGAACCATTTGCACTGGCTGGATGCACCAAAGGCTAGAGAAAAACTAGAAAGAGCACCAAGATTTAAAGAACCAGAGGAAGAGGAGCTGCAGGGAAGAGAAGCAAATGAGAAGGAGCATCCACAGAGTCAGAGAGAAAGCAGAGTCAGGGCTTCCTGCTGTTGAGTGAGTTGTGCAGCTGCTCCAACTGCAGTAGATTGTTCACCTCAGGTTGTTTTGTTCTCAGAGTTCTCCCACTGAGCCATGAAGGTGACAGTGCTATGTGCCTCAGAGGGCTGCTGAGTGTGCAGAGTGAGACGCTGCACACTCCCCTTAGCGATCTGAGTTGTGACTATTGTGGCTCAGGAGCACAGCTTACAGTTTTAGCATCTGGGAGTGCTTTTCTTGGCAGGCTGCAGACACATGCGTTTGGAAAATAGGAAGAAATCCAAAAATGGCTTTTGCCGTGGCTCAGCTAGAATTGTCGGTAACGTGGCAACTCATTTCCTCTGGATAGATTTGTGGCAGCTTAAAATTCTAAGAACTGCACTTTCTTCAGTGGTTCAAGGAGATCTGAATCCCAGGCCTCTGACAAAGGGTTCTCTCCCAAGACAATAACACACCGTGTTTCTCTCCTTTCTTCCACAGACCTCAGAGGACAAGCCTTCTGAAAGGGACGCCCTGCAGCCTGGCTGCAATATTGTGACCACAGATTACACACTGTACAGTAGCACAACCCTGATGGCTCTCTCCACAGGGCAAGGGGTGGACCTCTTCATGCTTGACTTGGTAGGTACAGAATATGGTAGCCTCTGGGCTTGGGGACTTGATGGGCCTCTGTGTTTTAATGCTAGTCGCCTGGGATAATTTCCTGGTCATTCCTAATACTTGTTTTTGGGGCCAGAGAGCCTGAAAACCTAGTTTCGGGAGCCAACACCATCATCAGAAACCATGAAGGGCCTCTGTCGCAGTGAGGGAACCCAGGGTAGGAGTTCCTGCAGAGTCAATTGCATCAACTCAAGCCCTATCCTTAAGGAGTTCATTTTTCAAAAATGAACTCAATCTCTTTGGTTTATGAGAGCTCCATGATTTAAGAATCATAATGCTGCAAATTTCCAGACAGAAGCATGAACTCTTTAGAGCAGCACCATCCGGTAGAATGCTCTGTGAGTTTTGCTTTTAAATGCTGGATGCCTTGTTTATCACTTATGAAATGTTTTGCCAACTATACTGAGGTCTTGTGAAAACTCAGATAATGTTGACCAATGACAACTTCAAAACCTCATGTGTTCACTTAGATAAAAGGTCAGTATTTAAATTTAATTTCGATTTACAGATGTTATTGAGCATCTACTATGTCCCAAAGCACCATTTCAGGCAGTGGAGATACAGCATTGATCAAACACACATGCCAGCCCTTTTGGAGTTCACATGTCAGTTTGTATGTGGAGAGAGGGGGATTGCAAATTTCAAAATGAAACAGAGTTAACAAAACAGGGTTTGCAGTATGGAAATCCAGAAACTTTTCAAATAGAATCTTTTCACCTATAAACCCATTAGACAAAGGCCCACTGCTGTGTCAGTTTGCTAATGCCACAGTTTCCCTTTATTTTCAAAGAAGCCGGCAAACCCTCAGAAATTCTATGGCTTACACATATTACTCTCAATAAATTGCCCTTTCTACAGTTGCTGTAGAGTAACAGCTAACATAATTCTTAATAAGTTGTAGGAATGTAGGTACCTGTCCTAGGGAATTTACATCTATTAATGCATTTAAACATCACAGCAGCTCTGTGAGGTAGGTCCTACTATTATTCCCATTTTCAGATGGGGAAACTGAGGCACATAGAGGGTGAGTAACTTGCCTGAGGTCAAGCTAGTGACTGGTGGTGTCAGGAGTCACACTCTGGCAATCGGTGCTTTAACTACTAAACCAGATTGAATTTCAAAAACAACTGCTCTTGAGTACAAGTAAAATATCTCCAAGAACATTCTGAGCAGTTCTAAAGGCAGTAGGAGGTTCTTTGACTCAGGTACTCAACTCAAGGACTCCCAGGCACAGACAGAGCCTCTGCTTTCTGCCCTCAATCATGACAGCAGGGCCCAGTCTGGACATAGGTGGGCAGGAGAGCTTGTCAGCATGACAGAAGGAAGAGATGAACCATAGCATAATCTTTCCTGATTTCTGTGTATTATCCTGAAACCCCTTTGGATCACATCACCCTACTATAAAGGACATTTGAGCAAAGACCCAGTGCACAAAGCTTAGTGCCTGTTTGGGATGTTGACGTCCAGTGGAGATAGCTTGTGGCAGTTGTCACAGATAGAAATGCCGTGGAGGGCAGTCAGCAGTGATGGAGGCAGCATTCCCTGGTGGGTCAAACTCAGCCTGTGAGGTCTGTGGATTTGCAGACCTGATGATTTGATTTTGTCAGAACACACATATTGTTCAGGCACAGACAGACCACCTCCTGTTAACCAACTCCCCATTGTGGGATAAAGCTCAATGTCAAAGCATTCATTTACAAATAGGAGCCTTTGTTTCTCAGTGACAAGGATCTGGTGCCTGATCATCAGGGACCCTCTTATCAGAGTGTATGAGAGCTCATATTAAAAATCAGCGGTTGTTGGTGACCACACAATCAGAACAAAGGGGCATATTTTCCAGGTTAATAAAATTGTGGAAACAACATTCCAGGGGCCTGAGAGTCCCTGCCCCAGACCCAGGAGTGGATCAACCCAAGGCGTTTTCACCCACCCTGATGCAGAATGAGCTCCTCTGTTCAGGTGGAGAGTGAGTGCCACTGTTTAAATGACAGCTGTGCATCTCCACGCTCTTTGCTGAAAAGCAAGAGCAAAATCGACCCCAGATCAATTAAGTGAAAGGAGTTAGTTACTGCATTGATGGTGATACGAGAAGGGGGCAGGGAAGTGCTGGGAGGAAAAGGGCAGGGTCCTTGGCGAGGGCTCCACCCCCGGGCCTGTGCCCATGGACCTAGGTTAGGACAGGCATTTGTGTTTCAGTGCCCAAATGTTGTATTTCCCAAGACCACCCTGGCCTGTCACGCCCCCATCCTGTGCCTATAAAAACCACGAGACCCTGTAGGGCACGCACACAAGCGGCTGGACTTCAAGAGGAACACGCCCGTGGAAGAACACACGGGCATCTGCCATCAGGCCATTGACCTGTGGATGGTGGAAGATAAGGCAGGGCATATAATTGAGCTGACTAACGCAAGCCGCCTATGGACGGATGGCTAAACTGAAAGAGCACTCTGGAACACACACCCACTGGGACTTCAGCTGTCAACATGCACACCTAGATGCTGCCATGGGGTCGGAGCCTCACAGCCTGCCTGTCTGCATGCTCCACACCCCCATCACATGCCCTGCGAGGGAGATAAGGGAACTTATCTCGTTTCACTGGGAAAGCAGAGGACCTTGGCTAGGAATGGGCAGGGCTAGAGCACCAGGAAGCAGAAAGCACGGCAGTAGTCCTGCAACACGGCCACTCTGTCCTGGACACCAACTCCAGTGCTGTGCCTCTCTCTCAGGTTTCAAATCCCATGGAGGGGTATCTAATTTTTAAGCTAAGGCATGTGCCTGGCCTTGGTCTAGAAAAGGCCCAGATACGGATCTTTCTAGACTGACATCCCACTCTTTAAAGGATGTCAGGGCACTTTTCAGAAGTGGAACTCAAGGCTGGTGTGCTCCAAAGCAACAGATGCCCACAGCGAGTTAAAGCTCATGAGACAAAAACCATCACGTGCATGCCTGTAATAAAAAGAAGTTCGATTTACTGGGCAGGGGGATTTTGCTTGGTGATTCTAAAGAGGGTTTGAGGAACAGAGGGTCAGTCTGGATTGGATATTGCCTGGAAGTGAGTGCAATTAATGATTAGTTATCTTAATAATTTTTAGTTAGGAGCCAGGGAGATTAAAGTGAAGTCGTTGGTAAAGAAGCAGTTGTCAGTCTTGTTAGCAGAAGAGAGGAATGTGTAGTTGTTGAGTCTCCTAGTCACCGTCTTATTTCAGACATGGACAGCATGGCCTTCCTTCTTTATATTCTGGGAATATCTCTGATGTTCCTTGGGAACCTCTGGGCTAGCTGTTAGCTGTAAGCTGTCATTTTGGAGTTTCTCACTTTCTCAAAATCTTGAACATTAATCAAAATGAATCTGGTTTCCAGGCCCCGACTTTACCCCTAGTGACTTAGAGAGACATCAGCATTTAAGGTGGTGTCTGTTGCGAGCTGATCACATTTTTAGTGAGTGATGTCACCAGAATTAGATAAAGGGGTGTCTGAGGGATGCCCTGCAGGTATTGACAACGGTGGCTATAAGAGGGACTGGGCACAATTTTATTAATAAGTCTGAGGATTCCTTTAGATTTTACCAACTTTTTCCTTATGCCGGGTGAACACAGTTTCCAATTGAAAGAACCTCCTCTTTTCCCCAGATAAGAGTAGTTGGGATACCAGAAACGTTTAATGGTTTCCCCAGATAAGAGTAGTTGGGATACCAGAAACGTTTAATGGTTTCTGAGATTGAATCATTAACATAAACAAAATAACTGGGCCGCAAATTGTCAAAATGCATCCCTCACACATCAGTGCAACTTCTCCTCTAACTGTTGACGGCCCAAGTCTTTCTGAAAACATTAATCTGGGGGTGAGAACTTGGGAGATAAACATAGTCATGTTCTTTATAAATAAGGAGCCTCCCTGACGTAGAAATCACAAAGAAAAAGAAAGAAGACCATGGGCCTCTTCCCTTTGAATTGTCTTCCCTCTTGCTATGTTACTACTTGAGCTTCATTTGTGGGCTCCATATTATCACTGTTCTTTCTACCACTCATAAAAACACCACAGGGCAGGCTCCAGAGTGACCACAGCTAAGCCCCAGCTCTGCCAGCAGGTCCCTCATCTTCTCATGATTCTGTGGGCTTCTGTTTCCTGGCATCTCTCTTCTTTCTGGCGTCTCTCTTCATCTCTCTAGGCTCTTGGTGAATTTGTACTGGTGGAAAAAGATGTCAAGATTAGTAAGAAAGGAAAGATTTATAGCCTGAATGAGAGCAATGCTAAGTATTTTGACAGGGCCGCCACTGAATATGTGCAGAAAAAGAAATTCCCTGAGGTGAGTGAAGAAAGCCCAGGTGGGTCGGAGGGAGAATGTTGTCTCCAGGGGGTCCTGTTTGGGTGGTGGCTTCAGGGGGCCTTGCTGAAAGAGGTTGGAGCCACTGTTCATAGCTCTGGTCAGTATGAGAATGGCAAACTCTGCTTTTCTTCATAAGCAATCAGTATCTTTTATAGCTAAAATTTACCTTCTAAAGATAATACTTCCCTTTACATTTAAGTTGTTCCAGGAGAAATTGTTTGTAACAAAAGTTAGGGATCACACTTGCAAAATTCAGAGCTCAGGCCAGAACCTTTCTTAAGTCATTTGTTTAATCTAAGCTCCAACCTATAGATTCACTCACTCAATTGCATTTGCTTTTCGAAGGAATAATTACACAAGAAAACTTCAAAAAGTTCATGGAAAAAAATGAAATTAAAAGATAAAATTAAAAATACAAAATTTATTTCTCAACATAAGCTCCATTGAGCTCAAGACACTTTTGTAAGGGTTTATACCAGCCCTTTAGTCCAACCCTAAACCCAAGGTCCTGGGAATTTAACCCTGCCAAGGCAGGGTCTTTTTTATGTTATTTGCTCAAGAAAAAAGGATGCCCTTTAAAGGTTTTTTAATATTAGAAAACAAAAAGAAGCCAGAAGGAGCCAAATCAGGGCTGTAGTTATATTCCATTAAAACTCTTGCAAAATTCCCTTGTTTATTAAATTAATGAGAGGAATGAGCAGAGCATTGCTGTGGTGGAGAACTCTCTGGTGAAACTTTCCTGGGCTTTGTCTGCTAAAACTGTGGCTTTCTCAGAACACTCTCTTAATAAGCATATGTGGGCCAAGGAGCCAACATCTCCCCAGTGTTGTGAAAATGAATGGCCGTGATTAGTCAAGGCCAAATTGTATCC
This sequence comes from Symphalangus syndactylus, assembly GCF_028878055.3. Taxonomy (NCBI): domain Eukaryota; kingdom Metazoa; phylum Chordata; class Mammalia; order Primates; family Hylobatidae; genus Symphalangus; species Symphalangus syndactylus. The sequence continues at coordinate 56,628,400 of NC_072425.2, forward strand.
TGCACCTTCAGAGGCTCTTGCTCTCCTCCCCCAAGTTATGCCCATCTATAGCTATCCATCCATCCATCCATCCATCCATCTGTCCATCCATTCTTATATCCTTTCATCCCTCCCTCCCTCCTATCTATCCATCTTCCTTCCTATCTATCTACCTATCTATCTATCCATCCTCCTTCCTATCCATCTATCATCTATCTATCTATCTATCTATCTATCTATCTATCTATCCATCCTCCTTCCTATCTATCCATCCTTCTTCCTATCTATCTATCTATCCATCCTCCTTCCTATCTATCCATCCTTCTTCCTGTCTATCTATCTATCATCTATCTATCTATCATCTATCTATCTATCTATCTATCTATCTATCTATCTATCTATCTATCTATCTATTCATCCATCCTCCTTCCTATCTATCTATCTATCTATCTATCTATCTATCTATCTATCTATCCTTAACTGAGAGATTTCTCACAGCTTTCCTTTCCAGAGCAAAGGTAAATTGAAGAATAGCAACACCTCCGTCTGTTATGTGGAGTCATTCTGGGCTTAAAAACTAGGAATTTAGGGATGTAAGTTCTATCTCTAGTTCCTGGTAGTTCTCTGTGTGTCTTCCGAAAGATTCTTTCTGTATTTAAATGTTTTGGTTTCATGACTTAACGTTTTCTCCAAATATAAAAATTGTGGTTGTTCGTGTGTAACACGTGGAAGGCACCAAAAAAATAAAATGTAAACAAAAACTATGTGTAAGTTTCTTCACTCTCAGTAGCCCCGCTGTGAACATCATCATACATCTGTCTAGGTTTTGTTTTCTTGCAAATGTGCTTACATAGTTATCATATGTAATCCAATTATAAATACAGTTTTTAAACCTGCATTTCTACTTACATCTACTTCATGAGTATTTCCTAGTTATTAAAACTTCTTCAAAAGCACATTGCTGTACCATAACATATTTAATCATTCTCAGGTTGTTCCACACTTAGTCTGTGTCCAGCTTTTCACTCCATAAAAAAATATTGCAGTGAGCCCCTTTGTACCTCATCTTTGCTGATCTGAAAATTCCCTTAGAAAGTATTCCTAGAAGTAGGATTTCTGGTAAAATAGAATTGTGGATCCTCACCTTAGTCTTCACTGTTAAGTCAGGCCAAGGTGTTTCATCTTGGATCCAATAAAGTGCTAAGTAACTAAAATACCTGAAGACTTGGTAATTTCTTGCCTGTAGTGTGGTTTCAAGGGATGCACTAGAGGACAGTATAATATAATGATCTTCATTATAATTATGGGTTGGATTTAATAATAATAGTAGTTAACATTTACTGGGTGATTAATATGTGGTAAGCCCTGTTTAAAACAGTGTTTTACATGTATTAACTCCTTTATTCTCGTAACAACTCTTGGAGGCAGGTACAGATGGCGAAGATAAGGCACAGAAGGGTTCAATTACTTATCCAAGTGACTGAGCCAGGATTCAAGCCCAAGCATTTTGGCTGCCAACCCATACCCTTAACCACAGCATGACCCTGCTTGGAAACAATCAAATAGGGAAGAACCCTCACCTCCCACACACTGGGGTTGCAGGGCTTAGGGCTGCCTAACCTGCCGGGAGATAGCGCCGCCTCCTTGCTGGCTGCGGAGTTTCTGCCTCCTTCACCTTGGTTCCTTTTCCTGCTTTATGGGCTGTGTGCCTGCTCGGTATGGGCAGGAAAAAAGCCCAGATGAAGAACACACAATTCTGTATCTGGAAGGGAAGAGGAATATGTATCAGGCTGTTTTCAGGAATCTGCTGGAAGGCGGATGGAGGGAGGAAATGAATGAAAGAAAACACTGCTTCAGGGGTTTGGTATTTTGTGTTCTTATTTTTGTTTTTGACAATTGTTAGTGCATTAGGCTTGCCTAATTAGCAGTAATAGTTCCTTACATTTTTCACAAATTCCACCTGGTGCAATGCCAGATGTGATCTATAAAATCAATGTTCCTAGAGATAACAGGTCTAGGGGGTAATGAATTCCCTCAGTATTTGCTTTTCTGCAAAGGATCTTATTCTTTGCCGATGAAGCTTAGTTTGGCTAGATATGAAAGTCTTGGTTGGAGTTTCTTTTAAGAATGTTGATCATTCCCTATGACTCATGGGAAATGGACCTCTGCTGAGAGGTCCATTGTTAGTTTGATGGGCTTCCCTTTGTAGGTGACTTGACCCTTCTCTCTAGCTGCTTTTAACATTTTTTCTTTCATTTCAAGCTTGGAGAATCTGATGATTATGTGTCTTGTGGATGATCTTCTTGTGAAGTATCTTACTAGGGTTCCCTGCATTTCCCGAATTTTCTATTGGCCTCTCTAGCTGAGTTAGTGAAGTTCTCATGGGTAATAACCTGAAATATGTTTTCCAAGTTGTTTCCATTCTCTCCATCTCTTTCAGAGACACCAATGAGTCATAGATTGGGTCTTTTTACATAATCTCATATTTCTCAGAGGTTTTTTTTTCATTCCTTTTTATTCTTTTTTCTTTATTCTTGTCTGACTGTCTTATTTCAGAAAGCCAGTCTTCAAGCTCTAAGATTCTTTCCTCAGCTTCATCTATTGTGCTATTAATACTTGCGATTGCATTATGAAATTCCCGTAGTGTGTTTTTCAGCTCTATCAGGTTGATTACATTCTTTTTCATCCTGGGTATTTAGTCTGTCAGCTCCTGTATTGTTTCATTGTGATTCTTAGCATCCTTGGATTAGGTTTCAACATTCTCCTTAATCTCGATGATCTTCATTCCTGTTTGTATTCTGAATTCTATTTCTGTCATTTCAGTCATCTCAGCCCAGTTCAGAACCCTTGCTGAAGAGGTGATGCAGTCATCTGGCAGAAAGAAGGCACACAGGCTTTCTGAGTTGTCAGCTTTCTTGCATTCATTCTCATCTGTGTGGGCTGATGTTCCTTCAGTCTTTGAAGTTCTGTCCTTTGGATGGGTTTTTTTTTTTCTTTTATCCTATTTGATAACCTTGGGGGTTTGATTGTGGTACAAGTTGGGTCCAGTTTACTGGCTTTGTTTCTGGAAGATTTTAGGGGGTCAAAGCTCAGCTCCCAACTTCTGGACTGCATGCTCTAATTCTGGACTTCTACTGGGCTTTGTTCCCTGTCTCCTTGATGTTAGGAATCCACTGTGCTGGGGGTATGGAGGTTCTCCCAGATAGCAGGTCACAACATTTGTATGGGTGGTGCCAGCCAAAGTGCTTCATAGGATGGTGGCAGTGGAATCTGTCCTCGTTTGCATGTGCCAGCAGCAGTGGCAGTGGCGCCGTGGTGGGGTGCATGCTTGTCCACTGTGGTGGGGTGCTAGTGGGTGCTGGGTTGCCGGCCTCTGTGCATGTGTTCACAGCAGTGGCAGAGGCAGCATGGTGTCAGGAGGAAGGGCACTCCAGCTGGCGTCTTACATGTATTTACACTGGTGATGGTGTTAGCATGTGGGTGGGGTGCTGGTGGGTGCAGGAGTGTGTGTGTCCTCTGTGTGTGTTCCTCTGGGTGGCAGTGACCACTCAGGGTGGACATGTGTCCATTATTCTCCATGCCTAGTTTCAGGCTGGTGGTAGCTTGGCGCACGGGTGGGGCATTAGTTGGGGCAAGGTCTACCCATACACACATGCTCTGGCAAAGCCATATGGGGGGTGGCTGTGGGCAAGTGTATGCAGGCAAAGCAGCACAGGGGAGGCTGCAATGGGGGGAGGGCATTAGCAGGCTGGTGTATGTCTGTGGGGTTACTCTGCTGGAGCTCTCTGCTGGTCAGGTATGGTCTGCCAGCACAGGAGCTATGATGTGGGGCCCTAGGAGGTACCCTCGGTGGGAACCCAAGGCTGCATTGCAAGCAGGCGTGGCCAGGCTGGGGCCCCAGGAGAGACCAGGAGACTGAGGGGTGCTCAGGTCGGACTGGCCCTGTCTCATGGACCACCCCGCAGAGTTCAGATCCCACAGTTCTCCTAGGGCTTAAGTCTCTTATAGGAGCAAGTTGAACCTCAGGGGATGGGTGTCCCTGGCCATACTCCACTAGAGAAGCTCCTGCAACAAACTCTCTGAGCTCCACACTGGCTGGAGTTCTGCCCCTCCCCTTCTCTAAGCAGCTTTCCCTGCCAACTCAAGTGTCCACGGTGGTTGAGGGGCCTTCTTCTGCCAGGGTTCCAGATGCCCATGGCAAGATTGGGATGCTCCTTGCCAGCTCAACTCACCCCTTCTCCAGGAACCAGAGATGGTGTTTCAAGAAGGAGCTCATAGTCAATAGTAGATAGTGCTGCTTAGAAGTTAAGTATAGTGTCCATAGGCTATGGTGACTTGGGGGCATTGGTGACCTTGTGGGAAGTGTATTCCACTGGAGTAATGGGATTGTAGTCAGGGAGCAGTGGGCAGAAGAATGGGGGGAGGTGGTGATGTGGAGGTGGTGGATGTGTACACCTCCACACCTCTACGAAATGTGGCAGTGGGGGATCCCAGGATGGAACTAGAGTCTGATATGGGGACTTTGGATGAATTTCTAATCAAATGGGAGATCATTGAGTTGATGAGCTGAGGCTGAAAGAGAAGTTGATGTGGGGAAAAGAAAGAGAGATCAGACTGTTACTGTGTCTGTGTAGAAAGAAGTAGACATAAGAGCCCCCATTTTGTTCTGTACTAAGAGAAATTCTTCTCCCTTGAGATGCTGTTAATCTGTAACCCTAGCCCCAACCCTGTGCTTGCAGAGACATGTGCTGTGTTGACTCAAGGTTTAATGGATTTAGGGCTGTGCAGGATGTGCTTTGTTAAAAAAGTGCTTAAAGGCAGTATGCTTGGTAAAAGTCATCACCATTCTCTAATCTCGAGTACCCAGGGACACGACTCACTGCCAGGGACCTCTGCCTAGGAAAGCCAGGTATTGTCCAGGGTTTCTCGCCATAAGATAGCCTGAGATATGGCCTTGTGGGAAGGGAAAGACCTGACCGTCCCCCAGCCTGACACCTGTAAAGGGTGTGTGCTGAGGAGGATTAGTAAAAGAGGAATGCCTCTTTGCAGTTGAGATAAGAGGAAGGCATCTGTCTCCTGCTCGTCCCTGGGAATGGAATGTCTCGGTGTAAAACCCAATCGTACGTTCTATTTACTGAGATAGGAGAAAACCGCCTTATGGCTGAGGTGAGACATGCTGGCGGCAATACTGCTCCTTAATGCACCGAGTTGTGTAAAGTCAAACATAAATCTGGCCTACGTGCACATCAAGGCACAGCACCTTTCCTTAGACTTATTTACGACACACAGATCTTTGCTCACAAGTTTTCCTGCTGACCCTCTCCCCAACATTACCCTATAGTCCTGCCACATCCCCCTCTCCAAGATGGTAGAGATAATGATCAATAAATACTGAGGGAACTCAGAGACCAGTGCCGGCGCGGGTCCTCCATATGCTGAGCGCCGGTCTGCTGGGCCCACTTTTCTTTCTCTATACTTGTATCTGTGTCTTGTTTCTTTTCTCAGTTTCTCATCCCACTTGACGAGAAACACCCACAGGTTGTGGAGGGACAGGCCGCCCCTTCAGTTGAAGTACGTGAAAAGAAGAGATGGGGAATAATGGATGTCACTGAGTCTGTGAGAGGCAGAAGGGGGAGGAGGAGCTCTTTCGTCTCACGCCTGCTGTTTGGCTACTGCACTGCTGCTCCTTGGCAAGTCTGTGTGGTGGGTAGGGGAAGAGAAACCAGCTCTATTTCCCTTGAGTGAGCCTCCAGGCTGTGGTAGGTTTGAAGGAGAAGGCCAAAATTATGTGACTGGTTATTCTTACTGTCCTCCCCCTCCGGCCTCACACCCATCATTCACCATGAGCCAGCTGTGTGTCTTATTTGCCACAGCCCGCGTCTGACTTTTAGCTTCAGCATCTGATTTGGGATCATAAACCCCATAAGGAATCTAATGAAATTTATCAACACACTTCCCAGAAAAATGCAGATAAACATACACGTTACATACACATTACATGTTTAGAGGGTTTATTACAGATGCCCTGAAGTCTACCCAAGAGTCCCCCAGAGAATTCCCAAACTCCAGAATAAGAACTTCTGCTCAGAACTCATCAAATATGACTGTAAACGTTGTTCCTGGAAGGTCTAACTGCAACTCAGCTCTATCCCATATCAATTAATTGCATGGGAGAGGCCAGCAGCAGAAGTTGTAACTGACAATTTTCTTTTGCGGGACCTGTGGCTGGCAGCTCTGGGTGGAAAAGATTTCCTTGATGCAAGAGCTGAAGGCTCTTCCCCAACATCAGCAAGCCTGGGGAGCTGAGCAGGTGGTCTTTATCCTGCACTTCCTGGGCCACCTTCTCTGGCAGCAGGGAGCAGCCCCGGGCCAGATCAAGGAGCACTGTTGGAGATGGGTCAGGCTTCTTAAGGGGAAGGACCCCTCCAGCTGGGCTGTGTGAGCTAGGGACAACATGACCCTCCCAGCAGAAACTCACTGGAGACACCTGGGCCTTGTCAGTCAAGTTATTTTCTGTCAAGCAATTGGGATAAACATTTCCTTCCAGGGGCCCCGGACTGCACCTGAAGGAACTGAGGTCTCCCTGGGTCTCCAGGGCCCTGGATGTGGATGTCCTGCGGAGAGATGGGGCTTTTCTTGTCCTCCTGCTTCCGGGTCTCTACCTGACCCCCCTCCTCTATCACTGCTCTGGGCTTTTCTTGGGTCCTCACCTTGGTCTTATTCGGCAGCCTGGCTGGGATCGGAATCAGCTTCCTAGCCCGGACCACCTGCTCACGTGGTGAAGGCAGTTGGAGAGTGAACTTGCTTCTGGGAGGAGGGATCCTCACCGAGCTGGGGTGTCCCAACATCATGGAGTTGCGAGCAGACAGCACGGGTTTCTTCCTTGAGGGGAGCCCGAAGCCCACAGCAGGCAGGACCCCTAGGGGGGCGCCCGTGTCTGGCGGGAGAGGACACGGTCTCCTAGGCGCGTTGTAGAAGCTGACTGGAGAAGGCCCACGACTCTTCTGAGGGTTAAAGAGGAACCGGAAAGGGCCCGGGGTAGACGTGGGCGCCGCAGGGTGAGCCCGGCCAGGCTGAGAGGACTCACGGGCTATGGGAGCTTGTGGGCCACGGCCCGGCAGGGGCCTGCGGCGGGACCAGGGACAAAATATACTTAATAAATTGCCCATTTAGAGCAAGTTGTGTGGGTACAATGGCGAGAAAACGGTCAGTAATGGAGACGCTGCTCCGTAGTCGCCCACTTCTCTTTTGCCAGGCGCGCACTGGGCAGCTGAGCGCTTGTGACGTCCCAGTGGGGCTGGTGACAGAACCAGGGTGCGCCGAAGCGCGCGGGAGCACCCCCGCCCTACGGCGCCTACCAGAGGGGTCAAAGGGCAAAAGAGAGAGCCCCACCCCCACCACGCCCGCCTCCGCCGGACCCAGCAGGACTCTCTAACACCTGAGGACATCCTGCTGCTGGGAGCAGGTGTGTGGCCTCGGATGGGTCCCTCTGTGGGGCTGTGGGGTGTGCGGGCTGACATGTCAGAGCCCTTCCCGCCTGGCGCCTGGCCTGGGCGCTGCCTTGGCACCCAGTGGCCCTGTATTGGCCAGCCCTGTGCCCTGGGTTACAGGGCCAGAACCTGCTGGAAGCCGAGCACGGGGCCACCGGATCCTGCCAGGCTCCCCCAGGGCTGCTCCAGTGCCTCTATGCCGCGTGGAGCCAGGCCCGCCTTCTACATGGCCACCCTGGCCGCTAGGGCCACCAGCCCCCCTACGCAGGTTTCCAAGGAGAGGACACGGTGGGTGCCCTGACCTGACTGGATGCTGCCCCTTACCACATCCCTTCCTGGCAGGTGGGATCTCCACTTCTTTTCACAAATTTACCTAAGACCTTTCTGCAGGTCATTCAGGTGGTCATGGCCCAGCCAGGCTTTGAACCCGGGCTGTGCAATTCCACAGCTGGCGCCCTGGTTTGTGTGCCTCCTGATTGTGGATATAGCATCTATTCTTATTTTTTCCTGTAGTCCTGGGGTACTCAGCACCTGGCATATCTGTAATAAGCACATGCACACCTCGAAGGAGGTCTTCACTTCAACATGTAAGTTGACCATGGCCCACTCTGGGCTCCAGTCCTCTACAGAGATGTAGGGCAGGGACTACCAGTTGTCAGCACAGCACCATCCCACATTGCTCTTCTAATGGAGCCTTTCAGCCCAGATGTTCTTTCTTGTCTAGTGGGAAGGATCCAAGTATGTAAAGATTATGTTCTAGATCAGCTTTGGTCTGTCCTAAAAGAAATTCACCAGGGGAATTATTCCGTATTGATAAGAAGCCAGTTTCTTTGGCCTTCCTGGAATATGTCTAGAAAGCAAATGTGTCATTTATTTGCAAGTTAATAGTGGAGCAATGTATTGGATTAAAATACGATCAACACAGTTTGGTCATTGTGACCATGCCAGTTGGATCCGCTCTTCACCACACATTAGCACCTAAATATAATTTCAGATCTTATGCCCAAGAGGACATACTCTTGGGTGTCTGGACAAGGAAAACATGCATGAAAAATCAACGATTCTTCTTAGACCCCTCAGGCAAGTGAAGTCATGGAGCAAACCACGACCCCATAATTGGAGAGACAAAGTAATACTAAAAATCACAACTTACAGCCTCAGAAACCCACAGGTAGAGACCTCCACAGGAACAAGCAACTGGGTGGGGAAAGCAAAGTGCAACTGGCAAATTGCTGGAGGCCCAGTGTGAGCAAGGCTGAGAGTTAAAACTCTTAAGAGTTCCCAGTCATAGAGAGGCCCCATGAGCTGTAAAGCTTCAATAGCTCTACTGGGTTCTGAAAGTGAAAAGGTGTGAAAAATTGCATTTCTCTAATGATTAGTAATGTTGCATTACTCTGGTGGTTAGTAATTTTTTCATTTTTGCTGGCCACTTGTATGTCTTTTTTTGAGAAGTGTCTGTTAATTCTTTTGCCCATTTCTTGATGAGGCTATTTGGTTTTTAATTTTGTCTTGTTCAATTGTTTACATTCCTTATAGATTCTGGATATTAGGGCTTTGTCAGATGCTTAGTTTGCAAATATTTTCTCCCATTCTGTAGGTTGTCTGTTTGCTGTGTTGATAGTTCTTTTACTGTGCATAAGCACTTTTGCTTAATTAGGTCCCACTTGTCAATTTTTATATTTGTTGCAATTGCTTTTGAGGTTATAGTCATAAATTCTTTGCCAATGCTGATGTCCAGAACGCTGTTTTCTAGGTTTTCTTCTAGGGTTCTTATATTCTGAGGTCTTACATGTGAATCTTTAATCCATAGTGGTTACTTTTTGTATGTGGTGAAAGGTAGGGATCCAGTCTCAGTCTTCAGTATATGGCTAGCCAGATATCTCAGGAACATTTATTGACTAGGGAGTCCTTTTCTCTTTGCTTATTTTTGTCAACTTTGTTGAAGATCATATGGCTGTAGGTGTTCAGCTTTATTCTTGGTTTCTCTATTCTGTTCCATTGGTCTGCATGTCTGTTTTTGTACCAGTACTGTGCTGTTTTGGTTACTGTAGCCTTTCGGTATAATTTGAAGTCCGGTAGCATGATGCCCCTGGCTTTGTTCTTTTTCTCAGGATTGCTTTAGCTATTCGGGCCCTTTATTAGTTCTATATAAATTTTAGAATAGTTTTTCCTAGTTCTGTGAAAAATGATGTTGATAGCTTGATATGAATAGTATTGAATCCATAGACCGCTTTGGGCAGTATGGCCATTTTATCAATATTGATTCTTCAAATTAATGAGCATGGAAAGTTTTTCCATTTGTTTGTATCATCTCTGATTTCTTTCAGCAGTTTTGTAGTTCTTATAGAGATCTTTTACCTCCATGATTAGACGTATTCGTACATATTTATTTGTTTTTGACTATTGTAAATGGGATTGCTTGCTTTATTGGGTTTTCAGCTTGTTATTGTTATATAGAAATGCTACTTATTTTGTACATTTGTATTATTTCCTTAAACTATATCAAAAGCATTTATTAGTTCCAGGATTCTTTTGGTGGAGTCCTTAGGATTTTCTAGGTGTAGAATCATATAGTTTGACTTCTTCTTTTCTTATTTGGTTGCCTATTATTTCTTTCTCTTGCCTGATTGTTCTAGCTTGGACTTCTTGTCATGTCAATTTTATCTGAAGTTTTAAAACAATTTATTGGAGATAGAAATAAACATATCTACAACATTAGTAATAATTGCAGACCAGGGGTTATGAACTTTGAGAATAGTTATTTGAATCTTTTTTTTTTTTTTTTTTTTTTTGGTCACAAACTGGCTTTTTCTCATCCATGCTCAGGATACGCATTGAGGACTCTTCATCTAACAGCCCTGACCCATGCAGAACCTGCACCCAAGAATCAAGCTCAGGCTTTTTCACCACTCAGGTTCCAAGAAAAGCAGCCTTATGGACTCTCTCAAGTGTGGGCTGCTGAGGAGCTTTCTCAAAAGGTGAGGTCCTGACTCTCCTCTCCCTCCCGGCTACAGCAGAATCCCACCTTTGCACCTGGCTCTAAGCTTGCAGGTGGAGCCCGGATGCTGGCCCCTGTCTCTCCAGGATATCTTGGCTTCTATGCTGTCTCCCATCAAGGTCTAGGAGGAGGAAGGGTTTTGCACCAGTCCTTGGCCTATGGCTGACACAGTGGCTTTGGTGGCTTTCAACTGTGGTCTAGGCTGGCTGGTGACCCTGTGTGCACCCCTTGTTTTCCAGCAATGGCAAACTGCCCCAGCAATAGCAAAAGAAGGGCTCCACTGAAATCACAGCCACAGACACAATGGTCCATCATCGTCACTGTGCCATTTGCAGAATTGCCTCATGTTCTACTTAGGCTCTGCCCTTAAAAACAAAGCTTGGACTCACACAGGTCCAAGCATAGCACAGATCAAATACTGGCACAGGAGGAATCCTCACCTCTTATACCTTCTTCCTGGAATGCTGCAGGGTGTTGCAGAAAAGGAAAACACAGTGGAAAGGCTGGAGAGAGAAGGCCAAAGCTGGGAGGTACACGATGCCCTGTGCAAGGGCTCCCTTGAGTTCTTTCTGGCCTGCAGCCTCCATAAGCATTAAAAACCTGTACCCAGACTATGAGAATATAGTGTGAGGAACTGCAGCGTCACATTGGAGCCGGGCCTCCCCAAAGCCATGCTGAAGGTGTTTGTGGCCCTGTCCTCCAACTGGAGAGATGGCCTGGGCATGAGGCCAGCATGCCCTCCTCACCTGGGTAGTAAAGTCAGCCAGGTAGCAGGATCCGCCTCCTGAAATAATTCATTCTCTGCCCCCAGCCTTTGGTGACAAGCTGAAGAACCCACTCCAAGTTGTCCTGCTGGCTTCCGTGCTGACATCATGAATGTTCCTGAACCAGCTGGAGGTGAGTTTGGATATGACAGAGATACATCATTGCTGAAAGAGATCAGCAGTAGGTGAGGGTCAGGTGCTGGTTCTCTAACCCAAGGGCAGGCTGTTATCCCAGGAAACTGAATCAGGGCTGTGGAAACCACAACAGGAACCACTTGAACCAGGAAAAGAATTAAAGGCCTTCCTTGCTTGCTTAGCTTTTTTGTTGTACTTTTCCTTTTTATCAAATCAATGAATTCACATAACAACAAGTTAAATAAGTGAAGAGCATGTGATGAAAAGCAGCTGTCCTCCCTCTTCTTTCTCACCTCCCAGCACCATGGCTTGGTGGTGACTTCTTTAATTCTTTTAGCTTTCGCTGCTTTTCATGATTATTGTGATAACACTAATCAGTATTTCTCAAAATATAAGTTGCAACCCACTAGTGGATCATTAATTTCATTTAGGAGGTCATGTCCAGCTCTTTTTAAAATTTTAATTGATACATAATGTTTATAGATATTTATGTGATACAAAGTGATATATCAAAACATGTATACATAGTGTGATAATCAGTTCAGGGTAATTAGCATATCATCACCTGAAACATTTATCATTTCTTTGTAGTGATAACATGTAAATGCCTCTCTTTCAGTTATTTTGAAATATACGTTATTGTAAACTACAGCCACTCTGCTGTACAATAGGCCACCAGAACTTATTCCTGCTGTCTAATTATACTTTTGTACCTGTTAACCACTCCCTCCCCAGTCTCTGGCAACCACTGTTTTATTTTCTACTTCTATGAGATCAACCTTTTAGATTCCACATATAAGTAAGATCGTGTGATATTTGTCTTTCTGTATCTGGCTTATTTCATTTAATATAATGTCTTCCAGGGTCACCCATGTTGTTGGGAATTAAAGGGTTTCATTGTTTTTAGTGGCTGAATAGGATTCCATTCTGTGTATATACCACATTTGTAACAATCTATGTATGCATTGATAGACACTTAAGTTGATTCCATTTCTTGGCTATTGTGAATAGTACTACAATAATCATGGGAGTGCAAATATCTCTTCAGCATACTAATTTAATTTTATCTGAATCTACACGCAATAGTGGGATTGCTATATCTAGTATTTCCTGTTTGTAGGAAGGAAGGAAGGAAGGAAGGAAGGGAGGGAGGAAGGGAGAGAGGGAGGGAGGGAGGGAGGGAGGAAGGAAGGAAAGAGAGAGAGAAAGAAAGAAAGAGAAAGAAAGAAAGAAAGAAAGAAAGAAAGAAAGAAAGAAAGAAAGAAAGAAAGAAAAGCTCCAGGTATTAGAGCTACCTGACAAAAATTCATGCTGAGCCTGAACTTCCTAGAGACAGTAGAACTGAAACTGATACATCTGCACAAATGCCAGGGCTGAGTGAGTGAGACAGGCATGTTACAGCAAAAGGCCAAAGCCAATTGTTAATTTGTCCACAGTTAAGAAACTGACAGACTTAAACTACCATATAAAATGTTACATGTAAATTCTATCACAATACTGTGCTAGGTACAAGATTTTTACATTTTTTCTTTTAATAAAAAAGCTTTACACAAACAAGCCATTAGCTTATTTTAAGAAAGAAAACAAAAAGTCTGAGGGCTTTGTTTTAAATTAGCTTAAGCTATAAGATATATATATATATGTATATATGTATATATGTGTGTGTGTATATATAGTGATATATATATCACTATATATGATATATATGTATATATGTGTATATATATCATATACGTATATATGTATATATGTGTATATATATCATATACGTATATATGTATATATGTGTATATATATCATATACGTATATATGTGTATATATATCATATACGTATATATGTATATATGTGTATATATATCATATACGTATATATGTATATATGTGTATATGTATCATATACGTATATATGTATATATGTGTATATATATCATATACGTATATATGTATATATGTGCATATATACACATATGTATATATACACATATGTGTATATATGTATACATATGTGTATATGTGTGTATATATATATCACTAGATCTTTTGCTATCCTTTTTCTGAAGTTTTTGGATCCATTCTTCAATTCACATTCTAAAATACCTCTATTAGCAGGGTCTTCACTTAGCACCAGTTAGGTGATTATTGTGCAAACACAGTAATAATTGCTGAGATGCATCTAAAATGCATCAAAAATTGCTATATGTAACAATGAGATCACTCATCCCAACCCCTCCCCACTGAAAACTACATAACCTCTTACAGAATGTTAGTGTTCCAAGTCTTAGTGTAACTTGATCTCATAGTGAGCTGCTTGGTCCCTTTCAATTCTTTTGATTGATGGGTTCAGTTGTTTCTCTAAGAAGCAGTTTTCTGTCAGCATCTTAATATGTAGTTCATTTCCCACTGAAACATGAGATAGGTAATTTATTTCCAGTAAGTTTGATTGTTTTCTTTTTCTCTTTTTTTCGAGTCAGAGTTTCACTCTTGTTGCCCAGGCTGGAGTGCGATGGTGCGATCTTGGCTCACCGCAACCTTCTCCTCCTGGGTTCAAGTGATTCTCATGTCTCAGCCTCCCAAGTAGCTGGAATTACAGGTGCCCGCCACCATGCCCGGCTATTTTTTGTATTTTTAGTAGAGACAGGGTTTCACCATGTTGGCCAAGCTGGTCTCAAACTCCTGACCTCAGGTGAACCACCTGCCTCAGCCTCCCAAAGTGCCGGGATTGTGAGCCACCGCGCCTGGCCAATTGTTTTCTTATAAGCATTACAAATGTCTTAATGTCTTCTTTGACTTTTCTTGATGACTTCCCTTGCAAATGTTTATGTCACTACTACCACTAACAGCCTGAAGCCCATGGTGGAGCTGCTATTTTATTTCTCACATGTCACTAGTCCATCATTTTCATAGTTACAGGAAGGGGCAATAGCTGAAGGTACACTGACAACCACTACGTGGGTAACTGTCTTATTTCCATCTGCCGGCTTTTCTTCTTTCAGCTGCAATGTTTTCACATTATGTTCTTGCGTTCTTGCCACTGCTTCTGATTTAACCTCTGGCCCCTTTATGACCACACTGATAACTCGAGGAGGAGTCTGGCCAGATGCCTGCTGAGTAGGCACTGAGAGTCTCATTACAGCTGTACCATGGGCTATTAAAACAAACAAGGGTAAGTGCTTTCACAGCCAATGGTGTTCCAACAATGTTAATGCTTCCTGATCCAGTTAAATTTGACTTTGTCTGCAGCTGACACTGTGCAAGCTGTGTAGCTGGAATGGTAATAATTTTGACAGGCTGCATGGTGATTTTTTCGTGGTTTTCAGTAGAAGCTGTCATAGTAGGGATTATCTGAATGACTACCTTTGGAGAGGTCGCTGTTGTTGGATTAGTGCTGGTTATTAATGGTGCACCTGCATTAACTGACTGAACTGCCACAGTTGAAATGTTCTGACCCAATGATGTCATTATAACAGGTACTTGCATTACCACACGAACTGTCCTTGGAGCTGCTGTTGCTGATACAGATGCAGTGGTAGTTGGAAACCTGCATGAAGCATCGTGACCAGGGGAAGTGATATTTATGACTCTAGCTACACCCTTCTCTGCTCTGGAGAAGCTTATGGGGGATGAATTTTTTCTACCACAAACAGAGGATGCTGCTTTCAGGAGACTTTCTGCCGACAGTGACACTCGTTCCAATGATTTTTTATCAGTAGCTCCTGCTAAATTTTCATTACAAGTTTCACTTCCGTCATCATCTATGACCACTATGTTTTTGGGCATATCCTTAAACTGATATACAAGCCTCTGTCCTTCAACCTTTGCAAGACTTCCCCTTTGGTAGCTTTGCAATAATTCCCCTTTGGTAATAGAATCTCAAAGCTCATTCCATAGTTTCATAGTTCATGTCTGGTTTGTTCTTATGCTTTCCCCAAAGCTTGGAGACAGCCTTTGAATCCACCAGCCTGAATATGCCTTTTTCTCTCTGAATCCATTTAATATACTGGGACAAATATTTTTATCTTTAAGTAGATCTAAAAGAAACTCCCACAAATATATTATGTTTCCTTTTCCTTCTCTCGTTTTTTTTATACCTAACTCAGGAGACCCACTGGAAACTGGTGATTGTTGGGTCTTTGGTTTACGGCCAGTTTTTTTCCTTTTCATTGGTTCATGGCTATCTGGTGATGTAGGAATAGGAGAGGTATCCATTGGTTCAGACCCCTCAGTTGACACCTCCACTACAGTTTCTGTAATGACATCTGGCCTTATAGCAACATGGATAAATTTAGGACTTCTTGAATCCCTCAAGTAGGTGGGAGATTTCATAGGAAGCAGGGCTTCAGCAGCTTCAAGTCTCTTTTGGAGTCATGTTCAAAATAATCTTGCTCAGGCCAATGTCTTAAAGCATTTCTGCTGTTTTCCTCTAGTAGTTTCATATTTTGGGGTCTTATATTTATGTCTTTAATCCATCTGAGTTTATTTTTCTATCTGGTGAAGGATAGAAATCCAGTTTCATTCTGTGTGTGCACATCCCGTTTTCCAAGCACCATTTGTTGAAGAGTCTGTCCTGTTTGCAATGTGTGCGCTTGGCACTTTGTCAAAAATCAGTTGGCTGTAGATGCATGGAGTTATTTCTGGGCTTTCTGTTCTGTCCCTTTGGTCTATTTGTCTTTCTTTATGCTAATGCCATCCTGTTTAGGTTATTATAACTTTGTAGAGTATTGTGTATTTTGAAGTCAGGCAGTATGATGTTTGGAGCTTACTTTCTTTTTCTTCTTCTCCAGATTGCTTTGGCTATTTGGGGTCTTTTTCGGTTCCATGTGAGTTTTAGGATTGTTTTCCTATCTTTGTGAAGCGTGTCACTGGTATTTTGATAGAGATTTCATTGAATCTATAGATAGCTTTGGTTAGGACTGGCATCTTAAAAATATCAGTTTTTCTAATGCAAGAACACAGGATATCTTTCCATTTATTTGCATCTGCTTAATTTCTTTCATCAATGTTTTATACTTTTCAAACCAGAGGTCTTTCAGCTCCTGGTTAAATTTATTTTTAGGCATCTCATTTTTTGGTGGCTATTTTCTGTGGAATTTTTTTCTACATTTGCTTTTCAGATAGTCCATTATTAGTGTGTACAAGTGCTGCCAATTTCTGTGTTTTGTCTTTCTATCCTGCAACTTTACTGAATTCATTTATCTTAACAGGCTTTTTTGGTGGAATCTTCAGCATTTTCTGTATATACGAGTGTGAATCTAGAGAAAAGTAAACTCTCATACACCGTTGGTGGAAATATAAATTAATAAAGCCACTGTGGAGAACAGTTAGGAGGTTCCCCATAAAACTACAGATAGAGCTACCATACAAATCAGTGATCCCACTGCTGGGTATATAAAATCAGTATATTGAAGAGAAATCTGCACTCCCCTGTTTACTGCAGCACTGTTCACAATAACTAAGATTTGGAGGAAACCTAAGTGTCCATCAGTAGATGAAAGGGTAAAGAAAATGTGGTGCATATACACAATGGAGTACTATTCAGCCATAAAAAGGAATGAGATTCTGTCATTTGCAACAATATGGATGGAACTGGAGGTCATTATGTTAAGTGCAACAAGCCAGGCACAGCAAGCCAATCGTGGCATTTTCTCACTTATTCATGGGATCTAAAAATCAAAACAATTGAACTGATGGGTATAGAGAGCAGAAGAATGGTTGCCAGAGGCTGGGAAAGGTAGTGGCAGGGGACTGGCAGGGGTGGGTGGGGATAGTTAATGGGTATAAAAAAATAGTTACAAAGAATTAATAAGACCTACTATTTGATACCACAGTAGAGTGACTATAGTCAAAAATAAAGTAATTGTACATTTAAAAATAACTTAAGAAGTATAATTGGATTTTTGTAACAGAAAGGATAAATGCTTGAGGGAATGGATACCACATTCTTCATGATGTGATTATTATGCATTGCATGCCTGTATCAAAACATCTCATGTACTCCATAAATATATACACCTATTATGTACCCACAAAAATTAAAAAACTAAAAATAAAAGAAAAATAAAAAGAGATGCATCCTTTGGTCCCTGAAGCACTGAGGTGCTGCCATGAGGTGCAAGGACTCCTTATGGCAGCCACAGCTGGAGTGAGGTGGATGGAGATGCTGGTGATGGAGAGTGGAGTCCTGGTGAACTGCAGAGAAGGCGTCCAGCACCAGTGCTGGTGAGATGCCTTATGCTGGGGTCAGGGTGGCCTTAGGCCAGATTCTGCCTCTGCCCATCCCAGCTGTGTGAGAGGCTGGTAGAGATCAGCCTCCCCACACCCATTTCTCTTCCTGGGCCCCTAGGAAGACTACATTTCCCAGCCTCTCTTGCTTTCAGTTGAGGGCCAGGGGTTTTGTCAAATGGGGTGGGGGTAGAATTACATCTAGGTTGACCCCCAATGCTCAATCCTTCATCCTCTCTCTTCCCTTCTGAACCACCCCTGAAGCCATGCATTTTAGAGACAGGGTCATGACTCAGCAGGAGCCTGGAGGCCTGAGCTACTTACCCAGTTGCTATCAGCCTGGCATGGGAAGGAGAAACAAACCTTTGCTGTACTAAGCCACTGGGGTTTCTGGCTTATTTATTGCTGCAGCATAACCTATGCTATCCTGACTAGAGTAGACTGAGCTTGGCAACATTTTTAACCTCTCTGAGTCTCCCTTTCTTCATTTGCAAAATGTTAATTGTAATATCTGTTGTACTCACGGCCATCTTTGCTGTAGGTAACAGAAACCCATTCATTTTGGCTGAAGCAGAAAGGGAATTTGTTGGAATATTTCAGGGGACTCTCATGAAATCCAGCACCTACTGCCTTCCTAGCCTCGAGGACACACCCTTTACATCCCAGCATTGTCATCCAATCTGCTGTGTCTCTGTGTCTCACAGCAAGTTCCAGAAGAAAAAAATCTGATTGTCTTAGTTTGTGTCAAGTCAGCTGTAGCCAGAGACTAGGGTCACATAAGACAAATGTGGCCTGGGGTTTTCTTATGAGCAGGGTGCACTTTTCTGTTAGATGGGTATCAGGAAGGAGAGGGATTCCTAGTGCCATTTGTAAGGAGTCATCTCTGCCCTGTAAAGAGATCCAAGGGAAGGCCTGCTACTTCTGCCACCATCCAGCCCAGCTGTCGACCCCTTTCAGCCATATTTAAATGTTAGACATTTGAGTTACCCATATGGTCTGAAATTGCAGCTGGAGACCTTTCAGCAAATATCAAAGTTCTTTCAGGGCACACAACAGCATGGACACACAGAGCAGCTGAAAGTGCCAGAGGGAGGGAGAGTGGTGTCCACTTCACAGTTATTTCAGCGCCACTGATGCATCGGTGAGCACAAAGCTATTTATTTATGGGCTTGCTCTGCTTGGTAGAGATCCTCACAGGCCTGAGACAAAGTACTAAGGACGAAAGGAGTCTCTGAACAATAGGACAGTCTGATGGCAGTCCACAGGGAGGGACCTCCACCCGAAGGCTAGGATCTGGGCTGTGACTCTAGAGTACTAGCAGAGGGCACATTCTCTGTTAGCAAAACTCTGCTAGGATACTTTCCATGCACCCTGTCAAGTGATCCCAACATATGCTTTTGCATGAAACCTCAGCATTCCTGCATACAGCATGGCAGACACCTTTGGGGCATCTGCTCAGCCCATGATCACCATCTCATACAAAAGAAAAAGGACGTGATCATCATCGCCAAGGTGCGTCCAGGGGCTGCAGTGCCCGTGCTCGCCATTAGATGATGCTACTGAGCCAGGAACAATCTGTTTTTCTTTAATTTCTGGGATTTTCCTCTATTTCTTAACATTTGTTTTCTAGAAACAATGGATTGCCACTTTTCTAGTTGGAAATCTTGAGCTGTCTACTGAAAGAGACTCTACAGTAGGACAGTGATTCATTCAGGAAATAGTTCAGAGTGATGTACGGAACCACCTCAGTGGGCGGTTGTTCACGGCTGTTCACTTTATCTGTCAGCGACAAGTGACACATCTTTTGGGGCTTGAACTTGTGGAGTCCAGTAAAAACCAGAGTTCCTGGGAAAAGCTGTAAAATACAGCCTCGTACTCTCACCCCCCTTCTTGTTTCCACCCCCACCCTCACCCCACATTTTGCAAGGGGATTATGTTTCCAGCAGAGATTTCTTCATGCCTGATGAGCTGTTAGACTACTCTAGAAAGGAAATCACGAGGATCCTGTGCTCTTGTTCAACACGTTGGTAAAGTTGGTTAGTGCAGGGCATGGCTAGGGAGGGACCGTATTCACTACGGGTCCACGAATAGCTTTTTATAGAGAGGTTTGCTGGCAGTCAAAAGGTTCAACCAATGTTCAGCAGCAATATAGTATCGCAGAATAGATGCTATTCTATTTGACCCAAAAAGTTAGCTGAACTCCTTAGGAGTGACAAGCACACTGGCCCTGATATTTCAATGAACTATGAAACAAAGCACTGACCTGCCTCTCTCTCAAATAGAATAGCATCTATTGGGCTATTTGCCCTTCTTTTACACATTGGAAATTGGGGACAAGAGGCTATTTCTTTGTGATTAGCTGGAAGAATGGAAAAGGTAAAGTAAAGCCAAATTTATTTAACCTCTGCTATATGCCAGGTACTGTGTAAGGCACTTTTACACTTGTCTCACATAATTTAAGCCACATCACCCCTATTATTTTAAACTTTCAACTTCAGTTGACATGACCCTTGTTTCTCCCTCCTATCTAATCTACCATTGTCTTCTACCATTGGTCTGAACTACACAGGTTTTCAGGCCAGCTCTTGAATACTCCACACCTGCTAATCTCTCTGCCTAAAACTCTCCTCTCTAAGATGAGCATGGTGGCTAACGCCTGCAATCCCAGTGCTTTGAGAGGCTGAAGTAGGAGGATCACTTGAGCTCAGGAATTTGAGACCTGCCTGGGCAACATAAATTAAAATAAAAAAATTGAAAAATTAGCTGGGCATGGTGGTGTGCTCCTGTAGTCCCAGCTATTCAAGAGGCTGAGGTGGGAGGATTGCTTGAGCCCAGAAGTTCTAGGCTGCAGTGAGCTGTAACCACACCACTGCACTCCATCCTGGGCAACAGAATGAGACTCTGTCTCAAAAAAAAAAAGAAAAAATCTGTTCTCTAGGTCTCTCTGTGTGTCTTCATTCCTTAATTCTAGTCAAGCCTGTCATCAAATGTGACCCCCTTCATGGGTCTCCAGCCCCTCCAGCCTGCGTAGGTTTTCTTTAGGGCACACACCACAACCTATTTGTGTGTGTGCTGACCTGTGTGCTGCCTGTTCTCACACTAGAATGTCAGTTCCAGGAAATCAGCCTTGCTGCCAGTATTGCTGCCCCCCTGAAATCCCAGTGCCCTGAACAGTTCCCAGCATATGCTGGAAGCTCAACAAGTATCTGCTGAATGAAAGCATGCACGAGTGGGCTAAATCGGATCACTATGGGATACATTAGATCACTGTAGAGATGATGGGGAATTTCTAAGTTTATAGATTATCAAACTTTTTTTGTCTGCCTCTGACTGAGCATGGAAAAAAAAAAAAAACAGAAACAAAGCTCAAATGAAACTAGGCTAATACTCGTTGGAAAGTCAGGGAAAACTAATTTGTGTGGAGGGAGAAATGACCCTCATCTCACTTGAAGTTTTGTCACCGGTGTCTAATGAGCCAGGGGCTCCAGTCCCCATCACTAAGGGCTCTCTCAGGACCTTGCACACAGGCAGCTGTATAAAGGACCCACGGACTTCCCTCCATGGCTGGAGCTGCTTGTGACAGCAGAGTGGCTGGCTGTAGGGATGTGGGTCTTTCAAGACCCCACTGACTTTATCTTCTCGTCTTCACATTGGACAGGCGAGTTGTCCAATACAAAACCCAAAGGAGTATTTTTATGTAAGCTGACACACCCTGCCTTCTATAAGTCATGGTGTTTTTTGATAAGGATATGCCGTGGTTCTCTTTTTTCCACGTGGTGTTCTCTGCTGCACACAGCCCTGACATAGCACAATTGTGCTAATGGGAAGATGTGCTGACTGGGTGGTGCTTCCCTCTCTGATTTAGAAGAAATACATGGTCTGCTTTGACCCACTGGATGGATCTTCCAGCATCGACTGCCTGGCCTCCATTGGAACCATCTTTGCCGTCTACAGAAAGGTGAGTAGACAGGCAAAATGTGAGGAGGGCTGACATTTCATGTGTCCCTCCTGGAGTGGTCTCTGGAAGGTTCCTAGGCTGAGAGTCATGAGTTTGGAGTCCTAATCTCTGTCCCCCTACTAACTAGAAAAGCCACTGAAGGCAAATCACAAACTTCTCTCTTCCTAAGCTCCTCATTAGAAGAATTGAATTGTTGATTCTCCCTGTGACTACTTTCTGCTGTTCCTGGGGCGGTAGAAGGACAGCCGGGATCTTGTTTTGAAATCTGGATGCAACACCAATGTCAAACATAGTATTAGGTTCCAGGCAGCATCCGAAGACCCACTCTGTTTCTTCTTTCGGCATTATTAGGTTCCAGGGGGCATCCGAAGACCCACTCTGTTTCTTCTTTCGGCATCTCACCTATCAGAATATTCATTTTCTTTTGCTGCCAGAACAAATCAGCACACACTTAGAGGCAGCAAACACCACCTGTTGATTGCCTCCCACTTCTGTAGGTCAGAAGTCCAGTCGGCTTGGCTGGGTTTTCTGCTTAGAGTCTCCTGAGTACAAAATTGAGATGACAGCCAGTCTGGCTCCTTATCAAGAGGCTCCAGGGGAGAATTTGTCTCCAGGCTCATTAAGGTTGTCGGCAGAATTCAGTTCCTTTCTGCGGTGGGATCAAGGTCCTCGTTTCATTGCTAGCTGATGGCCAGGGTCCTTCTTGGCTGCTGAATGCTGCCCGTGTTCTTAGGCTTGGTAGGCTCTCATTTTCAAAAGCAGCAATAGTTAGTCAAAGTTTTGAATCTGTGACACCACCCCCCCGTCTTACCTCGTCTCCCCTGTCCCTAGCCACAGGAAGTTCTGTGCTTGTAAAAGCCGGTTTTATTAGATTGGACTAATCTAACCAGGATGACCCGGGGTGATCTTCCTATTTGAAATCCGTACCCTGATTACATCTGAAAACTCCTTGTTGCCTTGTAATGCTCGGTATTCACAGATTCTGGGGATTGGTGTATCTTTGGGGCCATTCTGCCTACCCGGAAACCCTAGCAAACAAAGCATTGAAAGAATGAAGCAACAAAAGCACGGATTTATTGAAACCAAAGTATGCTCCACAGAGTGGGAGTGGGCTTGAGCAAGCAGCTCAAGAGCACTGATTGCAGAATTTTCTGGGGTTTAAGTACTCTCTAGAGGTTTCCTATTGGTTACTTGGTTTACACCCTATGTAAATGAAAGAGTGGCCTGCAACCAGTCTGATTGGTTGTGGAAGGCAACCAATCAGAGGCTGAAGTGAAGTTACAAAGTTACATCCTACGCAAATATCTGATTGGTTTCACTTCGGCCTCTGATTAGTCTCCTCCTGAAACCAATCGGCATGCCTGTGGTCCCAGCTACTCGGGAGGCTGAGGCAGGAGAATCACTTGAACCTGGGAGGTGCAGGATGTAGTGAGCTAAGATCGCGCCACTGCACTCCAGCCTGGGTGACAGAGGGAGATCCTGTCTCAAAAAAAAAAAAAAAAACGAAGAAGAGGAATAGCTGGATGCAGTGGCTTGCTCCTGTAATCCCAGCACTTTGGGAGGCCAAGGTGGGCAGATCTCTTGAGTTTGAAACCAGCCTGGGCAATGTGACAATACCACATGTCTACAAAAATACAAAAACTAGCTGGGCATAGTGGCACACAACTGTAGTCCCAGCTACTGGGGAGGCTGAGGTGGGAAGATTGCCTGAATCTGTAGTATGTTTATATTAACATATAATAATGAGCAGTTTTTTAACTTTATTTTTCTTTTTCTTTTTTTTTAAATTATTTTACTCTAAGTTCTAGGGTACATGTGCAGAACGTGCAGGTTTGTTACATATACATGTGCCATGTTGGTGTGCTACACCCGTTAACTCGTCATTTGCATTAGGTATATCTCCTAATGCTATCCCTCCCCCCTCCCCTCACCCCACGACAGGCCCCAGTGTGTGATGTTCCCCACCCTGTGTCCATGTGTTCTCATTGTTCAATTCCCACCTATGAGTGAGAACATGCAGTGTTTGGTTTTCTGTCCTTGCGATAGTTTGCTCAGAATGATGGTTTCCAGCTTCATCCATGTCCCTACAAAGGACATGAACTCATTTTTTTTTATGGCTGCATAGTATTCCGTGGTGTATATATGCCACATTTTCTTAATCCAGTCTACCATTGATGGACATTTGGGTTGGTTCCAAGTCTTTGCTATTGTGAATAGTGCCACAATAAACATACGTGTGCATGTGTCTTTATAGCAGCATGATTTATAATCCTTTGGGTATATGCCCAGTAATGGGATGTCTGGGTCAAATGGTATTTCTAGTTCAAGATCCTTGAGGAATCGCCACACTGTCTTCCACAATGGTTGAACCAGTTTACAGTCCCACCAACAGTGTAAAAGCATTCCTATTTCTCCACATCCTCCCCAGCACCTGTTGTTTCCTGACTTTTTAATGATCGCCATTCTAGCTGGTGTGAGTTGGTATCTCATTGTGGTTTTGATTTGCATTTCTCTGATGGCCAGTTATGATGAGCATTTTTTCATGTGTCTGTTGGCTGCGTAAATGTCTTCTTTTGAGAAGTGTCTGTTCATATGCTTCACCCACTTTTTGATGTGGTTGTTTGATTTTTTCTTGTAAATTTGTTTAAGTTCTTTGTAGATTCTGAATATTAGCCCGTTGTCAGATGGGTAGATTGTAAAAATTTTCTCCCATTCTGTAGGTTGCCTGTTCACTCTGATGGTAGTTTTTGCTGTGCAGAAGCTCTTTAGTTTAATTATGAGCAGTTTTATAGCCATAGACTCCTATGTGCAAAAATGCACATTCTTGACACTTCCCCTGTCTCCTGTCCCCTACCTCTGTGGCTCGGGGACTCACACCCAAATGTGACTTCTCTGCTCTCCTTTCAAATCCTTCTCATGTTCTGACCCTTCTCTAGGCTGGGGAAGAAACTGCTGTTTTTTGTTCATAGAATAAACTTCTTTAATTCTCTTTGTTATTTATTTATTTAAAATAGTTGCCTTATAAAACATTGCAAATGTCATAATTGTTAACAATTTATCAAACCGTAGTTAACTGGTGCAGTTTGCTGAGCATATTTCATAAAGGAAAAGAAAGGAAATGCCAAAACCCTGGTAAAGTTGTTTTATTGCAGCCCAGGAGAACTAAGATTTGTTTCTCAGACACTTAAATCAGGCAAATAAAAACAGGTAAAGAGTCCTGCAGCCCCCATCTGAAGCACATCATCAGTAGAAATAGTCTGATAAGTAATGTCACCGCCCGAGGGGTTCACCTTGCCCACTGCCTAGACAGAGCCAATTTCTCAAGACAGGGGTATAGCAATAGAGAAAGAGTAATTCACACAGAGCCAGCTGTGCGGGAGACCAGAACTGTATTATCACTGAAATTAGTCTCCCTGAAGAGCATTTGGGGAGCATAGTTTTTAAGGACAACTTGATGGGTGGGGAGAGGCCAATGAGCCAGGACTGCTGATTGGTCAGAGAAGAAATCATAGGGAGTTGAAGCTGTCTTCTTGTGCTGAGTCAGTTCCTGGTTGGGGGTCACAAGGTCAGATGAGACAGTTTGTCAATCTGCGTGTGCCAGCTGCAAAATATCTCAGGCACTTATCTTAGGAATAGGTTAGGGAGGGTCAGAATCTTGCAGCCTCCAGCTGCATGACTCTTAAACCATAATTTCTAACCTTGTGGCTAATGTTAGTCCTGCAAAGGCAGTCTAGTCCGCAGGCAATGAGGAGGTCTGCTTTGGGATAGGGATGTTATCATCTTTGTTTTAAACTATAAACTAAGTTTCTCCCAAAGTTACTTCAGCCTACACCCAAGAATGAACAAGGACAGCTTGGAGGTTAGAAGCAAGATGGAGTCAATTAAGTTAGATCTCTTTCACTGTCTCAGTCATATTTTGCAAAGGTGGTTTCAGTAACTAGACAGTCTTTGTACTCAAGAGAATCCACACATGTGATGTTATAATGGAGAGGCTTACCCTCTTCGAATTCAAAGTTGGAAGGCTTTGGTCATTTAATTTTAATCAAATTAGTGCTTTTCAGCCACAGTATCTTCACTCTGGCATAAGCAGTCTTCTTCACAATGTATTTTTAATAGCCTCACATTCAATTTTAAGACAAAGCAATTTTAATACTAGGTGCATGCCACATGCCCTTGCTGCAACTGCTTTTCTTGACAAGTTATGAAGTAGTTCAAGGAGGTGTGGTTAAGGCTGTACTACTGAATAGTGCTGTTGAGTACTACACAATTTATTTTGTCATGTTGAAGCCTTTTGTTTCCAATTTTTAGTGACTGCCGCTATGAAATCTGAAACCAAACATGACAACATTATTAGGTTTGTTTTGTTTTGGACTATGATTTAGTAGCAATTGAGGTTCCTGATTTTAACCCCTTGGCAGCAAGATCCAAGCTCCCTCATTTGCACATTAACACCTAAGTATCAAGGGGTTAAATAACCAGCACGAAAGAGACTGCACTTTGCATTGTAGCATTTGGCAGAACTGAAAGGAAAGGAAGTTGTGCTGTGCGTTGAAGGGGTCGTGGGCAACATAAAGATGACACCAGGAAAAGACGCAATGTCACATGACGTTTTCATAGTCTTGTGCATACCCTGCATCATCACCACCATAATCTACCAGATCATTTGTCATGGTGGCTTTTAATCTCCCTCCAGGAACCACACCTTTGTTCTTCTTTTTGGCTTGGCTTTGCTTGCTTCTGTTTTTCACTTCAAAGCACAATGTGTTGGGAACCTTTTTCAAGTCATCAGTTTCCAATGAAATACACACATCTCCAACTAAGACTTCCAAAAAACTGGCATAATATAGTGACTTTTTATTTTGTGTAATTTTATCTTTTAGCAACTTTCCAAACTCTGTAAGGTCATTCCTTGAAGATGGGTTTATAGCATCCATTCCACATACAGTAGTCTTAACACCAAAAGTTGCCTTTGCTAATTCCATGTCTGACTCGTCCTGTGATTTCTCCAGCTGTGGTTTATCTGTTAATTGTTCCTCTGGTGTTAGCACCTGGAGTTCTTCAGGTTCTTCTAACCCCTTTTTAATTTCTTCCTGCCCTTTCTTCTGTTGCCATTCTTTCTCTTTTATCTTCTCTGTTAGTTTTTTCTTTTCTAAAATGTTTACTTCTGCTTCCTCTTTTTTCTTTTTCCTGTCATCACCATCATCCCAGTTATCCTAGACGTCCTCATCCTCGTCCTCTTCCTTGCCTTTGCAGCGGTCCCCCACCTCCTTCACGGGGCTTCCACAGAGAATTTTTCTGCACCCCAGGAGTCAGAGTTCCTCTGCCGCTGCCAGAATTAAAAAACAAGCAAACGACAAAACAAAAATAAATTTTTCTCTCTCAATGAGTCTGGTCTTCTGAAAGTCAAATTTTTTTTAGCTATTTAGAATATTATCTCTGCTGCAATTTTCCCCTAACATTATATTATGCAAATATTCAAACATACAATAAAGTTGAAATAATTTTTACAGTGAATACCATATATCTACCTCTAAGATTTTATCATTAACATTTTAATATTTGTTTTAATTCACATCTATAGATCTATTTTTGCTTCTATCTGTCCATTAGTTCATGTTATTTTTCACGTGTTTTCAAGAAATTTGCAGGTAGTGCTTCCTCCTAAATACTTTAGCATGCATATCATTAACAACGGTTTGATACTTGTTTTAAAATCCTAGTTTTACTATAAAATTTATATTGATTGAAATGCGCAAATCTGAGGTGTATGTTCTTTGAGTTTTGACAATTGCATATACCAGTATGACCCAAGTCCCTATCAAGATATACAACATTACTGTTATTCCAGAAAGTTCTCTCATGCTCCTTTCCTGTCTAAAGCACTGCTATAATTTCTTTTTTGTAGCATCTCATATTTTTAATGTGCAATTATATGAAATTAGAGCAATTTGTAAAAAATTAGATATTCTTTGTTTCTTTTTAAAATTAATAACCATAATTTTTAAGAGCTAAGTTTGGTTCTTATCAAAATTGGGTGGAAAGAACAGGAAGTTCCATGCCCCTCTTCTCCAAACCCCTACAACCTCTCCTCCCCCACCACTATCAACATATGCACCAGAGTAGTCCATTTCCTACAGTCCAAGAACCTACAGTGACTCACCATTATCATCCAAAGTTCATAATAAACACTAGGGTTCACTCT
Source organism: Symphalangus syndactylus (assembly GCF_028878055.3). NCBI lineage: Eukaryota > Metazoa > Chordata > Mammalia > Primates > Hylobatidae > Symphalangus > Symphalangus syndactylus. Next base: position 56,656,146 of record NC_072425.2, read on the forward strand.
TGGTGTTGTGCATTCGATGGGTTTTGACAAATGTATGAGGACACGTGTTCACCATTATAGTATCACACAGAATAGTTTCCCTGACCTAAAAATCTTTTGTGCACTCCCTATTCAGCCCTTCCTACTTCCTAATCTCTGGCAACGACTGACGATTTCACTGTTTCCATAGTTTTGCCTTTTCCAGAAAGATATATATTTGGAATACAGTATGTAGCCTGGATTCTTTCATTAGTAATACACATTTAAGTTTCCTTCATATCTTTTCATGACTTGAGAACTCATTTGTTTTTATGGCTGAATAATAGTTCATTGGCTGGATTTACTACATTTATTTATCCATTCACTTACTGAAGGACTTCTTGATTACTTCCAAGTTTGGGCAATTATGAATATAGCTGTTATAAATGTTCATGTGCAGATTGTGGAGTCCTAATTTGGGAGGGATAGTCAGGCTGGCAGGATGGAGGGAAAGCAAAAAAAGAAAGCAGATAAGCTATGAGTTTGTCTTTTCTTCATGGTCTAGGGCACACAGTCCTCCTGCGAAAATAACTTACACTCTTCCTGCACCCAGCTATCACCAGACCCTTGGCTGATAGAAAAATGTAAATGAGCTCCCTGCAATTTTGGTGTTATCAGTACTGCACAAAGCCCACTTCAGCACCCAGCACAAACACCATTCCATAAAATCCACAGTAAGCTTTTGTCTCCTGGCAGTCAGCTCCTCTCTTGCTGACCTGCCTGTTGCACCCTTGCAACATATGTTCCTACTTTCTCTAATAAATCTGCCTTTCTTTACCTACCATTGTCTTGGTAAATTCTTTTACCACCTGTGCCGTGGCCCAGATAGTCACCACTCACCATTATACAGGTTTTTGTGTCGACACAGTTTTCAATTCATTTGGGTAAATACTAATGAGTGGGATTGCTGGATTCTGTGGTAAGATAAGATTTATTTTTTAAAAAACTGCCAAACTATCTTCCAAAAATGTTGTACCATTTTGCATTCCAACCAGTGATAAATGAGACTTTCTTTCCTCCATATCCTCACCAATATTTGGCGTTGTCAGTGTTTTGGATTTTGGCCATCATGGTATGTGTGTAGTGTTATCTCATTGTTGTTTTCATTGGCATCTCCATGATGAAATATGACATGGAGCTCTCTTCATATGCTCATTTGCCACCCATATATTTGGTAAAGTGTCTGTTCAAGTCAATTGTCCATTATGTAATTGTGTTGTTCTTCTTATGGCTGAATTTCGAGAGCCCTTTTTATGTTTTCTTTTCTTTTTTTCTTTTTTTTTTGAGATGGAGTTTCGCTCTTGTTGCCCAGGCTGGAATGCAGTGGCACTGTCTCGGCTCACTGCAACCTCCACCTCCCGAGTTAGTTCAAGTGATTCTCCTGCCTCAGCCCCTGGAGTAGCTGGGATTAAAGGTGCCCACAACCACACCCGGCTAATTTTTTGTATTTTTAGTAGAGATGCGGTTTCATCATGTTGGCTAGGCTGGTCTCGAACTCCTGACCTCATGTGATCCACCTGCCTTGGCCTCCCAAAGTGCTGGGATTATAGGCGTGAGCCACCATTCCTAGCCTATATTTTCTTTTTTAAAAAGTTTTATTTTATTTTAAGTTATGGGATTCATGTGCAGGATGTGCTGGTTTGTTACATAGGTAAATGTGTACCATGGTGGTTTGCTGCACCTGTCAACTGATCACCTAGGTATTAAACCCAGCATCCGTTAGCTATTCTTCCTGATGCTCTTCCTCCTCCCACCCCCCTGACAGGCCCCGTGTGTTTTGCTCCCCTCCCTGTGACCATGTGTTCTCATTGTTCAGCTCGCACTTGTAAGTGAGAACATGCAGTGTTTGGTTTTCTGTTCTTGTGCTAGTTTGCTAAGGATAATGGCTTCCAGCTCCATCCATGTCCCTGCAAAGGATGTGATCTCATTCCTTTTTATGGCTGTATAGTATTCCATGATGTATATGTACAACTTTTTTTAATCCAGTCTATCATTGGTGGGCATTTGAGTTGATTCCATGTCTTTGCTATTGTGAATAGTGCTGCAGTGAACATATGCATGCATGTATCTTTATAATAGAATGATTTATATTTTGGGGGGTATATACCCAGTAATGGGATTGCTGGGTCAAATGGTATTTCTGGTTCTAGATCTTTGAGGAATCACCACACTGTCTTCCACAATGGTTGAACTAATTTACATTCCCACCAACAGTGTAAAAGTGTTCCTATTTCTCCACAGCCTTGCCAGAGTCTGTTGTTTCTTGACTTTTTGATAATCGCTATTCCAACTGGCATGAGATGATATCTTGTTGTGATTTTGATTTGCATTTCTCTAATGATCAGTGATGTTGAGCTTTTTTTCATGTTTGTTGGCTGCATAAATGTCTTCTTTTGAGAAATATCTGTTCATGTCCTTTGCCCACTTTTTAATGGGGTTGTTAGTTTTTTCTTGTAAATTTGTTTAAGTTCTTTGTAGATTCTGGATATTAGACCTTTGTCATATGGATGGATTGCAAAAATTTTCTCCCACTCTGTAGGTTGTCCGTTTACTCTGATGATAGTTTCTTTTGCTGTGCAGAAGCTCTTTAGCTTAATTAGATCCCATTTGTCAAGTTTTGCTCTTGTTGCAATTGCTTTTGATGTTTTCATTATGAAATCTCTGCCTGTGCCTATGTCCTGAATGGTATTGTCAGATGTTTCTTTATTTTTTTATTTTTATTTTTTATTTATTTATTTTTTTTGAGACGGAATCTCGCTCTGTCACCCAGGCTGGAGTGCAGTGGCGCATTCTCGGTTCACTGCAAGCTCTGCCTGCCGGGTTCATGCCATTCACCTGCCTCAGCCTCCCGAGTAGCTGGGACTACGAACGCCCGCCACCACGCCCGGCTAATTTTTTGTATTTTTAGTAGAGATGCGGTTTCACCGCGTTAGCCAGGATGGTCTCAGTATCCTGACCTTGTGATCTGCCCGCCTCGGCCTCCCAAAGTGCTGGGATTACAGGTCTGAGCCACTGTGCCCGGCCCAGATATTTCTTTTGCAAATAGTTTCTCCCAGTCAGTGGCTTGTCTGCTTATTCTCTTGACTGTATCTTTCATGGAGTAGTTTTTAATTCTACTAAAGTCCAGCTTATCAATTATTTATTTCATGGATTGTACTTTAGTGTTTTATCTAAAAAGCCATTGCCATACCCAAGGTAATCTAGATTTCCTCCTATGTTATCCTCTAAGAGTTTTATAGTTTGGTGTTTTACATTTGGATGTATGATCTATATTAATTTTGCGAAGCGTGAAATGTCTGTGTCTAGATTCATGTTTTTGAAAGTGGATGCCAAGTTGTTCTAGCAAAAAAAAAAAAGACTATCTTTTCTCCATTGTATTGCCTTTGCTCCTTAGTTGAAGATCAGTTGATTATATTTACGTGGGTCTGTTTCTGGGCTCACTTTTGTCCCATGGATGATTTGTCTATTCATTCTCCAAAATCATTCTTTTTTGTTTATCATAGCTTTATAGGAAGTCTGGAAACCCTGTAGTCTACGTCCTCTGAATTTGTTCTCCTTCAGTGTTGTGTTAGTTATTCTAGATTCTTACCCCTGCATAACAAATTTAGAATCAGTTTGTTCTGCAAACTGCAGAACTAATTGCAAAACTAAGTGCAAGAATTTTGTTTGGAATTGCATAGAGTCTATAAATGAAATGGGAAAAAAATAATGTCTTGCTAATATTGAGTCTTCTTATTAATTAACATGAGATATATTTTTAGCCCTTTTATTTGTTTCATTAGGGTTTTGTCATTTTCCTCATATAGATCTTATACATTTGTTGTTAGATTGATACCTAATTATTTCATTTGTGTGGTGCTTGCATAAATGGTATTGTGTTTTAATTTCAAATTCCACTTGTTCATTGCTGATATATAGGAAAGCAAATGACTTTTGGACATTAATCTTGTATCCTAGAACCTTGCTGTAACCACTTATTAGTTCCAACAGGATTTTGTGGATTCTTCTGGATTCTCTAGCTCATCTGCAAACAAAGACAATTTTATTTCTTCCTTGCTAATCTATAGACATATATTTATTTTTCATGTTTTATTACATTATCTAAGACTTCCAGTACTATGTTGAAAAGGAGTGGTGAAAGGGGACATTTTTGCCTTGCTCCTGATCTTAGTAATAAAGATTTTATTTTCTCAAAATCATATTATCTACAGGTTTGTTACAGATGTTCTTTATCAAGGAGAGGAAGTTCCCCTCCATTCCTAGTTTGCTAAGAATTAGCATTACTTTTGTTTTTTTTTTTGAGACAGAGTCTCACTCTGTCGCCCAGGCTGGAGTGCAGTGGTGCGATCTTGGCTCACTGCAAGCTCTGCCTCCTGGGTTCATTCTCCTGCCTCAGCCTCCCGAGTAGCTGGGACCACAGGCACCCGCCACCACACCCAGCTAATTTTTTGTATTTTTAGTAGAGACGGGGTTTCACTGTGTTAGCCAGGATGGTCTCGATCTCCTGACCTCGTGATCCACCCACCTCGGCCTCCCAAAGTGCTGGGATTACAGGTATGAGCCCCTGAGCCCGGCCGAATTAGCATTACTTTTTGATGCCTGGAATTTTCCACTTACTCTCTACCTTCTCTGTCTGTTGTTGCATGTTGTCATTTGATCTATTAGCCCTTATCGTAATAGTCATAGTTATTTTAAATTCCTGGTCTGATGTTTCTGACATTCATGGCATATCTGATTCTGGTTCTGATGCTTGCTTTGTCTCTTCTAGTTGTGACTTTTGCCTTTTAGTATACCTTTTAATATTCTTTAAAAAGAGGGTTATGGTGTACCGGGTAAAAGGAACACTGGTAAATAAGCCTTTGGGAATGTGCTGGAAATATGTAGAGGGAGAAGTATTCCTTAGTCCTATGAGTGGGTCACAGTCTTTTAATCAGCCTATGTCCCTGGGCTGTGGAATTCACAAGTGCTTCTCGGGTTTTCCATTTTTAGGTGAGACAGGATGGCTAGAGTGAACTGGAGTTGATTATTACCCTTCTCCATATGGAAGGCTGAAGCAGCCTGCAGTTGGGTATTTCCATTCCCCAGCTCAGTTAGGTTTTGATGAAACCGCAATAGGTCAGCTTTGATTTAAAAAAAAAAAAAAAAGTGGCTAAGCATGGTGGCTCATGCCTATAATCCCAGCACTTTGGGAGGCCAAGATGGGAGAATCACTTGAGGTCAGGACTTCAAGACCAGCCCAGCCAACATGTCTCTACTAAAGCCTGGTCAAACTAAGCTCTGCTAAGCCCGGTCAAACTCTGTCTCTACCAAAAATACAAAAATTTGCTAAGAGTGGTGGCGCGCGCCTCTAATCCTAGCTACTCAGGAGGCTGAGGCATGAGAATCCCTTGAACCCATGAGGCAGAGGTTGCAGTGAGCCGAGACCGTGCCACTGCACTCCAGCCTGGGAGAAAGGGCAAGACTCTGTCTCAAAAAAAAAAAAAAAAAAAAGTTTTTCTTGAGGAGAGGCCTTGTTAAGAAGAACAGAATGCTCTGGCATATTTTCATATCATGACACCCCTTCCCGTCCCACCACACATACCTGAATCATGAGGGAATTTGTGTTAGATTTCTACTTTGAGAACCTGGTATTGCTATTGGAGCTCTACAACTTGAGGAGCCCCTCTAGGACACAACTCCTAGAATTTTAACTCTCAGACTTGTCCACATGGACCTCTGGCAATTCCTCAGTTACAGCTTGGTTTTCCTTACTAAGCACTTGTTCCTGTGGAAATCTCTGCTTATAAATTTCTCCTTCTGTAAGCTGTGATTCTTGACATTCATTTCTCTAATTATTAAGGCAGTGGTTTGCTGTGTGTCTTCACTTGTCTGATGATTCTAAGAAGAGTTGTTGATTTTTCAATTTGTTCAGCTTTTTACTTGTGAGTGGATGGTTACAACTTCAAAACTCCTTCCATGTTGTAATGGAAACAGGAAGTCTCTGCTATGGTTTTTCAGAAGAATTAATGACCCAAAGCTCAGGATTTGCTCTTGCTCCTACTTATATTGGACTTCCCTGAGTGTGGGTGATTAGTAATCTGTTGATCTTCCTGAATATGGAGGGAAAGGAAAGGGATGAAAAAGCCACAGAAATGGCAGTTCTGTTAAGTGCTCAACATGCTGCCCCAGGTTGGGATGACGGGAGTGTGCATGATTGTGGGGAATGGGGCAGCTGAAGGGAACAAGAGTTCTGGTGTTCTGAGCAGAGTCACTCTGCGTCCTCACTAAAGCAGTCTCATTAGAACACTGTCCCTGGTCTATCCCCTCATTGTCCATCCCTCCTTTAGCCCTTAGCAAAACCCCCTCCCTGTTTCTCTTGCCAGGGAATGGTCAGTTGGAGCCAACAGCCACCATCCTCAGAGAGGTTCTGTGTGACTGAGAGGTGCGTGGAGCACCCTGGAGTCCAGCTGGGTGGTGGTGCTTCCTCACGCCTGTGCTGTGTGATGGACCCACTGAGCAGCATCCGCACGGATCTCAGGAACATCAGTCCCCAAACAGGAGACTCGCCTTCATCAAGTTATCTAAGGACCCTCTGTTTCTCCCCCTCTTCCTCCTCCTCCTTCTTCTTGTCAATTATTTAACTTTTTTCTTGAACTGCGTACTTTTGGAATCTGTTACCTTGTGAAAATAATGAAGGTCCATTACCTAAAAATTGAAATAATACAGCACAAAGAGAAACTGCCCTCTTATGCCCTTTCCAAGATATGACAGCTATGAATGCTTGAAATTGGGATCAGATGGCCCCTGCTTATACCTACTCTGACCCTGGAGGGTGGCATGTCCCTGGTGTGTGCCCTGACTGTCCCTGTGCTCCTTTGAGACCTCCCTAGTGCTGCACTTGCCCATGGGTTTGTGCCAGGCTTTGATTTGCTTTTCAATGGGAACATGAGCTACAGAGGAAGGGGTCATGAGTATTTGCTTCACTTTTGTGTTGGCAGCACAGCACTGCCTCATAAATGGTGCCCAATGAATACTTGTTGAAAGTGTAAATAAAAAGATTTTAAACATGAATTATGGAATGTGTAAACTGTAGTACTGGAGACCAATTTTCTCCTGGAAATTATTTTTCTTATTAACTTATTAACAAAGAGATAATCACGAACATTTGTGAAATTCAAGGTTAAAGCTGTATATATACACCTTCCAAGTTGGCAAACTTAAAACACTCAATTTCACTATATATGTATTTCCCCCAGTATCAATGCTGTGGGAAGCCCAAGCCATGGGGAGGCCCCGCGCAGGTGCTGTGGTCAACAGCCCAAGTTGAATGTCCAGCCAACACCAGCATCTGCAGCCAGTCATGTGAGTGAGCCTTTGCAGATGTCCAGTCTACTCAAACCTGCAGATGTCTCAAGCACAGATATAGACCTCCACGTGAAAACCACACAGCCAAGTCCAGGCAGAATCATGTGAAAGATGTTTCTTCCTAGCCATTGGGTTTCCGGGTGGTTTGTTTTACAGTAACAGAACTAACAGTCTGTTCACTGCGCTCTCAGTGGCTCCTTTATCCTGAAAATCTACCTCTTGACCAGCTTCATCTCCCAACACCTGGATCCAGTGACTTTTACTGGGTCTGTAACCACAGGATCTTTTCTCAGGGTTGCTGATGTGCTAGTCTCTGCTAAGATGCTCACCTCTTCATCTTCCCTTATTGACTAGCCGCTCTAGCCATCTGCTTTAACTTCTTCCTGGAAGCCCTCCCTGATAACCTCACTCTCCCTAACTGTTCAGCTCCTTGAGGTCAGGGTTTGTCTGTTCCACGGTGATGATGACCAGCATGTAGTGGGTGTTGTATATAAATTCTAGTTGTGTCAAATCTAAGCCCCAACCTGCACGAGGGATTTAGCCTGGGAACCTCCCCAAATCTTGCTACCCCTGGTAACTTTTATTACAATACCCAAAGAATTTCACAGGTGCCGCATTTGCCATTTTAGGTCAAAAAGTTTGAACTTTTAGCATCTACTCGGGAAGGGCACATGAGAGTCCAGTATGGCACATGGTCCAATCGAGATGGACTTGGACAGAGCCTGCCCGAGGCTTTGTAAGTTGAGACACCACTGTGCACGTGGTTACCCTCCTCTGTGATATGGAGTCTATTCGTTAGACATTCTCATCTGTTCTTTATATTTCCTTCAGTTGGAACAAGAGACTTCTGAAAACACACAGGTGATGGAAGTATGGGCTGTTAAGCTAGTGCAATGTGGGAAGTTTTTCTATTTAAAAAAAATAAATCAGGTATTTTCAGGTAGCTTGCTCTAAATGGGGCAACAGATTATCATTTCTAGCCTCTCACCTGTCTTTTATTTTCTGAGGCCAGAGCACCATTTCTGAACCCCAGCCTCAAACCCTGCAGTTTATTCCTCATCCCTTGAGGACCCAAAAACAAACAGCCTTGGCAATGCACTAGTTCTTCACCTGCCTCAACTGCAAAGTGTCCACAGGGCCTTCACCAGCAGTGGGGGAAGATGCTCCAGAAACGGGCTGAGACCTTTGCCCTGTAACTTGACTGAGATGCAACCACCTTGGGTGAAATAAACACGATCACCAAGGTCCTTTTCTAGTATTAAAATTATATATATGTATGTTCACTTTTCTAAAAAGTGAGTATTTTTCTTTATTCCAACAATTTTCCTTTGTCCTCATAGATCATTTTCAAATTTTGCTGCAATCAAGGGTTGGTTAAGACACAGCCACTGGCAGCTGACATGAGATCTGTACATCTGTGACTAGAAGACCCAGAAGGCCACCCACTCTTCCTCCTAGTGAGCCACTGGCACAGCAGATATGGCTTACAGCCCAATCATGTTCTTTATTACACAAAAATTCAGTGCATCAAAAATAGAAAGAAGCCCCACCACATTTGAAATTAAATTTTATTTAAACAGGTAAAAATTTATACATCCTTTTAAAAACGAAAATGCAAAGTCAGTAAGTGAATCAATAATATAAACCTATTTATAGCAGTAATTAAAATAGAGGTAACATTTACCAGTGTGAAAATATCACAGAATTCAAATCACACTTGGATCTTCAATGACTCGAGTGTGTATCCGACACAGCAGGGGCTGGTAGACTGAAGATGAATTCCTCCCGTGCATGCGCCATCCCCAGTCAAGTCCTTCCTCATCACCGTCCACCAGCTCACACAGTGGGGTAGCTGGCTGCTGAGGCAATTCCACAATGGTTTCTCCGGTCTTTGGCCATCTTTATGTAGCCACCCATGCCCCATTCTTCACCCCAGCTGAAAAAAGAGCAGGTTTTCCATTTCAGAGAAAGAATAAAGCCTAAAGGGTTACTAACAGGAACACCCAACTTAAACACTGTGCCAGAGGCCATAGACTTAACAGAAAGAATCAGGACAGGCAATGTTCCTGTTTATCCTTAAAAAATTCTTGACATAACCTGGACATAACTTCCATCCCAGCCTCAAAACTGTGACCTTTCACAGAACTGCAGATCAGAGACAGGAAAAGAATAGGATGTCTTTGCAGCCAGATATGCCTCAGAATTTAAAAACTGCTCAGATTTAGACACACATTTTTTTTTTTTTTTTTTTTGAGACGGAGTCTCGCTCTGTCACCCAGGCTGGAGTGCAGTGGCGCAATCTCGGCTCACTGCAAGCTCCGCCTCCCAGGTTCACGCCATTCTCCTGCCTCAGCCTCTCCGAGTAACTGGGACTACAGGCGCCCGCCACCACGCCCGGCTAATTTTTTTGTATTTTTAGTAGAGACGGGGTTTCACCGTGGTCTCGATCTCTTGACCTCGTGATCCGCCCACCTCGGCCTCCCAAAGTGCTGGGATTACAAGCGTGAGCCACCGTGCCCGGCCTTAGACACACATTTATACAATGGAACAAATACTATATTCATACTCCCAAGATATTTGTGACAGTATCTTACTTTTATAATCAAACATTAATATAATATGTTCAACTTAGACTTCTGGGGATTTCAGAAGTATGCCTAAGGGCATGTGGAACTGTATCCAAACACTGTTTGCAAATAAGTATTCTCTTTTGAATTTCAAATGTAAGTATTTCTGGCAATTTATACCTGTTCTTCACCAGCCAATATTTATTGTTATCTGATTCTGTGCTTTCAAATCCGTAGCCAACCACCAGCACACCATGATCCATGTCTTCACTGCTACAGTCTGGCTCAAAATAAATGCCTGGGATAGTAAAACGAAGGCTGGGGTGAGAAGCTCCAGAGGACACACAACAGTAACCCATGCTGTCACCCACAGAGAATGAGGCATCTCTGAATTCAGTGAAGTGACACACATTCCATATAGTACTTAACAACAATAAGATCTATTGTTATTACGGCTAGGGATTTAAGCTCTCATCTACAACTGGCAGAAATAGAAATCGGCATAAATCCTTCACTAGAAAAAAGCTTTCCTACAGGAAAAAAAGACCCCTCTTTGTAAGCTTGTAATTCTACTTTAGGATATCAATTTAAAAAAGTAGCACAGAACACTAAAATCCTTGAATCAAAAGGCTCTTTTCGGATTTAATAACAGAAGTAAAAATCTTTGGAAAAATTATAAAAATCCAACAATTGCAGAATATTTTAAGTATATTAAACTACACAGTAAATGATGTAGCTGTTTATAAAAAGTTATGAAGTACTTATATTCATGGAGATATACTCAACATAATGTCAAATGGAAACATCGGGTATAAATATTGCATGCACAGAATGAACAACTATGATGCTAAGCACCTAAATATCTAAACTGAACTTTACAAACCAGAGTCTATCATGCTCGTATGTCATGATACTCTTTTTCTGCATCAATTTCTACAAAGAAAAAAATGCTTACCTTCTTTATAGAACAGAAAGGACTGATGACTTGCATCAACAGCAACAGAAATGGGCCCCACAGTTGCAACTGCCTTCATCAGGGCCTTCTCCTGCTTAGGGATGTCCACAAAGCCGGTATCATTAGCAACAGAATACTTGGGATTGTACTTACAGGATTCTTCCTTTCAAAGGTAAAGGGAAAAAAAGACTTGATTACTGCTATCCTCCTCCTGGAGAACATGAGTTACAACCACAACACTCAGCAGTGTGCAGCTTAGGATTTCCAAGTCACCACTGTTATAAATCATCCCAGGAAGTGAAATGCTACTAGTTAATTTGAAACTGAAAATTGGCTCCAGTCTCTTCAATGAGACCTCTAGGTTTACTTCCATAAGACATTTTTCACAATAGAAAAATGTGTACATGTAGAATGGCTCGTATATTCTTCAAGTTACTAGAAGCAAGAACAGCTATATGTTACCCATCTAATCACAGGATTGTGCAAAGGCTAATTTATAATGACAGCAGTCACAATTTGCAGATACAGATTCTGCCATCTAATATGTGAACTTTTTTTTTTTTTGAGACAGGGTCTCACTCTGTCACTCAGACTGGAGAGTGCATTTGCACAACCACCTCCCATGCTCAAGCAATCACCCTATCTCAGCCTAGCTGGGACCATAGATGCACACCACCATAGCCGGCTAATTTTCTTTTTTTTTTTTTTGGAGACAGAGTCTCACTGTGTCCCCCAGGTTGGAGTGCAGTGGCGCGATCTCAGCTCACTGCAAGCTCCGCCTCCTGGGTTCACGCCATTCTCCTGCCTCAGCCTCCCGAGTAGCTGGGACTACAGGCGCCTGCCAACACGCCCGGCTAATTTTTTGTATTTTTAGTAGAAACGGGGTTTCACCGTGTTAGCCAAGATGGTCTCAATCTCCTGATCTCGTGATCTGCTGTCTCGGCCTCCCAAAGTGCTGGGATTACAGGCGTGAATTTTCTTTGTATTTTTGGTAGAGTCAGGGTTTCACCTTGTTGCCCAGGCTGGTCTCAAACTCCTGAGCTCAAGCCATCTGCCCGGCTCAGCCTCCTAAAGTGCTGGGATTACAGGCGTGAGTCACCCCACCCAGCCCTAATATATGAATTCCAAAAAAGGTATCTGTTATCTCTGAAAGTGTCCACCTTCCAAAAGCTGAGCTGGAATTATGACAAGGAGCTTCACTTACTGTTGCCTCATATGGATAGGATTCCTCAGAGTCCAGGCCTCCATTTTCCTGAACATACTGGAAGGCATAATCCATTAGGCCACCATTGCAGCCCTCATTGCCTTGAGGCCCAGAGCAGTCTACCAGATTCTGCTCACTCAGTGAGACAAGCTTCCCAGTTTTCCGGAACATCTGTCCTTCAAGAGCACCAGTAGCACTAAAAGCCCAACAAGAACCACACTGACCCTGAAAAGGGAATAAAAAAAAGCTGTCATCCACAAAAAAAAACATAGTAAGACTTTGACAACAGCTCACACATCTGAATACTGTTAAAAAGTGAACTGCACATCACTTTAAAGTCTACCAAAACAAAGATGTCAATCACTTCTTGGCTTTCCTGGGAAGATGGGAGGTCTGAACCTGACACTGCCTCACCTGATTCTTCACAGGAGTCACGTAGCCTTTCTCTCTCCAATCCACAGATCTGGGGGCCTCATAAAACAGAGGTTCCTGGAACATTTTCCCCTTCCTGGGCTTACGGTTTTGAAAGCCATTCATCACCTGCCTGAATTCTTCACTGGTCTTCAAGGAAAAGGAAATACAATGTTGAAAAGCAAGAGATTACCTTAGTAAAGAACCGAGGAGAGGAAGCACAGAGCTCGGCAGTCCACAGCACACTTACCATGTCTCCAAAGGCGTTCATGGCCATTGTGAAGCTGTGTTTCCCTTCCCTGTATTCCTGATTGTGCTGTTCAATCATCTTCATGTTCTTCTCCCACACTGCTCTCCTCCATCCCTCTTCATTCTAGAGGCAAACATGTAACTGATGCTCTTTACTTCTACCTAAAACCCATCTCATCCTCACCAAGTGAATCTGCAGACAGAGATGGAAAAGAAACCATGGCAAGGGAAGGCTTGACACCTCTGGGGATGCTGTTCTCCAAACTGAGACACAACAGGGATGAATGTCCACATTGTGCTCATAATCCACGCCATTAGGTTATTACATTAGGCTATTGGTAAAAGCCGGCTTCTAGAATCTACTCTCTGACTAAAACTTCTCAACAGCCAGGACTATTCTTTCTGGGGAAGTTTCAGGTGCCACTAACCATGCCGTATAATCTGTTGTGCATCGCCTTCCACTTGGTCCACTGTGCCTCTAAACTGTGATCAAATGTTAGAGTAGCTGAGGCAATTCCCAGGCAAAAGGCAGCAAGGAGGAGTGTAGGATTCATGTTTTAAAACCTAGGAAGGGAACAAAAATGAGGATCTGATTAGACCAATCCTAAAAAGCCATCTTACTGCCCCCTGAAAAAGTAAGGCCACCATGGTAGAATAAAAATATTTCAATTATTCTCCCAAGCATTTACCCAAGGACTGTGGAAGAGGCCAAGGATGTGCTTGGAGAAAAACAGGGCACGTGGAGGTACTGGATGGACTCACCAAAATGAAAAGCAGCCTGTCCAGAGCTGTAGGAGCTGAAACCGTTTATGCAACGATAATTTAGGTTATGAGAAAGGTATGAAAGTACCTTGTGGGTGAGAAGCTTAAGGCAACAACTAGGAAACCAGGAAACGGTTGATCCAGGATTTGTACCAATCGCAAAAAATCCAGGTTTTGTGCCCAGGCAAAACCTCACTAATGATAAGGTGGGATTCCCAAGTAGGGACAAAGAGATCCCCAAGGGTTAGGAGGCCTTCACACATCTTCCTATATGTTTTCCAATCTCTCCTTTTTTTTTTTTTTTGAGATGGAGTCTTGCTCTGCCGCCCAGGCTGGAGTGCAACGGTGCGATCTCGGCTCACGGCAACCTCTGCCTCCCGGGTTCAAGCCATTCTTCCTCAGCCTCTTGAACTGCTGGGACTACAGGCGTGTGCCACCTCGCCCGTCTAATTTTGTATTTTTAGTAGAGACGGGGTTTCACCATGTTGGCCGGGCTGGTCTCGAACTCCTGACCTCAGGTGATCCACCCACCTCAACCTCCCAAAGTGCTGGGATTACAGGCGTGAGCCACCGCGCCCGCCCCAATCTCTCCTTAAATGAAACCTTTCTGAAATGCTTTCCCAGGAAAAACTGGGAAGGAGAGCACGCACTGCTCCCTCCTTCGCTCACTTGGGCCTGTGCTGCCGACACCCCAAATTGCTCCCCTAAATCAGGGACGGGGTCATATGGCCGCACGCGGGAAGCCAGCGCCCTGCAGCCAGCTTCCAGGGCTCCAGGCGTGGCAGGGCTGGGGACGTGACGCCTGTGCCACACACAGGCTGTAGCGGTCAGAGAACGCGGTGACGCCAGCAGGAGTACCGCTGTCTGGCGTGCGGGGACTGAGCTTCCCTGTCTGGCCGGGCCAGGCCCTGAGTCGGCGCGGCGCGGCCTGGCTGCGGTACCTGTGTCCACCGGGCTCGGAGGCTAGCCTGCCAGCTCAACCAGTCGCGCGCCTCCGGGGGGTCCTCAATTGCCCTCCCCGGCTTCCCCACCTCAAGGCCGGCAGAGCTCGGGGCAGACGCTCTCGTTGCCAGGGCTGGTGCACACCTTCTCGACCGCGTCCTGTCTTCCAGTCCCTGTCCGGCCACAGCTGGGCCTGGCCGGCGGCGCTTTCCTGCTGTGGTCGTAGCTGCGCAGGCGCACTCCACGGATGCTGCTCACGGTTGCGGAGGTCGCGGTTCTGGCCCAGCTTCGCCTGACTCTGCCTCTAAAACCTCGGGTCTGGGCTCGACCGGCACCGCCCCACCGCCTGGCTGCGCTTCGATTGGCTGCGCCGGCAGCTGGGCGAGGCCTCTGGGTGCTCTGATCCCTGGCGCGGTTCGTGGCTTGTTTACTGACTGTCCCAGAGCTGGGCGTGCCTGCCTCAGTGGACCTGGCGGAAGCGGAGCTGGTGCCTCGGGGCTGCGCAGAGTAGGGTCGGGCGTCTCCCTGGAGCGCTCGAGTCAACTAAGTACCGACTTACTGCACTGGGCGAGTGGCTCCTGAAAAGACGTTTACTGCAAGCCCTGTGTGGACTTTTTCAGCCGAACCTTGCTATTCCTTAGTCCTGGAGTTTTTGGTTCGCAGAGCCGAGAGTCAGTGTACTCTAGTCCAGTGGCTCCTGTTTAGTCCACAGCAAAGGTGGGGCCGGGTGGAAGAACGCAGAGCCTGCGGGCAGAAGCCTTATCTCCCACTTAAGGGTGGGTGCAGCTGGGCTTTAGAAGAATCTGGTAGGGAAAGGCATCCCCAAAACACGAGATGCTATCGTCAAGACCAGACCCTAGAAGGGAGGGGACTGGCTGCGTCTCCAGAGAGCGCGGGCGTTTTGTCAAGCGTCTTTTCCATTCAGGGATTCTTCCTTCTCCCACGTCTTTCCCAAAACCAGCAGAAATGAGTTATTTACAGAAACATTTGGTTGACAGGAGAAAAGCAGTTGAGAACATTAGAAGCTGCTTTTATTCACCCACTCTCTAGGTTATGGATTATATCTTCCTTGGTAACCAAGTCGTTCTCTTGAGATTTAAGAAATTTAATGACATTTAATGTCAGGATTTAAGATACAGAGAATGGAGAAATGTTTAGATAGAGGAAAAATATGTATCTTAATCTATATAATGTAGATATTAATTTATATAATTAAGGATTTAAGGAACAAAACCCACAAACATTCTAAACTTTTGTCATTTCATTTTTTATTACCTAAAAACATTCATTGTAGAAAATACCTTTCGGGGAAAAAAATAATTACCCTTGCCTTTACCCCCATAACCTTTTCGTATGCATGTTTTGACTTTGTTAAAAATGAAGTCGTTGTGTATTTCTGTTTGTCAATTTATTTCTATTGAAGATTAAACTGATAACTGTCTTAGACGCACAATCACCTATAATTTTTCAAGTGGTAAAATATACCTAACATAACAAGTACCATTTTAACCAACTTTGAGTTCAGTGGCATTAAGTACATTCACATTGTGTAACCATTACTATTGTTTATTCCCAGAGCTTGTTTATCTTCCTAAACTGAAACTCTGTATCCATTGAATAATAGTTCCCCATTCCCCCTCTCCTAGCTCAGGTATCCACCATTATATTTTCTGTCTGCAGGAATTTGTTTACTATTTTGGAGACTATTCCTCTTTTTTTTTTTTTTTTTTTGAGACAGAGTCTGGCTGTGTCACTCAGGCTGGAGTGCAGTGGCGCAATCTCAGCTCACTGCAATGTCTGCCTCCTGGGTTCAAGTGATTCTTCTGCCTCAGCCTCCAGAGTAGCTGGGACTACAGGCACACGCCACCACGCCAGGCTAATTTTTGTATTTTTAGTAGAGATGGGGTTTCACCATATTGACCAGACTGGTCTCGAACTCCTGACCTCGTGATTCGCCTGCCTCAGCCTCCCAGAGTGCTGGGATTACAGGTGTGAGCCACCGCGCCTGGCCGACTATTCCTCTTTTTATGCATTGCTTCTCTGGAGACCCAGTCAGAACATGTAGAATACAATCCAACTGTGATATCTGTCCTAGTCTCTTTTCTGTTGCTAATAACAGAATACCTGGAACTGTGTAATTTATGAGAATCAACATTTATTTCTTACAGTTTTAGAGGCTGGGAAGTCTGGGGTCCGGGGAGTGTATCTTGTGAGGGCCTTCTTGCTTGTGGGGATTCTTCGTAAAGGCCCAAGGTGGCACAGGGCATGACAGGGCGAGGGGGCTGAGTGTACCAGCTCAGGTCTCTTCCTCTTCTATTAAAGCCATCAGTGCTGGCTGGGCACAGTGGCTCACGCCTGTAATCCCAGCACTTTGGGAGGCCAAGGCAGTCAGATCACTTGAGGTCAGGAGTTTGAGACCAGCTTGGCCAACAGGATGAAATCCTGTCTCCACTAAAATACAAAAATTAGCTGGGCGTGGTGGTGCACACCTGTAATCCCAGGTACTTGGGAGGCTGAGGCGGGAGAATTGCTTGAACCTGGGAGGTGGAGGTTGCAATGAGCTGAGCCAAGATCACGTCACTGCACTCCAACCTGGGTGACAGAGCGAGACTCCATCTCAAAAAAAAAAAAAAAAAAAAAGCCATCAGTTCCATTCCCAAGATAACCTGTTGGTCTATGAACCCATTATTCCATGAATAGATTAATGTATTCATTAGGGAAGAGCTCATGTGACCTAATCACCTCTTAAAGGCCCCACATTTTAATGCTGCCACATTGGAGATAACTTCCAACAAGAGTTTTGGAGGGGGCAAACACGGAAACCACAGCAGTATTTAAATTTATTATTTTATGAAATAAAAACAATATTTTTGTGGTGTTAGGTAACTGCAGTACCTACGTCTGCCTTGGTTCTAGCTTTGCAGATTTCAGGATCACAAGAAGTTCATTGGAACAGCTGAATGTTTCTACTGGGGGCTTAGAGCTCACTTGGTCCTGGATGAGTTCCTTACTGGGAAGTGTGAGAGAAACTGCTCAGATGGCCTCCCCTTCCCCAAATTTGAAAGAGAAAGAGAGAGAGAGAGTTGTGAGTGAGTGGCTTTGCTCTCCAGCATTTGCTTGGTGAAGAGCCTCAGGATCTGGACTGTGGCCTCCCAGTTCTGAGGAACCCCATTAGCCACCAGGAGGGGTGGCATGTTCACCCTGTTATTCAGGAAGGAATTGGAAAACAAACATTTGAGGGTGTGAGGTCAAGAGCTAGAAAACCGCAAGCCTCTGGCACCTGAGCCAGGGCAGATGCTGGGAGCACCTGCAGGATACTCCCATATTCTGCCACCTTGGTACTTATCAGCCTCTGAGAACTGAAGCCAGACCCTTTCTTTGCTTGAGCAGAAGAGCAGACCAAAGAGCTCATTGACTCAAGGAGCATCATGGCAACTGGGCTGTACCTGAAGGGGAAGAATCCAGGGTGTGATCCACAACCAAGGCCTGAAGAAGTGGGGCCTGTACTTGACCTACCCAGGGTGAGTCATGACCCAAGTGCTGGGGCTCTAGCCATGGGTGGGCCTTCCAACCATTTCCAGCTTCCTCCTACAGAGGGGCTGGTGTTTTTCTTCATTTTTCATAACCTCCTTGGGAGCACAGGCTTTGGTGTCTGCCTTCCCTGGATCAGGCCTCCCACAATGCAGTTGCTCTAACAAAAACTATTAGCAACAACACAGTACCACAGAAGCCAGCTCCTTGCTAACTCATTGCTGATGATATTGTCTTCTAGAGACCATTCTAATGACTAGACAGCCTTGGTGCAGGAGGAGCCGTTGTCGGTCATGAGGAGCATTTCCTTGTCTATGTAGAGGAACTGAAACCCATATGGCCAGCAGAATTTACCAAAAGCAATCACTGGGCTACTCATCACACCCTCATGGCTCATTGTATCACTTTTGTTCCCTATATATGCGGTCCCATTTCCTCAGGACCAGTACTCCCTTATGTGGGGAGCAGGACTGATGCCTTGAGTTACTTATAGTGACTCATTAGTTGGGGGATTTGCTAGTATTTTCATCAAACTTGAATCTAGTGAAACATTTGATTGAACTGGCTCCCAAATTGAAAATAAACCAACACCACTCAGGAAACCTATTTACAGCAAGAAGTCAGGAGTGGGAATGCATCTTGCACTGACACCTTGATTAACAATAGCTCTGACCTGTGGGAGGACGGTCCTCTCTCCTGTAACAAACATAGGGTAGCGATGGGCCAGGTCCTGCTGCTCCTATATTCTCATCACTTAGATAAGCACATGCAGGTGACTGTAAGCCTTCCAGCCTCCACCAGCATCCTCCAGTTCTCCCCTGACCGCTTTCATTCATATTCCGCACTGATTCAGAGGTCCAGTCCTGAGTGGCAAAAAGAAACATTCGTGAGCCTTTCTAGAAATCAATCAATCATTCATGGATTATAGTGAATTCTTCCCTACTAAACATATCTCCAGAAATTCAGGCTTAGTAACTCCCTTCCTGAATGTCTTTCCAAGGCCCCAAGTGACATTGATGTTCCATAGACAATGCCTTACACAGCAAAGTGCTTCTGGGGATGGGAGCCCGCTGACCTTCCCTGGAATCCTGACTGCAAGTTCTGTTTAGAACATGGGGTCTCATTCTGAGAAGCTCTTAGTATTTATCATTCACAAGAAGTTCACAGGTTCCAGAAAACACTGGACAGCGTTCAGGGGAAAGAAAAGGGGCAGAGATGGAGACACCTGGTCAGTTTGGCCAGAGCATCCTGGGCGAAATGCACTGAGGGACAGAGAGGCAAATGCACACGGGTGGTGGGGAGAGGAGCAACGCAGATAGCAAAGACACTGTCCAGAGAACCTCCCGACTCAGGAGAAGGGACTGAATCCAAGAGGAGAAGAGGAGGCATGAGGCTGGGTGCTGAGGCATGCCCCGCAGTCTATGAAGTCTGTGAAAATCAGACACCTGTACACTTGATTTTGCTGTCCTGACAGAAAAACAAAAACATGCTAGCCATAATTTTTAAAGGCTTTCATATTTTGGGAAATAAGCTTCTCATTTGAGGGTAGATTTAGTTCCCTCCCTCTGAAACGTGTTCAATTCATGATTTCTACTTAATTCAGATTTTCTGGTTTTGTAACAGCTTAAGCTGGTTGATCTAGCTTGCAGGCAGGCAGGCAGGCAGGAAGGAAGAAAGGAGGGAAAAGAAGGAAGGAAGGGAGGGAGGGAGGGAGGGAGGGAGGGAGGGAGGGAGGGAACAGTAAAAGAAAAAAAGGAAAGAAGGAAGGAAGAAGACTACAAAAGTCTCAACATGAAGTGTTTCTGCAAGTAAACAAGGAATTCCTGCTTTTGTACCAAGGACTCCATAGTTGTCTGGACTCCTTAGGGGCCACAAGGCCACTGGCCCTGATGTTTCAGTGAACTGTGAAACAAAGCACTGACCCGCTGCTGTTCCACCATAGTGCCTCCAATCTCTGGGCCTCGAGGGAAGATAGTATTCGTTCATTCTGCAAATACTTATTTAGGATGTACCACTTGTCGGGTGAGTGGTGAGCGTGATGGCTGACAGGCAGACACAGACAATAATCAAGTACACAAGTAAAGAGTAATTAAGTCCACTTATTGTGGAATTAAATAATTTGGGGTTCAAGTCATAGTTCAGTTTTTGACAACCACGTCACTTCGGGTGAGACACTTAAATGTGTAGAGCCTGCACTTCCTCACTTGTAAAGGGGAATTAAAAATGTGGGTATTGAGAAGATTGAAGCAGATAGGTTAGGTAGTGCTTAGAAAGCAGTTCCAAGCACACAGCTACTATTCTTCTTACGAATGTTGTGGAAGGTTAGAGTGCCCCTGAATCATTGAAACACTCTTATGGGAGCCATACCTTAACACATATGACTGAAGATTTTAGGTAGAATTGTCGAAAAACACAGAAAAGTAATGAAGAATGTGACAAGCCCTTGAGACCTGGGGAAGGCCAGTCAACTGAAGTCTTAGGACAGAGCAGAGGGAGATGGATTAGGGATATAGGGCCATAAGCATGACCTGGACCTATGCCAACGCACTATCTCTGGTGAGCTTTTTTCCATGGTTTGATGTAGGGTGAAGGAGCTCCTGGGCCCTTGGGGGTTTCTCAGCCAAAACAGCTCCCATCATCATTGCTTTCTCTCCTGTTGTTTCTTGGTTGTTGAGCCCAAAAGTGTGTGATGCCTCGAAAGAGGTTAAAGATGGGCATCATCTCTCCCTAAAATGCAAGCTTAACCAGCAGTGGCCCATCTGGAAGGCTTGTGTTTTTCTCCTTCTTCTCTTGTATATTCTCAGAAACATAATAAGTACATCAAAAAATGACTTTTCTTGATTTCTAGCAAGAAAAATCATGACTTCCTTGACTTTTAATGGACTGATCATTGTGTTGTCCTGGAAAGCCAGATGTGGAGCAGACAGGAGTGAACATTTGCCTTCAAACTTCAGTGTCCTGGTCTGTTCATAATTTGATGAAAAAGGCATTGATTTGTTTAAAAAATGTAGAATATGTGAATGTTTAATTACCAGATACAGCAAGTAACCCACCAGCTCTCTGGCTTATAAACAATAATGGCCCACATCCCCTCCACCTTGTTCCTAGAGCACTAAGCCTGTCATTGAGGTGGCTTGGTTTGGAAATTTCGCTTTGAAATTTCTAATGAATAACTTGCTGGTGGCTGTTTTCAAGGATTCTCAGAGGACCTTAGCCTTTTATCCTCCCAACAGTTTCATCTGTTATTTTCCATCATTTTTTAGGTGAAAAACAAATAAGTAATCATTATGAAAAACATAGAAAATACAGATAAGCAAGACAAATGGGGGGAAATACCCAAAGACTCACCTAAAATCCCACTGTCCTTGTTGGCCTCCTGAAACCAGTGGTCAACTGGGAACACACTGCTCACTTACGTGCCAAGCACCACATTCACCTTGTCGTGTATTATGGCATTTGATTATCAGAATAACCCTCATCCCTATTTTACAGATGAGTACAGTGAGTTTAGAGAGGTTACAGAGCTTGCCCCAGGGTGCAGGGCTAGTCAGTGAGGAAGCCAGGATTTGATCTCAGGAGGTGGAACTCCAACAGGAGGGGATGCAGTGCTGCAGGGGTGTATGGGACCCTGGTACTGAGAGCTGGCAGTCATTAGGAGAATTGCAGGAGGACCACAGGGGACAGTTTATGCTAAACCTGACCTTCACAGTTCACAGGAGCAACAACCAAAACACCACATCCCTCCCAAGGGCCCCAGCCGAGAGGTCATTTCCCAGCATACAGTTCCTAACTCTCACCTCCTGCTTCCATTCAAAACTTCCTCAAAAGCACTTCCTGTTTTCTGTGACTCTCTGTTGAGAGTCTGTTTTGGAGTTTCTTATCTCCAAGTTTTGGAGAAATCTAATCTTGTCCCTGGGGTTCTGGAGCAGGTCACAGGGCAGGTGGAGGGTGAGATGGAGGGGAGAATACTCACAGTCTGACCTCAGTCTCATGCCTGCAGACCCGTGGTGTATATAACACAAGGGGAGTGATACTTTCTTGTGCAAATACGACTTTTTTCCTTTTTTGTGTTCCCTTTACAAGGACATTGCCCCTATACAGACAGGGATATTGTTTTCTCACAGATGATCAGAATTTTAACAATAGGAATGTAAAGAGGAAAAAGAATCAGTGTTCAGAATTAGACTTTCCCGGTAGATTTCTGAGTTCACAATGATCCAAAAGCCAAGGCTGAAGAGAGGAAAAGATTTTCTAAGTTCCTGGAGCCAGTCTGAAAACCTGTCTCATGAACCTAGAGGTCAGTGTCATCAAGGAATTAATTGTCCATAGCTTGGTGGAGTTGGAGAAAGAAGAGAGAAGAGTCACCTCCCAAACTTGGGGAGCAACAGGGGTTTTCTGCAAGAGGCTGAGGGCTGTAGCCTCCTTGCACTCACACCTGGGGTGGCTGAGCTTAGAGCGTGTGGGCTCTGGAATATTTCCACACTCAGGCTTGCATGGAGGATGAGAAGGCAGGTCAGACAGGTTGGGATGACCAAAGGCAGCACACACGGACTGCTCAGAAGACCCCGGGACACTTTCACAACCATGGGAGGAGGGGTGGTTCCCTGAACAATGAAAGAGACTAGATTTAGGGGAGTGCGACGCAGGCCAATTTATTTCAAGAAGATTAAAGGAATATGATAGTTCTGGAAAGCATACTGGAGTAATGAAGCCCAAGAGCAAGGTTACTGCGTGGGTGAAACAGAAAGGGGCTAATTAGTTCCCAGAAAATGGGAGGAAATGGTCAAGTGTTGATGAAGCCTGAAGTTTACAACCTCTCCTTAGGCCTATACTATAATTCCCATGGCTATGCTCTCATGTTCAGTTTTATTCAGGCATTAACAAGGACAAAGGTTGACAAACATAGAAAAGGAATGCTAGAATCTCTTTAATGGTGTGGACATTCTCTTCATCAGCCTCACGAACTCAGATTTGGGATGATGCTTCCTGGCTGTTGTTGTTCTTCCCCACAACTTGTCTTCCTCTTAGCTGACTTCTCTGCATCATTTGCATGGCGGAGTGTTCAGGGAACTTGAGGGATCTACACACTCTGTGTACAAACCTCCTCCTCCACGATACCTGCTCCACTATTTGTTAGCACAGCTATGATGCTGCTCACAGATTGTTTTCACTCCTAAAGACAGTGGTGCAAGGCAAGGTGACCTGGAGCAAGGCCATCCTGAGTGCCCACCCAGCTTCCCAGGAGCCTGTTGGAATTTGGAAGGACATTTGCCTCTGTTTATAAAGCCTGGCTTTTTGCTGAAAGCCAGGGTCTCAAAAATTTTGTTTTGTTAATAGAAGCTAAACCCCAAACATTTGGCTCTTTTTCGTTCCATTTCCCCTTTCACAATCTTAACTATTCCCAAGACAATGGATACCTCTGCCTGTATCAAGTGCAGATTGTCGATAAGAAAGTCAACAGGAAATAAACACTATTATTTCAAAAATACTATCCTCATCCATTTAAAATTAAGGGGCTAGGAGAAAAGGATATGAAGATTTACTGTTGAATGGGTTAGGAGTTTCAGTTTGGGATGAAGAGAAAGTTCTGGAGATGGATGGTGGTGATGGTGGCACGACAATGCGAATGAACTTCATGCCTCTCTCAAAAATAGTGAAAATGGTCAAGTTTATATCTATTTTACTATAATAAAAAAAATTTTGGTTTTCAGTGGGCAGGTGAATAAGGGAACCCTCTTGCCACCTCTTGGCAAGAGCAAGAAAGGAAGTTGGAATATCAGCAGTGTGAGCTCTTCCAAGGGCAGTGGTGACAGCCTGGGAAGACTGGTCAGCGTAGCAAGGGCAGGTGCAGGTCCCTGGTCCTAGAATGTGAGTGTGGCAAGCCAGCCTTAACTTCTGCCTGCCTAGGAGGCATCCTAGGAGGTAAGCCTTAGTGAGCAGGGGTGAGCTCTGTGTGTCCTGTATGCAGCAGCAGATTATCTGTCTGCTCATGCAGACTTTGTAGATTGCTCAGAGTTGCCTAGAGGGAGGGCCCGTGCGGCCTGAATTTCAGCCTGCACTCAGCTCATCAAGCCATGGGTTCTCTCAGGGCCATGTCTGTCCAACCCTTGCAAAGCCTCTGGATGGGTGATCCTGGGCGCTAAGCCTCGACCATTCTAAAATACTGTTTGGCACAGCCTTTTCTCCTAGCCCCTTAATTTTAAATGGATGAGGATAGTATTTTTGAAATAATAGTGTTTATTTCCTGTTGACTTTCTTATCAACAATCTGCGCTTGATACAGGCAGAGGTATCCATTGTCTTGGGAATAGTTAAGATTGTGAAAGGGGAAATGGAACGAAAAAGAGCCAAATGTTTGGGGTTTAGCTTCTATTAACAAAACAAAATTTTTGAGACCCTGGCTTTCAGCAAAAAGCCAGGCTTTATAAACAGAGGCAAATGTCCTTCCAAATTCCAACAGGCTCCTGGGAAGCTGGGTGGGCACTCAGGATGGCCTTGCTCCAGGTCACCTTGCCTTGCACCACCGTCTTTAGGAGTGAAAACAATCTGTGAGCAGCATCATAGCTGTGCTAACAAATAGTGGAGCAGGTATCGTGGAGGAGGATTCAAAGTGTCTTTATAGCCTGGAAGACAGAACAAGGGACGAGAAGTACAGGTGGCAAGTGTCAGCTCACGTAGGAATTAAAATCTGCTTTTCTAATCCTCCATCTCTGGGACCATTTGAGCGGAGACCGACTGACCCTCGTATTTCATGGCGGGTGATGCTCTGGCTGAACTTCAAGACATCCCATTTCCTCCTGACTCTTGGATCCTATGCCCCTATTTTAAGAGCAACCAGAAATACTGTGCTTCCTAAAGTGTGGCCCTCCCTCAAGGGCCTTGGGTAAGTTTTAGTGTTCAGGGGATGGAATAAACATGGTCATGAAATATGTCATGAGATGGGGCCTGAGGGCTTTTCCTGAACTTCTATGCATAGCCAAGAGCAAAGGCTCCTGAGCAAACAAAACACAGCAGTAAACCTTTAGAGTCATGTGGCCCATGGTGAACTTTTCACAATTCCAGGGAAATGGAGAAAAATGCGGAGCACTGGGTAATTTTTTTTCCCCTAAGATTAAGTTATTCCATTGAAAGGAATGTTAATTATTCTAAGACTGTAACCTTCCTACTTTTTCTCTCTCGTTTCATTCCTTCCTTGCCTTCCTTGCTTTTTTTTTTTTTTTTTTTTTTTTTGCTCTGTCTTGCTCTGGAGTGCAGTGGCACTATCTCGGCTCATTGCAGCCTCTGCCTCCCGGGTTCAAGTGATTCTTGTGCCTCAGCCTCCCCAGTAGCTGGGATTACAGGAGCGTGCCACTGTGCCCGGCTAATATTTGTATTTTTAGTAGAGACAAGGTTTTGCCATGTTGGCCAGGCTGGTCTTGAACTCCTGGCCTCAAGTGATCCACCAGCCTCGACCTCCCAAAGTAATGGGATTACAGGCAAGAGCCACCGTGCCCCACCCTTCCTTGTTTCTTTAATTTTTTTCATTTGGAATTTTTTTCTCTATTTATTAATTTCTTTTCTTTCTTTCTTTTGGGGCACTATGATTGGTGACAGCATTGGATAGTTACTCCAGTTTCTGTGTTCTTCGCAAAACAAAGTGTCAGAGTGTCAGTCCTCCATGTTCTTTATAAAATTTTGCTATTTCATAACATTCTCAAAGTGTGGGAACCACTGGCAATAGCAAGGCTTCTCAAGGTTTAAGAGTCAGTTAAAAAAAAAAAAAAAAAAAAAGGTGGCCAGGCACAGTGGCTCATGCCTGTAATCCCAGCACTTTGGGAGGCCAAAGTGGGTGAATCACGAGGTCAGGAGATTGAGACCATCCTGGCCAACACGGTAAAACCCCGTCTCTACTAAAAATACAAAAATTAGCTGGGCGTGGTGGCACGCGCCTGTATTCTCTGCTACTTGGGAGGCTGAGGCAGGAGAATCACTTGAACCTGGGAGGCGGAGGTTGCAGTGAGCCGAGATTGTGCCACTGCACACCAGCCTGGCGACAGAGCAAGACTCCATTTCAAAAAAAAAAAAAAAAGCTACTCTTTATGGGAAATAGCTTTAAGGGGCAGAGAGAAGTTATAAGATTCCTTTTTATTTCTCATTTTCAAATAAAAAATGAAAATAGTAATTCCAAAATGACAAGAGAGAATCTAATCAAGCCTTTAGTGTAGTTTTGCCCAGCTTGTGGAGGGATAAGATAAAAATGTCACTGGGTGAAAACAATGAGATAAATTCACAGCTGGGAACATTGTACAATATCACCAGTGTTGCATGTTTGCTCGGTAGCTGGCTATTCTCCATGTCAGCAGGATGTATGTGGCTTGTTTTTACTCAAGGTTCTCCAGGAGTATGTGTCCAACCACCAAGGTGGGCAGCAGAGTTTGGAGGCTGAATCCTTTGGTACCTGGAGCGGGATGGCAATGGAACCACACAGAGAATGGCCCAGAGCACTGGGAAGGCTGCCTTCCCAGCAAAAGGCACCCGCACAGAAATTCAGCCCATAAAGCCAGGCAGAGAAGGACATGAATGACAATTGGATAATGAGTGTTGGCATTAAAAAGCACTTAAAATAAGTCACCAGACAATTAAACTTGCAATGTCAGAAAATCTTACATCTTATGTATAATCAAATGAAACTAAACTTGATAGAGTGTTCACCAGATTTGACAATAATCTTTTAAAATTTATGACATTGCCTGTAATGGGTTTTGAAGCCCAAAGTTTGCTAAATTGGTAATGAATGTAATTATTGAGTAATTAATCTCTCATGATGGTGGAAAGTGAATTTTTTCCCTTCTCGCTAAAAGAGTAAGATTACAAAAGCTGTTATAAGTAGCAAAAAATTTGGTAAAAATTATTATAAAGTGTGTTAGCCATTGATTACTAAAATAATGTTTTTCTGGGAGAAAAGAAAACCAGATAGAGTGCAACATAAATGCAAAGTTTTGCTCAGCGATTAATGTTTTCTCTTTTTGGATTTTAATTGTTATGTACTGACAGCCAAAAAACCCCACATATATCATGTCCAGTCCGAAATACAGAAAAAAATGTGCATAAAGATGTTTAGCTTAGCTTTGTTTTCAACAGGGAATAACGCCTGAGTGTTTCACAGTAGGGAATTGGGATATGACAACATTATTATAGTATTTTGCAGCCATTAAAAGGAATGTTTCTGAAAAGCTTCTAATAACATTGTGAAAAAGCTGTCATAATCTTCCGTTTTAAAAAAGCAGGGTATAAAATTGAACACTTCATATGATTTCAGCTGCATTAAAACATGTCTAGAAAACACAACCAAAGGGAATAAAAACTTTCATTGCCTCAAATTACCCCAAAGGCAAGGGGCAGCCCGTGGCCAGGGAGGGCCAGCCTCAGGACTGAAGTTGCTGACTTGTGCCTACGGCGGCAGCAGCTGCTGGTTTCTCCTTCCATGTTAATCTGGGTCACAAAATCTCGTGATTTACAGAAGCAGCTCTGGCTCATTCTTGGGTGACCGGCCTGCCTTCTTGGAAGACAGGATGATGCTCATCAACGCTGGCTGTGACGCAACCTGAGGGCTCTGCAAACTTCCCGTGGGTCACACACTGGGGCAGGAGCCCCAGCATCTGAGTGTCCGCTCTGAGGATGGAGCGGGTGGGATGGGTGAGGCAGAGAGGAAGAAAGTTCTCCAGATGTCCTGGTTAGTCACCCTGATTGTGGGAAATGCACACTCATGGCTGAATCAGCAAGAATCAAGTCTCTTGGTCAGAAAAACAAGCCATTATGGCCTAAGAATCTCTCACCACACACACACACCACACACCAAACACACACACACACACCACACACACACCACACACCAAACACACACACCACACACACCACACACCAAACACACACACCACACACACCACACAACAAACACACACACACACACCAGATACACACACACACCACACACACACACCACACACACACCACACACCACACACACACACCACACACACCACACACCAAACACACACACCACACACCAAACACACACACACACACCAGATACACACATGCACACACACCACACACACCAAACACACACCAAACACACACACACCACACACACACCACACACACCACACACCAAACACACCCCCATACACACCAGATACACACATGCACACACACCACACACACCAAACACACACCACACATACACACATACATACACCACATATATGCACACACACCACACACCCCACAACCCCCCACACACACCACACACACATGCACACACACCCCACACACACACACAAACACCACACACATCACACATACACACACCACACACACCCCCACACACCACATACACACATACACACACACCACACACACCAAAGCACACACACATGCACACACATCACACACACATATATGCACATACCAAAGACACAGACTTACCCCTATATATACATGTGTATACACATACACATGCACAATACACATATACACATGTGCATATGCACACTAACTGCTACACATGTGCACAACACACGCATATACATTAATGTACATGTACACAAATGCACACATTTATGCACAAAATACAGATGCATACACCTGCATATACATGTACTCTCATGACACACACATGCACACACACATATATACTGCAGTATAATATACTTAGTAGAATACGATGAGGGGCCCTCGGTTGGGGTCAGATGGCCTGATGCTTAGTTTGAATTGTTAATAATTGAACTGTATAATTTTGTCTAAATCTTTTCATCTCTGCTTCCAGCCGCCAGAGTGAGGTTGACTCAGACCATCTGGGAGTTCTCTTTAGTTGTAAAATTCTGTGATCTCAACGGAAAAGACGGTATCATTCACCCAGAGCTCACCTGAGCTCCTTCTCTCTACCCTGAGGAGAATCCTGGGGGCTGGAGTCACAGCATAGGGTGCTTGTGAGGCCGTCCTCACCCAGCACCAGCCCCAAGAGTGTTGCCACCAGGGATAGCCCAGCGTCCCCGAGGACCTCTGCTGTGGGCAACCCTGTGGCTTCTTCCTCCTCACGCCGACACACTTCTTCCCTCCTTTCTGATAAAGAATCAAGAATTTGCTGTGGGAGCAAATAGGTAGGAATCAGCAAGCTTCTGAGGCCCAGCGCTTCCAGGAAGAGATCAGCAGCTGTCTGTCCTGAAGGCATTTCCAGAAGTTCCTTTCTGCTCAGCGGAGGTGGAAAGGAGCTCACTGCTCCTTAACTCTCCCTGTCAGAGGTGCCTCCCTGGCCCACCCTCTCTGGCCATGGCATTCATTTAGGGCAGACAAGCGGTTCCTGTCCTGAGTCAACATCTGGAAGCCACCAGGCCCTGGGCTGGGAGGATTTGGAGCCTGTCATCAGCATGTGACTTTTGGTTGTGATGCTAAAGTCTGACCTCACCCTCGGGTTGCCACCCAAAGCCCAGCTATGATCCGGATCGCTGAAGATTGCCCTTGAGAGCAAATTCCTCAGGCAGCTGTGGAGCTGAGCCCTGAGGACTCAGTGAGCCAGGGCTGGGCCCTCACCCTCACGCTATTCCTCATAAACAGTTCAGTTTAAGTTCTCAGGAATTCATAGTCCTGCAAAGACTGTGGTGCCGGGTCTCAAATACGAATTTAAACTAAAAACAAAACCCTCTGCCAATCAAAAGAGGAAAGAAGCCAAACAGAACTCTCACTTCTTCCCCCTCTGAGGACCACTTTAAAGTTTTTTTTTTTTTTTTGAAATAACAAATATTAAATTCTTTAAAAAGCAATCAATCCCTTTTCCTGTCCCCCTTTTCTGGGGGCGCTCCGCTTTGCTGAGCTGCTCTAAATACAATAGGTAGTCTTGTACATTACTCTGCCAGCTTTATTGTTACCTGGACATTTTTAGGTTTCAGCTTTATCTTTTTATTTTTATTTTTTAAAGAAAACTGTGGTAATATATATAAACACAAAATTTACTACTTTACCCAACTTGAACTGCACAGATCAGTGGATTCAATACATTCACATTGTTGTGCCATCATCACCACCATGCCCTCCAGAAACTTTCTTCGTCTTGCAAAACTGAAGCCATCTTTTAATTAATTCATTCATTTATTTTGAGATGGAGTCTCGCTCTGTCGCCCAGGCTGGAGTGCAATGGAGCAATCTCATTTCACTGTAACCTCTGCCTCCCGGGTTCAAGCAATTCTCCTGCCTCAGCCTCCTGAGTAGCTGGTTTTACAGGCGCCCCTCACCACGCCTGGCTAATTTTTTTGTATTTTTAGTAGAGACAAAGTTTCACCATGTTGGCCAGGCTGGTCTCGAACTCCTGACCTCAAGTGATCTGCCTATCTTGGCTTCCCAAAGTGCTGGGATTACAGGTGTGACCTGCCACGCCCGGCCTCCATCTTTTTATTCTTTTTTTTCAGACGTCATTTTTGCGCTTGTTGCCCAGGCTGGAGTGCAGTGGTGCGATCTCAGCTCACTGCAACCTCTGCCTCCTGGGTTCAAGTGATTCTCCTGCCTCAGCCTCCCAAGTAGCTGAAATTTCAGGCATACATCACCATGCCTGGCTAGTTTTTTTGTATTTTTAGTAGAGACAGGGTTTCACCATGTTGCCCAGGCTGGTCTCGAACTCCTGACCTCAGGTGATCCACCACCTCTGCCTCCCAAAGTGCTGAGATTACAGGCATGAACCACCGCACCTGGCCCATCTTTTTATTCTTAATGAAAGCTTCCACTCTAAGCTCAGATCCCCGAACTTCCCTCTTGGTTTTACAGCCCGGCTGTTATCTAGCCATTGTTTATGCAAGAACAGCCAGGCTGGGCCCCTCACTTTGGAGTGACTTTTCTGTAGTCACTCTATCAGGGCTCAGTAAGACCAGTGTGGACTCTGAACAGCGACAGGGCCAAATTTAGTTTTATGATTTTTGTGAATCCTGTAGTTGTCACCCTAACACCTTTTCTACAAAAAAGACCAGCAAAATTTCCACTGAGTTCTGATTCTTTTTAGAAGTTGAAGGGGTTGAGATTTTGGAATCCATTGCAACTCCCACAAATGCCTTCAAGCCCACACCGTACTGGCTTTGGGTCCCTGGGATACTTTTGTCCACACTGGAGACCTCAGGCACCCCAAGGTGGCCCAAGTTTGGACGTGGTACCCAGAGGCTGTTACACTATAGTAAAGAGGTGACAAGGAACATGGCACCTGAGTGCATTTCACAGCAACTCTAAGAGACAGGGTCCCATGATTGGCTTTTCTTTCTGACTCCTAAAATTTGCACCTTTTGATTCTCACTACGGACACAGGAGGTAAGCTATGGTCTTGTTTCCTCCCTTCTGCAGGGGAGACAGCCAGCTACACATAGTGAGCAGTGGCCAGTTTCAGCCTGACCAGAGCTCCTGGTACAGAAGACTCCAAACTGCCCCCTGAAGAGTCCCCCAGGGCATTTCCCAAGATGGGGCAGTGAGTTGAGTGATCCTTAAGCTCTTGATCTTTAGGTTGCAATGATTCCTGACTGTGGTCCCAACATTTCAGGAGCCCGGGGACCCCACAATCATATGAACAGGTGCCTGTCCTAGGACTTGCATAAAACAAAAGCACTGGCTTGGTATTGTGGCTCACGCCTGTAATCCTCTCACTTTAGGAGGCAGAGGTGGGAGGATGGCTTGAGGCCAGAAGTTTGAGACCAGCCTGGGCAACATAATGAGATCATCTCCTTAAAAAAAAACAATTAGCCAGGCACAGTGGTGTGCACCTGTAGTCCTAGCTACTCAGGAGGTTGAGTTGGAAGGACTGCTGGAGCTCTGGACTTTGAAGCAACAGTGAGCTATGATCATGCCACTGCACCACAGCCTGGGTCACAGAAGCCAAGACCTCTCTCTCTCTCTCTCTCTCAAAAAAAGTATTAAGACTTTTGCAGTAACTCAAATGTGTCTCCCCAGCATCCTCCCTCACCTTTCTTCTACTAACAGAACCCTAGTCTTGGGGAGAGCTGCTCCTCCCCCAACAGCTCATTGGGTGATGCGGCCAATCCTAGTAACTCTGTCTTTTCCAAATTTGCACAGGTATAGCTATGTGACCCAAGCTAATCCAATCAGAGTCCCACTCTGGGATTTTACATATAGATGCTGCAAGAGACAAACCCCTTCTCTCTGGTTTTTAGCTTACCTGCTGCTATAGGAAGCAGTCTTTTGAAGTAGGAGAGAGTGAGGCCAACACTCAGGAAGGAGCTGAGACAAGAAAAGGAGTTTCCACTCCTTAAGGCGACCACAATTTCCCTTTCAGTCTCATCCTTTGTAGACACAGCTATGTCTAGTTTTAATTTTATTCATCAGGACTTCTTTTCTCATTATAGAAGTTAATCATGTTTATTGTAGACAACTTGCTTGAAACAAAAATGAACTGCAAATGTAAGAAAGGCATGAAGGTCTTTTTGCTGTAGGTTTTCTCTTCCTCCTGGTGCCATCCCCATCATTGAGTAGAAGTCGCAAAGCTTCCTCTGTTCCCTGTTGCCAAAACTAAAAGAGTCAGTTTGGTTTTTTGGTTCACCCAAGAAAGATCTGAGGGGCCTGTTTTATTTGCAATGGGAAGAAATGTGAAAATTATCTGAACTCTTTTCACTTTCCCACACCATTCCTAATTTTAGTAATAATCAGCATCCAAATAACCCTGAGAGTTGAGGTGTAATGATTTTCTAAGTTTTGGACTGGGTTGTCCTGCTATGTGGGGTGACAACAGTAAAAACACAACAAATAAAAAGAAATCCTTTTGAATTAAAGATCGAAAATACTAATGCAACGAGCAACAGTTTATTTATAAAAAAAGAAAAAACAACTTTTTAACGACATTTTATAGATTAAGTAAAAATACCAGTATTAATATATATGTATATACATAGTGCATATATATATATACATATGATATAACATTAACATTACATGCTTCTCAGGACAGAATTAGGACATGTTCCCTCATATCAATTTAAAACTCGATCACAATTTAAAATCATGGAAGAAAACTTGCTTCCTTTATCTTCTGCTTTTAGACTTCAAGTACAGGAAGTTATCAAACCAGGATCTAAATGTGGAAACCATCTGCTATGCATCAATTACAAGGGACTGCCACAAATGATGAGTCAGGGGTCTTCTGAATTCTTACAGTCTCTGTAACCCTACAACTGTGTCAGCCTTCTACCTGAGATGAGAGGGAATGATGAAGCGTGACAGTTTGTAGGTTTCATGTGGACGTTCACATTGACATTGGAACAAAAGCAAACTGAAAAATGTCTTCCTAGAGCAACAACACTGATCATAAAATCACCCTGGAGGAGGATTCCCTTCTCCCCTTTCCTTGCCAAACAAAACAGAGAAACTGTCAGAAAACAATACAAAACAAAACTCAGGGTGAAGCACCTCTGGCGATGATCAGCATACAGCAAGGGACAGAGAGGTAGCGTTTCCTTGGTGACAGCTCCTGGCTGACTCTGATGATTTCAAACACACCCTCTTCTGCAAAAGGCACTCACATATTGTCTGTTTATAAATCACACAGTGGGATTCCATACATGGGAGTTTCTCCTACAAATATAAAAGAGATAAGCTGAGGAAATGGTATAACAAAGAAAAGCGTATAAGAAATACACATTTTGGATAAATATGCACTTTTCTTTTTTAAAGGACAATCAATATAGTAGTTAAAAAAAGGTCATTGAAAAGTTAGGAATTCCAGCAAAATTATCAGTAAGAAGCAAGGTACTGGAGGATGAGAGATGGAGTCCAAAACACTGAGAGGAGGTACACTAGCTTTTCAAGTGGCCAAAGTAAAAGATTTGTTCTGCTCTTAAACTGCAATGACCATCCACAGACAACGGAATGAGAGGGGGAGGGAGGTAGCGGCAGAGAAACAGGTCAAGCTGGAGGGAGGAGTGGCATCCCCCTGGCTGTGGGTGCAGGAAGAAACACCCTCAGCATCTCCAAAGGGAAGGATGGGCTATATCACCCCCTTGCTTCTGCAGTCCAAACAGACCCTGCCCAAGCCAGAGGCTGCCCTCACCGGGACACGACAGAGCTAATGGAATTGTAAGAAGTGCCGCTGTTGCAGCTCGAGGCATAGGCCTCCTGGCCATTGCCATCCAGGTTGATTTTGAACACAGAGGATGCCTTCAGCAAAAAGTCTGCGGCATCCCGGCGACCCAGCTCCCTCAGTTTGGACATGAGGGTGCCCACTGTGCTCTCAGGGTAGGTGGTCCATTCCCGCAGCAGGGCGTGGAGGGGGCTGGGGAGGAAATCCTTGGGAGCCCCGTTATTGGTGTTGTACTTTGCCACGAGGTCAGGGAGGCCTAAGTTCATGGCGAGAAGGCACCAGTCCTTCCCCAGGGGGTCGGGCGGGTCCAGCAGGCGACTCAGTTTCCTCCGAGTGAGGAGGTTCAGGTCTGATGCGTGGATGTCCATGCCGAGGCTGGCCTGTGAGTAGACGTCATGACATCCGAAGCACATGATGCTGCTGAAGCTTTCCTTGTACCCCCCCATGGTGTTGGTCAGTGAGGTTTCCTTCAGAGTCTGTGCCCGGAAGAAGTCCCGTGGCTGGTAGATCATGACGGGCTCATGGTGCTCCCGCAGCTGCTGGGGGCTCAGGTAATGCTTCACGGTCAGGAGCCCTGGCAGCGTGGTGGTCATGACATTCTCAATGGTGCTGCACACTGAGTCCAGCAGCAGGCAGCACTTGATCTTCTCCGTCTCCAGGCCGCGGACCTGGACCTCAATGCCCTGGCCGTGGTTGACCAGCAGCACCAGCAGCTCGGCCCCACGGTTGGCCAGCTTGCAGCCATTCACCCACAGGCGGATGTCCGCGTCGCCCTCCGCGCTTTGCTGGTGGATCCACCGGCACAGGTTCACCTGGACCTTGTGAAAGATGCCACACGGGAAGGGGGTGAGGTGCTCCACAGGCACGATGCGCACGCCGCCATACACCATCACCTCGTCCTCCTCATCGGCCCAGGAGCGGTGCAGGTTGTCTGTCTTGATCAGGGCTGGGATGTCCACCATGGTCCCGCTGCTCAGGTCCCGGGCGCAGATGTCCATGGCATCGAGGATCTGCAGCAGCTCCTCCACGTCGCTGTCGGGCACCAGGCGCTGGATGTCCTCTACGGTGTAGCGGCCCCGGTAGTGGTGCAGCGCCCGCGGGGTCTCCACGGACAGCAACTTCCCCAGGACGTTTGTGCAGAGCCAGCGGGGGTCCAGGAGCAGCACGTCCTGAACTGTTTCACTTTGCATGATGTTGATCTGCGGGGGGACAACAGAAAGTCACGCTTAGGGGCAGAGCCCTGGCCAGGTGCACCAGCCACTTAGAGCACTAAAGGGCCTGATCCCGGCAATAGAGGCTGAGCAGATGCTCTAAGGGGTGACCCGAGGCCATTCCACATGGATGCGTCTCAAAAACCAAACACCGAGTGGAGAAAAGCAGCTTGAAAATGTCAGAATAGAGATTCTGAAAAACAATTCCCCTGGAGTCTCCAAAAAGGCCAGCGAAATGAAAGAAGAAAAAAAACGGGAGACGGTAACCAAATGCAATGAGTGATTTTAGACTAGATTCTGAATCCCAAAAGAGGTACATAAATAAAAATAGCTTTAAAAGAAATTATTGGGACCAGGGGCAAACCCTTGTATGAGGATGATATATTCAACCATTGTACTATATTAATGTTATGTTTCTGGAATCATCAATTATATTGGGTTATGTGGGAAAATATCCTTCTCCTTAGGAGATATAGGCTAAATTATTTAGGGAAGAAATGTCATCAGGTCCGCAAAATAAATAAGTAAATAAATAGAAAGGAAAGGAATTGAGCAAATGTAGCAAAATGTCAACAATTGATCAGCTTACATGTAGTAGGCCGGGCACCGTGACTCATGCCTGTAATCCCAGCACTTTGGGAAGCTGAGGCGGGTGGATCACTTGAGGTCAGGAGTTTGAGACCAGCCTGGCCAACATGGTAAAACCTTGTCTCTTCTAAAAATACAAAATTTAGCTGGGTGTGGTGGCTCATGTCTGTAATCACAGCTACTCGGGAGGCTGAGGCAGGAGAATCACTTGAACCCAGGAGGCGGAGGCTGCAGTGAGCCGAGATTGTGCCACTGTACTCTAGCCTGGGCAACAGAGTGAGACTCTATCTCAAAAAAAAATTAATTAATTAAAAAAATAAATAAATGCAGCACATATGAGAGTTCATGGTACTATCCTTGCAACTTCTCTAAAGGCTTGAAAATTTTCAAAAAAGAGTCAGAACATTGTATTATTATACCATTATGTGAATGTTTAACACATACACATAGAAAAGGCTTGGAAGAATATGCTGCCACGATAATAGTTGGCCTCAGAGAAGGGGAGAGAGGAATGAGACCAGAGATGGTGGCCCAAGGGGACTTTAGCTTTTTGGTTGTGTTTATTTCTTAAAAAAATAAGAAAGGAAAAAAAAGTGACAAAAAACAGAAGGAACTTTCCCTTTATGGAAGAGTTCTGCTTCCTTTCTTGGAGAGTGGCCATCGCACTGGACTCCCTCACTTGGAGGCTCTGACTCCACCGGGGACCACACGGTAATTTCCTGCCCACAGTCTGGCTTAAACCTGAAAGATGCCCCCTGTCTATGAGTCTATTCAGAATTGAACCTAGGTTGAAAATTCCTGGAGGGCAGAGCCAATATTGATCTAGTTCCTGACACAGCATTTGATGGAATACCATTTGCAGTTTGGTCCTAAACACTGCTCATCACCTCAGGCTCAGGAAAGACGAAACTGTCCCATAGTGGAGGAGAACAGGGAGTTAAGACAGTCAGCTAAACGTAGTGTGGGACCCTGGGCGAGAAAACACAGTCAGAAGGGCCATTGGGGAGTTCTGAAGATCTGCAAATTAGATATGGAAGGCAGGTCTGGAGGAGGCCTGGGGCCAATCAAAGTCGGGCCACACAATGGAGTTCCTGCTGCTTCATTTCCCTCCTTCTTTACGTCTTCATTTACTTACTAAAGTCTCAAGAGCAAGCAGGGATGTAATGACAAATAAAGGAGACTATACGATATGATCTAGAAAGTTGCTAGTCTACTACTAGAAAGCAAGGGACTCCTGTGCCAAAGGAGTTTAGAATTAGAATTGACACATTTTTTATATCCAGCAGTATCTTGTCATCTAAGATGTGGTCCTTCACCTGTGTTCTTCCTTGGATTCAATCACTTTAAAGTATTCCTGGATGAGTTGGCAGATTCTCTGGCCGTTTAACTGGGAGTTTAAAGGCTGATGAAATTACTGCCCGGCGGCTCCAGTTTTCAAGCTCACTGGCTTGTGGATTCAGGTTTAGTTTCAAGAAATTTGTATGACTCATACAAACTGGCTATAGGGCCAGACCTGGCACCTGAGATTGGGGAGGTAAGCATCTGGCTTTTAATAATCTCAGAGCTGCTTTTAGTTGCAATATTCAGAACTGCTCTTCTTGGCCCACACTAGTTCATGCAGGCTCCGGATTTCACATGGTGGAGAAACACGAAGGCACTGCCCCCTTTCTGGGGACAGGCATATGATGCCATTAGAACAGGGTTTCCAAACCGTGCCCCGGTGCTGAATGTCACAGAACCAGAGCAAAGCCTCCCATTCTCAAACATTTCTGCTGGGCATTGCTTGCTAGAGTTTTTTAATGTGCATCTCTAATTATGATTACTCTGTGTATCTGTGCACTAGAGTTCTCTGTCTCTGTATCTCCAGACATTGTCTCCACAAGGACACCTCACTGCCTTTTCTCAACTGTTTTCGCACCCAGGAGATCTGTGTGGAGCTGATAACTCCACGCTGATAGAAAGAAGCCATCCTGAAGGCTGCCAGGAGTAACAGATTAAGTTCCTGGTGCCCAGGGGGAGTGAAGAGAGACCCAGTCACCCAGGGCAGCGGGCACTGCACTCCCAAACTAACAGACTCTGGAAACAAAAGCAAAACACGACAAGACAAAATGACAGCTCCTAAGGTGAGCCGAGAACTGCAGTTCAGAGCGTCACTTGAGGCTGTGTTTGTCACACGTGTGGAAATGTTGTAGGTAGCTGGACCATTTCCACACTTCTTCCCCAGGCTCACACCACCTCCAAGAGCTGGAATTTGGGACAGGCTGAGTCCCTGGCACCTCTCATGGCCCCCTGCCTGGGATCCCAGAGGCTCACCTCGCCTGTGCTGTGGAGCTGCTGAGCAATGCGCCTGAGGTCCTCCTCGCTGGCCAGAGGGTTCAGCTGGTCCTGCACGTCGTATACAAACTGCTGCAGCGACATCAGCTGGTTGGGTCCATTGAGCTTCCTCCAGGAAGGCAGCGTGGAGATGATTTTCTCACACAGGTGAGTCATGGGAGGGCAGACCTAGAGGGGGCAGGGCCGGACAGGTTAACTCACCTGCAGCTGTGGGTGCTCTGAGCCGAGCCACAGTGGAAAGGACACCTTTCATTCAGGCGCCTTGCAGGTGATTTGATGAATGAGTGAGTGGGTTTTTTGTTGATGATGTTTTTTTTTCTTTTTTTAGACTGGGTCTCGCTATTGCCCAGGCTGGTCTCAAATCCTTGGGCTCAAGTATCCTCTTGTCTCAGTCTCCTGAGTAGCTCCGACTACAAGTACACACCACTGTTTCCGGCTAGTTAGTGTTTTTTGGGTTGAGTACTGGGGCAGTTGTCTTTTAGACTTGCTTTTAAGCCTAATCTATTGCTCAAATATAAAGTTTTATAAAGGCTTTTTAGTTCATGTTAAATAGATTTTGAGTCTTCCAGGAATGTTTTTGGAATTGTGGTCTCAGTCACTCAATCAACTAATGTTCACCAACTCCTAATGTATGTTTTACTCCCTCACTTTTTCCTCCCTCCCTCCTTTCTTCCCTCACTCCCTCTCTCGTGACTGTTTCACTCAGGCAATGATCACTTTATGAACAGAGGAAAAGAGAATGAGTATCATCATCAATATTAGAGTGAGTGTTTACCAGTAAATTATGCATTCGTGGGGACTGTTGTTGAAATATTGTTTCCAATTAGACCCATTCTTGGTATGTAGGCTGAAGTGGATTTTTAACCTTTTAACTTGGTTAATTAAATCAGCATATGTTACAGACTCATGTAATCCACATACCTCTGAATTAGAAACCACACAAGCCACAGGCTGCACTGTGCCATTAATTCCGCACTCCCCTCTCAAATTCTTTTATGTCAGCTAAATTCTACTCTGCATTCAAAAACAAAATTCTCAGGGTTGAGTGCAGTTGGCGTGGCGGGCTCCACCTGCCTGAGCTCAGGAGTTTAGGGGTTGGGCAGGGGGTGTCTGAGAAGCAGCAGATCATGCCAGAGCCCAGCTCAAAATTCTCCAGGGACGCTCCCTCCTGCCTCAGGAATGCAGCCCCAGTCCAGACCTGGTGGGGAAGCGCAGGGGCCCTCACAGACTACTGTTATCCCAGATCACCGCCCGGTTTCTGTGACGGATTCCTCCCAGGCCTCACCGGACTACCACCTATCTTCTGATGATGCCACAATGGGACCCCAATGAGGGTATCTGGTGTGAAGGGCAGGGTTTTCTGGAGACAGGAAAGGGTTTCCCGAGAATTCTGGAAGCATGTCTGGAACCAGAATCTGGTGTGGGAAGCACAGCATTTTCTTATTAGCAAAGCAGTTAAAAAAAAAAAAAACACCCAGAGGCAGCTTCAAAGGTAAGAGAGGGAGATGGGCATCTGCCCGCGTTTGTCCTCAGGCCTGGGCAGCAGGAAGACTCCAGAGTGAATGCCACCACTTCTCCACTGGGAAACTTGCCCTTTTCTTACCAATTCCGGAGAGCTTTTTGAACATTACGGTGTGACCATTTACCTGTCCAAAGCATTGAGAATACTTTTTCCCAGCCTATTTCACCTTTCAACTTTGTTTACTTACTTGTTTGCCAGAAAAAATTTTAAAAAATGTTTAGATTTTCAAATAGGTGTATTTTCTTTTAAAATTTCTAGGGTTTTAGATCTTGGGTTTAACAGGTTTCCTCAGTCCCTAGTTATTTTGAAAATACACTCTCCACAATTTCTATCCAAGATATTTATTGTTTTATGTTTTTACATTTAAAAGTTTTAATCCATTTATTTTTGGACTTTGTAGTGTGTAGGAATCCAACTTTATTTCCTTCCAGACAAATAGCCAGTTGTGCCAGGTTCATTTATTAAATAATCTTTACCCCATTAAATTCAAATGGCATATTTATTTTCCATTATATTTCTAAAGATATTATGATTTACTTCTATACTCTCTAAGCTTTTCTTCCTATTTAACTGTATTGATTATCAGGGGCTTTATAATATGTTTAATTAATTTTTCCATGGAGATTTTAAGATAAAAATCCCAATCCCTTCAACCCATTCAGATGCTAACTGAAATTGTATTACATTTATATAACTAGGGAAAAATAAAATATTTAGTCATATCTTGCAACCCAAGAATGCAGTCTCATTTCCTTTGTTCATTTATTCTATCTTTCAAAAAAGTTTGTGACTGTTTTTCTACTTTTCCGAATTTTCTAAATATTCCACAATAAGTTACTGTTGAATTTTTTTTTTTTTTTTTTTCCAAAATTGGCCAGGCATGGTGGCTCACACCTGTAATCTCAGCACTTTGGGAGGCTGAGGTGGGAGGAGCACCTGAGCCTAGGAGTTCAAGACCAGCCTGGGCAACATAGTGAGACCCCTTCTCTACCAAAAATCAAAAAAATTTGCCAGACATGGTGGTGCGTGCTTATAGTCCTAGTTACTTGGGAGGCTGAGGTGGACAGATTGCTTGAGCCCTGGAGTTCAAGGTTACAGTGAGCTACGATCACACCACTGTACTCCAGCCTGGATGACAGTGTGAGATCCTGTCTCTGAAAAAATAAAATAAATAAATAAAATATTTTTAAAGAACCCAATAAATCGGTAAGAATTTTGTAAAATTGAAGTGGTCCACCTTTGCCCATAATAACCCTTCAGCTCCCATCATCTCCTTGTTTCTCTATTCTTCCTTCCTTTTCCCAGAGCACTAGGATAAAAACATGTCCAGGCAGACACCTCTTACTGGGTCCTACTATGAAGCAGTTCCCTGAAACCAGAGGCAAACCAGGAAGGAAGTACAAAGGGGTCCAGGCCCTCTCCAGGGTGTACTTACTGAAACAATCTGGCTTCGTATTTCTTGCAGATGATTTCGAAGTACCTTCATGTCCTTTGACCCAGAAGCCCCAGCATCCAGAACAAACAGCTTATTTGAAATGTGAAG
Organism: Symphalangus syndactylus; assembly: GCF_028878055.3. Lineage (NCBI taxonomy): Eukaryota > Metazoa > Chordata > Mammalia > Primates > Hylobatidae > Symphalangus > Symphalangus syndactylus. Next base: position 56,697,425 of record NC_072425.2, read on the forward strand.
ATCATTTCCAAACCTAAGGGAAGAGCAGCAGCCTCCTCAGCAGTGAGTCAATCTCCCCAGGCCTTTCAATGGAGGGGCCAGGCTCCTACTGGCTCAAGGGGCTGGTAGGAGGGAAGGAAAGTTCTGGTGTCCTTGCAAAGGCCCCTCCCCATCCCTGCTGTTGGTGGGCTCTGCCTCATCACAGTGGGTGCAGAGACTTGGGGATATTGGCATATGGTCTTAGTCATAGGAGCGGGACCTTCAGGTTTGCACGAAGCAGCAGGAGCACAGCATGGAAAGATGTCAGCTTCTCCCGAGGCAGGAAAGGTGAGGCCTAATGCTCGCACCTTACAAGTGAGGACAAGAGATACTGTGGAAAGTGGAGGGACTAAGAATAGAGGTGTGAATGCAAAAGCTACATCACTGACCTAAAAATATTAACAGAAGCCCCATTTTTATATCTGAAAACAGATATAGTGTCTCAACACAATAGATAAGTGTCTCAAGTTGATAATGCAAGATCAGAGATACTAGCATATTATATAAAGCTGCAGGTTCAAACTTTTTTGATAGACTCTGAGTAAAAACATATATTTTACATCATAATCCTGTACATACCCATACTCATCAGTGAAACAAACGTTTTACAAAATAATACTTGACATCTGATCTATCCTATTCTGTCCTGTTCTGTCTTTTCCTATTCTATCCTATCCCGTTCCATTCCATCCCATTTTAAAAAGAATTGGCCATGACTTCCTAGATGAGTTTTAAGACTCACTAGTAGGTTGCAACTTATATTGTAAGATATACTGATTAGTGTTTCTGAACACTGAATACTGCGTACTGAAATCTAAACAGCTAAAAGAAGTCACCTCCGGGCAGTGTTGCTGGGAGGTAGAAAGAAGGGGGTTGCTTTCATCACGTGCTCTTCATTTGTATTTGATTTATTATGCGGATTCATTGTTTTAATAAAAATGAAAAATAAAGGTTATGCATCCCTAATCCAGAAATCTGAAATCTGAAATGTTCCAAAATCCAAAAACCTTTTGGGCAAAGACAAGACATGCAAAGGAAATGGTTATTAGAGCATTTCAGATTTAGAATTTTTGAATTAGAATGTTCAACTGCTATGTATACGTAAATATATTAAAATCCAAACAAATATGAAATCAGAAACACTTCTAAAGCCGATCATTTCCAATAAGGGATACACGACCTGTACAAGCAAAGAGTTGACCAAGAAAGAAAGACCTTTAAAACCTTTCTCTGGTTCATGAGACTTCCTTTGTACTTTTTACACCTCTGCTTCAGTTCTCAGGGAGAGGAGGCTACCCGTGAGCTGGAGACTAAATGGCTGCCCCTCACCTGTTCCTAATCTCTTTCAGCAACGATGTGTCTTTGTCATATCCAAACTCGCCTCCAGCCGGTCGAGGAACATTCATGATGTCAGCGTGGGTGGCCACCAGAACAACTTGGAGTGGGTTCTTCAGCTTGCCACCGAAGGCTGGGGGCAGAGAGGGAACTGCTTCAGGGGGTGGGTCCTCCTACCTGGCTGCCTCTCCTGCCCAGGTGAGGGGGGTGTGTTGGCCTCATGCCCAGGCCGACTCTCCAGGTACAAGTGCAACCTGCCACAGAGATGAAGGCCCCATGCCCACTGTGCACCGTGACCCTAGAAGGCCCCAGCATGGCCAACGACAGGATGAGCCCATCTCCTAGGCCACAAGGAAAGTTGCTCAAAGTGGACCAGAATGACTAAAGGCAGTTTCTCAAGTCTCCAAATAGCCCATACTTACAAGGAGAGGGAAAATTTAACCTCTGACAAAGGGGATGCCATTTACAGGACCAAAGAGAGACGCCTGAGCGCAGCAACACCACAGAGATGGGTCAGAGATAAACGACCTGCAAGTCACACAAAGAGCCTCCCACTTTGTGGAGTGTTTAAAACAAATGAAAAAAAAAGGAGAAAGAAAGAGGCAAAACTGGCAGTACCCAGAAGGGCATTAAGCCCAATTCCTTGTATTATTATATGCTTTTCTGGAAAAAAAAAAATTGACTGCTGAGTATTGCGTTTCACCAGGGAAGGCTGCTTCTCTTGTTGTGGGCAAAGACCAAAAGAAGTTTATTTCATGTTATCCTCTCCTCTAGGAATAAAGTTAAGATAACACATTCAATCAACATGCTCCCTTTCTTCATTTCCCTCTCTCTTTTTTTTTGAGACAGGGTCTCACTGTGTCACCCAAGCTAAGTGCAGTGGCACGATCTAGGCTCACTGCAGCCACAACCTCCCAGGTTCAAGCAATCCTCCTGCCTCAGCCCCTCAAGTAGCTGGGACTACAGGCACATGCCACCACACCTGGCTAAGTTTTTGTATGTTTTGTAGAGATGAGGTTTTGCCATGTTGGCCAGGCTGGTCTTGAACTCCTGAGCTCAAGGCATCCGCCCACCTTGGCTTCCCACAGTGCCAGGATTACAGGCGTGAACCACCGCACCCGGCCTCTTTCTTCATTTCTTAGCGGAATTACAGGATGAAGAAGAGCTCATCCTGCTGACTAATTCTGTACCCTTTAGGTAAAGGTGCAGTAGCTATCCAAGCAGGGATTCCATTTTGCACCCAACATACAATGACCATGGCTCTCAAGGGTAGAAAAAAAGTGAGAAATGCCTCTCAAAGGATTGTTCAGAAGTGGGCCTTTGAGGCAGGAATATACAATCATGAAACAAAAACGAACACCTGAGCCCCAGGAAGCTTCTCAGAGTGGAAGTTTCCCAGCAGGAAGGAGAAAGGAAGTTGGCTCAGCTGTTAGCCACAAACGGTGGGATCTGCTCATGGCCTGGTGCAAGGCCAGCAGCAGCAGTGGCAGGAGCCTGGAAGGAGGAGGCGATTCCTGGCCAACCACAGGTAGGACATCAATGGCCTGCAGGGACTTAGCTCACCTATGGGTTCTTCAACTGGGACAAGGGACTTCAGGAAACTGAGCCAGAAAATCACTTGGTTCAGCTGGATCTCATAGGGCTCTTCTAGACTAAAGACAACAACATGGATTGACGTGGGATCATTTGCAGCAAAATAGTCATAACAGCAGAAATACACAGGATTTCCAGAGAACTCCCACACGCTGAAATCGCCAACTCCTACAGAAAAAGAAAAATGATAACAATCGTGAAACACCACTAACCAAATTTCAATCATAATTTCTCTTAGCATTCCAAGGATTCGAAGTAGGCATAGTGATACTTATGGCATTCTTCTGTATGTGTATACATCTTGTTATGACTTGGGTATGGTTTGTTCCCCACTAAAACTCACACAAATCACTCAGTGAGGTGATGTGGGAGGTGAGGCCTGGTGGGAGGTGTTTGGGTCCTAAGGGCAAATCCCTCCCAAATGGCTTGGTGCTGGTGGGAGTGAGTGAGTGTGTTCTTGCTCTTGTGAGAGTGGATTTGTTCTCATGGGAATGGATTAGGTCCTGAGAACGTGGATTGATGTAAAGCAGGTTTTTGTCCCTTCCCATATGTCCACTTCTCCTTTGACCTTCTGTCACATTTAGACCCAGCTCAAAAGCTCTCACCAGAAGCAAAGCAGATGCTGGTGCCATGCCCCTTGAACTTCCCAGTCTGCAGAGCCATGAGCTAAATGAACCTCTTTTCTTATCAATTACCCTGTCTTGAGTATTCTGTTACAGCAACACAAAATGAACTAAGACACACATCTACTGAAGTCCAGATCGACTTGTGTCACACTTACCTATCTATAGCATGTATATCCATGTCTGTTTTTCTACTTATGTCTGCACCTGCTTAACTCTTTCCCTAAGTACCTTCATTATTATGTGTGTGTATATATATATCTATATCATGACTACTTCTAATACCCTGGAGTGCTACACACACACACACACACACACAACATGTACACATATATGTGAATACCTGGGTGCTCACATGGATATGTGTGTGTGTGTGTGTCTGTATACATATATATTTTGTATTACTCCCCTTCAAATATTGGTATATTTAAAAAAAGAGAGAACCACCTGAGGAAAAAACAAAGATCCATCAGGTCATATTACGCAGAAGTGTGAACACCACATCCACAACGACACAGTTGTACGCTCACATATCCTTAATACAGACACTCCACCTTTACTTGCAGAATTTACTCCTGACAAGGAAGGAGCCAGGGACAAACTGCCCACTTTAGGTTTGTGATTCCCAAACTCACAAAGTCCCACAGAGGATTAAATGAGAGAAGGTGGGTGAAAAGATTTTGTGTCCTGAATAAGTATACATGAATTTTGGAACATGCCAGGGTATAGGATATTGAATGTAACAGTGACTATGAAAAGTCACCTGAATTTGGCTCAACAGGGACTGACTTGGCCAGGTGAGTGAGGGCCCTGTCCAGGCTGCTCAGAAGAAGCAAGAAGCATGCACCGGTGTGAGATGCAGAGCTCAGCAGTTCTGCCTGCACAGGAGGTCGGTGGACCTGGGAGGAGGTGGGGTCCTTCAGGCAGGAAAGTGTTAAGCACGGGTCAAAGGTTGTATGTGGGGGCAATTGCTTTCCCATACTGGAGCTGTGCAGGCTGCCCGTTTCCCCAGAAGTATCTGCAGGTGAGATTCCACCTCGTGCTCCCAGGATGCCCGGAACCTCCAGTGGACCTGAGATGCCTCCTGTCTACACTGCCACATCCTGCCAGGACTGTGGCCGCCCACCACTGGCCTCTGCGGCGGCCTGGCAGGGCCACTTCCATCACAGGATTTGAAGGCTCCCTTCACCTAGTTTACCCCTCAGTAGCTTACTCTGCACCTGAAATCCTGCAGTCAAGATGCACTCTGAGATCTAAAGGGTTTTTCTCAGCCTTGTAGTGAAGCAGGAGGGACCACCCTCCAAAGCTGGCTGCTTAGGCCAAGCATGGAAAGTTCTGGTACCCAGAAATTGGCTCTTGGAGTGTGGGGTCCTGAGGTGGGTTGGGGCTGGGGCTGTGAGAGATCAGATGGGAGCACGGCCTGGGGTCCCAAGACAAGTTTCTCTTCTCCCTGTGCTGCCACGGCCAGCTCTGCTCTGGGGAGCTCAGAGGAAGCCCAATTTTTAAGAGAGGAAGATGCACACAGACCATGAACTCATGCAATTTTTGCCCCTGGTGCAGGGGGACTCTTCACCCATGTGGGCCCTGAGATTAGCCGAGGGAGCTGCCTGGAGACTGCATAATGGCATTGCTCCAGAGAGGGAGCTCAGGCTGGCTCCCACGCACTTTCTGAGTCCTAAGCAGCTCTACACTGCAGCACCATTTGTATATTCCAAACACCCCTAGACTGCATCCTGCTCTGCAGCCCAACGGCCTTGGCATCTCCACATCCCTAGAGCCCCACTGATATCTCCGCCTGCAGCCACCACCTTGGCTGGCAGCTGCCACCAAGGTCTAGGCATGAGCCATTGACAGAGACCCCACTATCCCTAGCAGAGTAGTGGCAGTGCATTTTCATGTGCCCTAAGGGCGGAATCCCCTGTCTGCAGCCACTGCTGCTGTGTCCACTGGGTCCTGAAGTACGTGCAAATCACACACTCCCCAGCTGGCTGCATACGGCTGCTGACACTGAAAGCAGGACAACTCTTCCCAGTAGCAGAGCCACAGTGCAGCCAGTGCCTCCCTGACTCAAGCATTTTGCAGGGGCTGGGGATCACATGTACCACCAGGGGACCTGAGGACAGGCCTGCTGAGCTGGACTCCACAATCCCCTAAGTGCCTGAGTATGCTGTCTGGGGGCCTGGGGATCACCTAGCCCAGTCCACCACCACTGGCACCTGAGCACTCCTCTTAGTGGCCTGAGGTCACACCCAGCCAACCTACCACTATCATCACAGCTGGCGCCCACCTGTATATGCCACCTGTGGGGCTAGGTACTGGCCTGCCTAGCCCATTGCAGCCACTGCCAACATCAGCACAGATTGCTTGGGAGCCAGAGGGTTGTCTCACTACGACTACTGCCATCACTTATACCATGCCTGCTGCCCAGGGAACTGAGAACCTGGCTACTCACCTGGCCCACTGCTACTACTACCAGCACTTGAGCAAGCTGCCTGGAGGCCCAAGAATCAACCTACCTGGACCCACTGGTATCAGTACCAGCATATACCGCCTTGGGGCCCAAGGACAGGCATGCTTAGCCCACCACTGCCACCACTAGGTTCTGAGGACTGGCCCACGTGGTATCCCCATCTCCAGAAAAACTTTACCACAGCCTCTACTAACAACCATACCCTAAGCCACTGAGAAAATTAGACACCACTGGAGCTGTTCACAGCTGCAAAAAAATCATATGGCCACTATGCTACTGCATGCACCCAGAATCAAAGCCAAAGTGCCCTACTCAACCAACACCACAGACACATCTTCAGGAAAATGCCCTCCCCTATGAAAGCAAGTTCAAGAAGTTCAGAGAAGTGACTATTATACCAGATGCACAGATATCAATGTAAGGACATAAGAAACATGAAAAAGCAAGGAAATATTACACCTACGAAAGAGCAAAATAACTCTCCAGCAATAGATTCTAATGAAAAATAAACCTATGCAATCTAAAAAAAGTACTCAAAATCATGACATTAAACAAGTTCAGTGAGGTACAAGAGAATCCAGAAAAACAATACAAATAAATCAGAAAAACAACTCAGAATATTAATGAGAAGTTTACCAAAGAATCAAAATAGAAATTCCAGAATTGAAGAACTTTTTGAATAAAATAGAAAATTTATTCAAAAGCTGCAACAACAGACTAGATCAAGCAGAAGAAAGAATTTCAGAAATTGAAGATAGGTCTTTTGTAATAATCCAATCGGACAACATTAAAAAAATAAAAATAAAAAATAAACAAAGCTCTTGTGACATATGGGATACCATAAAGCAATCAAATATTCAAATTTTTGGTGTCCTAAAGGTAAAAAGAAACTGAAGGAGGTAAAAAATCTATTTATTAAAATAATTGTTAAAAACTTTCCAGGTTTGATAAGAGATTTGGAAATCCAGATGCAGGAAGCTGGAGAGATCTCCAAATAGATGCAATTGAAAAAATGTCCTCTCCTTGGCACATTATAGTCCAATTGTCAAAAGTCAAAGACAAAGGGAAGTCTGAAAACAGAAAAAAAAAAAAAGGTGTAGTCACTTACAAGGGAATGCTCATCAGACTCACAGCAGATTTCTCAGCAGAAATTCTACTGGCCAGGAGAGAATGAAATGCTATACTCAAAGAGCTGAAAGACGAAAATTGTTAGCCAAGGATACTACACCCAGCAAAGTTAGGCTTCATAAGTGAAGGAGAAATAAAGTCTTCCCCAAACAAGAAAAGCTGGGGGAAGTGATCACCACTAGATCAAATCTACAAACGATGCTTAAGAGAGTTCTACACCTGGAAGTGAAAGGACAACTCTTCCATGATGAAAACACACGAAAGCATAAATCCACTGGTAGAGCAAACATATTAAGGAAGAGAAAGGACTCAAATATTACAACTACAGAAAGCCACTAAAGCACAGTGATAATGAGGGAGAAAGAAAGGAATAAAGAATATACAAAACAACAAAAAATCAATTAATAAAATGACAGGAATAAACCCTCACATATTAATAATAACCTTGAATGTATATGGATTAACTTTTTCACCTAAAAGATACAGACTGGCTGTTTGACTAATAAAACATGGCCCAACTATATGCTGCTGACAAGAAATCCATTTTATCTATAAAGATACATATAGATTGAAAGTAAAGGGATACAAAAAGATATTCCATGAAAATGGAAACCAAAAGTAAGCAAAACTTGCTGTACTTATATTAGATAAAACAGACTTTAAGCCAAAAACAGTAAAAAAAAAAAAAAAAAAAAAAAAAGAAGGTCATTATATAATGCAAAAGGGACCAATTCAGCAAGAAGATATAACAATTCTAAACATGTATGTATCCATCGCCGGAGCATGCAGATATTTACAGTAAATATTATTAGATCTATAGGAAGAGATAGACTTCAATACAACAGTATTTGGGGAATTCAACGCCCCACTTTCAGCATTAGGCAGATTATACAGACAGAAAATTAACAAAGAAACACTGAATTTAAACTGCATGTTAGACGAAGTGGACCTAACAGACATTTACAAAACATTTTATCCAACAGCTACAGAATTCACATTTTCTCATCAGCACACAGAACATTCTCCAGGATAGAACATATTTCAGGACACACGAAAAGTCTCAACAAATGTAAAAAAAACTGAAATCATATCAAGTATCTCCTCAAACCACAATGCAGTAAAACTAGAAATTGATTAACAAGAGGAACTTTGGAAATTGTACAAATACATGGAAAGTAAACAACATGTTCCTGAATGACCACAGGGTCAATAAAGAAATTAGGGGAGAAATTTAAAAAAATTCTTGAAACAAATGAAAATCAAAGCACAAGACCAAAATCTACAGCCAAAGCAGTGCTAAGAAGGAAGTTTATAACAAAAAACTACGTCAAAAAATCAGAAACGTTTCAAATAAACAATTGAATGATGTACCTCAAGGAACTAGAGAAGCAAGAACAAGCCAAACCACAATTTAGCAGAAGAAAAGAAATAATAAAGGTCAGAGAAGAACTAAACAAAACAAAGACTAAAAAAATACAAAGAACTGATGAAATGAAAAATTGTTTTATAATATAAACAAAATTGCTAAACCATTTGCTAGACTGACCTAGAAAAAAAGAGAGAAGACCCAAAAGAACAAAATGAGAAATGAAAAGTAAGATATTACAACTGATGCCACAAAAATATCAAAGATCATCAGAGGTTATTATGAACAACTATATGCTACTGGAAAATCTAGAGGAAATGGATAAATTCCTAGACAGATAATTTACAAAAATTGAATCAGAAAGAAATAGAAAACTAGAGCAGACCAATAATGAGTAATGAGATTGAATTGGTATTAAAAAGCCTCCCCAAAAAGAAAAGTCCAGGTTTGGATGTCAGAAGAACTAATGATTCTCCTCAATCTATTCCAAAAAACTGAAGGGGAGGGAATTCTGCTTAATTTACTCCATGAAACCAGCATTGCCATGATAACAAAACCAGAAAAGAATGTAAAAACAACAACAACAACAACAACAACATCATTACAGGCCAAGATCCCCGATAAACACAGATGCAAAAATCCTCAACAATATACTAGTAAACCAAATCCAACAGCACACAAAAAAGATGATACACCATAATCAGGGATGCAAGGATGAGTCGACATAATACACCACATCAACAGAAAGAACAAAAGCTATATCATAATCTCAACAGATGCTGAAAAAGCATTTGACAAAATTCAACATCCCTTCATGATAAAAGCTGTCAACAAACTAGGCATAGAAGGAACATATCTCAACATAATAAAGGCCATACATGACGAACCCATACCTCAACATAATAAAGGCCATACATGATGAACCCATAGCTGACATCATACTGAATAGAGAAAAGCTGAAAGCTTTTCCTTTAAGATCAGAAATAAGACAAGGATGCCCCCTACATCACTCCTGTCCAACACAGTACTGGAATTCTTAGCCGGAACAATCAGGCAAAGGGAAAGAAATAAAAAGCATATAAACTAGAAAAGAGAAACTCAAACTGTCCCTCTTTGCAAGTGATATGGTCTTATAACTACAGAAACCTAAAGACTCCACCAAAAAACTCTTAGATCTGCGAAATAAATTCATAATAGGTAAAGTTGCAGGATACAAAATCAACCTACAAAAATCAGTAGCCTTTCTATACATCAATAATGAACTAGCTGAGAAAGAAATCAAGAGGGCAATTCCATTTACAATAGCTGCAATAAAAATAAAATACCCAGGAACAAATTTAGCCAAGGAGGTGAAAGACCCCTACAAGGAAAAGCACAAAACACAGACGAAAGACACTGAAGAGGACACAAACAAATGCAAATACATGCTGTGGTCATATATCAGAAGAATCAACATTGTGAAAATGCTCATACTACTCAAGGCAATCTACAGATTCAATGCAATCCCTATCAAAATACCAATGTCATTTTTGACGGAAATAGAAAAGACAATCCGAAAATTTGTATGGAAACAAAATAGTGGCCAAATAGCCAAAGCAATCCTGAGCGTAAAGAACAAAGCTAGAGGCATCTCACTACTTGACTTCAAAATACACAGCAAGGCTATAGTAACCAAAACAGCATGGTATTGATATAAAAACAGACACATAGACCAATGGAACAGAAAACTCAGAAATAAATCCAGGTATTCATAGCCAAATAACTTTTGACAGAGGCACTAAGAACACATATTGGGGAAAAGAACACCCTTGTAAATAAACACTGCTGGGAAAACGGAATATCCACATGCAGAAGAACGAAACTGGACCCCTGTCTCTCACCATATTCAAAAATCAACTCAAGATGGATTAAAGACTTAAATGTATACCCTAAATTATAAAACCAGTAGAAGAAGACAGGCTTCAGGACACTGGTCCTACAAAGATATTGTGGATAAAACCTCAAAAGCACAGGTAATAAAAACGAAAATAGACAACTTAGAGTGTATTAAACTAAACAGTTTTTGCACAGCAAAGGAAACAATCAACAGAGTGAAGAGACAATCTGTAGAACGGGAGATAATATTTTGCAAACTATTTATGTGACAAGGGATTAATATCCAGAATATACAAGGAACTCAAACAGCTAAACAGTAAAATCACAAACAATCCCATCAAAAAGTCGGCAAAGGTCTACAGTAACCAAAACAGCATGGTACTGGTACAAAAACAGACACATAGACCAGTGGAACAGAATAGATAACCCAGAAATAAAGCTGCACACCTACAGCCACCCAATCTGCGACAAAGTTGACAAAAATAAGTAATGGAGAAAGGACTCCCTATTCAATCAATGGCGCTGGGATAGCTGCTAAGCCATATGCAGAAGAATGAAACTGGATTCCCACCTTTCACCATATAAAAAAATTAATTCAAGATGAATTAAAGCTGTAAATGTAAAACCTCAAACTATAAGAATCCTAGAAGAAAATCTAGGAAACACCATTTTGGATACTGACCTTGGGGAAGAATTTATGACTAAGTCCTCAAAAACAATTGCCAACAAAAACAAAAATTGACAGGTAGGACCTAATTAAAGAGCTTCTGAACGGTAAAAGAAATTATCAACAGTGTAAACAGATAACCTACAGAATGGGAGAAAATATTCACAAACTATGCATCCAACAAAGGCATAATCTAAGATCCAGAATCTATAAGGAACTTAGAGTTCAACAAGGAAAAACCAAACAACCCCATTAAAAAGTGGGGGCAAAGGACACGAACAGACACTTCTCAAAAGAAGACATACAAGTAGCCAATAGACATATGAAAAAAAGCTCAACATCACTAATCATCAGAGAAATGCAAATCAAAACCACGAGATACCATTTCACACCAATTAGAATGGCTATTATTAAAAAGACAAAAAAACAAGAGATGCTGGTGAGGGCATGAAGAAAAGAGAACACTTATACATTGTGGGAATGTAAATAAGTTCAGCCACTGTGGAAAGAAGTTTGGAGATTTCTCAAAGAACTTAAAACTACTGTTTGACCCAGCAATCCCATTTCTGGGTATATATCTGAAAGGAAACAAATTGTTCACCAAAAAGACACATGCACTAGTATGTTCATTGCAGCACTATTCACAACAGCAACGACATGTAGGTGTCGTTGTAGGTGCCCATCAATGGCAGACTGGATAAAGACAATGTGATACATATACATCATGAAATACTATGAAGCCATAAAAAAAGAAGACAATCATGTCTTTTGCAGCAACATGAATGGAGCTGGAGGCTATTATCCTAAGTGAATTAACACAGGAACAGAAAACCAAATATGGCATGTTCTCACTTATAAGGGGGTACTAAACATTCGGTACTCCTGGATGTAAAGATGGCAACAATAGTAACTGGGGACTACTAGAGGGGGTGGGAGGGAGGGATCATTTGTACCCTAAACCTCAGCATCATGCAATATAACCAGGTAACAAATCTGCACAGGGACCCCTGAATCTAAAATACAAGTTGAAAAAGGAAAACCAAAATGAGCAAGAACCTGAATAGAAATTTCTCAAAAGAAGACATACAAATGGCCAACAGGTAAATGAGAAAAATGTTCAATATCACTAATCATCCAAGAAATGCAAATCAAAACCACAGTGAGACACCCTCTTACACCAATCAGAATGGGTATTATTAAAAAGATAAAAAAAAAAAAAAACAGAAGCTGGCAGTGATGCAGAGAAAAGAGAATTATTAATATACTGTTGGTAGAAATATAAATTAGTACAGTTATTATGGAAAATAGCATGGAGATTTCTCAAAAAGACTAAAAATTGAGCTAACATATGATCTAGTAATTACACTACTGTGTATTTTTCCAAAGGAAAGGAAATCAGTATATCAAAGGGATACGTGCACGCCCATGTTTACTTCAGCACTATTCATAACAGCAAAGATACGGAATTGACCTAAGTGTCCATCAAGAAACAAATGAATAAAGAAAACGTGGTATACACATAACAGAATACTATTTATACACAGACATAAAGCAGAATGAAATCACGTCATTTGCAGCAACATGGATAGAACTGGAGGTCATTATGTTAAGTCAAATAACCCAGGCACAGAAAGATAAATACTGCATGTTCTCATTCACATGTGGGAGCTAAAAAAGTTGATTTTATGGAGGGAGAGAGTAGAATGATAGATACCAGAGACTGGGAAGGCTGTGTGTGTGTGGAGGGGGGAATGAAGATAGGTTGGTTAATGGGTACAAACATGCAGTTAGATAGAAGGAATACTTTCCAATGTTCAATAGCAGAATAGGGTGACTATAGTTAACAATGCATTGTATTTTTCAAAATAGCTAGAAGAGAGGACTTGAAATGTTCCCAACACATAAAAATGACAAAAACTCAAAGTGATGGACACCTCACATAATCTGACTTGGTCATTACATACACATTCTATACATGCAACGAAGTATCACACGTACCCCATAAATACGTACAAATATTATTAATTTACTCAACGGTCATTTATCAAGCACCTACTGTATGCCAAGTGCTTTACTAGGTGCTGACAATATCCCAGTGTTTAGTTTTACTGTTTAGGGATGGCAGCCAGCCATGCTTCAGTCCTGGCTCACTCTGAATATCAGTCTGTGTTGGATTTCCTTCTGGAAGCGACAGATACAGCTCAGGACAAGCTCCCTTTAGGGATGACTTACAGCCCCGTTGAAGGGAAACCTGAGGTCCTTCCCTTGGGGCAGGCAGGGCATACCATTCAAATAAGCGTTCTGGATGTCGATGGCCTTGGTGGACTGGTCATCGGCCGAGCAGTGCGGGTGGTGGGTCGGGGCCACGAACACCTCCAGCATCCCTTTGGTAAGGCCCGGCTCGAACATCATGCTGCGGCTCCTCACGCTCACGTTCTCGCAGCCTGGGTACAGGTTGTTGATGCTCACTGAGACTGCAGGATGGAAAGGATCACATGAGTACTTGCAGGGGGCAGTGTGTGCCTGTCTCCCTCCCAGGCTGGCCCTGAGGTTTCCTTATCTGGAGCACGCCTCTGTCCCCACTCCAACTCTGGCTTCAGGCTGAGTGTGTCTGCCCTCACACGCGCAGGGCAGCAGTGTTCCCAGCAAGGCTGTGGGCTTTTCCGCTTGCTCTACCTCCCCACAACATTTTCTGCCCCGCCCTGTCGCCCCGGTGGCTGGTCCTAGGGATTGCGTCTCTAGGCTGGCTTGCCACGTGATTTCTGCTTAGGGTCAGCCAAGGGGAGGCTGTGGAGAGGGTGGGAGGACAGAGGTCGGGTTTCTTCCCTTCTCACTTCCTGCTACTTCTCTGATACTCGCAGTCTCTGTCTTCCTCCAGCTCCCGCTGAGCAACTTGTCTCTCTTGCACATGAGATTATTATTGCAAGTTAAATGGAAAATGATTTCAGACAGTAGCAGGCCATAGCATTAAATAACGCTGAATCACACACTGTGAAAGCTACTCCTTTTTGAAATTCCCTTGAAGGCCTTGCAGTTATTCTTGCAGCAAGTCTCCGCTTGAGGCCTTCCGATTTTACCATTTCCTCAATACCTGCTCATCTTCCCTTTTAATAAAGAGGGTGTGGGCATCAGCGTATAGCTGGATTTTATTCACATTGGTTGCTGTTCACTGCATTTATTTTTACTTATGGCAGTGACACTGGGTTCCCATTTATGATAGGGATATTAACTTTCATTTTCAAATCAATGTATTTTAGTACATTTTAAAAAGTGAGTCAGTTTAAAGGAAACATTATGTAAACAATGGTGAACTTGTGGGTGTTGTAGGGGAGCTGAATAACAGAGTCTGGGTCCCCTGTGTTTGGGCATAGAGCCTGTGCTTCCTCATTATCTCAGTTACTCATTGGCCTGCCCCTCTCCCTGTCTCTCCCACCAGGCTTGTGCAGGCAGAAGCTGCCTTTCTGGTCAGGACTGTGACCCAGGGTCCACGGAGGGTGCTCTGCAAGAACTTGGTGAACGAATTGCATTGGAGAAGGGATTCATTAATCCTAACTGCAGTACCACTGGTTTACAATTAATACAACAGACATTGCAAGGCATTAAAGAAGTGACCGTTTCACCTGGGTATCTGACTTTAAAACAGGCGATCCAAACACCAAGGTAATCCCTTACTTAAAGACCAAAGAGTTAAGACTTCGGACATGGATAATGGGGGTATCCAACGGAGGGGATGAGGAGAAGAAAAGTGGATCCTAAGGGCAGGGTTAGGTAAAGGGAAAGGAGAAAGGGCACTTGGAGGGCAAGATTTATTCTTAAAAACACAAACGCATGTTATATTTCTGTAGGAAAGTTGGCAGATAGGAATGTAAATAGAAAACAAAAGCAAAATGATGTAAGCCTTGATGTCATCGTAGCTGCCATTTTAGGGTATTTCTCTGCATATTGTTAATCCCAGTCTGACAAAAGCTGCGGGGTTGCCCAAGAATGGGTCTGTCCATTTCCCTGCGACCTGGAATCTGTGTCTGGGTGACTGCCTGTCAGGAACAAGTCTTGTTTTAGTGGCACGTGGCCGTGTGCTTAATGAGAGCAGACGTTGGTAAAGGGCAGTCATTCCTGCTCCTTGGTGGCAGTTTTCGTTGGGAGGATAAAAGCTTAGGACAGGCTTTGTACAAGGTGTTATGAAAACAATAATTTCATGGGGAAGCACTGAAATCTCTCTCTCTCTCTCTCTCTCTCTCTCTCTCTCATATCCCACCCTCCCAACCAGAGGTTCAGGCTGCAGTGCCCTTAACCACAGCAGAAGCGTGCTGCCTCCCTCTAAGGCAGCAACTAAACCCCACTTAAATCCTCAAGTAGAGCAGAAATCACACCGGTGGCCAGGCGCGGTGGCTCACGCCTGTAATCCCAGCACTTTGGGAGGCTGAGGCAGGTGGATCACAAGGTCAAGAGTTTGAGACCAGCCTGGCCAATATGGTGAAACCCCGTCTCTACTAAAAATACAAAAGTTAGCCTGGTGTGGTAGCATGCACCTGTAGTCCCAGCCACCTGGGAGGCTGAGGCAGGAGAATCGCTTGAACCCAGGAGGCGGAGCCAAGTTCCTGCCACTGCACTCCAGCCTGGGCGACAGAGTGAGACTCCGTCTCAAAAAAAAAAAAAAAATCACACTGGAAAATGGAAAGGTGTGCCCATGAATTCCTTATGCAGGGTGTCATTGACAAGCACTGGCTCAGGCACCAGATGTTCTGGGATTTGCCACCTGTGCACCTCAGGGAAGCCAACTGACCCCTCAAGGCTGCAGTGAAAACAGCTGTAAAAACACCCTGGAAGTTGTCATGTGGATTAAATGAGGCATCGTTCAGACCATATTTCTCCCAGTTCCTGGCACACAGTGCTCTATAAATACTGACACACGTATCAGCAATATAATAATACAAATTGTAACTCTGTTTCGATTAGTCTTTCTTCTCCTCATTTCAATTCTATAGCTGTGTTCAGAGACCAGAAGTTGAAAAGGGCATATAAATCTCAGCCAACTCTCCACTAGGAGCATGGGGAGCTACCCATGCTCCCCAGCGTCCTCCCTCATTGAGGGGACGTAAGAGAAACACAAACTTTAACACATTTGGCATCAACCTGGGGAACAGACCAGGCTCTTCTGTGACATCATATATAGAGAATGAATCAAGGCACAAAGCACAAAATTGTCCTGGTTTAGGAAACTCTTGGAAGGTCTCTTATCTTTCCACAAACTAACTCGCTCTGTCTAAAGGAGGATTCAGTTGGAATCACACCCAAGATTGCATCATTTTCTCTTGCTCACTGCCAGGTGCTTCCTGATGGCCCCCTAATATCAATCAATAACCCTGTCTGTGGAAGGCCCGGAAGGCAGCAAAGCTTCCCAAGGAGGGTGGATGTGACCAGAGAGACCATCCCTGAAAACCACTAAGGAGCCTCTGGAAACCTGTATCCAACCTTGAACTGAGCAGGATGGTGCTTCCTGGAAATCCCTTTTTGTTGCTCTTTGTATCTACAATACTGGGTCTGCCTGTAGCACTCCAGAAAGAAGGATAAGGGGTGAGGACCCTTCCTGGGCTGGTATTGGATGTGTGCTATGCTTGGACTGTTTGAGTTTGGGCTCTTTTTGTCTCTAAGGCCAGAGCCCCTGAGTAGAATGCAATGCAATTTGCAATTGTGTCCCCAGAGCTGACTGTGCAAATTCTGCAGTTTACACATTTATGAGGATGGACCTTTGTGTCTGTGGCTGCGATTTCAGTGAGGCCCTTGTTTTGCAACTGCCAAGTCAGTTTGCTACTGCTGGACAACAGGCAGCACACACAAGGCCACCAGCCAACCTGGACCTGAAACCCACTAAGGCCACAGGGTCCAGTACAGGCCAAGTGACCCAAACACAACTCCCTTCCCCCCTAGACCTTGAGAGGAGAGAGTGCAGAAGCCAACACCTGCTGGAGAGACAGGGGCCAGCGTGGAGGTTCCTACCTGTGGGCTTAGAAGCCAGGGGTGAAGGTGGGAACCTGCTGGAGTTGGTGGAAGACAGTCTGGGCCGACGCCTTCTGAAAAAGCTCCTCAGCAGCCCACACTTGAGAGATTCTACAAGGGTGGTTTTTCCGGATCCCGAGTGGCCAAACAGCTTGAGCTTAATTCTTGGCTGCAAGTTCTGTGTGGGTCGGAGCTGCTGGATGAAGAGTCCTCGGTGCGTATCCTGAGCATGGATGAGAAAGAGCCAGTGAGTGACAGAAAAAGAGGCAAATAATGATTCTCAAGGTTCCTAATCCCCGGTGTGCAGTTTTTACCCATGCTGAAGAGATGTTTCTTTCTTTCTTTTTTTTTTTTTAATTGAGATGGAGTTTCACTCCTGTTGCCCAGGCTGGAGTGCAATGGCGCAATCTCGGCTCACCGCAACTTCTGCCTCCCGGGTTCAAGCGATTCTCCTGCCTCAGCCTCCCAAGTAGCTGGGATTCCAGGCATGTGCCACCGTGCCTGGCTAATTTTATATTTTTAATAGAGATGGGGTTTCTCCATGTTGGTCAGGTTGGTCTCTAACTCCCGACCTCAGGTGATCCACCTGCCTCGGCCTCCCAAAGTGCTGGGATTACAGGTGCGAGCCACCATGCCTGGCAGTATGTTTATTTCTATCTCCAATGAAAACTTTGAAAATTTAGGTAAGATTGACCTAACATCAAAGTCACCATTTTCAAGTGTGAAATTCAGAGGCTTTTAGTGCATTTTCAATGCTGCACGACCATCACTGCTGTCTCCTTCCAGAACATTTGTGTCACGCCCAAAAGGAAGCTCTGTATCCGTGAGCAGTCACTTGCCATTCCCCTCTTTGCTCAGCCCCTGGCAACCATAGTGATGTTTTCTGTCTGTAAGAATTTGCCTATTTCCATTGCATTTTGATGCATGACAAGTTGGGTGGAGCAATTGTGAAGCCTTCAATTTTTTTTTTTTTGTGGAACCCCCCACACTTTATTTAGAAATTTATCAGAAAAACATAACTGGATGGCCCAAATGTCCACTTCATAACTGTAGGTCTGGAATAGGAATCTTATCTTACTGACTACCTACTAGCACTTTTGATTTAACTTCATAGCAATGTCACCTGTATGTGAATATTAAAAATATCTACCATCACTTTTGGTTTCAACCACATGGCAACCTAACAAGCCTAGGAACAGACCTACAACAAACCGGGCTCACGCCTGTAATCCCAGCACTTTGGGAGGCCGAAGCGGGCAGATCACAAGGTCAGGAGATCAAGACCATCCTGGCTAACACGGTGAAACCCTGTCTCTACTAAAAATACCAAAAAAATTAGCCGGGCATGGTGGCGGGTGCCCGTAGTCCCAGCTACTTGGGAGGCTGAGGCAGGAAAATGGCATGAACCCGGGAGGCGGAGCTTGCAGTGAGCGGAGATCATGCCACTGCACTCCAGCCTGCGCGACACAGCAAGACTCTGTTAATATATTACCAAACACATAAAATAAAAAGTACAATCAAAAATTTACCCTAATCAATTAAGAGGCTGAAAGAAAACGGAAATCCAGGAGATCGAGAAAGTTAGAAGCCTTCAATTTAATCATGAAATAGGATCAGCCCTGTCTGACCAGCAAGAGCGTCTGTCCCTCTCTATGTGGAGGGGTCTGGATCCTTTAAGGCAGTAATGAGACAAGAGGATGACAGAAGGGGCACTCCAAGGTACAAGCTCCATGCTGCAGAGGGGGCTGGGAACACAATATCCTCATTACTTTCTTCTTTTTCCATCCGACAGGGAGAAGCAGGAGGCTCCACAGAATGAAATAGTTCACTACTCACTCACTCCATCATTCATCAACCAGCATTTCGGGAGGCCCTCCAACCCCGTGCTAAGCACAGTGCTGACAACAGGAAAATCTAGGCTCAGCCCAGATCCATGGTCTTGGGGAGATACAGACATGTGAACAATTTCACATCTAATACCAAGTAAGAGCTTTTAACAGGATAGTATAGGCAAGGTGTTCAGTGCACCGAAGGGAACCTACACAAGGTTTATGTGATGTGGCACTGACCATGCCACCCTGGTGTCACACCCTCTCACAGGCCACCGTCCTTTCCCACCACTCCTGCCCTGCTCCCTAACAAGGACCTGTTTGGAGCTGTGAGGTGCAGCCTGAAGCGTCTTCCTCACCCTTACCCAGGAGGACCCCCTCTGCTTTAACCTGCAGTTCCCACAAACCCACAAAACCTGTCCTGCCTGCCATCTCCTCCTGGAAGCTTCTTCCCACCATGCGTGGCTCTCCATGGTGACCCCCTGGCCTGTAATTATGGGGTGCTCTGCCCCTCTAGACCAGGAGCCCATCTGTGGGGACAGACAGAATTCCCAGCCTGGCAGGTGTAGAATCTCCATAAACCAGTGTCATATAAATGACAGAACTCAGAGGGACCCATGCAAGGGTGTCTCCATGTGATCTACACGTGGCGGGACCATTCCTTCAGTTCTAAATCCTGGGAGGCGCTCACTTACTGCTGATCTCTTCCAGCAGCAAAAGCCAGTGTTACTTTTGCTGTTATAACTGCATTGCTACAAACTCATACATAACTCTCCTGAAGGCTTTGATTTTCCTGTCTCCATTTTCAATTCCTAAGCCAGGACCAGACTTCCTCAACAGGAACTATACTGACCCCTGGTGGGCACTGGGGAAATCTGAGGTGGCATTTTAGTTCCCACAATGTTGAGAGGATGCTCCTGCAGCTGGACGCTGGGTGTTCAGACACCGTGTAACAAAATGCCCCTCACAGCGAAGAATTCTCCTGGGTCCCCTGACTTCTGAGCATCTAATGAGCATTTATATAGTGGAAAAGCCTGTTTACAATCATCTGAGCTGAGAACTTAACTACATTTTACACATCATCCAGAGGGTTTTGGGGGCAGTATTTAATACATACTGAGTTATCAATGAATGCTGCTATTTTATAGATTGGCAAATAATTACACTTTGCTTTTTTCCTTTTATCTTTGCTGAGTGCTGTCTCCGATTTCTGGGCATCAGCTCAGTATGCTGCTGTGGTGCTGGAGCTGCCATCCCAGCCCTCCAGTGTCCATGGGCGTCTGTGGGGGTTGCACTCAGTGATCCTGTGGGTGGGTGAAGGGACCAGCCAGGTTTCCCAGCCTCCTCCTACCTGTGTCCCAGCACATGCATGCTGACATCCAGCATATTTCACTATGCGCATGCTCCCACAAGGTCTGTGTTATAGTACAGTTAGGGCACGCTACTGATCTTTTGAATCTATCTGTGTAGTAGGTGCACCCCTGTCTATAAATTCTACTTTACGAGGGCCAAGGGAGCATGACACAAGGTGTGTTGTAAAATGCTGGGGCAGCTGGGGTGGAGGCCACGGCACCAAACCATGATCTGTAGAACACGAGGTAGTGTTCTACTCTGGTGTCTTCTTCTGACCTCAAATCCCAACAGGTTCAGAGACAGAGCACCACAGGGAAAGGAAAGGGCTGGGGGTCTTGACAGCAATGTCCCTGACTGATTACCTGAATCAGCAAAAAAGCTGGACAGATTCTATTATGAGGAGTTACTCATTGGGGGTGGCACCTGTCAGGCTGGAAGGAATGGGGCTCTGAATTCTCCCCAGCGCCACATGCACCAGGTGCGCCCATGCTGCTGGGCTGCCACCGACTCTGGATCAATTCCACCTCCCAGCCTACTCCAGCCTTCCGCAGCAGTCCTGGGTCTTCCTTGTGAGTCCAAGGCTGTACCCACACCACGCCATGCATGAGCACCTGAGCTGCGTCCACTGTGCTGAGCAGTGGTCACCTTCCATGGTGAGCGTCCTACGGGGTAGATAAAAACTTCCCCATCTATTCCCTGAACGCAGCTCCCACCACACAGAGATTCTTGGTACTGGCCCAAGTCTGCTTCATCTGAGACCGGGGGAAGGCAGAAAACTGCTCCTGGTTAAATCCAGTCACCAGATCCCGGGTGCCCCCATTTTGGGGAAGAAACTGTGCCATGAATCTCCCTACAGCTCTTTCTTCCTGTTTCGTGCCTGTGGATCTTGACACTTTGAGCTTCAGCACACATGTCTGTCCTGTCTGCAGGAATGGGGCAAGCTCATTCCTTCTGCAGGAGTCCCACAGGCCCTTCCACTCTCAGAAGACTTGAACCATGGTGAACTACAGACACCGCTGCCCCTGTGAGAGGCTTCTAGAAGCGACTGAACCTGCAGGCTGACTTGCTCCTGTGTATGAGGGCAAGCTATGCCTGTGACTTCCCTGTACTGACAGTCCAGCTCACTCCTTCAAATTCCACGCAGGGCAATGCTGGTTCAGAAGCTCCTGGCAATCTGTTTGCCTGTTTCATGGGCCAGCACAATAAATGCAGAAGGAGGGAGGAGGCAGCAGGAGGAGTTGAGACAGATGTGTTTCCTGTCTGCAGCAGTAACTTCCACGTGCATGGCGCCTTCCAGCTCATGCTATGCCTTCACTCACATTACCTATGAAAACCTCCAAGGAACCTTTGTGGTTAATACCATCCTCCTGCCTTTCAGATGAGGAAATTGAGGGTCAGAGGGGCCAAGGCACTTGCCCAAGGTGACAGAGCAAAGCCAGAACTCACTACCAGGTCTTCCTCCCACTGCTGGACACTGAAAGGGAGGTGGCAGGTTCCTCAGAAGCAGAGGAGACAGGAATAGACAGGGATATGCACATTGAAGGTGAACTCCACAGCACTGAGGACCATCCAAGGAGGGCCCCCCACAGTGCATCCCACTCGGAAGGCACTTCCTGAATAGGGCACCCTTTGGAGTGAAATATTTCTGTGGAGGGACTCACCTGTCCTTGGTGCACCCCCTTCCCCTCCACCAGGAGCTGTCAGCCTTGGCTGAGATGTGCCCACTTACCCTTCACCAAGTCTTTGGGAAGAGAGGCCAGGAAACTGCACTGATCTAGACTTACAGAATTCACCATCATCTTGAAAGGCAAAGAAAAGCAAAATATCCTCGGTTATTTCCCTTCACAAGATAATCTCAGCTGATCCTGGAAGATGACCCCTCATCCTGCTCACTAAGAACCTTGGGGAATCTAAGCACATCCGAATATATCTCCCTCATTGGTGGAGGCACGTTTTCACGTTTCACTACCAGATGGCAGATAGGGACGGGTTGGGGCGCAGGGGCCTCTCCCTGGGAAAGCAGCTTTCATCCACTCAATGATCTGTCTCCAACTCAGAGAGGGCTCCAGGCCAGGTCTAGAAGGTGGTAGGAAGACTGATTTATTTGGAGGGGGAGTTCAGTAGTCCTTACACAGTGTGTTTAACACAAGTTACAAGACAACCCTGAGATCCTGCTGGCATGAAGCCCAGGCTAGTCGGGCCCTCCCTGGCTGGGCCAGGTGGGAGCCATGTGCAGCCAACACCTCTAGGGGAGAGGAGAGGGGACTGTGGTGCCACCAACATTTTTGGCTCATGGCTTGAAGTGCTCTCCAGTGTGTGTCCCCTAGGTCTGTGGGTGTGGCTGGAGGGTACTCAGGAGACCTGGGGCATCCAGGGTCTGGGCAAGACCTCCTGCAGTCAGGGTGAGACCAGGCTGGGGAGAGGAGGAGGCAGAACCGAACTCCAAGGAGCGCAGAATTCTGACTCAGAACCTTCCAGGTGGTCATAAGGGTGTGTGTGCATGTGTAGGGTAGAATATATTTACCTGTATTAGCTCTAGTCACATCCTTTAAATATTTACACAGGAGTAGGAGCCTCCCTGGTATTCTTGCCCAAGGCTCACTAAGTAATAGAGCCTGGACAGCCCCAGTCCAAGCACCGTCACATCTCCCCTGGCTGCCAAGATCACCTCCTATCAGGTCCCTCTGCTCCCCCTCCTGACCCCGAGGCTCCAGTCTGGGAAGCCGGGGGAATTCCTAAACCTAAGGCAGATCTCACACCTGCCTGCACTTGGCCCAAACCCAATCTCCTCACCCCCTGGGTAAGGTCTATAAAGCTGTGTGACCTCTCGGGTCATGTTGGGCATTGTTCTCTGCCTGCACCCCCAGGTACATCCTCTGGCCCTAGCCCAGTTGCCCTCCTTCTTTGTTGTTTTATGCTTGAGCTCCTCCAACCCTTCACTACCCAGCCCCTTGCACTCCCTATTCCTCTGTCTTCCTCCAGCCCTTCCTCGGGCTGCTTCCTTCTTCTTGCCCTTCAGGTCTTGGTTTCAGTGTCACATCAGAGAGGTCTTCATCAGCCAGGTGAAGGTAGATTCCACCATCCTCTCATCTCACTTCATCCTGTTTCAATTCCCTGCATGGCACCTACCCCAGGAGGCAGCAACCCTTTCTGTAGAGGGCCAGATGGTCTCTGTGGCAACTCAACTCTGCCATGTATGAACACCAGCCACAGACAAGAGTGTGTAGCTGTGTCTCAATAAAACTTTATTTACAGAAGTAGGCAGTGGGTTGTAGGCCATTGTTTGCTACCCCTTGAGCTGACTTACATATTTTTCTTATCGATTTCCTGGCTGGGTTCTGCCGATTTTGTTCACTGTGGTCTCTGCAGTGCCTATAACAGCTCTTACAGTAGACACTGGAAATATCTTTTCAGTGTGTGAGTGAATGAATGTTATTTGGTAACTGTGTTGCTCTTTGAAGCCCTGGTAAATCTCCTAGTTTCTACTTTTCTTTCTTCCAGTACTGTTTTCTTCCCCAGCAACGTAGCTTTCACTTTCTCATCAGACAAGAGGACTAAACATTAGCAAGCTGATGGGGAAGACCATTCACGGTCTGGGAAGGCCAGATAAGAGCACTGAGAGGCGATGTGGCCTCGCCCATGTGGCAGGGTGCAGTAAGACTGCACGGATGGTGCAGCAACTTTTAATTATGAAAATGCAGTTTACAGGTGGTGAATTTTTCAATCTGGGCAGCTCCCAAATTGTTTTCATTTTTCAAAATATTCCTGGCCACCTTTCTTCACTGTTGGGTCTTACTTAGGTTTAGTAAAAGCAAACTACTTTTTTTTTTTTTTTTTCTTTTTGAGACAGAGTCTTACTCTGTCACCCAGGCTGGAATGCAGTGGCATGATCTCAGTGCACTGCAACCTCCACCTCCTGGGTTCAAGCGATTCTACTTCCTTAGCATCCCAAGTAGCTGGGACTACAGGCGCGCACCACCATCTCTGGCTAATTTTTTTTGTATTTTAATTTTAATTTTTTGGTAGAGACAGGGTTTCACCATGTTGGCCAGGCTGGTTTTGAACTACTGACCTCAGGTGATCTGCCTGCCTCAGCCTCCCAAAGTGCTGGGATTACAGGCGTGAGCCACCGCACCCAGCCTACTTTTAATTTCAGGCTTACGGAAAATCTGATTAGAAGGACGACCAAACAAAATAAGCCAACTCCTCAACCCCCTTGAAATTCTTATTTTAAAATCAGGTAAGAATGGGGCTTGCAGTGACTATAGTAAAAATGGATGCTGATATAAAATCTAGATCAACCCCTCTCCCATAGAAGGGGTCCCTCCTTTCTTCTAGAAGGAGAACTGGGTTTGGCTGAGCAACAACACAGTCCTCAGGCAGGTTTGGACAGCTGCATGGGGCTTTGTTACTGACTGAGCACAAGGAAGTAGAAGGTACAACTTCCTTCTGTGATAAAGTGGTACCTACAGCCAAGCAGGGGCTCTCAGGGACCCCCAAAGCAATGATGAACCTATCAACAACCTTTGGGAGGGAGAAGCAGACTTCATCTCTAGCATTTGCTGGTTCCTGCGGTGCAAATGCTCCCTCCCTGGCTGATTTCAAGACTCCCATGTGATGTCACCAGGTTGGGAAGACAAGCTCGGCTCTCAGGGACAGCACCAGAGGCTCCTGCACACCACTGCCCCAGTTCACTCAATGTGGAGGTGGGTCAGAGTCGATCCCATGCAGCTCAGCCCTGCCCCAGGTTCCTTCTTCCCCAAGAGCTGTAGCCTTGGCCTCAGCAGTCTTCAGTGCTCCTGCCCCTTGAACTCTCCAGTGATCAAAACAGCCAGTCCCTCTCCCCTGCACATCTTCCACTGCTGTGGGCAAACAGGATGATTTTGGTTCTATTTCCAGATGCCAAATCCCATTGCTTCCCTAGCAAATATAGTTTAAAGACACATTCCTAGGCAATGTCAACTGATGAGAGCTCAGAGCATAGATAGAAAGTATTTCTTTTGCTCAATTGGCCCATTTGGAAACCAAATAAAATGGCAGGCAATGTAGGGCCACCATCCTCAGCTGTCCCAGATACAGATCTCTCCCCAGGATTGTGCTTTGGATCAACCTGCAGTGGTTCTTGCAGAGTGTGGTAGCACCCTAGGGGCTGAGGGAAAATATGTGGAAGGATTCTTTTGGTTTTCACAATATGGCTGTAGGGAACGCTAGCATGTTAGATGCTTGGAGGCCAGGGACAAGAAACATCCCGCAAGGACAGGGCCTCCCAGTCACCCAAACTGCCAACAGCAACCAGTGAGAAACACTGGGGAATATCAAGGAGAAATGAATGGAAAGGAAAATGGTCCTAAGATGCTCTGCAGGGTGAATGACTTCTTTCCCTTCCCCTCCCCCATCATGTACCCGATTCTCTCCTCCTCCAGGTGACCCGAGTTAGAACTGCAGGTCAGTCCCCTTCCTGGTGTCCTCCCCAGGCACTGCCTGCTCCTGGGCTCCCACCACAATCCTCAGCGATGCATTCTCCAAGGAAGCTGCTGCGACAGCTCAGTCCTTTCCAATAACCAAATTCCAGTACCGGGTGTGCCCAGGTGCCAAGCAGTTACTTGCATGGGGATTTATATTCATACACAAGGAAGAAAGACCGCGATTAGCAATGCTTGACAGACAACTCCTCCCATTCTGGCTAATCAAGAGCTAACGTCGAGAGCCCACTGAGGGATGATGAAGACAAACAAATTCCAGGGGCTCTTTGAACACAGCATCTAGAAGATTCTGAGGGAATTAGAACCCTGGGCCTCCCCGCGGGAAGGTGATCCCTGTGCACTGCAAAGCAGGGCGGCTCAGCACAGGCACAGCAGCCAGTGTGGAAAAGACACATCCCACCTGGCCAGGAATCTGCCCTGGAGCCCCCCGAGCCCATTGATTAAAAGCAGATCACAGGTATTTCCAGGTCAGGTCAGGACCTCAGGTCTGCACTGATTAGCATGCTGCTCACCTCTTTGAATCCAGGTTTCCTGCAGCAACATTCCCCTCTGTAAACCTTGGGGATGTTGTAAAATCACAGTGCCCCCTACACACACTGAGGACTCAATGGTGGCTGTCATCACAAATGACACTCAGGGTGCCCAGCCACAGGGGCCACTGCTGTGCCTCACACTGTTCCAGAGTGGTCTGCAGGGTTCCAACAATAGCAAGAAACACGTGGTGCTTACTGTGTGCAGGCACTGTGCAAGGGACATCCTCTACATTGACCCATCCAACCCTTATCACGGTCGTGGGAGGTAGCAGCTGACTCAACCATTTGACAAGCAGGGACACTGAGGCACAGAGCTGTTGAGCAGCTTGCTAGCTCACCCAGCTAGAATGTGGTGGAGCTGGAGTTGGATCCCAGGCCATCTGACCTCCAGTCTCTGCTCTCAGGCACTACTCTGTATTTTGCTTCTACATAAAGATGAGGGGGGACTTTTCACTGGATTCTGGGTGCTAAGGGGGATGTTGTCCTTTAATTAGGGCATTAAGATGACTATTCTGACCAGGTGCAGTGGCTCACACCTGTAATCCCGCTGCTTTGGGAGGCCAAAGTAGGAAGATCACTAAAAGCCAGGAGTTACAGACAGCCTGGGCAATGTATTGAGACAGCCAGGAGTTAGAGACAGCCTGGGCAATGTATTGAGACATTGTTGCTAATACAAATGTTAAAAATTAGCCAGGTGGGTGTGGAGACACGTGCCTGACGTGCCTGTAGTCCTAGCTACTTGGGAGGCTGAAGCAAGAGGATCACTGGAGCCTGGGAGTTTGACGCTGCAGTGAGCCCTGACTGCGCCACTGCGCTCCAGCCTGAGCCGCAGAGCAAGACCTCATCTCAAAAAAAAAAAAAAAAAAAAAAAGAAGAAAAAAGGTGACTATTCTTTTCCTTGACCCCTCCTTTAGAGAAAAAGACCACAGGATAATGGTAAAGCATAAAATAATATTTTGTATTTTATAGTTTTTTCTATTTTATAAACTATAAAATATATTTTATATTTTTGTACTTTGTATTTTATAGCTGTAATAGTCCACTTCCCATCTCTTTTAAAAATCTAGGCACCAAAAACAAAGGTACCAATGGATAGAAGAAAAGAAAATCCCAAACTGAGACAGGGCGAGAGCCTGCCCCCAGAAATTCAGAATTCTAAATGGGAACAAGCCCCTTTCATCGCTGAGGATTTGGAGGAAGCGCCGCAGCAAGGTGCTTTGCATCCCTACTCCTCTCTATGCCAGTCATCTAAGCAGGCTGCAGAAAACGGGGACAGAGGATGGGAGAAGGACTTCCCACCCACCGATCCGACCATCCCCGACTAGCGCAACACTGCTCTCCCTCGGTCCTTTTTCTGGGCATTCCTTCACTGTTTTCAGACTCATCCAGGAAGGGTATATGTGGGTTTGCATCTCACACAGTAAGCTACTTTTAAGTCAAAGAAGGGACCATTGTTAAGGGGGCATGGGCAGCAGAACACAGCACAGCCCACGAGACGCCTCCTCCCTCTGCATGAGGCGGGTGTCCCGAGTGACCTGATGGGGTGTTGCAGGTCACCGTGCTGCAGCTGAGTGTCTGCCTCACAATGAGCTGACTGCAGGTCCCCCTGGCCCCTGCTCTGTGATACAATTTCTTAGATGGTAAACAGCACTTGAAGTTGAGAGTGAGTGTGGTAAGTGGATTTCCAGAGGGCAGTAGTGGTGGAAGTGCTGGTGCTGTGTGAGCTGAGCCAGGGCATCACACACCTAGGAGGGCACAGCATGGGGACTCAGGGATGCAAGCCAGGTGCCAGGTGCTGCAGGTGGGTTTGCAGCCTCTCTGTGTGGAAACCTGAGCACATCTGACCAAGCAGGCTTATGCACTCCGTTAAGCTGTCAGGCCTGTCGAAGAAGCCTTTCACCCTTCCTTAATAGTGTTTCTTCCTACTAGTGGAGCATAATAGAGACCTAATAACTGACAGGAAAAAAAACTGTGCTCTTTTAGCCTGTGCAAAAACCAGACTTCTCTTCTCCTTTCACTATCAATGGATGCTGCCCGGGTAATGGATGTACACTGGCCTATAGGCGTGAGATTCTGTGCCCAATGCAGGGCCCCCTGCTATGTAATCCAGCAAAAGCCAGAGGTTGCAAACCGGGGCCTGTGTTGTGTCTGGTTTGGCTGGTCCTCTGCTTCAAAGACAGTGAATTTTAAACTTAGGAAACTCTACGAAAAGGCTCATTCTTGAATGCTAACCACGACTCACGGGCTCTCCCTTGCCCCTGCTTGTTTTGCCTGTAAACAAAAAGGTTTACCTTGAGTTTCTAGTCCAAATTCGCAGGCATAATGACACAGTCCATAATGGTACAGAGTGAGAAATCACTAAGCCCATAATTGTAATTTATGAATTTCTGGTAAGAACAGGTGAGTAAGGCTAGGGAAATTTTACCTGACTTATCTCTTTCTGGACTTTCCAGGACCAAGGGGAAACTGAATGGCAGCTCTCAGAGTTTAACATCTGCTCAGTGCCTCTGAGGCCAGTTCTCAGAATCCAAAGAAGAAGGGTGTGAAAATCAATCACCCATGATTTTACCCCTGCCAGGTCAACTCCAAGGGGTTTTAATATGCATATATGAAGTGTGTCTCTCCAAGTCTATATTCTGCATGAGGAAAGAAATTATCCCAATCTGTGGTCCCCCTGCCCCTGGCAAGACCACAGGACAAGTATGAAAATTCAAACTTCAGGGGCTGTGAAGGTTATGACCTCACCGCTTCTCCCCCAGGCACTTCTCAGTCTATATGGCAAGAACTTTGTGGGATATCTGGAGCATATTTTGGACATTATCTTCTCAGCAAGCACTTAAACCAACTGAATTATCATTTTATTTCTAGATAGTTTGTGGTTTTTTAAAAAAATGATTACCATTGTTATAACATTTTTAAAAAAATACAGTAATTAAACTTTTTTAAAATACAGTAATGTTTAAAGAAGAAAATGTTGAGTATAATAGCAAAATGGAAAAACAACACTTCTATCATTTTCTTTCTATGCATTTTAACATAGTAGAGATTATTACGTATATACAATCTGTCTTCTGCTTTGAAGCCCAGTGACCCCCCCAAGCAATAAACTCCTATTAGTAAAACTTCTTAAAATATTTAAAAGGCCAAAGCCATTCTATTCTATGGCTGTAGGACCCTTTACTAGACATTATTGTGGGTTATCTGTGCTTCCAATTTTTATTACTGTATTATAAATAATACTGTGGTGAACATCTTTAAGCATGAAACAGAGTTCCTAGATTAAAGAGTATGGCTATTGTGAAGTCTCCTGACACAACTGTTATGTGGTAGGCTGGAAAGGGTACACCTGCCTTTACTTATTTTTGTCATGTTTCTTTAAGCCTTAGAGCAACAATGTTTGATAAACAGGAGCTTAACAGCCATCTTGGAGCTCAAACATAAGAAGGAAAGAGGCAGAGTCAGCGTCCTCATTCCCTGCTACTTTGTGGGAGTGGTTTATTATAGAGAGAATGGGAGAAGGAAAACCAGGCACAGCAACTGCAAACAGGCTAAATGATTTCCAAGTCCAAATAGAGAAGAAAACAGATAGGGAGCTGAT
This sequence comes from Symphalangus syndactylus, assembly GCF_028878055.3. NCBI lineage: Eukaryota > Metazoa > Chordata > Mammalia > Primates > Hylobatidae > Symphalangus > Symphalangus syndactylus. The sequence continues at coordinate 56,727,293 of NC_072425.2, forward strand.
GCATTTATACCGACTGACATGCAAACCACAGGACAGGGACCACTGTTCCTAAAACCTGGCTGTCTAGAGCCTCGTTTTGCTCATTCTCAAATAAGGAAAAAGACTGAGACTTTTTCACATAAACACGGGTAGAGAACTTCAGACCCATAAACAGAACTCACCTTTCGAAGTCTTGCAAGGAGACCTGCTACGTGCTCGTGCTGTTCCGATCTAGCAAGATCTTCTGCCGTCTTTCCATCCTATTGGAGAAAAATGCATTAGTTCTTTTCTCCGAAAAGGAGAGCTGTGTGTGTTCCATACCCCAATTCCGTGGGTCTGAGGCAGAAACAAGCATAGCAGGTGTGAGAAGCAAGCCAGGTGGACACCAGGTGTCTTGGTGTGTTTCTCTGGCTGCGCAATCCTTATTTCACTTGATTGTCCAGGACAGGAAGGTAAGAAGCAGGAACAAAGCACATGCTGGTGTCTTCCTGTCCCATAGCGACACCTTTCAGGTCCACGGGTTTAATCACAACTCAACAGCCCCCTCAGCTGGCTGGTTCCTCCCTGTCCTGAACCCCTCTCTCCAATCTCCAATCAGGCAGACAGTAAAGATTCTCAGGTGCCAAATTCTAGTTAGTGCAAGCTACTGTGTTACAATCCTTAAAGGGACAAACTCAGTCCTTGCATGATACCAGCTCCTGGTAATTACTGTGCATTTCAAAGGAAATACTTAGTTTGACAAGCAATTTTGATTGAAAGATTTTTTGGTGGACAGCAAACAAGGAAATAAGAGTCCACAGCACTTTAATGCTTGCTTTTTATTTAGAGATTTTTTCATAGGCTGCAGTTTCACACTGAATAAATTTGTTTCTGTATCCACACCATGAACATACACGATGACAGCAAGTATTTATTGAACACCACCTCATAATATGTGCCCGACCCAGCTCTCAGTGCTCTGCAAGCCTCAGTCCTTGAAGTCACCCCTGGGAGGCAGAAGCTGTCACTCTTCCCCTGCCACTGGGGAGAAAAGGGACATGTAGGGGCTGTTCTGTTGCAGTTTTAGAGATCACTAAAAATTCAAAAGTAGAAAAGATGAAAAGCAATTTAAAAAAATGAAAATGAATTTTTTTTAAATAAAAAAGTAAGGATTTGGTTTATCTATCAATGTGTATCAATAACAAAGTTGCATCCCTGTAGAAGCTTAGGAATATTCGAAATCTACTTAACAGCAACCTCTCAGTTCCTCAACCCAAGTCACTCCCGGAGTCATGCCCGGGGTCCCATTCAGACAGTGTTGCTCAATCTTGCCAACACTGACATTTTGCACCAGGCAATTCTCTGTTGCTGGGCCTGTCCTGTGCCTCTCAGAAATTTTAGTAGCATCTCTGGTTTCTACACACTAGGTGGCAGTAGCATCCCCTAACTCCCAGTTGTGACAACCAAATAGGCATTGGAAATTGTTGGGGGTGGGGGCAAAATTGCCTTGCTGAGAACCACTGCCTTAGGCTGCCAGTTGAAGCCCAGGTGGCTGCTCCGGTGGAGGCTTGCTGTGCAGTCAGAACTGCCCGTTTCTCTCTGTTCCTTTAAATTCCTGAAATATCCAAATATCCCCCAGTGGGCAGGCCAGGGCTTCAGGCTTGCTTTGGGGGTGAATTAAGTGCCTTATCAGACACTGCATCTCCAACCAGGGATCCATGCCAAATGCTCTAGTTTTTTTTATGGACACAAGAAAAGTCAATAAAGAGAAGGGGTTCTCCATTACACTCTGGAATCACCTGTAAAACCTGAAAATATCCTGTCGCCCAGCTCCCACACAGACACTGCTGTCAGCAGTATGGGGTACATCCTGGGCTCCCAGGTTAATTCTATTATGCAGCAAGGTTTGGGAACCACTGCCCTAGTTAGAAGAAATCTGAGCCTTGACTAAGTTTCCTGCCCCCAACATGTCTGAACAGGATGTTCCTCTTGCAGAGCTCAGATGCACACAAAACACAGGCAGAGGCCTTTCGCCGACAGAATGAACTCTCCACTGTTCAACCTCTTCAAAGTCAAGAGAACCACCATCAACAATACTTCCTCACAGCCAGGCATGGTGGCTCATGCCTGTAAATCCTAGCACTTTGGGAGGCTGATGTAGGTGGATCATCTGAGGTCAGGAGTTTGAGACCAGCCTGCCCAACATGGTGAAACCCTGTCTCTACTAAAAATATAAAAATCAGCCAGGTGTGGTGGTGCATGCCTGTAATTCCAGATACTCAGGAGGCTGAGACATAAGAATTGCTTGAACCTGGGAGGCAGAGGTTGCAGTGAGCCGAGATCGTGCCACTGTACTCCAGCCTGGGCGACAGAATGAGACTCCGTCTCAAAAATAAAAATATTATATATATATAAAATAAAAATGTTTCCTCACATTTGCACTGCACTTTACAGCTGCAAAACATGTCGCTCTAAAGGACACTATTCAGACTTTCAACAGAAATGCCTGACAGTGCAGGAGACAGTCTAAAGTTGGGAGAAGACCCAGTTTGAAGTCCTGAACCCACCCCTCACCGGCTATGTGGTGGGTCACTCAGCCTTCCCAAGCCTGGGTTTCCTCATCTGCAAGATGGAAAATGGCATCCTCCCTGCACAGGTTCTTGAGCAGGTGAGAGAAAACCAAATGGAAAGAACCAGCACAGTGCCAGGCACAGAAGAAGCAACCAGTGTTGGAAATTACTCGTAGAAGAGCTGAGAATTGCCCTAACTACCTGGCCTTCTGTCTGAGAGGGAAACGGGCAGAAGTCAGATCTCTGCATTTCGGTCTTGGCTCTACTGGACACCCCGACGGAGGCTGCAAAAGCAACACTTACACTTGCTGCCCTCCTCCTTACCAACAGGGCTCATGGACTCAATGAAGTGCATGCATTGAAAAGATATAGAAAGATGGCCAAGTGTCTCGGCACTCAGCTGTCCATCATCTCAACGTGAGCCTTGGGGACCAAGTGGCTGCAGAAGGGTGAGTTGGGTCCAGAAATCATGGTGTCTCTTGTGCACCAGCAGCCCCCAACACTACATTCTAGACTGTGGGCAGTGATTCTCAAGTTGGCCCATGACATAGAAAGAAATCCATGGAAAGGTGAAAGGCCACTTCACTTATTGTGTTCAAGAAGCCACAGCCCCACAGGCCAGCCAGTTTTAGGAGCCTGCCCTTCACAGACATGCTGCTTATTGACGTCTGGGGAAATGCTCACAGTCAGGACCTCTAGTGACACGTGTAATATGCTTTGCAAAGGAACAGATGGGGTTTCAACTGGGGCAAGCATTGACAGGGAAACCTATTTGTGTATCCCCAGTGAAAAGATGATCTGAAAGAATGTGCACGGTCATTTAAACATCTTTAGATAGTGTTGGGGAAAATACGGATTTTTTGTTAACCTACAGAATTATAAGGGCTCATCTACTTAGCACTCGGTCAACAAACACTCCATGTCCTGCCTGGACTATGGTGCCATTCATTTTTTCCTTCCTTCCTTCGTACTTTCATCTAGCAGGTATTTACTGAGTGCGTATTATGCACAGGCCTATGGATACAGCAGTGAATAAAACGAACAAAAGTCCCTATTTTCATGGGATCCAGAATCTAGTGGGGAGGGCCGACAAGAAACAAATAGGTGAGTAAAATACAGTAGGTCAGGTGGTGATAGGTGCTATGAAGAAAAATGGGGCAGGGGAGATGAGGGGCAGTCCTGGGGGTGGGGGAGGGATAGGATTTAAAATAGGGTGGTCCAGAAAGGCCTCCCTGAGAAGGTGAAGCTCGAGTCAGAACCTGCAGAAGGTGAGAGAGCAAATCACATGGTTACCTGGGGAAGAGCTGCTCAGGCCCGAGAATAGCAAGTGCAAAGGCCCCGGGGTGGTGGATGGCCAGCACTTTTGAAGAATGTCAAGGAAGCTCACGGGACTGATGCGGAGGGAGAGGGGAGGAGGCGGAACAGGAGATGGGGGTCAGGGAGTCAATGTCAGGGGCAGATCCTTGGGGAAGCCCCCATTTGAAGGGCTCTGATTCCCATGAGAAGCTGCTAGAGCATCTGAGCAAGGAGGACGAGATCTGACTTATGTCTGACCAGGTGGCTGCGTGGGGAGTAGGCTGTGGACAGGTAAGGGTGGAAGCAGGGAGCCCACTTACGAGGCAGCAATGAATTCCCAGTGATCCCTGCCCAAGGGCTCACTCCTCCTAGGAGAAATCAGGATACGATTCCAATAGAGCAAGGAAGGCAAAGGGACTACCAGCCCACAGGGGCAAATCACACATGCCGGAGAGGCTGGGACAGAGGTGGTTTCCTGGGCTGGAGGTGAATGTTGATGGATGAGGAGGAGTAGGTGCCACGGAGTCTTCCCCGAATGTTATGGGCTGTGTGCCCGCATGCCCGTAGCGGGCATTCCAAGTCTCTCTCACTCTGAAGGCAGAGCGCCATCAGGTACCCTCAGGGCAGAAGTGGGCAGAGAGATGTGTGCCTGTGTGTGCTGACGCTGTGGGCACATTATGAGCAGGGGGTGAAGGGGGAAAGGGGAGCTCCAGGGTGAAAGAACAGCAGGTGACAACTCCACGATGGGGGAGCCGGCAGGGGCTTCCCAGGACCCGGCCACAACTGAAGGGGTGCAGAGGGGAAGGGGAGGCTGGGCAGAGGCTGCAGAGGTCACATCCTGAAGGCAGAGGAGCCCCAGATGGAGGTGAAAGTGGAGCCCACCGAGTGGCTGGCATTTCTAGAAAGAGAACTGTGGGGCTGGGATGGACTGGTCCCAAGGGGCAGGAGGCTACCGTGCAGGGGTGGGTTAAGAGTCCGATTGGTCTGGAGGAGACTAAGGTTAAGGGTGACACCCTTAACCAGGTGGGGGCTGGAGGGGCGGGTGCTTCGTGGTCATGGAGAATTGGGAGGAGACTTAGTAGGCTGCCGGCTAGATGCAAACAGGTGAGGAGAGAGTAAGGAGGGTTTCCGTGATCCTGGGCAGGGTGACAGACAGACGCTGAAGCCCTTTGCAGAGGCTGAACACTGGGGTGGAGGACGCACAGGAATGGAGGGAGGGATCCTGGTGTGGGGAGTGCCGAGGGTCTCTGAAGGTGCTGTGTGAGGCTGGCACTCAGGGGCAAGCAGGGACCAGAGACCTGAGCATGGGCCTCAGTGTTGGACAGCTGCAAGTCTGGTGGCCAGAGAGGGCCAGGGAGATGGAGAGGGAGAAGATGGACCAGCAGGAAACAGAGGCCTGGGGAGAAGCAGGACGCGGGGACTTTCTCATCCCAGGCAGGAGTGTCAGGGCGCGCCAAGGGCGCCCAGTTCTGGGGATATCCAGTGAAAGAGGCTCAGGGGCAGTGGCTGGGGCTTGGGTGGAAAGATAACAAGGAAGCAAAAGGAAGAGCTGGCTTCGAATCAGGGTCGGGCTCATAGTGGGCGGGAGCGGAGGCAACAGCTGGGCCAGGCTCAAGGGGGCTTTGGGGTGGCTGGGAAAGTTCTATTCTTGACCTGCGTGGAATTCAAAGGTGTTTGTCTTATGGAAACCCACTAAGCTTTATATTGGTTTACGTGCTTTTTTCTATTTATGTTTTATAGTAAGAAAGTTTAGAAGGAAAGCTGTCAGGAGGTGAGTGGGGACTATGCTGAGGGTTACGTGGAATGGAAGGCAAGACAGTGGAGGGTGCAGGAGTAGGGGAGGCAAGGACAAAGAGGGGACAGGACACGCAGACTTGTTCAGGTCACCCTGGCTGAGGACTCAGCGGAGCAGGAAGGCGGCAGCAGGGGGCGCTGGTGGTCAAGGGTGGTTCTGAAGGAGAGGAGGATGGAACTGCTTCTGGAGGGTAGGAGGAAGGCGTAGGTGCTGGGCCTTCCAGGAAGACCAGAGGCCCCTCCCTAGGCCTTGACTCAGCCTGAAACCTGGGGAGTAAGGATGCGCTGTGAGTGCACAGAAGGAAAGCTTTGTATAAACCAAAGAACGTGAAAGATCTCAATAATTTAAGAATACTGGAAGTCCTCACCAGATCAACTAGGCAAGAGAAATAGAGGCATCCAAATTGGAAAAGAGGAAGTCAAATTATCCCTGTTTGCTGATGATATGATTTTATATCTAGAAAACCCTGAGGTTGTCACCAAAAAATTCTTAGTTAATAAATTAATTCAGTAAAATTTCAGAATACAAAATTAACATACAGAAATCAGTAGAGTTCCTACATACCAATGACAATCCAGCCCCAAATCAGGAAGGCAATCCCATTTACAATAGCTACCAAAAAAAAAAAAAAAAAAAAATCTAGGAATATATTTAACCAAGGAGGTGAAAGATCTCTACAAGGTAAACTAAAAAACACTAATGAAACAAATTGTAGATGACACAAACAAATGGAAAAACATCCTGTGCTCACAGATGGGAAGAATTAATATTGTTAAAATGACCATACTGCCCGAATCAATGTACAGATTCAATGCAATCCCCATCAAAATACCCACCTCATTTTTCACAGAATTAGAAAAAACAACTCTAAAGTTCATATGAAACCACAAAAGGGCCTAAATAGCCAAAGTAATCCTAAGCAAAAAGAGCAAAGCTGGAGACATCATATTGCCTAATTTCAAATTACACTAGATGGCTATAGTAACCAAAACAGCATGGTACCCACATAAAAACAGACAATGGAATAGAACAGAATAGGGAACCCAGAAATATAGCCACATGCTTACAGCCAACTGTTCTCTGACAAAATTGATAAGAACATACACTCGAAAAAGGACACCCTTTTCAATAAAGAGTGCTGGGAAAGTTGGATAGCTATTTGCAGAAAAATGAAACTGTATCCTTCTCTCTCACCATTTGCAGAAGTCAACTCAAGATAGATTAAAGACTTAAATGGAAGATCTTAAATTATAAAAATACTGGAGGAAAACTTAAGGGAAAACTTTCTAAACATGGGTCTAGGTAAATAATTCATGACTAAGACCTCAAAAGCATAGGGAACACAACTAAAAATAGACGAACAGGACTTAAACTAAAAGCTTCTGCACAGCAAAAGAAATAATCAACAGAGTGAACAGACAACTTGCAGAATGAGAGAAAATATTCGCAAACTCTACATTCGACAGGGAACTAACATCTAGAATGTACCAGGAACTCAAACAACTCAACACAACAAAAACCCCCAAATAATCCCACTTAAAAGTGGGCTAAGGACATGAAGAGACATTTTTCAAAAGAAGACAGCCAACAAACATGAAAAGCATGTTCAACATCACCAATCATCAGAGACATGCAGTTAAAACCACAATGAGTATCACCTTAACACCAATCAGAATGGCCATTACTAAAAAGTCAAAAAATAACAGATGTTGGGTAGGATGCAGAGAAAGGGGAACTTTTATACATTGTTGGTGGGAATGTAAATTAGTACAACCTCTATGGAAATCATAGAGAAGTTATGCACGGCAACTTCTCAAATGACTAAAAATAGAACTCCCATTCATTCCAGCAACCCCACTACTGGGTATCTACCTGAAGGAAAATAAATCATTATGTCAAAAAGATACCTGCACTTGTATATTCACTGCAGGACTATTCACAGTAGCAAAGGTAGGGAATCAAACTAAGTGTCCATCAACAGAGGACTGGACTTAAAAATTGTGGTATATGTACACAGTGGAATACTACTTGGCCATTAAGAAAAGGAAATCAGGCTGGGCGCGGTGGCTCACGCCTGTAATCCCAGCACTTTGGGAGGCCGAGGTGGGCGGATCACAAGATCAGGAGCTCCAGACCATCCTGGCCAACATGTTGAAACCTGTCTCTACTAAAAATACAAAAATTAGCTGGGCATGGTGGCTTGCACCTGTAGTCCCAGCTCCTTGGGAGGCTGAGGCAGGAGAATCACTTGAACCTGGGAGGCAGAGGTTGCAGTGAGCCGAGACTGCCTCACTGCATTCCAGCCTAGTGACAGAGCGAGACTGTCTCAAAAAACAAAAACAAAAACAAAAACAAAAAAATAAAAAATAAAGAAAAAAGAAAAGGAAATAATGTCCTTTGTAGCAACATGGATGGAAATGGAGGCCGTTATCCTAAGTGAAACAACTGAGACACAGAAAACCAAATATCACATGCTGTCACTTAAAGTGGGCACTAAATGATGTGTACACAGGGAAGAAGAGCGTGGAATGACAGACAACCGGGACTTGGAGGGGTGAAGGGGAGGGAAGCACGTGGAGGACGGGAGTTTGTTTGGTGGGTACGGTGTGCTTTGCTCCAGTGATGGACGCACTGAAGACCCTGACTTCACCCCAGTGTAATATAGCAGTGGAGAAAATTGCACTTGTACCCCATGAAAATATAAAATAATCAATCAATCAATAAATTTATTGACAGGTTAGTATGATAATATTTGCATACCTTGTGCTAATATATTATTGAAATTCATTTCCTCCGTTTCTTTTTCCTTCTTCCATGTGGCTGCTAGGAAACTTAAACCGAGGGATGTGGTGTGGTCACGTTTCTGAGGGCAACGTCCCCAGTAAGGCCCTCCAGTCTGGAGGGTCTCCCTGGCCCTGCGGAACCCTCCCCTGGCTGCCCCGCGGGAGAGGAAGCCCCGGTTCCCTGCAGGGAAGGCCGGGCCCACCCAGCTCTGCTCACCCTCCCATCTCCTGGGCCTCCACGCCGGCTCCAGACATTGCGCTCCCACCGCAGGAGGGCACTGGAGGCCGCTGAGCCCCGGTCCTGAACAGGGCGATCCTCCCGGGACTCTGTCTGGCAGAGACGGCGCCTGGCCTGCAGGTTCCAGCGATGCCTCCCGCAGGGGCACCCCCAGCCCCTGTCCATGCCCTCAGGACCCGCTCCTTCCTGTCATCACGCAGTCCCATTCAGTGACTGTAATAGACGGCTATGACTCTCAGGTCAGCATCCTTCTCCCATTTCCAGAAGTCTCCTGAGGGGCGCGTGCCTGTCTTGTCCCTCTGGACTCCCTGCTCTCACCGCGCCCCCAGTGTGTGCGGAGTGACTGCGGGTGCGGTGTGTGTAGAGTGACCGAGGGGGCTGCAGAATGAGCGCTGCGGGTGCGGCTCCGAGGTTAGCTCTGGGCACCGTGGGAGGGTCCTGGGGACGGAAGATGCTTTTCCTGCGGTAGGAAGCGGGAGAGCGAGGAGGTGCACGGAGGGACCTGAGGAGGAGCCAGGCAGGGACCACCGATACAGATGTCGTGGGGAAGGGCAGAGGGGCCCGCGGCTCACGGAGGGACCCCACACAGGGGGCCGCACATTTCAGCAGCCCCAACCCGCACTGCGGTAATCAGCAGCGTCAGCTGCTGGCATCTTCAATAATGGCCTGGCTGGGTCTTTCATGAGGCCACACATAGGACAAAAATATTTCTTCGTCTTGAAAATGCATATAAATGCTCTGTTAGGGAGTAACTGGAACCTGTGCCCAAGCATGGCTGGGCAGGGCTTGACAATGGCCAACCAGATCTAGCAAGGCAGGCACAGCAGGGTGATGTGGGTACGGTGTGTGCATTTGTGGTGGTTGACCACATGCCCCAGAAAGGGGCCTCATCCCATGCGAAGTACTGGTAATAACTGGGCCTGCAGAGAAGGCACAGAGCTGGGCCCCCCACTGCACAGATCAGACCTATTCCTTCTGGGGAGGGAATGACATCCCGGTAACATGAGTGCATACGGGGAGGCGACATCCTAGCCCCAGCAGTCAGCAAACAATTCCTGTCAAGGGCCAGGCAAGTAGGTGTTTCGGCTCTGTGGCCCATATGGTCTCTGTCACAACTGCTCAGCTCTGACACCTGGCATGGAAGCTGCGAGGGCCAATACAAACCTTGGGCATGGCTGTGTCCCAATAAGACTTCATTTACAAAAACCAGCAGTGGCATATGGCCCGTGGGCCATGGTTTGCTAACCTCTGGATGATCTCCAGGAAATGAGGCTCTCTTCCAGCCTCAGGGCCTGAGGTTGGCTGACACATTAAAGCACCACTTGGTCTCCTCAGAGAATCACGCTGTGTCAGCAAAGCTCTAATCTGTGACTCTCCCACAAAGACTGGACGGTCAGCCTACTCTCAGGCCGGCAAGCACTCTAATGGTAATATTTCACTGCAGCCATAAAATTGCAACCATACCTTATTAGCTGATGCATTTTCCTTCTTGGGTATTTCATGAAATGTGAATCAAAGGGTTTCCTGAGCAGGGAGGTGCTAGGTCTGGCATCCGGAACAGGGAGTGAGGGAACTGAACAGATCTCACTTAAAATACTCCACAGGCCTAAAGCAAAGCCTGACTCTAAGCAACTCCTGCTTATGGCACCCAGCAGCCTGGTCTTGTGGGGCAAACGTGGAGGCTGCACCCAACACCCACTGAGGATTCTTCCTCCCCCAGCTCCTTCTAAAGGGCAGGGGCTCCAGCGCCCTGGGGCAGAGGAGCATTTAGGAAGGGGAAGTACACACACCCCACAATGCAGGGGCCCTGGTGTGTGACACGAAAAACAAAAAGGCCAGCGGGAAGCAGCGGAATCCCTGGCAGAGCAGGGTGGGGTAAGATGAGAAGAGGAGGAACATTAAGGAGACATTAGGCTGAGCATGTGTGGGCAAATGTCTGTGTTACTGCAACGGAGGAGCTGCGGCTGAACAGCAGCCTGGCTGCTTTAGAATGCAGAGTTGCCATGCAAGCCCTGTCCCTCCTGCTCTGGAGGCGCCAGAGGCTCCCAGCAGCTCCCTCCTGCACAAAGCCCTGTGGGCACTCACCGCGGTCAGCGCCTCCACGCTGGCTCCCATCAGACAGAGATACCGGACAACGTCTAGGATTCCGTTGTTGGCCGCAAGGTGCAGAGGTGTTCGTCCATACTGGGAAGACAGAAAAAAGGCCAAAGGTCGTTCTCACGCAGTTGCTGAGGATGACATTCCGGAGATACAAGCTTAAGGAAGGGGTCAGGGCCCACCAGAAAGGAGGAAGGAGCCATCTCCCTTCTCCTGAAACTTGCTCTCCACTGGGGCAGGCCAGCCAGGAGAACCTTTCCAAGTACTCTGCAGTTAAAAGAGGAGCTTCAAAATACAACTTCAAAGATAACTTAAGTTCAAGTTTCCTCCTGTGCTGGCCTGAAGGACACAGGAGGCAAGGGCTCAAGGTCCAGGGTTCCAGCAAGATCTGCACCATGGTTCAAATTTAGACACAGCCAGGGAAGAAGACACGGAAGACAGATATTGAAGACATCCTAATTAGTGAAAATCCCACGACAAGCCCATAAGCCCTGTTTGTGCCTGCGGTTCCCAAATTGTGTGCCAAGGTACCCCAGGGAACTGCACTGAATTCTTAGGGGTGCCCAGGAATATCTAAAGTTTTTGATAAGAAACGTGGTTCTGAGACCAGGTGAACTACTCGCTTGAAGTGGTGCAGAGTGTCATCATTAGACTGCACCACCCTGCCTTCCATGACATCATGTCTTTCACAGCGGGGGGTTGGTGGCTGCCCTGAGAGGAACCAAGAGTCTTGAGGAAATCACTGTGGACAGGAAATGAGGCCGTGTCCACTCTGAGTCCAAGGTTTCAGAAGTGCAGTGCCCAACGGGAGCACTCATCAGATTGTACGTAATGTGGTCATGGAAGAAGGAAAAGAAAATATTAGTTTTCTTTCCGTTTATGTGTATTACCTTTCTCAGCTGCTGCTAAGCTGTTAGGACATAAGTGGTTACTAAGTTGTTTGGACTGAACCACTCAATGAAAAGAACTGTTAGGGATTCGTTTTGATCTAGGGGAACCATGAAAAAATAATTACTGAAACCCTGAGGATGTTGTGAACTGAGAAAGTTTGGGAATTTTTTAATGCTATGTATTTTTAAATATCAGTTTTTGTTATAAAGTTAACACATGCTCTTTTTAAAAATCCAAGCAACCTAGAAAAACATATAATACAAAATAAAAAACTTCCTTCTCCCCTCCCGCCTTACTCTCAAGCTCTCTGGCTCAGAGCTGTCCCTGTTTAACATTTTGGTCCATTTCCTCCCAAGCTCTTATCTATGAATCCTCAACAGGAGAGAAATAATTTAAACAGCCCAGATGTGGTCATAGCCCACCTTCCACTCTGTCCCTTGCTTTGTCCACCTAACAGTAGATTGGAAACACTTTTCCATGCCTGTAACGGGAGGGATCACATTCTCGTGAATGCCTGAATCGCACCCACTGTGTGGCTCTCATGATTCATTCAGCCACCGAGGGGGGACACTAGGCAGTTCCAATTCCCAGCTAGTGTAAACACTACTGCAGTATGGGATATGCTCATATGTCTTTATTATTATCTTCTGCAGTAATGCAGAAAACAGATACTAAGCTTTCAAGCATTCTAGAGTTCACGTGAGAAGGAAAAGGGAAGGTTTTGAAGACTGGGTGAAATGTTTAGAAGATGCAATGTAAGGGAGATGTAATTTTGGTTGTAGAATGCACAGTTTTCTAGAAGCGAAGAAAGCTGAGGAAGAGAGTGTGATGAAGAAAAGGGCAGAGGAAACGGCCACTGTTGAAGGGCCCAGGTTGGGACAGAATGACACCAAACCCCTTAGCCTTAAATTCCAGGTCTGCCACCACCTGGACCCAATGTCTCCAGCTTCATTTTCTCCCTTCCCCATAACACCCTCCCTAAATACCTACCCCACACCCCCTGTGTGTCAGTGACAGCCCACAGCAGACACACTGGCTTCCCTTGGTGGAAAACAGGCTTCCCTCTTCTCCATCTGTCAAAGCCTCGATCATCTTAAGTGATCACCTCTGAAAAGCCTTCCCTGATTTCTTTAATATATGAATTGTTGCTTCTGTGTTTCTGGAGCACCTTGTGCCCATCACAGCAGCAATGACAACATGAGATGCCGCTACATCTGAATGTGAGTGTGTCTAAAAGGAGCCTGAGGGCAGAGCCATTCACCTTGGCATCTACGAGTTCCTCCCTCTGCGCTGGGCACAGTGCTGCCCTGGAAGGGCCTCGATAAACACCTGACAGGCAGGGAGTCCTCTCTCATCCTCCCAGATGCATGCGTGTGCACAGCGTGCCTTCTGTCTGTCCTTATGGGAAGCACCGACTCGAAGAGGGACAAATGGGTAAGGGCCATGCATTCTGCGCCATCTATTCCCTTTCCTTTCCATGCTTTCTAACACGGCAAGTTAAACAGCCACTCTCCTGATTTCCATACAAGAAGGAGGAAGAATGCAGAAATGTCTGTTTCACTGCATGAGCATCAAACATAGCCATGAGGTCCTGTCACATACTGGTGACAGGGTAGAATTTGAATGGCCATTTTTATTTCTGGAGGAAATTAATCCAGATAAGGAAAAGGCAAGACCATGCAATGGAGAAAGAGCAACAGCCTCCTTGTAGAATATGGATGCCACCTCACGCTCACTATCAGTTACTTGAGTGAATCTCTAGAAAGCTGGATGTGCTTTGGTGGGAAGCGATGCCTTCTGTTATGTACCTGTGCTTCTTTCAAGCCCTTCTAAAGCCCCCATCACCTTTCCTTTAAAAAAAAAAATAGCAAAACAAGCCTGACAGCAACCCTTCTGAAGAAGCTGTGAGATCCCCAAAGTCAGGGTGTGCTGATGATGGGAGCGCCAAAGCCAACCCAGGGAGCCTGTCTGCGGGGGCAGAGATGCAGAGCTGTGTGCAGCCAGCACACTTTTGTCCAGATGGGCTCTGAATTATGGGTCTGAATTTTGCTGCTAATTCCAAGGGGTTGAAACTGGAACTGATGATTTTCACATCAGCTGAGCTTCATTCAATGACAAAATTGTCTACAGAAGGCCCTCTATGTACAGCTGCTCTGCCATAGACAATGATTACGCAAGTTTATGTCAGCATTTATCAACTTTACTTATAGATATTTGTAGCCTGAAAAATGTGAGACTTTTCCAGTAAATAAGCCAGTGGTTTCAAAACATGGAAGTCTGGGACTGTCTTGTGGATATTTTAAAGAGTGTATTTAACAAGTCAAGTTGTGCATTTAGGTATGGAGTGAAACTGGGAAGAACACATTCCCTGTTTAGGTTAGGGCAAAGCACCATGAGATGCTCAGCTCCTCCTCTCTCCTCTCACAGGGGAGAGCTGATTCTAGATGCTGCACACATAGTAGACCCCTGGGCACACAGTGGGAATGTCTACAGAGAGTCAAATAAGTGCAGATGTCCCTTGAAGCTGCTTTTGATTCATTTAAAGAATCCTAGACGGAAACCCAAGGTCTTGATGCTACTTCATGCTACACTTGGCTTTCCCCTTAAGCCACTTACACAACTGACTTGGCAAGATTAGAATGGGACAAACTAAGAAAGCAACCAGCAGCTAATGGCTAAAACCTGGGATACTGCCTTTCCACACAGTCTCAGAATGTGAAATTACCAATTTCAATTTCTGTTTATCACATAACATGCAAAAGGAATAAGTTTACATAAAAGTATAACTTTCCAGCTGTTTCAGATATCCTTTTACCTCCAACAAACCATACTAGAATCCTACTGGCATTGTATACGCCATTCATAAACATTTCCTGAAATTAAAAAATTAATTGCGCTTGGACTTCATTTTTAGCATAATCATAACAGCATAATGCTTGTCTTTAATACAGCTACAGGGCCAAAATCACAGGAATCCGCAATATTCTATGTTGTTTGGTAATGAACATCTATATGGAATTCAGAGAAAAGGGAAGGTGGTGGCTAAAATATAGAAGTCAACATTTTTTATGAACCTAAAAGCACAGTTATTTTCATTTCACCATTTTTCACCAAACGATAGCATCTCTTTGGTCTTATCACATTTATTTAGCACAGAAAAAGGTACTAGGAACTTTTGCCCATAAAACTCTCAATGCGGAAAGCTAAGAAGAAAAATATAGGGCCAGGTGTAATGGCTCATGCCTGTAAACCCAGCACATTGGGAGGCTGAAGCGGGCAGATCACTTGAGGTCAGGAGTTTGAGACCAGCCTAGCCAACATGGTGAAATCCTGTCTCTACTAAAAATACAAAAATTAGCAGGACATGGTGGCACAGGCCTGTAATCCCAGCTACTCAGGAGGCTGAGGCATGAGAATCGCTTGAACCCAGGAGGCAGAGGTTGCAGCGAGCCAAGATTGGGCCACTGCACTCCAGCCTGGGTGACAAGAGTGAGACTCTGTCTCAAAAAAAAATAATAATGATAATAAATAAAATAAATAAAATAAGAGAAATACAGTCCTGGGATCAAATCTTAATGTCACTAGACATTTTCTTGAAGACTTAGTGCTCTAGAAAGATGCTACAATTTTACCATGCCTCTCTGATTCCTCTACAGAGCCTCATGCTCACAGGCATGTACACACACACACATACACACACACACACACGGGATTTCCATCAGTGTACACCGAGTTATGCAAAAAGTACTTGTTATTATAATAATTTTCTGTTTATCTATGAAATTATTCAAAAGTCACATGTAAAATGCAACCTAAGATGGCAAAACCCAGGCCGGGCGCGGTGGCTCACGCTTGTAATCCCAGCACTTTGGGAGGTCGAGGTGGGCGGATCACGAGGTCAGGAGATCGAGACCACGGTGAAACCCCGTCTCTACTAAAAATACAAAAAAATTAGCCGGGCGTGGTGGTGGGCGCCTGTAGTCCCAGCTACTCGGAGAGGCTGAGGCAGAAGAATGGTGGGAACCCGGGAGGCGGAGCTTGCAGTGAGCCGAGATTGCGCCACTGCACTCCAGCCTGGGCGACAGAGCGAGACTCCGTCTCAAGAAAAAAAAAAAAAAAAGATGGTAAAACCCTATAAAAAAGTACATGTCTATATAAGTAATATTCACTTTCAACAACAAACACATGCAAATAGAAACTTGGCCAAAATCCAGGATCAGGTGGGAGCACACAGAATCAGGACCCAGGATCGGGGGGATGGACACAGAATCAGGACCTAGGATCAGGTGAGAGAACACAGAATCAGGACCCAGGATCGGGGGGTTGGACACAGAATCAGGACCCAGGATCAGGTGGGAGGACACAGAATCAGGACCCGGGATCAGGTAGGAGACACAGAATCAGGACCTGGGATCAGGTGGGAGGACACAGAATCAGGACCCGGGATCAGGTGGGAGGACCCAGGATCAGGACCCGGGATCAGGCGGGAGGACACAGAATCAGGACCTGGGATCAGGTGGGAGGACACAGGATCAGGACCCAGGATCAGGGGTTGGACACAGAATCAGGACCCGGGATCAGGTGGGAGGACACAGAATCAGGACCCGGGATCGGGGGTTGGACATACAATCAGGACCCGGGATCAGATGGGAGGACACAGAATCAGGACCTGGGATCAGTTGAGAGGACACAGAATCAGGACCTGGGATCAGGGGGATGGACACAGAATCAAAACCCGGGATCAGGCGGGAGGACACAGAATCAGGACCCAGAATCGGGTGGATGGACACAGTTGGAAGCTGTAGGGATCCTGTTCTCTGTGCATACCTTGTTTGAGATGTCCAAATTGCAGTTTGCTTCACAGAGGGCCACCACAATAGGCACGTTGCCATCTTTACACGCCACGTGGAGGGGAGTATTGCCGTGCCTGTCTTGATAATCGACGAAACACCCTTGGCTGAGGAGAGTCTTGATTACCTCCATCTGACACCGTCTCACAGCCAGATGAAGGGCAATGTGTCCGTCCTGGAAACAAACCCCAGAGATCATGAGAGCTTTTCACTCGGGCATGTGGCCTCCGTCTCTCCACCTTTCCTGCCGCCACCAAGTGAGGTTTAATTGGCAACAAGATCACCACTAAAAGGCCTAGTGGAGGATTTAAATGAAGAAACTTTACTCCTATAGCAGGGGTAAGGATGCAGAAGATGCGGAGCTTTACATGTTCCTCTCTAAATAATCACAGCCTAAGCTGAACACCAGCTTGATTCATTTAGGCTTCGGCAGTACAATCAGATAGAACATAAGTAATTGTTGACACTCCAATGGCCTCTTTAATCAAAGCATTTGTAAAACACTTTTAAAAACATTTGCCCAGCAATCTCTGCCAATTCCTAAATAGAGAGCCTATTATTTTACTTTGCACCAGGAAAAATGTGAAAGTATTGTGAAATAACTTGCTCAAGGGCTGTCATATAAATGAGAAGCAGATTTAACATGTGTAACCTCTGCATCCCGTGAAAAACCAGCCCAGGCATTCATTCTACCTATTACAGAATCCCTGATGAACAGATGTGTTGAGTTTTAGGAGCTGGGTGGAGAGTTCTGAAACATTTCTAAAACCTACTGTGCTAGGGTTTCTCAGCCTCAGCGCTATTGGCATTTGGGGCTGGGTGATTCTCTGTCGAGGGGGCTGCCCTGTGAGCTGCAGGATGTTTAGTAGCACCACTGGCTGGGATCGATGAGACGCCAATAGCAACCCCCATCTCTAGTTGTGACAACCAGAAAGTATCTCCAGATATTATCAAACACCCCTGGTGGCAAAGTCGCCCCCACCCGGAACCATTGCTCTATATCAAGAAAATAACTTCACAGGGGGCGGATATTAAATTAACTACAGAATCCCAAATCTAACCGCATATAGCAACATCACAGGCTTGTTTTAAGTACAGATCACAATAAAAACAGATGAGGCTGAGTTTGTTTAATTAAAAACATGGAACACCTGGTCTAGCATCGAGCTTGCCAGAAAAGTAAGAGTGGTTTATTGTCTTTTTACAACACAGCAGATGATAGAAATAAGTAAAACATCTATTTCTTTATCTAAAAATTAATAGTGTGTTGCCAATGTTAGTCCTCAATGAGAACTGTCTCGGATTCAGTGAACATCACTGTACCTGCTCTAAAGCTAAAAAAGCTAAAAATTATTTAGAGACCAAAGTCAATTGATCAATTCATGACTTATGTGCCACAAATTAATATTAATTATTAAATACGATATAGAAAAGTTCACAGAATCTTTGGAACAGAGAAGAGACGGGGTAATTACAGTTTGCTGCATTCAAGTTTATCTTAGGGAAACAAACTGAGGAGTCTTGTGGTCCCTCTAGACCCCTAGATCACTTCCCAGTGACTCATAAGACAAGGTGCCTTATGAGTCTTCCCCCATAAGGCACCTTGTCGCAAGCATTAAGGTCGGCTCCATGTTCGGCCAGACACTCCACGATGTCGTGGTAGCCCCTGGCAGAGGCTGTCAGGAGGGACGTCTCTCCTTCTCGATTCTTGATGTTCACGTTACAGCCGGCTTCACAAAGGGCTTTGGCCACAGAGTAATAGCCGTGCCAGGCAGCACAGTGCAGGGGGGTTTCTTCTTCCTGGCCAAGGAGACAAGTACAGACAGGAGGAGAACACAATAATGAGAAACAAAGTATAAAGCAAGGTGAGAGTCGCTGTCAAATTTGGCACAAATGCAACCAAGGCAGCAGAGGGAAAGACCTCATAGGTATTGGAGTGAAATATTAATCTGGAATAAAATAACAACATGAGTGTGAGCCACCAGCATGAAGAGGTAGATCTGATGTCTCTCCTTCATTAGTTTTCCTTCCTCAACACTTGTGTGTTTGATGAATTTGGCTTTCTCAGCATATGACCAACAATTGACTTTCAGGAGCCCGTTGAAACCACTGGCCCTGCTTCTCTGAACAATAGAGCCTTCGTGCAGGTGCATTATAGCATCTTTCTAATAAGTGCCTCGCTGACTTTATCTGAAACTACTAATAGTAGGTGAGCACATCCCTGAGCCTGAATTCTTCCAGCAACCTTGATGCCTCTAGCTTTCTGTCATGTTTACAACACAAGGTGAGTGGTAACAGTATTGTTGCTTTGGCAAGAAAATAATTAGGAGAGCCACACTTCAAAAAGTCAAGGGAAGTCCTTATAGACTGTGAGGCCTGTATCTCCAGGATCAACATCGTTAGATACATATATGCACCGATGAGAGGCCACCCTCTTGCGGTGGTTACAAATGAGGACTCTGAAACCAGACTGTGTGTTCAAGCCCCAGCTCTACTACTTCTGAGCTTTGTGAGCCTGGGAAAGTTACAGAAACTTTCCCTGCCTCAATTTCCTCATCTCTAAAATGAGAATGATTACAGTAATCCACCTCATAGGGCTGTTCAGCAGATTGAATGCATGAATGAATGAAGTGGTTAGACCCGATCCTGGCATTAGCACCTTGCACACCTTAGCTAGTACTTCTGTTTGAGTCCCTGTCCTTTGAGCCTTGCCCTCGGTAGTGGAAGACAGAAAACCTAGCTTGGATAAAACTCTAAAGGCCCCGACTGTACCATCTGGCTGCCTGTACATTCATGTATAGAGCAGAGGAAGGGAGGATGTCAGCCACGACCCACCTTGTCCTGGATATTGGGATTGGAGCCGAAGCTGCACAGTAACTGAGCCACGTCAGCGTGGCCATAGCGAGCTGCCACGTGGAGGGCCGTCTCTCCAGACTGCAGAAGTAAAAGAGCTGGTGATTCAGAGCCACATCTGTGAGCAGGCTATGGAGATGAGAACCCAAGGCCTACACCCAGGCCTGCCTGGTTCCTCTCCATCCCCTTTGGTTCCACCCACCCACCTCGGGCAGATGCCCCTGTAGTGACTAGGATGGGGACCTGAGGTTGGGGTGTCCACCACACAGTGAGTATTAAGCTCACACACTTGGCTCATCCTGTGAAGTGCAAACAACTCAGGAGAAGGCTCTCCCTTTTCCATGACAGCTGTTCTCAATCTTCTTTATGTGCTGATACTTCTAGCTGTGTGATTTTCTTCTTTTTTAAACACAACATTCTCTTTTTACTATTGGGTTCATCATTCAGCAGTTACTTAAATGAACAATTTTATTTATTAACAAGCTTCTCATTTCATTGCCTATGATTAGAAACTTGTTTTATTATACTCTCAGATATTTTCTCAGAAATTTTAAAGAATGTCTCTATTTGCCCATGTAATAACTTTCTGTGAATTAGTAACAGGTGCAAATCCTTTAAGATACTTTACTTCTATCCACCTCACAGAAAATCATCAGAATAAACAAATTTTAGAAGACAAAACAAGATATAGTGTTGCCACCTTCCAGATAACTGCCATAATAAATGTGTGTCTCTGATATGAATGTTACCCCTCAGATATGGTGCAGTGCACAACCCATGCAACTGTGTGTGGCAGCTTGACTAAGCGTCGAATTAGTCTGCCAGTACTGGAAGCAGAAAAGTGTCGTACAGTAGAAAAAATAATGGATGAGTAGGTAGGAATCCCAGGTTCAGGTTCCAGCACAGCCAATTAATTCACAGAATTGTTGTGGGAACTGAATGAAACACACACATATGAAAACAAGGTATCTTGATAAATCAGTAACTTTTATAACACCGTTGTGCCAAAAAAAAGCCTTACTTTATTACTTTATGTGCATTGTCTCATTAATATCTTCTAGTGTCTGTGATTGTCAGGTCAGCACTGTCAGCCACTTCAAAGAAGAAGAGAATGGGAGAGATCCGCTTAAAAGCACAAGGTTGAGTCAGGAAGAAAATCGAATAGAGACCGAGGTCTCTGGTTGTCTTTCTACTAGAACTTTGAGGTTTTTATGTTACGGGGATTATAATTCAATGCGTGCGTATTATGGCAACTACCTGAAAGATTTTGGCTTAAGGCTGATTTCAGTATTACACCAAACCACAGGCAACAAGAAATTTCCAACTTAAATGTTCTGCAGGTGAATTCTGGTCCTGATTCCTTTCCTTTGGGTCCCGATGCACATGGTAGGCCAGCACTCACACTCACATGCATCCATTTACTACCTCCTCATGTTCCTCCTAAGAGAAGTGGCCTTACCTTGTCTTTCACATCCAAAGGGCATTTGTTCTCATTGAGAAATTTCAAGGTATCGACGTGGCCATGCCGAGCAGCCCAGTAGATGGCATTGGACCCGCCCTGCAGGAAAATCAACCTGAGGTCACATTTCTAGAGAGCTGACAGCACCAGATGCATGCATCCCTCAGAGTCACTGTATTTCCCCTTCCTGTGTGATGACAAACCCCAGAGGAGCAACTTCCCAGAGGAATAAAACCCTCATTCTATTTTACATGTTTGACAAACGTACTGTGGTTACACAAGATGCTAGCACTAGGGGCACCTGGGTGAAGCAGATAATGGAACTCTCTGTACTACTTTTCCAGCTTTTTTTTGTAAATCAAACATGATTTCAAAATAAACAATTGCTTATAAACAATTATGTTTGCAAACCCTCATCTCCCCACTCTGGTTAGGATTCCCTTACTGCAGAGGGCCAGATCTACTCCACTTACAGCTCTGCTGACGTCTACAGAAGCAGGTAAACACATTTCTGATGAGAATAATTAGATAATAAAACTTTTTCATGTGTGACATCTAACATTGTTGAGTAAATGTGATCGGTAAGAAGTAAAATCTGGGTAGTGTACAAAGAAATGCTGATGTCAAGCAGCAGCGCCAAGGGGAGGATAAATGATAAATGTTTGCCTCTTTAACGCATGTGTCAGGCTGTACCAAGCTGTTTAAAAGCAGCTCATCTTCCTTTACAGGAAACTGAGTAACAAGTTAGGACATACATTTTTTTCCTCTGTTACCCCTATGATTTAAGAGACACTTGAAAATACTTTAAAATTCAATTCATTTCAATAAAAACAATTATGACCTTATCCTGGACATCGATTCTTGAGCCTCTTTTAATGAGCAACTGTAGTATTTGAATATTCCCACAGCCAGCAGCAATGAGTAATGGAGGTGTCCCGTGCTAGAAAAGGCAAGAAAAAAAATTACTAATTTTCAGGTTTGGTAGGAAAGGAAAAGCCCAAACGACGATTGCTGTTCCCACACACCTTCCCCTGTCTCAACAGACATAGAGCTACCGCTGCGTGGCAGGAAGAGAAGACAGGTGGAAGGGTATAAAACCTTTCCTTCCCCTTTTGGATTCTCATCATTGGGGACATTTTCATTAGCAGGATGAGAAGATCTCAAATTTCATGGGTAGAGATATAATATGTGAATGAAGGAAGGCCCTCAATGCAAAATGACCTTATTTGTAACTCAAATCACTTTCTAAACAGAAGTGATTTTCCCCACAGTATGGAGCTTCCAATTGGAAGGGAGAATGGAGAAGCAGATAGGGTCTTTCCTTGGATATGGAAGGGCAAGGTCACTGTGACCCACTCCTCTACCCTGCTGCAGAACAGAACCAGACCTTGTTGGGTTGGTTAACATCATAGTTGGACAATGAGCCCAGAAGGTGCTGCAGGCCTGGGACGTTGTCATCGTTGATGGCATGGATGATGGCTTTCATCACAAAGGAGTCTTCCTCATCCTTGAGAGAGACAGCCAAGATGGAAACAGAGTTACATTGCTAGCCATGCTTTTCTTACCAACATAAAAGAAACCTGTGCTCACTTGTTAACAGGGGCATTCGGAGGAAAGTAAGCCATTTACTCCCCAAATCCATACAGTCACGGAGGGACCTAGGAAGGAATTTTTGCTCCTTCCATGTTGCAAACAAGCACTATCTACTGTTTATCTGGGCTTTAATATCACCTGCAGTATAGCCCAGAGACACAGTGTCCAAGATCCAGATTTCAAATAATGATGATGACAAGTAACCCTTTGTTTCTTAAGAATCTGTCAAAACATAGTGCCTAAAACCACTGTGAAAATTTTTAGGTATAACACAGACTCTCTTCCTAGATAAAGAAAAAGAAAAGCCTATTGCAGCAAAGAAATGATGCCTTTGAATAAGATATTCTCAATTTGCAATTTTTCCAATTACCTAATTGTTTTCTGATCACTTGAATTTCTTCCATTGCTAGGTATAGAATAACATGGCAAAAATCTCTGAAAGCTGGTCCCAATTATAAAAAACAGAAAAATAAAAATTAAAAAAATAGGCTCTAAATAAAGAAAATAAAGGCTAGAAATCAGAAAACTGATGCATTTCTAATTACAAATGAAAAATAACCAGAAGAGTAGTGAACAAAAACTGGAAAAATCTTTGCCACTCTGTCAAAATTCACATTAAAACTAAGGAATCAGCTAGAAAAATCCTAAACAAAATTTCTGAACTTATAAACATAGAATTATGACCACTGGAATTTCAAATCTGGAAAAGTGTATCTACAGAGGCTGAATCTCTGCTTGTGGGGGAGAATGGAGCAAGCATTTCTCTCCATCTGCTTCCTCTTCTCTATAGATCTGAATCCAAACACTTTTCATGTGGGTTTTAGTAATATTTGTATAAAATGCATGTTTAAGAATGCCACTGGTTTTGCTTTTCTATCACAATTCAAGTCAATGACTAAGAGGCATTTACATGAAAGTGCAAGTCAAGAGAAACGGGGAAAACAGAAGGAATAAAGCAGATTGTTATGACTCATCCCCATGATTAGAATATGGAAATGAGGGAATCTGACCTCTGGGAGGGGATCTTTCCACCTGGAGCTCCTATAAGACCCGTGGTCCCTCTTCTACCCTAAACTTTTCACTGTGACACATGTATTGTCTCCCAGTTGAATATTCAGTGATTTCAATTTGCAATCTTTAATCATTCTCATTATCTTACTTAGAGTCACAGTTTTTATCTTTTCACTGGTTGCGCAGCCACCCTCTAACAATTCCCAAACAAAGCCTCCTCTTCTCTCTCTATTCGCTCTAACCTGCTTCACTTTTGCTTTTTTTTTTTTAACATCTCCAATCCCATTTCACTCCACAAGGCTCGATGTGAAGCCTCAGTAAAGCTACTAACTTAAGGAGAAAAAAGGGGAGCTGGTGTTTGCAGTTCCCACCCTGAAGTACTTGGCTCCACCAGGAAAATGCTGACTGTTCAGTTAAAGGGGCAGGGTAGTTCCCGCAGGACGACTGTGGCTGCCTTGTCTGGAGTCCCCTTCACCTCCTGACTTAACAAAGCCCCGTTGTTTGATTGTCAGGGGAAAGTCTTGTTGAATTCGGACGCTTCCACTCATATCTGAAGAGCTTATCTGTGATTAGGTTTCAGTTTGGATTAGAGGGGAAAATAAAGGCTAGAAATTGGAAAATGAATGCATTTCTAATTACAAAGAAAAATAACTAGAGAGTACTGAACAACAAATTTGATAAATCTTTGCCACTTTGTCAAAGTTCATGTTAAAACTAAGAAAGTTGGAGTTATATTCAAGGGCCTTGGGCAGTCAACACCAGGCCAATCATGCAAGCAGGTTTGGCCTTCCAGTCTGCTAGGAGACACATCAGCAAGCAGCACTGCATTCTCCCTGATTCTTTGGTGCGAGTGTGTGGGAAGGGAGTGGCGGCTGTCTGTCCCTCCTGTGCTACTGTTAACCAAGATTCTTCTATGTCAGCGGCTACAGTTCATGCAAATTAGGATAAGCTCTTTTCTCTTCTGCTGGCTAACCTCTCTTTTACCAAAATATCAGTGCGTGTGTCTCTGTGTGTGTGCATTTGCTGTGTGTGTGTGTGTGTGTGTGTGTGTGTGTTGGGGGGGTGGTCTGTGCCTATGTTTGCAACAAGGTGGAGGGTAGTGTTAGAGGTATGGGGCTATGACAGGGGACAGCACCATCCAAATTAAAGAGAAAAAAAGAGGAAAGAAGCAAGAGGGTGCATAAATCAGCACCCCCAAACCCCTCTGAGGGGATCAAGAATAAGCTTGCCATTTCCACAACTTCAGGTTCCTGGGAGGTTGAATGAATAGAACAGCTTGGACATTCTGAGTAACCAGTGCTGAGAAAGGAGCACCAGGGCACACGGGTTTGCTTACCAGAGTATCATCGCTTCTGGCAACACTCATGTTACTTCTGGACAGGAACGACCTGGATAATCTTTGGCACAGTGATATCAAGCGAACGGATTGCTTTTTTTAAAAAAAAAAAAAAAGGGAGAGCAGGGAGAAAAAAGGTAGGGTGAGAGGAGGAGAGACAGCTTATGTAACAATTGTCAAATGAGTACAAACGACAAAGCCTTCGAGATGGTGTTCATTGCTATCAGCACGTACTCTCCCAGGGTGGGCAGTCCTACAGCAGATTGGGTTGCATTTGCTTAAAGAATAATTTTAAAGGTCTTATAAATCAAGACAATAGGATATAGAGATTCTCCTTCCACGTTTCATTATTGAACTATAGAGCTGGACACCCCACATCCTTTCTCTCTCTATATTTTCTTCTCTGCTCTTTGGAGAAGCTGATCTGACCCTTGGTCCCCCCTCAGAGAAGCACAGACTGCAGGGGCCTTGCTCTGTGTCCTTTGTGCCACATAAGCAGTGATGGTAGACAATGTGATAACCAATACGCAACAGCTGTTGGAAGTGAACAGCTGGGGGACCTCTTAGTCTATAGAACAAACATCTCTGCATTTACTCTCAAAGGCAAAAGTACAGTTAAAGAATGAGAGCGAGAAAGAGAAATGGTTGCTCTCTCTCTATTTTAAGCCTAATTCTAAGGACTTTTGAGAATCTAGTGCTGTGGTCTTCCTCATCCCTACCATGGCACCCCAAAATTGGTAGGTGTGAAAACAAGGTACATTTCTGGCCCTAAGCTGGGAAGACACGGTAGGTACCCACTTCCTCTGGGTTTGACATGACCCTGGGCACAGGAAACCATCCCATCACCTTCTTAGCCCTGAAGTGTGATTTGTTCCAGGAGGTCTGCAATGCCTTCAGAGCTATGTCCCACCCAGCCCCTGTGGAGGCCATCCACACTGAAGAAGGAGAACAGGCCACCCTGCAAATGCTCACGGCCCCACCCCACCCCCACTCCAACCACTCACAGATAAAGGCTGGGCTGAGAGACCCATTTACCCAAGTTACAGCACAAATGTAATCTCATGCTGCTTACTACAAAGAATGAATTTATATGAAATGTGGCTTGTAGTATTAGAAAAAGATTTCATTATAATTTTACAGTGCTGCTATAAAAATTTACACTGAGAATAGTTTTGAGGAAAAAAACACAAAATTACATTTAATGGTATGAGTTAAAGTGACTAAAATATTGTTTTTGCTTGTTTTTGAAAATAGAGTACTGGTGCAGAAGACTACAGGGTGGATTAAAAAGAGGAAAGGATGTATTTTCCATTTTATCAGTATCAGAGGAGACGGACCCTGACCACACACTGCTCTACACAGGCAACAGAATTTGTTAATCCCTCCACAACAAACAATCTTACTTTCCATTTTTTCCGGGCTGCAAACTTCTTGAATTTCTCCATGTTTACTGCTGATGCTTTTCTACTAAGTGCCTGTTGTGTATCTTTAGGCTAAAATAAAAATCCAAGAAAAAAAATTAAAGATCTCAAATTACGAAAATGTGTTATATGACAATTTCTTGAAACATCTCCTTATTCAGGATGCTTACACATTCACCTTATTAAATTAGCATAAGAAGTTGGGATAACATGGAATACCTAGGCACCTAGTCTTAGCGGGCTCACTCTTCTGAGGGTTTCATATCATCCATGAACACTGGGGAGAAGTAGAGCTTGGGGTCAAACTAAATCACGACTTTCCACACTGATAGTTTGGGAATGGTAATATTCATGGTGAGGCTATGTTATGAGGCATTCGAACTTGGGTATCTTCAAGTAATGTAGAGTTGAGAGGGATCTCAGAGGTCAGCAAAGTTAGTTTGGCCTATAGCAGGAGAATTCCTTGTATTGTATCTTTTTCAGTAGATGTATTTAGCTTTTGTCCTCCACCTCTGGGAGGAGGAGACACCATAGCTGGCTAGGAGAACCCAGGTAACCACTGGGAACTTGCACAGCAAAGCTATTTGCCCCCAGAGCCTGATTCTGTGATGTTCACTTCTCTGTTTCATGATTTTATTCTGTAACTATCATACTTTCCCACCCTTAGCCCTTTCTGCCCTGGATTGAAGATACTTTAATCCAAATGTCAACCAGGCCAGGCAGGTAATGTAAAGGTGTAATGTTCCAGGGGGCCCGGTTCCCCAGCACCAAGGCACCTGTGCCACTTCCCGAGGCCACATGGAATGAGGGCTCAGTGTCAGCAGATCTTCAGATTTCCCAAGAGAAGCTGGAAATCCAGATTTGATTGATATTTACATGCTGGAATCAACATAAAATTTTAAATATACTGTTTGGGCCAACACCTCACAGGTCACTTCAAACATACTTGTCGAGTGGGCTTGACCTTTTACAATCCTGCTCTGTGCTGGCTTATTCCTCTCTCCCCACCTCTGGGATCATTAGGATACAGTCTAACCTGTCAGCTTTTCTTAAAATATGATGCAAATAGCAAACTTAACACTCCAGGTGTGACGTGTGGTTAGCAGTACTCTATGACACATGAATACCAGGGTGCCCAAACCAATCACATAGAAAGTGATCTAAACAGTTTCGTAATATGCAACTCACCTTGATCCAGGGATGCTGCAAACTATCTTGAATTGTCATTCTCTTCCTTGAGGGGAGGGGGAGAAAGAAAAAAATGCTGTGACCATAGCAGCAAATACTAAGGTTGTTTTCATGCTGGCTGGGCCTGCCAAGCAGACACTCTGGAAAATGCAGTTCAGGGAAGAAAGCCAAAAACAACATCAGTCTTTTTGTGATTATTTCACTGTGCCTGCAGGGACTGACTGAGTGGGGGCAGAGGGCCCTGCTTGCATTTTCTGAAGCGTTTCACATGGCATGCTGCCCTCTGGCAGATGAAGCAAGCAGGGTCTGAGAAACGTGGCCCTATGCATGGAACAGACACAGGCTCTGGGCTGGCTGAGGCCGTGGCCAAGCACCTTTCAGGAACATGGACACTCACTTTGGATCCTTGACCAGAAGTCTTCTTATGAAATCTTTGGCTAGGGCACTGGTATTACTGAAGTATTCGTCCTCAAATTCGTAGTTGACAGCGGATACATTTGCTAACGTTTCTTGCTTAGTGTCTCCAAGAAATGGGGAGGCCCCACTTAGGCTGTTAAAAATAAAGTTGGGCACAGAACATTAATGATGACCCCTTGGTGTTGTTATTTTGCTCCTATAACATCTGGAGTGTGGAATAAGATTATAATCTGGTGCTCGAATAGTCACTTTAGAGTTTGATTATATTTCATAGGGCTTTAACTGTCAGGAGCAAATGCTTCAGCTTCAGGCAAAAGCATTCACTTAACAAGTTAATTTGGAACAGCGTCTGGTAGTTTAAAGGAAACCTGTTTTCTCAGCAGTGATGGACAGCTATGCTTTCCTTCAGTGATTATGCTACAGTTTCTGATGACTCATTTCGAATTAGGAGAACATGTTTAATTAGTATAAACTAAACATGTTTTGGGGGTGTAAAATGAATATGTTTACATCAAAAGCATGCATAAGCTGAAGAGATCAACCCAGCACATTTAACGGTTAATTAAACCTATGGTCTCATAGAAGAGAAGAGAGTATGAGTTTTGAATTCTGGTACTTACAGGATGTAGGTTATTACCCCGATACTCCTAAAAACAAAACAAAACAAACAAAAAAACATGTCAGAAGAATAGTCAAATAAATCAGAAAGCAAACAACACCAAGGACATACTCCTTACCACATATCTGCCTCAAGACCAAGAGGTTCATAGTTGACTATCTCAGGAGCTAAGAGGAAACAAACACTCATTTAGCTTGGGAGGAAGCAAACTAACCGATTCTATCTTCATGCAACAACCAGGAACATGTACCAGGGAAAGAATCTTCCAGCAGGGGAGGTTTGCCAGAATAATGTTTATGAGATGTAAATGACCACAGGAGCAAAGAAACTTACCGACGAACTCTGGAGTCCCAAATATGTTTTTAAATTCATTTCCAAAGTCAATTTTATGGGCCAACCCAAAGTCAATGATCTTGATCCGAGGTTTGGGGACATTTCTATCCAAAAGCATTATGTTCTCAGGCTTGAAAAAAAGAGAGAGATAAATAAAAAGCTATGATATGTTATGCTGAGGACAAGATGGCAGAACAGTTCTTCTCTTCAAAAAAAAAAAAGGCCGAAAATTAGGGAAGAAAGGGTGGTTGGAAGAGAACAGGAGGAAAACACATGTCTTGCTCTAGGTTCTCCCTGAAGCAGGCCTGAGACAAGGATTCGGATGCAAGTGGGTTATGTGGGAGGGGACACCAGGAAACACTTGGTAGGGGAAGCAGATACAGGAAACAGAAGGAAGCTGCTATGAGGTTCCTATCAAGGTGGGGGTAACTGGGGGAATGGGAGAGGAAAAGAACTCAGCGTTATTCCAATTGTAGCATGAGGGAGCTGGGGTCTTTATCCACCATCTCTCCATCCTCCATGGCTGACAGCTGCTTCTGTGGAAATTTTTATTTTGCATTTCCAGCTCCCAGGGCCAGAAACAAGATGCCAGGAAGAGTCACAGGTATTTGCAGCAAGCCCTCTGTTAGGCTGTATATGAGTGTGTGCCTTTGCACGTTGTTTGTGGGGCCAGGGGGGACATGAATGGGACATTGACAGCTCTGCTACAAAAGAATGGGGAAAATCCTCCCTCCTCTGAAATCCTATCCCAGCTCTACTGGTCTGAATCAACTACTCGGATGGAGCACACGCTGCTTTACCAGACCACTTCTCGCTGCCTTGAACTGGAACCTCCCACCATTGCCCCTTCCTATTGCTCCTGTTGTGTCTTCCCTTCCCAAAGAGACTACACCTCTGTCATGGCTGGGAGGACGGCTTACATGCCCTTTCATCTCCAACAGCGTCCTGCATCCAGCCAGGCAAATGCCCCAACTAGCCAATCTGAGTTTGGTTTGCTTGATTATTGGTGGCAGAGTCAGGCCATAAGCCTTTGCATCACTCAACACATTTTCTATCTTAACATGCCCAGAGCCACAGAAGGAACCGGTGCCAGTCACTGGCTGCTGGCTAATGTCCCAGTAGCCAAGAGCAGCCCCCTTACTAAAAAACCTGGCTCCTAAGACCCCTTGTATTCGTTACCAAGAATTCCAGAATGTGGCCAGGCACGGCAGCTCACGTCTGTAATCCCAGCATTTTGGGAGGCCGAGGCAGGCGGATCACGAGGTCAGGAGATCAAGACCATCCTCGCTAACACAGTGAAACCCCGTCTCTATGAAAAATACAAAAAATTCGCCGGGCATGGTGGCGGGCACCTATAGTCCCAGCTACTCGGGAGGCTGAGGCAGGAGAATGGCGTGAACCCGGGAGGCGGAGCTTGCAGTGAGCAGAGATCGTGCCACTGCACTCCAGCCTGGGCGACAGAGCGAGACTCTGTCTCAAAAAAAAAAAAAAAAAAAAAGAATTCCAGAATGTAATCAATTATCGTTAAGCCTCTATCCCACAAAAAGGTTAGCCATCCCAGTGGGAGGCATGTACTCTATGCTTGCCGATTTATATTGATAATTCTGTTTGTTAAACTGGTACAGGAAAAATAATGTAACTCTTTCAGATGCCTCAATTTTTCTTAGCAGAGGAACCACCAAGGCTGTGATCTGCACAAGCTTCTATCTGGCTTACACTTTGAAACGTACCTTAAGATCAAAGTGGGCGATTTGAAGGGAGTGCAGGTAGTAAACACCATTAAGAATTTGTTTGAGAAATTCAGTTGCTTCCTCTTCAGTTAAAGATTCCTTTTCAGCTAAGAAGTCAAACAGCTCGCCACCTGCAACGCTGAGAACCCGGAAGCAGAGGTTATTGGTAACAATTCTGTTTCATATTGATTCCTTCTCTTATAGACTATTGGTGCGCTCAGACTTCAGACAAGAAAACAGCATAAAGACTATGCTGAAACCGCCAAGCATGGAGTCAGAATTCTCTGTGCAGGTTGTTGACAATTCTGCATTCAGACACATTTGTGCTTGAAAGCACTTGGGAACCATTTTCCTAAGGTCCCGTGTTCACAAATGAGAGGAGGCGCAGAGATGAAACATTGTGAAGAAAATATCAGTGTATCTTTAAAACATTTTAATTAAACATATTTAGAGGTGATGTCTTAACTCTAATGACGAGAAAAAATCTGCAAGCCAGCTTTGTACAGAATTTATAGTGCATATCTTCTTATTTCAATTAGAGAGTATCTGAAAAGTTCATAACCTGCATGTTTAATTAATTCTTTAAAACTCAAATTCACAATATACAGTCTGATAAGGGATTTTTCCTTTCTTGTTTAGTATTGGTTTGTATGTAAATACTAACACATTTATAAAAATCACATTTAGTAGCCCGGGCGTGATGGCTCACACTTGTAATCCCAGCACTTTGGGAGGCCGAGGCGGGCGGATCACAGGGTCAAGAGATTGAGACCATCCTGGCCAACGTGGAGAAACCCCGTCTCTACTAAAAATACAAAAAAAAAATTAACTGCGCATGGTGACGTGTGCCTGTAGTCTCAGCTACTCAGGAGACTGAGGCAGGAGAATCGCTTGAACCTGGGAGACAGAGGTGGCAGTGAGCCGAGATTGCGCCACTGCCCTTCAGCCTGGTGACAGAGCAAGACTGTCTCAAAAAAAAAAGAATACATTTACAAAAAAAGCAAAATGTATGTGGTTGGTTGTGGATTTTTTTAGTTTGTTTCTCTGTCCAGACTGTAAGTGGGTGGAGGGGAGTGGTCAGCACCTCCCACCCCAGCTGATGGCTACTGCTGTATGCCCCACTGCCCGCACAGAGCCAGGCACACAGCAAGCATTCAAAACTTTATCAGGTGGATGGACGAACAAGCTCCCCTAAAAACTCCACGGTAGCGATGAATGGCAAATAACAGGGAAGTTTTAATAAGAGTTTTTAGAAGTTAATCTTTATCAAGTTTAACCATACATTCACAACATAATAATTAAGTGCAATTATGCACAAACTGCTGTATTCATTATCTTTCTTAGGGCAAGAGCGCTCCCTAAACATTACACCTTCCGCATCTACATCCATTCAGAGTAAGAAAATTGGTGCTCATAAGATCAGATAAGAATGACAAAAAAGCTGTTTTCTTAGAAGTTTCAGATCCCACACGCCTTCACCCTCCGGGTCAGTGTTTTCCTTAGCATGGTCTAGAGTCCATGGGCATCAGAATTGTTTGAGGATGCTTTAAAAATGAAGATTCTGAGCTTCACTTTCAATCTGCTGTGTGAGGGCTTCCAAGAATGGTGACCAGAAAACTCAGCATTTTTAACAAGTACCTGAAAAACTGAGACCATTTTCCCACGTCTTAATTCCACGCTCCTGCTGCAGGGCCTCCCACTGGTTTATGGGGATGGTGGAGTGACTCTCCTACCCCCAGGGGCCTGGCAGAGGTAGCCACACCCTCCTGTGAACAGTCTACAGGCCTCCCCTATCCTCCAGGGGACACAGCAGGGCCTGGGCCCAGTCAGGATGCCGAGGAGTCCAAGCGAAAGGTGTCCTGCATGGACCCTGCCTCAGGAGTGGCCTTGCTCTCCTCCTGACCCCTCCCTGCACTCCCCACCCTCTCTTGGGAGATGCAGTCTGCCCCCACCCTCTCCCCTCCCAGGTGCCCTTGGCCTCACAGCCCCCACACTGTCTCCCCATGGAACAAGGCAAGGCCTCCCACTTCTCATTTTTGCATCTTATTCTTAAAACAAACAACAGGGGGAGAGAAAATCCTTCAACTATGGGGGGGAAAAAGAAAAAGTGGGAGATTGTGAACCAACCCCACCCAAAGAAAGCTCTCCCATCACACCTGGGTCTCCAGCCCTGGCTTCTGTGCTCTCTGGGGCACCCCGCACCACTGGGGCTGACTCAGGCACCGCGGCCACGTGGTGTGGAGAAGTCAAGTGCCCGCATCCAGTCCAAGTCTTAACTTCTGCCATGCGCTCACCCTGAAACCCGGAAGGTTATCCCTTCTTTTGAGCCTCATTTCCCCAAAGAGGAGTCATAAGACCTCTTCCCTTGAAGGTTATGAGGATGAAAGGTAATAGACATGTGTAACTGGCAAGGCTGGCACATGGGTAAGGTCCAGCTTGCGGGAACGAGTATTGTTATAAAGAAGGCCACTGTCACCCCTGTAGCATACCACTGCTTCCTACAGGATCCAATATGAAAGCCCCTTCCTGCCCGCTCCTCCTCCTTAAACTGGTCCAATGGTTGAGCCTAACCACTGTGCTTCCCAGGAGGAAGGTAAGGGGAAGGAAGTGAAACTTCTGCTGTGAATGTGGTGCCCAGCTGCCGGCTTTCTCTCCGTGGCCCTCTTCAGGGCCTCCCGACCCCACCTCACTCGCACTCTGCTTGTGTTGTCATAGAGTACAGAGATGCATTTTTCAGACAATGAGAAACGTCTGGAGTTTGGCTGCCTGGTTGGGGTGAATCTTCCAGGACCCACACAGCCGGCGCAGCCTGCTGGCCCTGAGTCCTTTCCAGGGGCTCCACTGTCCAGCCTTCTGGCAACCCCATGCTGCCCCGGCCTTAGGCTTTGCCGCTGTTCTCTGGCCAGGTTTCTCTCCCTCCCTGACAACCTAAGCTTTCTTCGGATCCACGATCTCCTTCTCCTGCTGGCTCCGTCTTCTGTGAGGCAGGATGGCAAAAACGAGGGGACCGTGGTTCAAATCCTGCCAGGACCTCCAACCTTGCTGAGCCTCTGACTCCCCTTCTATAAAATAAAGGGTAACATCATAGCTTACGGAGTCGTCCTGAGGTTCCAGGACATGTAAAGACCCTTAGTGCTCAATAAATGCTGCTATCTTTCTTCCCATGTGGCTTCAAACCAGAAGTCCTCCCATGGCAGCAGGGGTGTGCTGGTGAGGGTTTAACAGCAGGCTCTTTGGGGTTGGGGTGGGCAGAGCCCATTCCCGAGGTGTCACATTCCCACCATGGCCGTCTCAAACTCCCCACGTGATGTCAGGGACGGTGGGTGGAGTTGGGGAGGGAGGGGCACTGGAGCGGTGACCTGGGTGAGCTGGGATTGACACGGCACTGCCAAGCAGCCACCTGGCCTGCCATGGCATTCCACATTTTTCCAAAGACGGTCTGACAGCATCTCATCCTCATGCTCTTCTGCACCGTGATCGTGCCATCCTCCCTCAGGCAGTGGGCAGCATCTGTGGCTCTACCTCTTGAATGTGGGCAGGCCCCGTGACCACTCTGACCAATGGCACAAGTGATTTTGCCAACTCTGCTGCAGCTTTTCATGGACTGGGGGCCTCCAGGTCCCACCTCCTGAAGCCCTCAGGTAAGACGCAAGAAGTATGATGATGCCAAACCACTGTGCCATGTGGAGAAACCCAGGAAGAAGAGATGTCCTTGGAGAACAAGGCCAAGGAGCCTTGAGCAAGGAAGGCACCTTAGAAGGGGACCCACCAGCCCGGCAGAGGCCACAGAGGTCAGAGAATGTCCATTCAGTGACTGATCAATGAGGGAACATAACAGGGCCTGCCAAACTTCTACCAAGGGCAGATCCTAGATATTTTAGGCTTTGCCAGCCTTGCAGTCTGTCCCAACTACTCAGCTCTGCTAATGTATCATGAAAGCAGCCACAGATGACATGTACATGATGGGTGTGGCTGTGTTCCAATAAAACTTTAGTTACAAAATAGGTGGCAACCTGGGTTTGGCCTAGAGGCCATAACTTGCTGACCCCTGATATAAAGACTAGGTCATCTCAGCCCAACCTGGGGCAACTCTCAAGGGTCATTCTGGCCCCAGAACTCCCTGTTGGCCAACTGGGGCTGCCACTAAACCCATTCGTGCTCCCTTCTCCTCCTCTCCAAATCTTGATCCTAAGTACAGTTCTTAATAAACACCATGCACACTCTTCTCCATCTCAGAGTCTGCTTCCCAGGGAACCCAATCTGCATCCCACTGGGTCTGGGGTAGTTTTTTACATAGCCATAGAAGGCTGGAACATGCACCATCTTGAACTGGGCTTGTTTACTAGGCTCAGCCAATGGAAATTAGGCTTGCCCTTCTCTGGCCTGGTCATCTCGTGCCTTATTCAGTATCTGTATCCTCAGAAACTCAACTACACAGGAGTAAGGACAATGAATAACCCTGGAACCCCAAGAGTTAGGGACCAGGACTGCAAAGTGGTAGTGCCTGATCAAGACTGGGAGAAGGAGAGCACTAGTTGATCCTCTTAGTTTTCATCATTGACCCTTCTCACAAGTCCCTGTTCAAATCTCAACTAGTTATGAAGCAGTCCATGTCATGGCTTGTCCAGGCAGCCAAGTCCTTCAGTTAGACATTAGAAAGGTTAGGAGAGCCCCTAACCCACTAGGTCAGGACTTATAAACTGATGCCCAGAGGCTCTATGTATTCACTCCATCCCCCCTCACCCATACACACATATACTCATCTTCCTTCATATCTACATATGTACACATCCCCTTTCATCCCTACATACCCATCCCCTTTCATCCCTACATACTTCATCCCTACATTTCCTTCATTTCTACATATGTACTCATATTCCTTCATCCCTACATATGTACTCAATCGCCTTCATCCCTACATATATACTGATCACCCTTCATCCCTACATATATACTCATCCTCCTTCATCCCTACATGTATACGAATCTTTAGTTCTACCTAAGTACTCATCCTCCTTCATTCCTACATATATATTCATCTTCATCTTACATATATACTCACCCTCCTTCATCCCTACATATATACTCATCCTTCTCATCCCTAATGTATACTCATCTCCCTTGATTTCTACATATGCACTCATCCTCCTTCATCCCTACGTATATACTGATCACCCTTCATTTATACATATATATATATACTCATCCTCCTTCATCCCTACATGTATACTCATCTTCCTTCATTTCTACATATGTACTCATCATCCTTCATACCTACATATGTACTCAACCTCCTTCATCCCTACATATATACTGATTCTCCTTCATATCTACATATATACTCATCCTCCCTCTTCCCCACATATATACTCATCCTCCTTCATCTCTACATGTATACTCATCTTCCTTCATTTCTATATAGGTACTCATCTTCCTTCATTTCTACATAGGTATTCATCCTCCTTCATCCCTATATATATACTCATCCTCCTTCATCCCTACATGTATACTCATCTTCCTTCATTTCTACATATATGGTCATCTTCCTTCGTCCCTACACATATACTGATCACCCTTCATTCCTATATATATATACTCATCCTCCTTCATCCTTACATACACACTCATCCTCCTTCATCCCTACATGTATACCCATCTTCCTTCATTTCTACATATGCACTCATCCTCCTTCATCCCTACATATGTACTCATCCTTCTTGTCCCTACATGTATACTCATCTTCCTTCATTTCTACATATGTACTCATCCTCCTTCATTCCTACATATATACTGATCACCCTTCACTCCTATATATACTGATCCTCCTTTATCCCTACATATATACTCATCCTCCTCCATCCCTACATATATACTCATCCTCCTTCATGTCTACATATATACTCATCTTCCTTCGTTTCTACATATACACTCATCCTCCTTCATGCCAATTCATGAAGGCAGATGTTTTTGCCATGAACTCTGCTTATAAAATCTTAGGTAATTAATCAAAATTATTGAAACTAAATGATTTCAGCAAATATTCGGGAGCACGATAAGCATTGTTTGGTGATTTATTCCCTGTTTGGCCCCCAAATCTCTGAAGGTAGAAAATGACTTGAGGATTTTTCACATGCATGCTGAGAACCAGAACTCAAATGCTCACAATGTTGCTGAACAGCAGAATCTGGTTAACAAGGGAATCTGTCAAAAAACCTTGCGCTTTTTCTCTTTGTTCCAAATTCTACAATGTGCTTAGGAAAAGGGAGGCTGACGGAAGGAGAGATGAGCAGTCTGTGCAGCAGATTTAGAAAGCAAGTTAACCTCCTTTATTAGGCCTTTGAGTCAGTGTTTTAAATCACGGCTTTATCAGGGAAATCGTGTGAAATGAATACTAATGAACATTTGCTGTTTTCACCAAGAGAGCTGGAAAATACCACGGTTCTTTCTCTTCCCAACGTGTCTTTTACTACCACCAAAGCCTCCCTAAAAGTTGGCCATGACAGAAGGTATTTAGGACATGTCACTACATGAAAAACACAGTGGGCCTTTTAATAATGCAGGAGAAGGTATTGCAAGATTCCATTTTCTAAATTAAAACATTCTGGAGGGTTCCTGACTTTTGCTAGGAATTGCCCAAAATATAACAAGACTTGATTTGGGATCCACTCTGGTTATCATCTAAGCTGCAGAGGACCCCTGTCTACATACTAATTACCCCGTGAGGCCCATTTCAAGGCAAACGTTAGGTTTCTTCAGAGTGGAAGAAATCAGGCACCAAGTATGCTCCCCCAGGGCACACCTTCGAGGCCTAGCTCCTAGGTCCCAAAGCCCTGGGAGGCAGAGGCACCAGCTCCAATTCTGGCCTCAAGGGGTGGGTGACTGGAAGAGATGTAAGGAGGTCATATCACCTATCTGGACCTCACCTTTGCTCTATGTACAATGAGAGGACTGAGTAACCAGGTTAAGTGGTTCTCTAACCTTAGTGCACACAACAATAATTTGGGAAATCTTTTTAATGTAATTTCCTAGTACCTACTTCCTGAGTGAGGCCCCAGAATCTGCATTTTAACAAGACTCTGTTCATCCTGATGCAGAGATGACACGCAGATAAGCTCATTTCTCAAGGCCCTTCCAGCTCTGGTATTTTAAGATCCTCTGATCTGTGTGCAGATGTGGCAGAGCCTCGGCTGTGTTCCCACCATACTACCCTGTTTCTTGCAGGCCCACAACTAAGGGGCATTTCCCAGCTCCTTGAATCCAGGACTACTTATAGCTAGTAGAATATGGACCAAAATGATGTGTGCCATTTCCGATGTGGGTCCCAAAACATCCGATGTGATCCCCCACCCACACTCTCATCTCTCTCTTTGGCCACTAGAACACAGGTGACCCAGCACAGGACTCCAAGAAGGACCAGGAGGCAGCAAAGACTAGGTAGAAGGAATGTGGATCCCTGAGTCACTGCCTGGAGGAGGTCATCAACCTATCCTATCTGCATGAGACTTTGAATGAGTGAGAGATAAATCCTATTATGTTAAGCTACCAGATTTTGTGGTTGTCTTCTGTCTGCTTTAAATAATAAAACTATTTAATCAGAAGTAATAATGTAATACATTTTATAAATTAAAAGAAAGTGACCAATGCAAAGCACAGAGCATGCTAACTGTTGCGGCTATCTATTGCTGTGTAACAAATCTCCCCAGAACGTTAGGCTTTAATCATGACAATTATCTTATGGGTCGGGAATTCAGGAAGGGTTGGCTGGGCAGTTGTGGCTTAGGGTGTGTCATGGGGTTGTAATCAGACAAAGGCTGATGCTGAAACGGCAGGGGCACTGGAACAGCTGGGGGGCAGTCTGGGCACCTCTCTCCTTGTAGTCTCATGTCTCTGGGTGGTCTCTCTATAGGGGCTAGTTTGGGCTCCCTCATAGCACACTGGCCTCAAGACAAGTGGACCATTCACAGGCAGGTCAGGGCTCCACATCAAGTGTCCCAGCAAGCAGGTGGATGTTGCCTCAGAAGGCAAACAGCATCGAAAGGGCCTATCCAGATCCAAGGGAAGGGGGATTTAGAATCCAGTTCCTGATTTCAGGTGTTTGGCCCTACGGGTAGGACAGCAGATAACACTGAAGCCATCTTTGGAAAATATAATGTCACACTGACTATGATGAAGGAAATGAAATTTCCAATTTTATTTGATCCTAAATGTATACTTTAAAGGAGTTAGGCCCAGGCATGGTGGTTCACACCTGCAAACCCAACACTTTGGGAGGCCAAGGCAGGGTTGCTTGAGGCCCCAAGTTTGAGACCACCCAGGGCAACACAGTGAGACCCCATCTCTACATAAAATTTTAAAAAATATATTAAAAAAACAATAAAAAAAGAGTTAGATATAGGTAGTGTATTAGTTTGCCAGGGCCACACTAACAAAGTAGCACAAATTGGGTGGCTTAAAATGGCAGAAATTTCAGGTTACAAGTCCAAAATCAAGGTGTCTACAGAGCCGTGCTCCCTCTAAAGCTTGGAGGGGAATCCCTTCTGGCTGCTTCCCAGCCTCTGGGGCTTTGCCAGCAATCTCTGTGCTCCTGGGCTTGTAGATGAGTGCTCCCATCCCCGCCTGCACCTGGCGCTTTCCCTGCATCTCTCCCTATAGGCTGCCCTCCACACACGTCTGTGTCTGCATCCACACTCCACCTTTATGAGAACACCAGTCATATGGATTAGGGCCCACCCAAGTGCCCTCATTTTAACTTGGTTACATCTGCAAAGAATGTAACCAATGAGAAGAATGATCTCTTTCCAAAGAAGATCACACATTCTGAGGTCCTGGAGGTTAGGACTTCAACATATTTTTTGTGGGGGAGTATCCAATCCAACCCACAATAAGTAATAACTCCTCGCAAGCTGCAAGCAAAATATTATTACAGGTTGGCTAAAGCAATTCAGGAAACAGAGAGAAGGAAAGGGGAAGATAATTAGAATCCACTGAAGTGTTTTCTTAGCCTTGCATTTGGATTCCCCTGTGAAGGAAGGGCTCATTCATGTACTGCTATAAAAATGTTTTAATTCAGGTCAGAAAAATGTGGGTGAGAAATATATATCTGGTGCTCTCCTTGGGGTTTAAGTAACTCCCCAAGCATTTTGAGATGATTCCTCCTTTACTGTAACTATCCTGGTGTATACAGTGTGAAGGAGTGAGGTGGTCCCCAACTACCTCTTGGCTTTGCCTCTAAATAAACCAAGAACTACCAGTCAATGCTCCGTCATCACCACTGTGTTGAATGTTCTTTCCTGTTAATTTAGGGGAAGCCTTGAAGGGTGTTCACACGCTCACCTCTCACATTCTAATTTCAGTTCCTTGGGTCGCTGGAGGACTTTGCTGAATGAAAACTGAAGCTGGGACACAGGAAGAGAAAGAAGGAACACGGGGCATTCCTTTCTGCATTTGTCGAACAGGAGTGGATTTAAGGTTGGAAATAGATTCAGGGGGTCAGAGACATTTTTTGCTTCTATGCTCTGTTTCCCTCAAATTAAATGAATCATATCAATGAAGTTCCTAACCTTAAGCCCTCCTATGAATTAGTCCTATCTTCTTTAAATTCAAAATGCAAGCTGTATCTGAAAATATATGTTCTGTCTGTTTTCACCTCAAATTCAAGTTCAAGTAACAACTTAAAAGGAGCTGCATGGATTCTCATAGAACAGCATGCATGCGTGGCACTCAAAGCTCATGGGGGAGGGGATCTTTCCTTTTACCCAGGGAGGTGGTGTGAAAGCAGGAAGGAGCCTCCTGAAGGTCTCTAGAACAAACCCCTATGGGAAGAACATGGCTCAAGGGTTCAGAGGCACTGCAGGCAGTAGCCTGGTTAGCATCGGGCGCTGTGTCCTCAGAGAGGTTAAGTTACTTTCAGAGGCACAGTTTCCATGTCCAGAAAATGGGATATTAGTTCCTATGCTTCTAATGGGATTGATGAAGAGAACATGGCTAGGATATGAGCATCTGGCACATGGCAACGGTGCAGTATTCCCTGCAGCAATCCTTGGCCTGAACTCCTCACAGCCATAGGTGAGAGGAACCCTTGAAGCTCCTGTGAGTGCCTCTTGCCCAGGTCCTAGGTTTACAGCATGGGATTCTGATGTGGACCTCAGGCTAATGACGGAATAAGGCCTGCACTCCTGTGGTTGAAGAGTAGGGTTTTGCTGAAACAGAGGGACATTCCTGGGGCCAAAAATCTGGGGAAGAGGTTGGCTCTTAGACAGGAAACAGGTAAGCTGGAAGGTGGGCCACGGCTACATGGGAGAGGGAACACTCTGTCTGCATCTTTTCTTTGGGTCTAGACACAGTGGAGTTTAGATATTCCTGAGAGCTGCCGGGGGCAAGGGGAGAGGGAGCAAGCAAAGTGGGTGGGTGGCCAGGCTGAGCAGGGAGGAGGTGTTGGCCATTCCAAGCTTGGCACAAGAACCCTGCGATTTATAAGCAACACCACCTACTTACTGTGACTCTATTTTCCTCCTGTCATTCTCAGCTCTCAGTAAAGTCTTATTTAAAATTCTTCAGTTGTCCCAGCTGTGAAACAATAAATTAAGCAAAAAGCATTCTTCTGCTTAAGCGAGTGTCAAGGGGACCTGAGGCCAGGATGGAGGTCATAGATGTGATGAGAGAGGACCCTCAGGAGCAAGGTCAACCTCCTGGGCTGAGGCAACCACACCCAGACACCCCTCTCCATGTGGGCGCCTCCCCATGGCCAACCTGCTGGGTCTGAACTTGCTGAGGAAGATGGTAGGTTTCTTTACAGCCACCGTTCTGTTTGGAAAGAATTGAATTTTGGCTTGGTGTCTTAAAAATACACTGACCTTTAGAAAAATTTTAACATCTAGCTATAAAACTGCAGCTGCTTCTGAACATCTCCCCTCCTCCCCAATACTGGCCCTCCCCCTCCCTGCCTCCCCAAAAGCATGCACTATCACGAGTATGGTGTACAGCCCTCCGGAACTTTTTATATGAAGTCTATGCACCATATGGCATTGTTTTATGTACATTTTAAGAACATAAATGACGTCAGAGTCTATGCATCAATCTGCAATTTGCTATTCTACCTCAGCAATACCCATTGCTATCGATCTCTTGCATCCTCATCATTGTAGCCTAATGTTCACCTGAAGGTCTACCCTAAGCAATGGTCTTTACATCCATTCCAAATTTTCACTATCACAAACTAGAAGGCAATGATTCCCTGTGCACCTGACTACTCCGAGGATGTGACAGGTTTTCTAGGCTCTAGGCTATCTAGCCCAGTTTGGAATTTCTGGGTCAAGGTGATGCTCGGTTGCAGGCTGGGCTGCATAACCTTATATTCCTCCAGCAGCAGTTCATGAAGTTGTTTTGGCTTCACGTCCTCACTTGCTTGTTGTTGTTGTTGTTGTATTTTAAAGAGACAAGAGTTTTGCTCTTGTTGCCCATGCTGGAGTGCAGTGGTATGATCTCAGCTCATTGCAACCTCCACCTTCTGGGTTCAAGTGATTCTCCTGCCTCAGCCTCCCGAGTAGCTGGGATTACAGGGGTGCACCACCACGCCCAGCTAGTTTTTTGTGTTTAGTAGAGACAAGGTTTCACCACGTTGGTCAGGCTGATCTCAAACTCCTGACCTCAGGTGATCCGCCCACCTTGGCCTCCCAAAGTGCTGGGATTACAGGTGGGAGTCACTGCACCTGGCCCTTGCTTGGTATTATAACTTTTACCAATCGAATAAGTAGAAAACACGAACCAATGTTTTATCATACACTCCCCTGCTTAGTGGCAAGATTGGTCATCTGTCATGTTTAGTGGCTGTTTGTACCTGAGTGGGTATAAACTGCATGTCCACGTCCTTTGCCCATTTTCTTACTGAACCATCATAGTCATTAACTTTAATTGATTGACGGGTGCTCCTTACATATTCTGGATACCTCGCCTTGATCTCACATATTCTAAATGTTTTCTCTCAATCTGTTATTTGCCTTCTAACTTTGCTTAAAGTGATGTTTTGTTAAATGGATGTTTTAAATTTGAATG
This sequence comes from Symphalangus syndactylus, assembly GCF_028878055.3. Classification (NCBI taxonomy): domain Eukaryota; kingdom Metazoa; phylum Chordata; class Mammalia; order Primates; family Hylobatidae; genus Symphalangus; species Symphalangus syndactylus. The sequence continues at coordinate 56,769,782 of NC_072425.2, forward strand.
CAGTCAAACTTATCAATCTTTCTGCAGAAATCAGGATTTTCTAAACCAAATGTGAGAACAATAAAATAGCATGTGGAATTTAGCAGCTGCATGGCCCAGGGCAAAGTACTTAATCTTTCTAGGCTTGTGGATGTTAACAATGGCTGCCTGTGGGCCCAGAGCAGCAGATGGCACCTCACAGAAGTCTCCAGCACTACTGTGCCTACCCAAGACCCTGCAAATCTCTACACTGGGAGCTATTCGAGGGCAGCTTTACATACTGATGATTGCCTGAGCCCATTACAGTGGAAACTGGAGCTCCTGAGACAGCTGACCGTGTGCATCTCCTCCCCACTCCGCATTTAGTGATGCTATGCTGGCAGCTGGAGACTGGCCATGTGGGAGCATTTATACCACAGAAATAGGCAAACATTACCAACCAAAGCTCTCTCCCCTAGGGAGCCTGTTGTTAGAGCTTTACCAGCACACCACTGACTTATAGTGTCCAAGGCACAGCATCTGCCTGCATGGCCTTTGGCTGAAAGCTGCTGTTCCTGCTGACGGACAACTCTCGTTAGAAAATTCATTCCTATAGCGACCCGAGATCTACCTCTGGTCACATAGGTGCTGGTTCTGCCTTCTGGGACAGCGATTAACAAATTGTTTCTGTGAGAGGCTTGCTGGGTCATGCACTCTCTCTTGCATCTGTTCAACTCTGCTGTGTATTCTATTTTGCTTTCATTCTTCCACCATTTGAAAATGTAAAAACATTTTCATTTTCTTCTTAAGGACTACACATATGCAAATGATGGTCTCGGGCCCACCGGCTGTAGTTTGTCAACTATTCAAGAACAATGGAGGTCACAGAACGCCAGCCACGCTGTGGCCTGCACAGTCACCCTCCCACATCCGAAGATGGTTATCAGATGCTCCCTGGGTGTTTTCTTCCCAAGCCTAGGGTCCTGCCAGTGTTGCTCTTAAAGTTAATTCCACATAAAGGTGATTTAGGAATGCTTATAGAGTCTGCTTCGCTGGGCCTCTGGAGCTGTGGTGGGCATTGATGCTACAGGTACAGTTGATGGTGAAAAATGGACACAGAAAGCTGACCCGAGGTCAGTCGGGTGCTCTGGCCAACTCAGGATCTGGAAGAAATCAGGGGATAGGGATCCTGTCCACTTGCTGGCTGAGTAATCCAGGGGAAGACACTTAACCTTTCTGCACCTCTGGTAGAATAAAGATGGCCACAAACCCTTTGGCACTACCCATTGAGAGCTGTGGTCTCTTTTGCTGCATCACCTTGAATCTGAGCAAGCTCTGTGCCTGCTCGACCAACAGAATCTGAAAGAAGTGATGCTGTGCCAGTTTCCAGGCCCAGGTCTTAAGAGACTGTCAACTTCCATGTCCTATTTTGGAGGACCTGCCCTTAGGTCTCAGCCGCCATGCTGTGGGAGAGCCCAACTAGCACTGTGGAGGAGCACAGGTGGAGTGGAACCAACAGCCCTGACTGAACTCGCAGCTGACAGCCAGCACTACCTTGTCAGTCATGTGAAAGGACATCTTGGAAGGGGGTCCCCTCTGAGTGATCTGCAGCATGTCAGGGGCCATCTAAGTAGGGAATCCTCTAGCCCCAGGCATCTGCTCCAGCTGTGGCTGCAAGGAGTAGGGAAAAGGTGTCCCTGCTGAGCCTTGTCCTAATTTCAGATTTGTGATCAAAACAAATGACTGTTGCCACTTCACATCAAGAAGCTTTGGAGTGCTTTCTTTTGTAGCAATAGAATCTCAGAACCCTGCCTCCTTGGGCTTTTGTGAGGATTAAATGACACGATGTATATAATACACCCGGCATATAAAAAGTGCTCAGTGAATGGCAATTATCAGCATTCAGAAAAAATAAAGCTGCTTGAGTTCCCCTCCCAGTCCAGGAACAAAGTGTTACCTCCTATCTGAGGGGTTTTGCTCCTCAGGCCCAGCTTTCTACAGAGGTGGATGTTTTTCACGGTCTCTACATTAAATAAGATCAAATGAAAGGCACTTATGAGCAAGAGCATGGCACACAGTCCTTGCTCAGGAAATGTTAGCTCTATCCCTGGCACAATCTCTTCCTCTCAGGAACCCAGAACTTTTCATAAAAACCATCTTGTCTTACACCTCCACTCCCAACCCACCCTCTGGCCCATAGCATCACCACTGCACCCGGTCCCCAATGTCTCCCAAAACTAACAGGCAATTTTATTCCAGTTCCTTTGTGTCCTGTTGGATGACGGGGACAGACTGTCACTATCAGCACAGAAAACCTTATGTTTCAGAGATGTATGTCTCGTGCATGAGGGACCAAACCTGTTAGCTCTGCCAACTGTGCCAAGAAAAGAAAGATTCACATTTGGAAATACTTTGGGATTCCCAAAAGGTCTCTACCCTCAAAAATGTGGTCTTCCATAGGCATGAAAGACTAATCTGTGAAGCTGCATTAAGGTCCAGCCTGTGTGGGAATGGAAGATTTTTAATGTAATCACTTTCATTCATAAGTGAAAAAAGCAAAACCATGACTTTCTTTCAGCATCCAAGATGGAAACAGAATGCTGGATTGGTGAAAAGAAAATGCACCATGATTTATTAATACCAGCAGGCCCAGGAGGACATGGGGCCAGACCACTTTACTCAGCTGTTAAGAAGGTGGAAGTCATTACCAGCACAGCATAATAAACAATTGTGCTTTCAAGTCCTAGTGGGCCCCTTATATGATTACCCAACCCACTGACTCAAATGATGGCATGCTCAAATTCAGGGCCAAATGATCGAGTGGCAGTTTGCTAAGGCACGGACTTTCAAACAGGAGGCTGCAGTTCTCAGCTTGACATGGAATTTTTAAAAAGTCCTTATTATTGATTTTTTTTTTTTTTTTTAGAGATGGAGTCTCACTCTGCCACCCAGGGTGGGGTGCAGTGGTGCAATCTTGGGTCACTGCAACCTCCGCCTCCCGGGTTCTAGCAATTCTCCTGCCTCAACCTCCCGAGTAGCTGGGACTACAGGTGCGCCCCAACACGCCCGGTTGATTTTTTGTATTTTAGTAGAGATGGGGTTTCACCGTGTTGCCCAGGCTGGTCTCGAACTCCTGAGCTCAGGCAATCCATCTGCCTTGGCCTCCCAACGTGCTAGGATTACAGGCGTGAGCCACAGCGCCCAGCCTATTTTTTTCTTAAATTGAGGAAGCATTATGTGGAATATAAGGAGGCATTTATAAAACAAGCCAACAAACCAAAAACAATCTTTTTTCTCTCTCTTCCCCTTTCAGGGAAGAGAATCTACCTTCCCTCTACCTATTGAATATATCAAAATCACTGGAGTTCTTGAAAATGTGCTCTTGGTTCAGAGACAACCTTCAGGAGAAGACAACCTTTAGTGCTGTTTTGTGAGGTACCGGAGCCTGCTGCTCAGGCAGCAGGGTGACACTCACACCCTGCAGGGTGTCTGGTGTAGGAGGTTGTCACACCTACGAAGGATTCACAGAAACCACAGCCTCCTACCCCAACACTGGGCATTGGCTCAGTTTCTGATTCTCTGCTTGCATTTTTGTTTCCACAGGGGATAGGGAGCGAGGGGGCATGGGAAAGAGAAATGGATGGGGGAGGTACCATAAAAATACTCCAAAGAGATGAAATCAGAATTTGTTAAAGTTCCCAGAGACCTCTTAGAAATGAAAATGGTGGAGGCCATCAACTCAGAGAAATAAAAAAAAAAGTGCAAGGCAGCAAGCATGAAAGCCATTCTAGAATGGTGGCTCAATGTGCATCCCAAGTCATTCCATGGGCCCAAAGGATTCCCTTGGAGAGAGGTGGTAACGTGTGAAAAAGGGCTCTGATGTTGCCGAGGCTCTACCGAGCCCAGTGCGGATGCGGGGGAACTGTGGATTGCTGGATTGCTGATGAGAGGCTGAGCGTCTAGAGTCACCCAGCCCACAGTTCTAACAGGCAGGAGAAGGTAGAGAGGGGTGCTCAACAGTGTCCACTTCAGGTGAAATTAAAAATGAATTCAGATGAGAAACTGAATGAGAGAAAAAAGCCCAGAGTCAAAGTGGATCCTTAGCTGCCTGCATCAGGAATGCAACTGATTTCAAACCCAAAGCAAGAGGCAGACCCCCTAATGTTCAACATCCAAAGAACTGCAGACCACAGACCACCCTGAGCTCTAGATTTCAAAAGAAACACAGAGTCTGGAAAATACTCAGAAAATGGCACACCAACAATGGGAGTGATACACACAAGGAAGACGAAGAAGACTGTTTCCTCCCTGGGAAGGTCAGGGAGGCCGGGAGATGCAGAAATGCTTACTGCAGATGGCTACAGGAATGGAGGAAATCTGGACTAGGTGGTGCAGGTAGGAAGCCCACCAGCCTCTGGGATGGCATTGCCCAGTTCAATGGCCGAGCTTGACAACCGGGTCGCTGTGAATGAGATGTAGGTGTGTAGAGGCACAGGCCTCTCCCCACACCTTTGGGTGTTGCATGGGGCCCTGGGGTATCCGGCTGGACCTTCCGGGTGATCATCTCCAGCCACAAACAACCTCAGCCATTTACCCCAGTGCTCAAAGTAAGTGATCATGACCAATGCATGCTGTCCCAGGGCAGGAAAGGGAGGGAATCCTTGCTCTAGGCAATACTTAGAGGAGGGAGGGTAGAGAGGAAAGTGCCTGACAGACAAACTATAGCTCCATCCTCCAGTGAGCACATGGAGATTCCCGGGCTGGAACTAAAGAAAGTGCTCAGGCACAGAGCAACAAGACACTTAACAGCCAGAGTGGCCGCAGCACATGCCAAGTCTCTGGTTGCTTTAATGGCTTCAGCCCAGGCTTTGGAGACCCACAGAAATAATTAGGCCAATCAAAAGTGGGGCAAACGTAAAAGCAGGGGCCGCCAGGCATCTCTTCAGCCTGGGTAATTATAACTGGTGCTGGAACAAAAGGCTGGCCAGAGTAAACCAATCAGGGACAGCCATAGATGGGTTTTTTTCCAAAATCAATCTGCCTGGGCTAGTTGAGAACAAGGGAAGGCTATTACCCAGGGAAACACAGACCACCACCACCTCCTCCTCCTCCTCTTCCTCCTCCCTGTCCTACTCCTGGTCCTCCTCCTCCTCTTCCTCCTCCCTGTCCTACTCCCGGTCCTCCTCCTCCCCCTCCTCCTCCTCTCTCCCTCTCTCTGCCCCTACTCCTTCTCTTCCTCCTCCTTGACTGGGCTTAATTCTCCCTGCCCTTTCATGACCTGGAAATCCCAGGACAGAGGACCACCAGCCCATCAGAGGCACACAGCTGATCCAAAGGATGTGCTGCCTGTTCTTTAGCCACCTTGAGATGTGGAGAGCCGCAATTTTAACAGGCATAGAGCAGAGCGATTCTTCCCTTAGTCTGAGGAGGGGGAAGAAGGGTTTGAGGAGGAGGAAGCGATGGAAAAGGGGAAAGAGCTGGAATTCACTCAGCAGGTGGTAAGGCTATCACATGTTTTCTATCCTGGTTTCCCTCTTTGAGCTCTAAAAAACCCGGCCCTGAGAGGAGAGGGAATCAGAGACCAAGGAGGGGCACGAGCAGAGGGTCTCCACTGCCCACCTGGGGAGAAGGACAGGGAGCGGGTGGCCTGAAACCCTGCTCTGCTGGAAGCAGGGGCTGAGAGCAGAGATCTGCCCCCACCAGAGGCCTCTAAGGAGAGCAGATGAGGTTCGGATCTCCTTTTCAACAGCATCGTCTGTCTGGGCCCATGCATGCCAGAGTGAGAGTGCGGTGGGTGCCACGGAGGATGCTGTAATGGGTGAAGGAGACTTAGGATTGTCTGAAGAGCTCATCGGCTTTCTTTCCTTCTTTGCAGAAATATGCATTGGCACCTGTTATGTGATGGGCACGACTCTATCAGATGACAACAACAATCAGCAGCATTACTTTCAACTGCCCACCTCTGACTGTCATTGGCCTATAGCATGACAATGCTGGCCATATAATTGGTTCTCAATGTCTGTCCTGTGGAGTCCCATCGACTGTCCTTCTATTGGGCTCCTTCCCATCCCATGCATCCAGCTCGAACACATGGTCCTGCGTCTCAATCCTCTCAGGCCCAGGGTGGAAATCAGCTCTGCTGACAAACTGCCCTGTTCTCATGAGAGAGGACTACTTAGAGTATGGCAGGTCATGTGCAAGGCAGAGCCTTTGGCAAGCAGTGCCTGTGGCTCTGTTTCCTCTCTTCATCCCACTGTCCTTGCCATGAAAAATCTCCTCATTGCAGTTCCTCAGGGTCCTTACTGTTGTTTCCCAGCCAGTCTCTCTGACAGAATTCAACTTTCACCACTTTCACTGGGCACTGACAGTGTGCTAGCATGTACGTCCTCTCCTACAAGCTTGGCATAGAAAAATAAATCAGTAAAATTCAGGAAGCTCACAGTCCACTGCAGGAGAGACACATAAACGTTTAAAATACAGTACAGTATGTGCTATAATCGACACACGCCTAAAAAGTGAGGAAAACACAAGTACAAAAACAATTAAACCTAACTGGAGTGGGCAGGAAATCCAGAGAGGGTGACATGTGAGCTGGGTTTTGATGGATGAGTAGGAGTTCTACAGGGGAACAGGTGTGATCTGGCAATGGCAAGACGTTCTCTGTGGGTGGAGCATCAGGGCAGAGGCAAAGTGGCATGGAAGAGACATGGATGGATATGGGGAGGGGCCTGGACACAGGTTCAAAGGCTCTGAACCACTCTACCAATCATGGACCCCATTCAGTGGGCGGGAGGGAGCCATCCAAGATTAAATCTTTCTTGATATATAATTCACGTGCCATACAATTCACTCTTTTAAAGTGTACCACTCACTGGGTTTTAGTATTTTCAGGGTTATGCAACAATCCCCACAATCTAATTTTAGAACATTATCACCCCCAAGAGAAGCCCTGTGTCTATGAGTAGCCACCCCCCTCCCACCACCCTCCCACCTGTCCACGGCAGCCACGCAGCTACTTTCTGTCTCCACAGATATGCCTACTCTGGACAGTTAATGTCAATAAAACCATAGGGTGGGTGGTCTATTGGGTCTGGCCTCTTTCACTTAGCATGTTTTCAAGGTTCATCCATGTTGTCACACGCACTTATTTTCCTTGCCAAGTAACAGCCCATTGTATGGACATACCATATTTTGTTCACTAGCTGAGGGACATTTGGTTAGTCTCCACTTTTTGGCTAGTGTGAATAATACTTCTACCACTTTCATGTGTAAGTTTTCATGTGGAAATATATTTTCATGTCTCTTGGATACAATCTGAGGAGTGGAAATGCTGAGTCCTGTGGAAACTATGTTTAGCATTTTGAGGAACAGACAAACTGTTTCCCAAAGTGGCTGGAACAATTTACATTCTAACCAGCACTGTTTGAGAATTACAATTTCTCCACATCCCCACCGACACTTTAGATTGCCTGTCTTTTTGATTAGAGCCATCCTAGTGGGTGTGAAGCACCATCTCACAGTGCTTCTGAGTTATAGATCCTACTGACTAATAATATTGAGCATTTATTCATGTGCCATTCACCAAAGATTCTTCAGCAAGAGAAGCAGCTGTTTTGTAATGAATCCAGGGGTGAGCTCAACAGGAGAGAAACTAGAGGATGCTGTAATAATTCAGGAAGAATTCTTGAGATTCTGGGCCATGGCCAAACTAAGAGAATGGTAATAAGGGGAGACTCAGAAGCTCTTTCAGCGGCAGAGCCTGCAGGACATCACGGAAGACTAGATGTGTGGCACAGTGGAGAATGGGGGAGAAGAATGAGGCAAAGAGAGCTCCAAGGTTCCCAGTCTGAGCAACCAGGAAGATGCAGATGCCATGGACTGAGCTAGAGAAGCAGAGGGGAGCAGGGACTATGGAGGGAATGCTATGAGTCCAGTTTAAGACACGTGAAGTTGAGGTACCTGGGGAGACCCGTTTGGGTGGAAATGTCGAGTAGGCCACTGGAGAAGCCAACTGTAGGGCTCCAGAGAGACCTAGAGATACATCTGTAGGGATTACCAATTTATTAGGAGGTGACAATTCAGTATCATGGGCTGCATACAAATTAATACATTTTGCAATAAATATCAGAAAGTTTTGGCAGCACCCTTTCAGTGGCAGTAATGGAAATGGAAGGTAGACAAAAGTGATCTGAAGAGGGAATTGCATCCATTATAAACATGGATGCCAAGGAGCACCAAGACCACTCGCATCCCTTCTGAGATGGATGCAGCACACAAGGGGTAGAAGAGGCAGGTGGTGTGGAGCTTTCCTGCTAGGCAAGTGGCCCTGGCACCTGCCAAAGAGCCAAGACTTCTGACCCTCACCCTCCATGTCTCTACCTCCCCATTCCAATAAGGAAGTAGAAAATAGGAAAACAAAAGGGGATCATGCTTCCAAAAAATGTACTCCCTTTTAAAGAATTTCTGATGGGCACAGAGTCTTTGAGAGAAGAGGGCATGAGATCAAATGGACCCTAACTATGCAGTAACAAATTGTGCATTTTTCAGTGGAAGGATGCCATTGGGGGAGGGGGACACTCGGAAGTTTGGGTTGTAAATACTTAGCTACAGCATCAGGACTGAAGTGTCAACTGGACTAGAGAACCAAGACAAATCTCTTTGAACCCAGAGCAAGGTTACTTTCTCTCTGCCTCTGCAAATCTATGCTCCAATCTCCTACATCCACTTCTGGGTTTAGGGAGGCTGCTCATAGAGACTGAATCAAAAGGTTCCCTTGAAAACAGGACACTAGTTTGGTTTGGCCAACAGGTAGCCCCACAGAAAAGGAGAACAGTTTCCAGCCATGTGGCCGTGGATTTGGCTGAGGCCCTCTACTGAGGCTCAGCTTGTGTTACGCAGTGCTCTCCAGGAAGTTATCCATTCCAGGGTCCTCACACCACTCCCCTGTTTTACTTTTCAGGCCCAAGGGTGATGACAGCTCCATTCTCAGAGGATGCTTCCCCATCACTTATCATGTTCTCTAAACCTTGCACACATGTTTGTTAAGTCTCAAATTTCCCTGTTTGTGTGGGTCATCTGCTTCCTGGTAGGACCCAAACTGACCCAAACCCTGATACTCAAGAGGATGGGGTACTTTGCTCTTTAGGAAACTCCGTCAAGAGTTTTCTGAAGCTCATGCAAGTAAATCAACGTTTCCCCCCAAAACTGTCCTTCTCCCAGGTCAACTAACTGGTTCAAAACTGTCCTTCTCCCTGGTCAACTAACTGGTTCTTGAGCCACACGTGACTCTGTTTCAGATCCTGCTGTTCTTCCTGCTCTATCTGGACTTGACATCCATGTATTGGGCCAAGCACAGTCTTAAGTGATGTGGGTGCCACAGTAGGACGTAGTCTTGCCCTCAAAGAAACATATCCAAGGGGCATATAGGCACATGCCACTATCACACCAGAGCCCCCATGAAGCCATCCCACTCCTGGGCTTCAGCAATCCCACCGGAAAACCAGAACATCTTCTGCCCACCCCCAACTTCATGGAAATGCTAAGAAATGAGGGGCAAGAACAATGCAGCCGCGCTAGAGAAGGAAGCAGAAAGGTGAGGGGCCCTGGGAGGCCAGGTTGGCTTTCAAAGCTTCTAAATCACTGCTTTCAAATGGATGAGGAGCAAATGTGTCTCCAGAACCACTGGAATGTGAGAGTCACTCTCAAGAAGGAAGAGCAAAGCTGGCCAACCAGCCCACAGACAATGGGGCCTCGCGGGCAAAATCCTACAGCGGCTTAGCAGAATCCTAGGGCTTGGAAAACTCAAATGAAAGAATTCCCTCCACAGGAGGCTACTGTCTGAGAATGAGCATCTCTCTGCCCGCTCCTGCGACCTATATGTGGACAGAGGGGGCACAGCGTTCCTTATCTGCAGGGTGGTAACACCACTCTCTCGGAGTTGCACACAAGGATTAAATGAGATCATTTCAGGGAGGTGCCCACTGTGGCTGACTCAGAAAGGTAAAGTGAAGTGCAGTTTCCCTTTTCCTCCAAGGAAAGCCACTCAGTCATTTAACCATATCCTCTCTTCAGGCAGTTTGGGAAGACCCATGCCTAAGTGCAAGTGCCTTAAAAGTAGTGAACATTCTACCCTACATTTTTGAAATAATCAACTCTACTTGAATTTTCCTATCAAAATATTAAGGGAAACATCAACGACACCTCTGTCATCCAGAGAAGACCAGGTCCTTGAGCCCATTTCTATGTAACTCTGTTAATTGAATAGTGTTAGCATCTCACGGTAGCCATGCTCGGTCACTGCCTTCATTCAGAGGCTGGAAATGAAACTGACATTTCAACACGGAACAAGCACATATTCTCAGTGGTCCCACTGGAGCCCTGATGTTCCTCATTTGCATTGCAGTAATTTTGACAATATTAAAAACAAGTTACACACAGGGAAAAAAAGAGTTGTTAAATAGAAGAAGGTGAGGTAATACTTGGTTATCAGGAAATACAAATTAGGAGAAAAAAGCAGTATGAGGTTGTTCTTGGAAGTATTTGCTTGTTAAACCACATTTTGCAAGGACGTGAGGCAGAAGGGGATGCTCTGAGGGGCTCAAGGACGTCCTGGGAAGACTGTCACTGACCTGCTTGCAGATACTGATCTAATAAGGCAATGCTCCCATGACCTGCGGCCTAGGTGCTCTCTGTGTTGGAGTACCAGCTGGAGACAAACCATCCCCGGCTGCCTGTCTCCAACCCTCACCCCAGTCACCATCCCAGAATTCTGGGCAAGACCTGGATGTGGACTCCATATGACCAGAGTGGAGGAAAGCCAAACGGAAGGCTTGAGTGGAGCCTGACCACCAAACGGGCAGTCCCATGGCCTGGAAGGGACTTGGCTCTGGGTGGAGAGAGGCAGCTGCCCAGCCAGGATGGTGGCAGCCACACTGCCGGGGAGCGCATGACAAGGATGGGGAAGATACTGGAGCAGCGAAGAGAGGGAACTGGGCAAGAAGCAAAACCAGTACACGTGAGTGGACAGCTAAAGCCACAATTCCACAAAGTTCTCTTCCATTACACCCACTTGATGTGCAGGTTGGGGAGGCGGTTGGCCAAAACAGGAAGAAGATATGAGATCAGGGAGAGTTTCTACAAGGAAGTATGAACAATTTGCAGGACCTGCACCACCCCAGAGAGTGGTGTAGAAGAGTCCAGTCCCTGGGAAGGAGTCTAAGAATAGTCACCTGCCTGGAGCTGTGAATAAGCAGCATTGCCTCAGTTTCCCAAACTTTAACCACGATCATGGGTCTTTCTTGGAGATAAGCAGAGATTCCAAATATTACTTATAGCTCATGTATTCAGCATGGAGAACATCATGGCAGATACTAAAGTTATGACTATATCCTAAAAACTACAGATCTATGAGCTCACAGATACCACATGGGGTTTGTTTGTAAGACTCCTATTGTCTCAGTTTTTCTTAAGACCATGCAGAAATAAAATAATCCACTTCAGTGAGTGAAAATACCTATTTAATAACATTAAAGGAACACATTTCAACTGAACTGGCAAGCAGTGAGAGTGTGGGGGAAGACACACACAGGGTTTTCTTTCTCAAGAGAATGCCTGGATGGAAAATAACCTATTTTACATGATTTAGCTCTGCTTTGAAAGGCAGAGACTGCTGCCAAATGCACTTTACTTCTCTGCTCTTGCCTAATAGTAGATATCTGAGGAGCGGGATGCCAGAAGTGGAACCCACAAGAGCTCTTGAAATTACCTTTGTGAATAAAGACAAAAGTTCAAAAAGTCAAAAGAGCTGGCTCGAGCTCAGAAAAGAGAACAAATGTGGCAGCAAAAGAAGGCATTGAGGAAGTCAGAGAGTGTGCTACTGTGGTTCGTGAGTGCCCTGAGAGAAGCAGAGACAGGGAGACTGAAGGGCTCTGCGCCACACACCCCATTTATCAGCTTCCCTAAGTCCCGACCACCACATTCAGCTCTGTACATTTTTGCCACTTTTAAGATCCTTTGAAACTATCACTTTAATCACTGCATGTGTTTCTTGAAAGGCTCTTGTGATTCTGATCTTGCTGACCAAGGCACCATGTGTTCGTCTACATACATGCACCATGCTGACATACAATGAAAAACAAAGTTGTATTTGTATTCTGATTATTTTGCATCTCAGTTTGGTTATGAAAGAGAGAGTGAGCCAACTGAACCGTGATCCTACACAAAGCGACCTAATATTGCACAAATGTTTGAATACAACTTAGCAGTTGTTTGTGATGGGCAAACTGAATTCTAGAAATTATTAACTTAGCCAAAGTAAAACACAGAGCTAAAAAGAAGAGTTGTTCAATAGGCACAGCATTTCAGTTTTGCAAGATGAAAAGTCTCTAGAAATCTGTTGCACAACAATATGCATAGAATTAACACTGCTGTACTGTGCACTTAAAAATGGTTAAGATGGTAAATTGTATGTTGTTTTACCATGATTAAAAAAATCAGTAAAATTTACCTTTTTAAATATAAAAAATGCATTATTCACTCCACGCTCTGCACTTGGCTACAACCATAGCAGACTGTACTAATTAAATGGAATTTCCTGTCACAAAGAAAGAGAGAGAAAGCTAAATGGGGTTACTCTGTTTTAAAGATGTGCTTCGAAATGGAAGCAGAACAAATAAGGGGAGACATTTAGGATTGGAGAACCAAACTGCCTTGATTTCTCTGGAACAATCCACTATGCCAATACTTACTTGGCCATCTTAGCACTTTTACTTTATAATTCTTAACATGGTAACCCTTCAGACATGTGATCCAGAGCCACTTGGGTGACCATCCTGAAGCAGGCCAGAACCTGGTGATGTCCATTTCTTCCTTATCTTATGTTAGACTCCAAACCCCCATCTCCTCTCCAATCCTTCTCTGCTCAGGCTATCTGCAGGGAGTAAGATGTATGTATTGCATCATTTTGCAGTTACCTGATGGCATTACCATAATTAGGCATTATGTTTTGTTTTGTTTCTAACTTGCTTATAGAATTTTAGATTAACATGCGAGTAGGTTCCCAGTCCAGGAAATCTAGTTTCTGTCAACTGGTGCCTCTGTGTTAGTTTCCTAGGCCTGCCCTAACAAAGGACCACAAATGGGGTGGTTTAAAACAATAACTTGTTATCGCATAGTTTTGGGGGCTAGCAGTCCTCAGTACGTTGGCAGGGCAGGTCCTTCTAAGGGATCTGAGGATGAATCTGCTCTATGCCTCTGTCCTAGTTTCTGGCAGGTTCCTTGGCTTATAGATGCTTCACTCCACTCCTCTGTCTCCACAAGGCCTTCTTATAAGGACACCAGTCCTATCAGATTAGGTTCTCTGTGCTACTCCAGTATGACCTCATCTTAACTAATTACATCTAAAACGATCTCATATCCAAAAAGGTCATGTTCTGAGATACTATGGTGCTATGGTTTGAATGTTTGTCCTCTCCAAAACTCAAGTTGAGATTTAATTGCCATTTTAAGAGTGTTGAGAGGTAGGGACTTTAAGAAGCAATTTAGGCCATAAGGGCTCCTCCACCTTCATGGGTCGGTTTAGTACCTTTAAAAAAGGGCTCCTGGGAGTGGGCTCTTGCCCTCTTACCACGTGATGCCTTTTGCTATGTTATGACAGTAAGAAGACCCACATCACATGCAGCAAAATGGACTTCCTGCCTCCAGCACTGTAAGACATAAACTTATTTTCTCTATAAATTACCCAGTCTGTGGTCTTGTTATTGCAAAACCCAAAATGAAATAAGACAGGGACATAGCACTTCAGCACATCCTTTTTGGGGAGCACAGCCTCTCAAAAGATGAACCCAGACCAGCAGCATCCGCATCACCCGGGAATCTGTTAAAAACGGAAATTCTGGCTTTCAAGGTTAGGAAAAAAGAAAAAATTGAAATTCTGGCCGGGTGCTGTGGCTCACAATTGTAATTCCAGCAACTTGGGATGACAAGGTGAGAGGACTGCATAAGCCCAGGAGGTCGAGACCAGCCTGGGCAACAAAGTGACACTCTGAAGCTACAAAAAATAAAAAATAGCTGAGTGTGGTGCGACACACCTGTAATCCCAGCTACTCAGGAGGCAGAAGTGGGAGAATCACTCAAGCCCAGGAGTTCAAGGCTGCAGTGAGCTATGATTGCACCACTGCACTCCAGCCTGGGTGACAGAATGAGACCCTGTCTCAAGAAAAAAACCAAAAAGTCAATACTGAGCTGGGCCCAGTGGCTCATGCCCAAGTCCCACCTACTTAGGAGGATGAGGCAGGAGAAGTGCGGGAGCTTGAGGTCAGCCTGGGTAACACAAGGACACCCTGTCTCTGCGAAAAATAAAATTGAATAAAAATGCAAATGCCTAGGTCCCACCCCAAACCCACTGAACACAAAACTCTAGAAGCTTGCCAAATAGTCACACAAGCCCTTCAGGCAATTCTGATGCATGCTAAAGTTTAAGAGCCACTGTTTTAAACTGTATATTTAAAAAAATCATTTTATAATGCTAAGTGTGCATCTTGCCCTTCCCATAGAATCACTAACCCTTTGAGGCAGTCTTTCTCATGTTACTTCTCCTATAGTAGTGATCAACTTATTGCTTACATAAAACAGGCTAGAATTTGGAAGTCTGTGCAAGACACGCAATCTTCAGATGTTTTGTCTGTTCATGAATACTATGAACTGACTGCCAATATTAAAAATCTAGATTACAGACTTTTCCTGAAAAAACTGGAAGAGCTGACAACACTGACTCCAAAATTACACACAAGAACAATCAACTGATTGGTGGCTGTCCCTTCGGGGTGGGGCCTCAGGGCTCCAGTGGGTCACAGTCTCCACGGCTGGTGCATCCCTGACACTGAGGCTTCATGGAGGCCAACCATCCTCATTTACATTGTATGCCTAGCCCCTAAGGGCACTTGGGTTTTAACAATGGCTGGGCAGACAAGAGCTAGACAGAAAAATGCATAACTATCCACAGACCAAAATACTTAGCTGTTTCTGAGCAGCAAGTTTAGGAATGGAAAGCTAGAAGCCAGGGCTGCTGATGAACAATGCCACACACTTTAGAAATAGCATCGACTTTAAGTTCTGTGAGTTTGGCTTCTCCCTTCACCAGATAACAAGGCAAGTTATGAAATGATTCAAGCACTGAAGATAAAAGTTTTGTAGTGGCTTGCCCGTGTGATGATGTGTGGGTGAGCTGCAACACAGTAAGAAGAAATTTAGGTATCGGCACAACTTCATTAGAGAACAATGAGACGTGGAGGACATGAAACATGAAATCGTGATTTTAAGAAATCACATTTGCCTCCTTCAGGTATATGCTATGCTGAGCTGCAATGACAGATCCTCTGTGAAATGATTCCCCAGTGAAGCAAGTAGGGGAAAAACACATGACTTTAAATCGACTTTCAGGCTTGCAAAAATGGTAAAGGGCAGATCCTGGACTGGGATTTGACAACTGCACCATTAATGCAGATCCCAAATAGTTTCTGTACAAAGGACAGAAAAGATACCTTTTTGGGTCAGTGGCAGTGGTTCATGAAATACCAAGTGAAGGGGTAGTTTGGGATGTTTATTTCAGTGGGAAGGATGGGCCTGGAGTCTGGAGGAGAGAACTCACATATATAAGGTAGAGACAAGTACAAGGCTTCAACAAGGGGACCCGTTTCATCAGTAACCCTCAGAGGAAGTTCGACTTGCCTTGGAGTTCATGTCGAAGCAGTAAATCCAAAAACTATATCCACTCAAAAATTACTGAGCCAGAAGATTCAGACAAACAGCCACTATTACCTCATGGGGTTATATTCTGACAAGTTCTTCATTGTGATTCTCTCCTTAACCACCACTGTACTTCAGCATTCTTAAGAAAGAAAAGTGGAAATAGAATCTGTCACTGATGACTAAAGCTTCTGTTAAAGACATTAGAATTTAGGATGATAATTTTCTCAAAGG
The DNA here is from genome assembly GCF_028878055.3 of Symphalangus syndactylus. Lineage (NCBI taxonomy): Eukaryota > Metazoa > Chordata > Mammalia > Primates > Hylobatidae > Symphalangus > Symphalangus syndactylus. Next base: position 56,785,718 of record NC_072425.2, read on the forward strand.
CAAAGATGACTGTTTCTCCTGGACAGATTTAATATTTTCAATAGTCTATTAAAAATTATAAAACATAACCTCCAAAACAAGTATAGCAAAAAGAAAAAAAATTGTAACACACCTCTTTAAGGTAATGTAAATATATAAAAAATGGGACAGACTTCCAAGATAATAGTAAGGGTGCACTTTCTGTTCTTAGGTACTTAGTGCCACTGTATTATCAGGGTTCTCCAGAGAAACACGCATTGTACTGTGCATATGCATCCTACGCATCATATGCATATATAGGAATTTGCTCACATTATTATGGAAGCTGGCAGGTCCCCAAATCTGCAAGGTGAGTCGGCAAGCTGGCAACTCAGTAGAGCTGATGGTGTAGTTCCAGCCCAAGCCAGCAGGCTCAAGACGCAGGAAGAGCTGATGCTTCAGTTTAAGTCCAAACGCAAGGAAAAGCTGGTGTCCCAGTTCAAAGCCACGTTAGGCAGGAAAAATGGTCTCTTACTTAGGGTCAGCCTTTTTGTTCTATTCAGGCCTCCCGCTGATTGATGGAGCCACCCACATTTGCGAGTGTGTTCTGCTTTATTCAGTTTACCAATTCAAATGCTAATCTCACCCCAAAAACATCCTCACAGGCATGCCGAGAATAATGTCTGACCAAATATCTGGGCTCCTCATGGTCCAGTCAAGTTGACACATGAAGGCAACCATCACAACCCCTCAGATGCCTGGGTGGTGAAGAGGCAAAAACAGCCAGCTCCCAGGGGACACTAGAATTTATGAAGAGCAAATAACCAGGGACCTGTCTAGCCCTGTGAAGGAAGTGGCCAGCTCCTAAGGGCCCTCCTGCTCACTCCATCTAAAAGCTGTTCCTAGTGAGATCGCTCAGCTTTCATTTAGGGTCATCAAGCAGTTAACAATGTAAAGCTGTATGCCAAGATGCAACTATTAGAAAGCCTACAATTGAAAAACAGTACAGAGCCCCACTGGTAGAGCAATTGGAATTCTCACCCATTGCTGCAGCGACTGTAAAACGGTATGCTCACTTTAAAAGACAGCTTGGCAGTTTCTCATAAAGTTGAACATACATTTACTACATGATCCAGCAATCCCAAGATCTCTAGGTATTTACTGAAGAGAAATAAAAAGCTATGCCCACACACAAGTCTGTATGCGAATGTTTGTAGCAGTTTTACTCATAATTACCAAATACCAGAAACAACCCAAATGGGTGAATGGATTATAAAAAATCCATACAATGAAATACTACTCAGTAATAAAAATGGACTCACTCTTCATGCACAAATCTCCAATGCATTATGCTGAGTGAAAGACGCTAGTTTCAAACACTTGTATACTGTATGATTCTATTCACTGGACATTTTCAAAACGACAAAACAGTAGTGATATGGTTTGGCTCTGTGCCTCCATCCAAATCTCATGTCAGATTATAATTCCCAATGTTGGAAGAGGGGCCTGGTGGCAGGTGAATGAATCATGGGGGTGAACTTCCCCCTTGCTGATCTCCTGATAGAGTTCTCAGGAGATCTGGTTGTCTGAAGTGTGTAGCACTTCCCCCTTCTCTCTCTCTTCCTCCTGCCAGCCATGTGAGGATAGCTCTTGCTTCCCCTTTACCTTCTGCCATCATTGTAAGTTTCCTGAGGCCTCCCCAGCCATGCTTCCTGTACAGCCTGCAGAACCATGAGTCAATTAAATCTCTTTTCTTCATAAATTACCCAGTCTCAGGTCTGCCTTTATAGCAGTGTGAGAATGGACTAATACAAACAGTGATGAAGACCAGCTCAGGGCTTGCCAAGGGTTAGGTGGTAGAGGGCAGGCGTGAAGGAGTAGTATTAATACAAGGGGTACTAGAGTATTTAGGGGTATGGGAACTGTTCTGAGTCCCAATTAGAGTGCTGGTTACATGATTTACATGTGTTAACTTTCATAGAATAACACAGCCCTACTCCAACACTATACTTGCTGTATTATAAATAAAATTTTTACATAATCAAATGGTAAAAAAATAACTACATGCCACCCAATTTAGGCACAGAGTAAATGCACCTAATGGGAACTATCTATGAATTGGGGTCAGACAATAGAAGCTGAATGCACAATATGTACACGTAGAAAGGTACAAGAGGGGCAGTGACTCATAGGCATCACTCAAATATTTTAGTATGAAATGAGGAGGCCGGGCGCGGTGGCTCACACTTGTAATCCCAGCACTTTGGGAGGCCGAGGCGGGCGGATCACGAGGTCAGGAGATCGAGACCACGGTGAAACCCCGTCTCTACTAAAAAATACAAAAAATTAGCCGGGCGCGGTGGCGGGCGCCTGTAGTCCCAGCTACTCGGAGGCTGAGGCAGGAGAATGGCGTGAACCCGGGAGGCAGAGCTTGCAGTGAGCCGAGATTGCGCCACTGCACTCCAGCCCGGGCGACAGAGTGAGACTCTGTCTCAAAAAAAAAAAAAAAAAAAAAGAAATGAGGATAAGTGGCATGCTTGAGTCACTGGGCACAACCTGGGAATTATTTGAAAAGGCAGAACAGTTGTGATTTGTTATGTTTCTTTTTCCAGGCACTTTGTATTCACTGTCTCAAGGCAGGAAATGTAGGCTTAAAGATAAGAAAGGATTTGCCCTGGATTTTGAACCCAGTTCTGTCTGGTTCCCCAGCCCCCATCTTCACTCTAGGCTGCTGCCTCCCAGGAGCCACATAAAGCCACAGTGAGGATTACACCATGATTTGTTCCTTTTTCTCTGTCGTACCCTAAGCAAGTCCTTAATCTCCTGGACCCTTAAAGCTCTGTTCTTCCTTTAAAGCAAGAGTTCTCAGTTGCGAGGGTGGGAGGGTACAGGGGGAGCAGGAGATTTTGCCCCCAGGGTACATGTGGCAATGTCTGGATATATTTTTAGTTGTCACAACACAGGGGAAGAGTGCTACTGGAATCCAGTAGGTAGAAGCCAGAGATGCTGCTAAACATTCTACAATGTTTAAGACAGCCTGAAGGAAGAGTGATTCAGCCCAAAATGTCACTTGTGCCAAGATTGAGAACTGCTGATTTGGAAGGGGGGAGGAAGGGAGGAAGGAAGGAGAGAGGAAGGCAGGGAAGGAGAAAAGGAAGGGAGGAAGGGAGGAAGGGAGGAAGGAAGGAAGGAGAGGGAGGGAGGGAGAGAAAGAGGGAGGAAGGGAGGAAGGAAGGAAGGAAGGAAGGAAGGAAGGAAGGAAGGAAGGAAAGAAGGAAGGAAGGGGAGATGGAGGGAGTGAGAGAGGGAGGGAGGGAGGAAGGGAGGGAGGAAGGAAGGAAGGAGAGACAGAAGGAGGAAGGAAGGAACGAAGGAAGAAAGGAGAGAGGGAGGGAGAGAGAGAGAGAGAGGAAGGAACGGAGACAGACAGAGAGGAAGGAAGGGAGGGGGGGGGGCTATTAATCTCATCTACAAACCAGCACAGTGTTAGGTATTTAAAAATTCTTATCTCATTTATCTTCCCATAAACCATCTGAGATATTATTAACCCCATTTTATGGTTAAGAAATTTGTAGCTGAGACCCATAAAGAAATGTGCCCAGATCTCAGTGATGAGACGAGATGCCGTGGGGACTGCAGGCACCTGGGATTGCAAAGTCGAGGTACCTGCAGGGTGGCGCCTGGGAGCTGGCCTGGCAGCTCTGCCAACCTTCTCCTCTGGTCTTGAAAATCTCTTCTTACGCCTAAGGTATCTGCAAAGAAGGAGGCCATTGGATCGCAAAGAAGGGGACTGTTGGATGGGCAATAGGGCAAATCTGAATTCAAGAGGCTGAATTCAATGGACGGAGCCTGTCATCACTACGAGCCACTGAGGATTGGTTTGCCTTCAAATCTTCTTTGGTTCCATCCGTCCCTCCTCCCTCAAGGCACTCACATCTCGCCTCCATCCCAAAAGCCCGGAGACAGAGCAGATGTGCGCCCCAAGCTGGCTTCCTGTCCTCTCTCGCCAGCATGTGCTGCTGGACTCAGCCACAGGGAGTGGGGCCCCACTCAGCACAGCAGGCAGGAAGCTGGGGACCGGAGGGGTGGGAGAGGGAGATGAGAAATGCCACAGAATAACCCGCTGCAATCAGTTTCCCATAATAACATCCGATGGGCATGGCTTGCCTGAGAAAATCAGCAACTTGCTTTAAAAACAAGTCCTTTTTGAGTGATTCTGGCTCAATTTTACCCATTCTTATAATTAGTGTTGATGGAATTAACAGTTAAAAATGGGGTTCATGCATTTAAGATGGAGGGAGGGGGAAGAGATGGGGGAAAAGATAAACAGAACAGAGGAAGAAAGGCAGAAAAACAGAGAGAGGACAGGAATAGAGTGAGAGGGGAGAAGGACATATGTTTGAAGCTTAACAGGAAACTCAGAAAATAGATGTGCTCATGACAAAGATGAACCCCAGAAAGTGGTGAACCGCAAGACTGGGAGACCCTCTAGCAAACTGGGTGAAACCACAGTGATGGGAGCTGCTCTTTAGAGTTTGTTCTAGATCCCTGCAGCTGGGTTTCAGGTCAGGCAGCACGGCATTGTTCTCACACACCTCATACAGCAGAACCAATTCCTGATCCCTCTCTTGGGCTCGCTGTGGCGTGGTCCAGCTGGAACGAAGCTGCCAGCTGATGCCCATCATACCCTCTCCCCAGCCTGGCCCAGGCAGCACTCACAGTTCCAAGATCAGAATGACGTCCGTCTTGTTCTCATAGACCTCGTGCAGGGTGATGACATTGGGGTGCTGGATCTCCTTCAGGATGCTGACCTCCCGCTCGATGTCCTCGCGGCTCACACCCCGCCGGCTGGACTTAGTCCTCCTTTTCTTGATGAATTTGGCGGCATACTGGAGGCCGGTGCTTTTCTCACGGCATTTCTTCACAACCGCAAACTGTCCACTGAAAAGAGAAGATGGAGGATTCTTTATCGTTCATAAAAAAAACAGGATTTGAGTGAGGACGTGGCACGGTGCAGAGGGGGACAAGAGAACTGTGAATAGGAAAGTTCCAATTGTGGAAAGTAACAAATTAGGTAGGGATGTTTCTTATCATCATTCAGTTACACTAAGCCTGTTTCTTTATAAACAATGCTGCAAGGAATATACTTTTAAAGTATATTTTATTGAAAGAGTGATCATGTCTCCATTTCTGTCCTCTCCTCCTTCCCTCCCACTTCAGGTCCTGGGACAGCAGCAAGGAGCTCTGTGATCTGACCTCACTTCCAGCAAACTCTTTTCCTGCACGTCTAGTCTCTGAGCCTGAAAAACAAGGGATTGAGACCAGGGAATCGGTAAAAAAAAAAAAAAAAAAAAAAAAAAAATATATATATATATATATATATGAAGTCCTGCCTTCAACAACATATTTCTAGCACCAACATTAACCAATTTAAATACACAAAACAGAAAAAGGTCTATTATTTTGTTCACAATTAAGCAACTGATAAGTCATATGTACCAAATATTTGTTGGTCACTTCTCCAGCATTATCTCCCCTCTCCTCCCTTCTCAAGGTATTTCTACCCAGGGATCTTTGTGGTTCTGGGGAAGCCGATTCCACTCCCAACTGTAAATATGGATCATGTGACCTAGGCTGAGCCAATCAGTTCACTCCATTCTCCTGACCACAATGCCAGGTAAGACCCTTCAGAGGATGCAGAGACACAGGCTTTCTGAGACTCTTTTCTCTTTTGAGTGTGCTAGAACCCCCCAAAGCTGCTGCCAACTATCTTGGGACCACGAGGAGAGCCACTCTTAGTTTGAAGACAACCACTGCAGAGGCAGAGCCAGAAAAAGGAAAGAAACCAGGTCTGCAGTGACACCATGGAGTTGCTGGATCAGCCCTGGCCTGAAACCATCTGCCTGTGATGTTTCAGTGACATAAGCCAATAAATTCCTTTTATGGCTCAAGTCAGTTTGATGGGTTTTCTACTTCTTGCAGAGGAAAGTACCCTAAACGCCACAGCAAATAACCAGATTCCCTTTCCCATATATTAAAGACTATAATAACAGAACTTGACTCAAAATAATAAGGGGTAGGCAGTAAGTGGGTGAGACAGTGAGAGGTACACAGGCCCCCCTGATGGTCAGTGGAACACAACGGAAAGACCCTCCTGGACCCATGCTGGTGCCCTTCGTTCTTCCCTAGTGCCCGAGGAAGGGTCGATCCACCCATCGCAGGATCTGTATGTTTCTTGGTACCTGCTGGAGAACTGCTATGTAAAGAATTACCACAGGTATTTTTAGCTGGCTCTATCCTCACATGAAGACAAAAGCCAGAAAGAAAAGCAAATTTAGGATAATATTTTGATGTTAAAGAATGGATACTTTAAAACATTACTCATTTACTTTAGCAGTAGGAGGCCAGTGAAGAAGAATTGCAGAGAGGATTATCTTTATAGCCGTGTCAAATTTTTTGCATGACAGGTTGTTAATACCCGCTTTCCCCCTGCAGCAGGATAGCTGAGAAGCTGAAGAATAAATCACACTGGAATGCCAGCACCGACTGCCTGTAAACTTGCTACCTTAAACAGTTATGGGCTCTATGTAATGACTTTATTACAACCAAAATACAATTTCTCTGAGGAGTAAAAACCTTTCTCTACTGTGGGGTGGAGGGTGGCAGAGATGGGGCATATGGAGAGAAGAGGGAAACCAGCCTGAATTCAAAACACAGTCAGCTGCTTCCTTCAGAGTCCGGGCCCCTCCTTACAAAGATGTTATTGTGTCCCCACCAGGCAGATTCAAAACGACCCAGGATAGGGAGGCCCAGCCCAGCCCAGCCAATCAACAAGCAGCTGATAGTTCCAGAGGCTGGGCCCATTCATACCTCACACATGGCCATAGCAACTTGTCTCAGAGACTTACAACTCAAGGCAGACTCAGTAGTTTCAATCGTGGTGCTTTAAAATTCAAAACCAAAAAGCAGAGAGAGAGAGAGAGAGAGACAGAGAGAGACAGAGAGACAGAGAGAGAGAGAGAGACAGAGAGACAGAGAGAGAAAGACTTTGGGAGGCCGAGGTGGGTGGATCATGAGGTCAAGAGTTCGAGACCAGCTTGGCCAACATGGTGAAACCCCGTCTCTACTAAAAATACAAAAATTAGCCAGGTGTGGTGGTGCGTGCCTGTAATCTCAGCTACTCAGGAGGCTGAGGCAGGAGAATTGCTTGAACCTGGGAGGTGGGGCTTGTAGTGAGCCGAGATCGTGTCACTGCACTCCAGCCTGGGTAACAGAGCAAGACTCCGTCTCGGGGAAAAAAAAAAGAAAAAAGAAAATCCTTCTGGCAGGACAGTCACAAAGAATTTCAATGTAAGCCTAGATACAAAGACTCTTCCATGTGCGTTTTCACCTCCAAATGTTCTACATTGGAAGTTTCTCCATTTTATTTATGGGAAGATGGTAAGTAAAGGCAGGTTAGCCCTGATGGCAGGATGAAGGCAGGTGCTGAATGTCATGTGTGCTCATGCCCGGGTGAACTGTGACGCCTTCGTTTACAGTGAAACCTGGGGAATGGACTCTGTCACCTGACAATGGATCCCTCACTCACACTGCAGGGTCCCCACACAAAAAGTGCTGGCTGGTGAGGAGGGGATAAGAGCTGGTGGGTAGGAAGGCTCTGTGTGGATGCTGGGGTACTGGCTAACCCTGACTGCAGAGAGTAAAATGAGGGTCTAGAATGCGCTTGAGAAACTTGTTCTAGACCTACTGCAATGTCACCTCTTTTAAGATACCGTTCCCTATCTTCCCTGACACCCCTAACAATCTATTCCCTTTCCTCCAATCTGCCATATCCCTGAGTCGAAAGAGTCCCCCGTACCCCTCAGGGGCACCTGCTGTTTTCTGCCCATTCTTGCCTTTCCCACCCTCCCAGACTGCCAATGCCTGGGGGACAAAGGGCTGCCAGGCTCATCTTCACATCTCCCAAGGCCCTGGGTACAGACCTACTTCATGTAGTCCATGCACAGCGCACATATGCTGCAGCTGACGCCTGAATCTATAACCCCGAGAACCCGAGGGTTAGACAAAGGGTTCTGCATTATAGTTCAACAGAACTGTGTAGCGGCTAGGAGCCAGCTGTGTAACCCAAGGTTTATTTAGGACTTAGCCACTCTAGGCCTCAGTTTTCTTATCTGTAGAGTGGGCATAATAAGTGCCTCTCTTGGAGGGAGTAGGATGAAATGAGCACATGAAGTGTTTAGGACAGCACCTGACCATAGGGAGTCTTCAGTAACTGTTAGCTATTATTAATCTGTGACAACTGGAGTTATTTTCATCAGCACACTGTTGCCTCAGTCTCACAGTGATGCAGTATTACCCCCCAAGTACCTACCTCTCATGACTGCCAGAGAGAAAAGAGCCGTCATAGGACAAAAAAAAAAAAAAAAAAAAAAAAGAGCCCACGAAAGGGCTGTACTGTGCTAACGATGTGTACAACTATTGCTAAATCCTCACTCCCTTCCTCCTTTTGCTGCCTGTCCCTACCCAGAGGGTGCGTTGCCACTTATAACTGCTCAGGCAGGCTGGCCTCGGGAGCTCAGAGTCACAAGCTGAGCCAAAGTGCCAGCAGCCAGGCCCACCTGGGGGCCTTTGTGTGTGCTGAGTAAGCCTGTTGGGCATTTCCATAGCACAGTCTCCTCAGGCTGCCAGCAAACTGTGAGGACAGACTCCTGGAGGAGCAACTCTTCCCTAATCAGAGTAGTTTGCTTTGTGAGGTCTAATTCGAGTTGGACTGTTGGTGAATTGCTGCTCTGATCCCTTCCTTCCTAGGCAGCTGGGCCTGGACCCGCTTTCCACCCTGGATCGGGACTCCTTTTGGGGGACACTTCCTCTTCACCCATCCTCTGCCTCCCCAAAGACAACAACAACTTAAAAAAACAGCTTGTGTGTTTACTCTTCTGGTGAGGATTCCTAAATCGTGTGCCCCCAGAGGAATACTGTGATCCAGCTGCAAGGGCAAGCTCAGACAGACCAGGGAGCAAAGCGACCACACACAAAGCAGCAAGGCCACTGCCGCAACCATGCTGGGGGCGCTTGTCCCTTCTGCCCCATCCTCACACCCGTGCACTGAGGCCAGTCAGTAATTAACAACGATACGGATGGCTGCATCATTAATTAATTGCCATTAATACAGCTAGGGCTGTTCAATGAATGGGGGAAGGTAGCTCTTTACTGGAAAACAGAAATTCTTTGCATGCTATGACATTTAATTTTGATAAAGCAGTACAAGTGATCCTTATTATTCATGGATTTTGTACTTGTGAATTCACCTACTTAGTAATTTTTTTTTTCTTTTGTTGAGACAGGGTCTCACTCTGCTGCGTAGGCTGGAGTGTGGTGGTGCAATCACAGCTCACTGCAGCCTTGATCTCCCGAGCTCGAGCAATCCTCCCTCCTCAGCCTCGTGAGCAGCTGGAACTACAGGAGCATATCACCACACCTGGCTAATTTTCTTTTCTTTTTTTTTTTTTTTTTTTTTTTCCCAGAGATGGAGTCTCGCTCTGTTGCCTAGGCTGGTCTTGAACTCTTGGGCTCAAAGCAGTCCTCCCACCTCAGCCACCCAAAGTGAGGGAATTACAGGCATGAGTCACTGCAGCAGGCATAAAATTTATTTGTAACCTCCAAGTCAGTATTTCTGGCACTTTCACAGTCACTTGTGGACATGCACGGATTGTGGAAAATTGGAGAGGATCGTGGAAAACTGGAGAGGCTGCTGCACACGTTCCTAGCTGAAGTCAAACAGCTGCCTTCTTGCTTTGGCTCTCACACCATAATCGAGTGTGCTCTCCGCAGCCCATTTAGTGTCACGTTTTTTATTGGTAATTTCACTGTATACAATGACCCCCAAGTATAGTACTGTTGTGCTGTCTAGTGTTTCTAAGCACAACAAAGCTGTGATATGATTCAGGGAGAGACTACGTGTGTTAGATAAGCTTCATTCAGGCATGCGTGATGTGCTATTAGCCGTGAGTTCAATGTTAATGAATCACATATATATATAATAAGATGTCTTTAAACAGAAACACACATAAAACAAGGTTGTGCAAAAATGACAAAAATGATTTGACTAGAGACTCACAAGAAGGTAACCCTGGGTTTCTTCTAAGAGCAATGGTTTAGTGTTTGCAGTGAATTTCTAGAGAATAACTCTCACACATAATGAAAGTCAACTATACGCCAACTTTTTTTCCCCAAAAAATGCACTAAAATTCTCTATCATTTAATAACTGACAGAACAGTCTGTTGCATTAGATATAGATATCACATTAATTTTAATATTAAAAACTTTCCACTAAATGTAATAAACATTTATTAACTACTCATGGTCAGATCCATACAAAGATAATGAGACACATTCTTCCTTTAATGAGTTTTATATTAAAAAACTTGATTCAAATGTAATCACCAATTTTATTAAAAAGAGGAAACGCATGGTGAAAAGCAGCAAGCTTCATAAAGAACAGGCTGACATCTAATTTCTCTATCTGACTCACTAATATATTTAATCTGACTACTACCTCTGCAGTCACTGAAGAAACTGTAACCAGGATTATATGCAAGGCTCTTTACACATATTTCTTTATTAATAATCACAGCTCTATGAGATACACATTGTCATCTCTTCTGACCAATGAGAAAATCAGGTCTCAGAGAGATTTTTAAAGATTGTCCCAAATCACTGAGCGAGTAAGTTGCATACTAAGAAATGAACTCAAACTCAAGTGTGTTTGCCTCCAAAGCTCCAGGTACTGAGCCCCATTGCTGTGTGGACCTTGTACATATTATGTTTGTCATACAAGTCATCTCACTGTGAAGTTACAGACAGACTCCAGCATCACTCTAGGAAAGTGTTTTGTGAGGGGAAAGCAAAGGGCGGGGGTTTGTGGTTAAATCTGTTTGGGTCATGTTGCTTTCTCCTCCCAATTGAAGACTCACAAGGTGTTTTAATGAATTAAAACTTTTGCTTTAAGATGCCTCTGAGGTGCCATGCAATAAAAGTACACCACGTTTGTGCATTCAGGAAGCATTCTAGTAACAATCAGAAAGAAACCCAAGTTGATTCTCAAGGTCAAGGCACAAGGATGGCAGCATTCCTGTTTCTGTAGGTCTATAGTTCCTGGTGCCTTAAAAAGAAACCTGTTTAACTTTTGTTTAATCCAGTCAGTTCTTACTGTCAACTTTATTTGTGGGAGGCTCTGTTCACATGGGAGAATGAAGGTGTGGACATACAATGTCAGAGAAGACGTAACATTCAGAATGGAAGGAAAAAGCATAATCTGACTGGACATGACAATTAATGTCTCTGCCGCATGAGCTGGTGCCAAGCCCAGGATCTAACCTTTTCATTGCTGGCCCTGATCCAGACACGCCATTAGAACAAGTTCTCACCCGGAGCAGGTGGGTGCAGATCCAAAAAATAAAGTGACGAAAACAGCATCTCCTTTTTCATGTTTTTACTTTAAATATGCATCTACCCAATACATATGCAGTTAAAAATTATTTATGGTAACTAGTATTATGATGAATTCTCTACATTAATGCTGGAAACAGATCTGGTATAAATCTAACAGCTGATATGTTCCATCTTTACACTCCTCCCAAGTCTTTGCAATATGGTTTCTCATTAACACAAAATAATTTCTACTTTTGAACTCGTTATCAAATCCCTGGCTCGGTTTTAGTGGTGGTTGATGGGTGATCTATTTTTGTAGAAGACTTTTGCTGCCAGAGTAGCAGGCAGCTTGAATTCTGCCAGAATATTAGAATTACAGGTTGTAGGTAAGGGGTGAGGAACAGAAACGGTTTCTCAAGGATGAGTTAACATCTGATAATAATTCACATTTACAGCAGGAGATAAGACCCTGAGGGTTTACAGACTAGGGGAGAGACAAGCATGAAATACTTCACTGTAGGAAGAGGAAAAAAGGGGACGCAGTTGCTGTTGCAGAGAGGGTGCAGTTAGGAGACCCCTGCCCAAGCTGGCCTCCTAGGCTGTGCCCTGAAGGCTGAGCGTGATTCAGGAGTGGAAGAAGGTGTGTGTTTAGGGACAGGGTTTCCGAGAGGAGGAACAGCGTGAGCAGAGGCAGGAAGGCATGAAAGAGCCTACTTTGTATTTCTAGAGGAAGAGAGGAACGGCAGGGAGGCGTCAGGTCAGACACACAAACAGGGCCCTGTGCAGATGGAGCAATGTCAGCCCCAGCTCTGCCAATAACTTGAGAAAGCAGGAGGCCTCTCTGAGCCTCAGTTTCCCCATCTGTGCAAGTATGATGACAACATGAAATGAGGCCATGCATGTGAGCGCACACTGTTTTCTCTAAACACATCAAGCACATGGAAAGGATGAAAATTACCAAGCTGTCTAAGCTTCGTAAACTTCTCAGAGAAGCCAAGAAGACAGGATTTCAGGAGCTGAAAAGCAGCACCAAACTTCTCCTTGACATTTTTCTACGCAACAACTTTGAAATCTAAATGTTAAGTCTCTACATTTTTTCCCCCATTGGAACTCAACAAAGCTATTTTCATTTCGGATGGAGACATATTTGGTTTGCCTCCTTTGGTCCTCAAAGGCCCCTGCAGCTTTGCTTAGATGCTGAAGCTTTCAGCTGGAGGTAGGTGATGGGAAGCAGACAGCATCTTCCAAAGATGGATTCAGCCGTCTTTCTATCCCACATGCTCTCTTGAGTGTGACCCTCCAGTCTCTAACCCTTGAATCTGAGCAGGCACCAGTAACTTGCCTAACCCACAGAATGTGGTAGAAGTGATCCTGGAACTTCTGCCTGAGTTCTTAGAAGCTCTCTCTTGGAAGCCAACCAGCATGCTGGGAGAAGCCTAGGCTGTGTAGAGAGGTCACATGCAGTTGCTCCCGCCCCCAGCTCCAGCTGAGCTGACAGCAGCTGTCAGAAGCCAGGCACGTGCGTGAGCCGTCATGGACATCTGGGCCATCAAGTCTTCAGATGGCTATAGGTCCAGCCAATCTCTCAATGAGACCACCTGAGAGACCCAGGCAAAACCCCCCAAGCTGGGTCCAGGCATCCCACAGAAGCATGATATTTAAGAGATCATCATAAACTGTTATTTTCAGCTACCACGTTTTGGAGTGGTTTGTTATGCAGCAATGGGTCGGCAGAACAGCACTGAAGAATCTGGGAAAGTGGGTTTAATAGATCACCCCAGAAGTTGTGCAGGGGAAGGACTTGACAGAGAAGGTGACTAGGTCACAAGCAGCCTCACAGGAGAGCATGGGAAAGGAGTGAGGGTGTCCAAACCACCCTGAATGCAGGCCCTGTTCCAGGCTCAGAAAAACGGGCCCTCTCATCCCATCAGCATGCATGGACTCACTTTTCAAGTTCTCTGCTTCTCATCATGGCAACAATTTCCCACCTTTCAAGGAAAGTGCTGCGTCATCTAGGAGGGACCTCAACACAAACAACAAAACCCAAAGACCCTCACTGAGATGCCTTCAGTGTTCTGGCTGGGCAGGGCTTGTTGCTGGCCTCCAACTTTACCTTCCCCAGTCTCTGCAGTGAAGCAGATCTCCACCCTGGGAAACACACAAATCCCAAATGCTATACACGATCCAGTAAATGCAGCTACCTAATCTTCCTCCTGCCTGGTGTGAATGCCCAGTGGGTACCTATACTGACTTCACCTTTAGCAGAACGCATGTGAAGAGGAAACACTCTCTCTGCACCTTCAGTGGGAACCCCTTCTTTGATCCTAACCCCAACAGGTTCATGGATTTCAGCACAGGATGAAGGCAAACCCTGTATGGGAACTCAGTACTTCAGCACCAAGTGGTACACAATTCCCTTGGAATGTAGCCCACATTTGGAGTTGTTCTCTTTCTGCCCTTTGAGAAGCTACGAGGCAGAGGAAAGCAATACTTTTTACCAAAAAAAAGCAAAGCAGGTGATTTTAAGAAAATTATTATTATCATGAAAAAAAGTACAACCCTCCAAGAACTATTTTAAACTAATACAAGGGCTCAGTTAAATGGGCTGTGATTTGCAGAGCAAGCAGCTCAGGTTGCCATGGCACCAACAGGGAGAAGCGGAGTTTACTGAGGGGATAAACAGCAGTCCATCACCCTGGGAACCAGAACAACACACAGAGGTAGGAATGAGATGCAGAAAGAGAAGGGCGAACAGCGCAATGGGCCAAGGAGAGCAGAGGAGACGTCGGTCCCTTGGCGAAAGCATCCTTCCAAGGACAAGGTCTCCTGGAAGACTGCAGAAGAGAAGAAGGTGGCATAACCGAGGACCCAAGGCCAGCGTGGGTCGGGCTCCATGCACTGGTTTGGTATTGCAAGTGGGGACAAGGAAACCAAATATGCTGAGAGTCAGGTAGCTCAAGATACCTCTTTATCATTAAGAAATTTACAAACCAGAGCAGCTGAGGATTAAACTGAGGGGAAATTAGAAAGATAGCAGTGGGTGCCTTCATTCACTCCCCCTTGTTCCTATGATACCTCTTTGCAGGAGGAAGGTCCAAGATCCATCTGGAAGAATATTTCCCAAAGTGGGTCTCTGGAGCTCATATAAAGAGATGCTGCTTGGAGAAAGGGTGTCATGGCCAAGCAAGTTTAAGCAAAAGTAGGTAAACAGAGTCATAACAGGGTGCTCTATGCAGGACTCAGCAAACTGGCCCTTTCCATGAGGGGCAATAGCATTCGGCATTTCACATGGTTTGGGGTTGCTGTTAATCACAAAACCTTTTTCCTTCCTTACATATTTTTGGTTACGAAGCATTTTGAAGTCCAGTTTTCTTGGGAAGGTGTGCTTTGGTCCTCTCTCCCAGTTAAACGGGCAGCTTCCTGGAAGTGGACTCTATATTCACTGTTTCCTTTGCATTTTCACACTTTCAGATTATTCCCTAAGGCAGGATGCCAATCACAGCGCCTGCTCCTTCATGGGCTGGAGGGCCAAGCACAGAGTTGGAGGTGGGAGGTGCCCAGGTGGATTCAGACCTTCCTGGGACTGACCCATTAGAAGGGTGTGGACCAACTGACTCAGGCCTGGGAGAGGAGGCCACCCACCTCCTCAGGCCTGGTGCTCCTTCTGCCTCCTTCTGGCTACTGGTGAAAGGGCTGCTTAGAGGCCACAGGCAAATCTATGATGGATTCAGCCCTCTTCACCACTTGAGACTGGCAAAGGATTTGGAATTTTTCTTTTATTTCGGGCAGGCAGTGGGGCTAGGTATTTTGGGTGGCAACTGAGAGCAGATGGGCTGGGTATAGAGAGCACATACTGGCCATGACAGCTACCTCCAAGGAAGAGCATGGTGGTGACAGGAAGGAGCCCGGAGCCTGGCAGACTCCTTAGAGCAGAGTCCTGAGCCTAAAGATGCATCACTGCCTTCCTCTAGGCCCAGTTCCTTCACTTTCTGGGACTCACTGCCATAGTGAATCCTACCTGCTTCAGATATGGTCCATGACTTCAGGAATTTACTAACAAGACACGTCAGTGCTACAGCCTTGCAAGTGCCCAGTGGGCGGTGTGCAGAGTGAGCAGGGGCCCTGACTCCAGCTAAAGGATACGTGAACTGCACCCACTTTACTCAGCACCATCCCTAAGACCTAACACAGAACACCTGCCTGCTGCTTGCTGTTTGTTTTTGTCTGTAAAGCCACAAGGGAAAGGAAGGAAGAAAGTAAGTGTTGGGAAAGCATAATTTGATACAATCTAAACAGGGCCTCTGGTGGATCAGACAAATAAAACAAACAAAACAAACAACAACACTCCATATGTTTTCTCCAAATATAGTAAACCCTACATCAGAATCATAGCTGAACTCTTGAGTCCAGTTTTACGGAGACTAAAATGCCCTTATACAGAGAAGGTAGCTACAGATTACTGTTATGCCAGGATCGGCTGTTCCATTTCAATGAATGCTGACCACATTGGATGACTGGAGGTCAGAGCTTCCTGCCCCAAGACCACAGTTGAGCCCCCTGGCTCTCGAGTGGTTCTGGCTCAGACTCAGAGAGGTCAGCTCCGTGTTTGATCACTTTGACTTCACCATTCTATTGCCTTGAGCCAATCCCATCATTTGATCATCCTGACTTTGTCATGTAATCCCCTTTCAGCCAGCGAGTCAAAGTTAACTGGACCATAAGGAATGATTTGTTCTCAACTTGGCAAGCTGTTCTCGGCTGAAAAAAAATTGACAAAGAAGGCAGGAGGTTCATGTAACTTCATGGGGAAAGAGAAGACAAACAAAAAGCTAAGCTGAAGTTCCTTATTCCATGGCCAAAAGAAGAAGAAGAAAGTCAGGTGTGTTTAGGGTGCTAAGATTCAAGACAGGGAAGAACCAGCTAAAGGGAAAGAAAAAGGACAGAGCTTGGTAGTCTGATGGCATAGGTCATTACCGTGCAAATACTCTACTAAATTGCCCAGATTAAAATACAAGTTGTGAGATACTCTCCTCCAATATTCACCCTGCTCAGTTCTGGAGCATGAGAGAAGAACAAAGAAAGATGAACAAAGAAAGATGTCTAAATATTTACACGGTTTCTCCTCTTGATTTAAGTCAAGATACTATTCGCCTGCATGTTTTTAAAGGGTAGGTTTGGGACCCTCTGTCAGGCTTTGTCATTGGAAGAATTAGCTCCACCTTATACTAGGAAGTCTGCTCTGAACTGACGAAGAGTTTGCACTCAGTGTCTTGGAAGAAATTCAAATATGCCTGGCACTATGTGGCATTTAGTGCAGTTGGGTGGCCAACATGCTTGGGAGACACCATTCACAGGTCTGTCCTGCTCTGGAGACTGAATACAACTGAGGGTAGCCAAGCTCCTTTGGGGTCTTCCGTGTCTGGGGTTGCAAGAGTCACAGGCCCAGGTCTCAGGGAGGCAGTGAGTGGGTGTCTGGCTGTCAGCCCGGCAAAGAAGAATCCTTTTCACAGTGCTCTAGGCCAAGCCATTTCCCATGATGTCTACAGATCTGTCACCTTGGCTCTGAACCAAGTGGGGACTCACCTTGTGGAGGAAGTCCAGGGGGAGGAGAAAATGGGGAGGGGATCGCAGGGTCACTTCAGGGCAGGCAAGAAGAGGCTGGCAGGGAAAGGCACTGCTGGAGTTACCTGAAGTGACAGCCACTCAGATAAAACTGAAAGACGATAAGTTAAAGAGAAACCGGAGCTCCCGGGAAGCCTGAGTATTCTCAATGGAAGCAGAACTCCCTGGAAGTCAGCCACAAGGCTGACTTCACCCCCGCGGCCCGATCCGAGCAAGCATGCAGCTTATCGTGAGAGCCAGGGCAAGACTGTATCCACCACGGCCAGGACAGTAAAGAGACCGATGGCGTTAACTCTTGGAAGTGCCACTTTTGAAGAGAATGTGTCACTAATTAAGTCTCAGGTCAAACACTAAACAAAATAAAATACAATTAGTGCGAATGCAGTTTGGAGGTGGTATCTCCTGAAGCAGGGATTGTAAACCCGATGACCTTTCCATGGACCATTGCTTCCAAAAAAGTGTGGAATATGACTTCCATGGGACATGAAGTGATCATCACTGGGGGGCTTTAGAAGCTCTGTGGATGGAAACATAATCCCCTGGCAGGGAAGGGGGTGAAATGGGAAGTCCACTGGTGGGCGAGAAGGGGGAATGACCTCTCCTACAGCCCATGCTGGGTTTTGGTGGGAAGCCCTTTCTCTTGCTGGGTTTCCTCCTCATCATCTGCAGTGGGCTGGGGGCTAAGGAGCTCTATACCCCTCCCAGCATGGGTGGCCTTGGACCCTGCAGAGAGCTGGGGGTCAATATGGTCTTGTCACTTGGATCAAGAGGCTTTGCTTGTCTGCAGTGATATGGAAACACTGAGGCCAGACAGCCTGGCCTGTTTAAAGAATCCACCATACTCAGCATAATGGGGCCTAAAGGAAATGGTGGCAATGGACCTGGAGCGGAGGACGGTCTACCAGAGAAGCAAGGATGCCTCTAGTTACACGTGTATCACCACAGGCCTCCTGTTTTCGACTTTCTACTCCAGGGTACTGACTTCCATAGGGCTCTGCAACGCCTCCAGAAATGAAGGCAACTGGACTTTCAGGTGAAGAGGTGGCTTCACGGTGGAGGTAAGCTCTGAGCAGAAGAGGCTGGCTACAAAGCTGTACAATCTTAATAAATCAAAGTCTGGAGCTTACTTTCCACTTAATGGGTGTGTGAATACACAATAATAGAACTCATTTTTCCAGCTACTTTATCATTTGTTAGACATGAGATACATCGCTAGTCACTACAATGAGAACCACAAACAAGTAACATGAATACTAGAAGAACTGGTTTGTTGAGTTTACATTTTAATTTCCTTCATAGTGACCCACCAATGCATTAGCTTTTAAAAAATTTTTAATCACCCTTGTATATAGGATTCTTTCTGAAAAATTAATACCACTTTTGAATCCCCAGAGCCTAACATAGTATATTGGAGAAATTTTTACTATTAATACACGTTGACTCTCAATGCTTTATGGGTTCCTAAATTTATGTGCTGACTACCTATCTGTTTAAATTGTTTCCACTAACTTTCTGAACATGGAAAAACAATTGCTCCAGCATTGAAAAACATCATGCAAGATGCCAAGATGCCCATCATTTGCTTTAAGAACATCCTGGCCCAGGGCAGTCCACATGCGTTTACTTTTCTCATTTACTGGGCTCCGATTATTTTACTAAGCCCCAACGGGCCCTGTGGGAGCTGCCTACATGCTTTTAGAAGCCTAAGGGACAATCGGTGTATTTCAGATCCTGTACATCCATCTGAAAAGCAAAAGTATAGGACAGACCTCACATGGGCCATTGACAAACTTCAGGGCAATTCTCCTGGTCTCCTAGAGGCTAATTGTTTTAACTAAGCAGTTGCCTTCAGCCATAATTTCAGGTAACTGGGTAGATTCCCTAATTGGAGCACAACCTAAATATTTTGTAAATAAGAATTTTTCATAGTCATTTAGTAATTTGTAATTGGCCCTTGAAAGGATAATGCAGTTTGTTAACTCCATGAGGTCAGATTTCTAAAAATTGGGAAACTGGAAAGTAGGACTCAAGATCTTGTATGAATACAACAGAATGGCACAAATAGGTGGGGTGCAGTGGCTCACGCCTGTAATCCCAGCACTTTGGGAGGCTGAGGTGGGAGAATTCCTTGAGCCTGGGAGTTCAAGACAAGCCCTGGCAACATAGTGAGACCCCATCTCCATAAAAATTTTTTAAAAATTAACTGGGCTTGTGGTACACGCCTGTATTCCTAGCTACTTGGGAGGCTGAGGTGAGACGATGGCTTGAGCCCAGGTGCTAGAGGCCACAGTGAACCATAATCATGCCACTGCATTCCAGCCTGGGTGACAGTGAGACCTGTCTCAAAAAATAAACAAAAATTTTTTTTAAGTAGCACAAATTATTCAGGAAGCCTCAAAGAACTGAGAATTGGAAAAGAAAAAAAACTCCAAAACTTAAGTTCAGTTCTGAGAAGGAAGATGGATGGAAAAGGGTTAAAACGGCTGATCAGAGTTGATGGTGGAATAGGAATATAGGACACAAAATTAGGCAACTCTTTTAGCTTCCTTTTTCTTTTCTTTTCTTTTTTTTTTTTTTTTGAGGCCAATGATCTGCACTTGGGAAAGCATCAGGAAAACATTGTTAAGGTGGAACCAAAGCTTGAAGTAAGAAAAGAGATAATAAAAGATTGCCTGTTAGGTATTTTTTTAAAAAATTTGAGTCTCCACGTCTGAGTAAGTTAAGTCACAGTGTGGCAGAAGCAATCTCATATCATTGCTGGCAATCATAGGCAAATACTAATGCGTGAAGCCACATTGATGTTCAAAGGGAACCAAATTGGAGCCCTCTCCAAGATTAATTAGCTTATTAATTCCTAGAAAACATCAAGAATCAACTTTTGATCTGATGAATTAGAAATACTTAGCAAATGGTCAATGAGAAGCAAGAACTTTCCCCTTGCCCCAGTTGGGTTGTAAGAAAAGTAGAATGGAAACGGATATAGATTTTAAAAGTGTTTTGATGTCACCAAGGCCTGTGACCTCATTTTTCATGATATTTTGGTGGATGAAATGTGAATCACCATATGGTAGATTTTGGTGAGTGGAGTGCAGGCTACTGTATTTATGCTGTGTCCTCAATAAGGTATTTTTCAGGACATCCTGGCCCTGATACTTCATTAGATATGTCATATGGAAGCATATTTATCACACTTTTGAATGGCTAAGAGAGCCAAAGAGGAACGGCTAATATACTCACTGACAGAACTTGGAATCTAAATTCTCCCAAGAGGCTGAATAATCAAATTTGCAAAAGGAATAAGCAGGAATTTCTGTATTTGGGTTCAAAGAAATGAACCTCACAAGTACAGGATTGGGGAGGCCTAGCACAATAGCAGTTCATATAAAAAAAAAGTACTTGATGGTGCTAGCTGACCTGTCTAGTGTCACAAATGACACAAGTGTAGTGTAATCTCCCTGCTAATGGTGTGAATGCAGCCCCTGGTGAGTTTAAGGGGTGTTGTGCTCCTGTGCTCAAGTCTGGGCCCTTCACTTAATGGGAAAGATGCTGATTATATACATGGCAGTCAAGGGTGGACAAGCACAATAAAGAAGGTTTTGCTTCTGGGCATGAGAACTGTCCATATCGGAAAGGTGGTAGAGAAAATTAGACCATCTGCCATGAATCACAAACGTATTTCAGCATCAAGTGGGAGGCTGGACTATGGTCTCTAAGATTCCTTCCAACCTTAAGATGCTCTGTACCGGCCGGGTGTGGTGGCTCACGCCTGTAATCCCAGCACTTTGGGAGGCCGAGGTGGGAGGATCACCTGAGGTCAGGAGTTCAAGACCAGCCTGACCAACATGGAGAAACCCCGTCTCTACTAAAAATGCAAAAAAAAAAAAAAAAATTAGCTGGGCGTGGTGGTACATGCCTGTAATCCCAGCTACTTGGAAGGCTGAGGCAGGAGAATCACTTGAACCCGGCAGGTGAAGGTCATGGTGAGCTGAGATTGCACCATTGCACTCCAGCCTGGGCAACGAGCAAAATTCTGTCTCCGCGCCTCCCCCCTCCACAAAAAAAAGATGCTCTGCACTAATCTGGATGGTTCTCATGGAGATTTTCGTTTAGTGTACTTCTCATTTAATTAAAAGCATACATAGCATGGAGTAAAGTAAAAATCCTGTAATAGACTTTCTTCTTCATGCATTTTCTGAATCTCTGTGATCATGATGTTTCCAGACTGAAACTTAAAATAAATCCATATTTCCATCAACTTCTCTAGTCTCTATTTGGAAATATATTTTATGCATCTGTGCCTTCTGAGTGACAGAGTGTCTACAATCTGAGAGGAAATGCACAGTTTGGAGAAAGAATCCTGGATGCTGCCCTCCTCTGCCATTTGCCATCTGTGAACGCTGATCCTCACAACCTTTGCTGAGTCTCATCATGGTCATTTGGGAAATAAAACAAAACAAAACAAAACAAAACTGAATTGAATAATGCTTAGCCTATAGGGCAGCTGTAGCACTCAAAGGAGATAAAAAGGTATGATTATGTTTTAGATACTGCCTGCTACCACACAAATATAATGTTAATATTTGGAAGGGTTTAAGAGACATCACAGCTCGGAATAGAACTGCTGTGTCTATATCCAAGGATCCCTAATAGGTTTAGGTCAGTTTCTAACAGGGGATGGAAAGGAAGGAAAGGATCCTTTTTCAACAAGATTCAGAAACCACCAATTCAAGTCTTCCAAAACTAAAACTTAGCATAAATATCCAGACAGATAAAATTATCTTAATCTCCTGCATGGCATTATGACTTATGCACTTTGGAGGCAGAGGGCTTGCTTTTATATCCTGGCTTTGCCATTTACTAGCTGTGTGATCTTGGGCAAGTTCCTCAACCTCTCTGTGACTCAGGTACCTCACTGATTGACAAACAACGTATTAACCATATCTTCCTTAAAGGGCTGTTGTAAAGATTAAATGAGTTATATATGTAAAGCTCTTTCAACAGTGCTTGATATGTAATAATATGATTACTATTATTGCATATAGTTGCTTAAAACTACCTGCATCTTTTCGGCATGTGACAAAGCTCATACATTGTTCTATTGGGGAAAATGAGAGAGGGCAAAAACTAAGCAAGCTCTCCTCTACTGTTTTCTGAAGAAGCCATCATGAGCGAGGGCTGCTGAATGGATCTCCCTGAAGGCTGCTGGCTTAGGGACACCTCAGCATGTGGCAGTGGTTGTTTCCCTTTCATTTAAAACTGATTATGCTTATGAAATACTGAAGTATTGATGGCAAAGGAAAGCATAGGAACAAAAATGACCAATTCCCACGTCTTGGGCCCTTGAGTAACATTATTTGGATGTCGTTCTGGCCTTAGAAATGGATGGTCAAATTTTGTGGGTAACCTCACCCTGGGATAATTATAAGTTATTGCTCCATCTCTTGGAGAGCCACAGAAGAAAGACTCTAACTGAAGCTGTTTGAGGCTGTTTCTAATTTGAGCTTGCATGAATTCAAAGAAGCCTCAAATTTCTCATGCTGACTTTGAGGCTCTGATCATGCAAGACCAGTACTTATTCCGTATAAGAAACACACGGTGAGCATGCTCCTGAGAAATGTTCAATGTTAGAAAACAAAGGTTAAAAGTAAAATTTAAATAACCTAAGGGAACAGAGAATGATCTACTTTTTCTTCCGTTATTATTAACGTTGATGTAAAATGCTGCTGGCTGCCTTATATGAAGGCAGAGAACATGGCGGAGAGCTTCCTGCCAGGGAAGCTGCCTGCCAGCTTCCAGACTGGCCCCATCTGCCCAACTTTGATGAACTAGGCAACCTGTACAGCGATTACAACACATCTCCTGCTTCCGAATCTCAGCTTTAGATGAGGGAGAAGAAGGAGTTTGATCTTGCTAAGGATATAAAAATTTAAAACACAGAACAGTGTTCTACATCTTCTCCTCCTCTCAGCAAACACTCACTGGACAGGTGGGTGAAATTGATTTACTCAGCCTTGGTCCTTGGAATTCCAAGTTTCTCTTGTTAATGTTTAATTTATTGGCTCAATCACTAAACAATGTTACTTAGAGGTTTTTCACTATTAGCTACTTAAACTATGATAATAAGATAGGTAAACAAACTGAAGAAGGTGACTTTTAGGACACTCGAATTAACTTTCCAAATGCTGGCTGTCACAGGTTCAGAAGAGTTAATGTTAGTCATTCAGAATAAAACATATGAAAATGAACTTTGCACTGGTTCCAAAATTCTAACCTCCCTCAGACATAGGCAAAAAGAATAAAACTTTACACAATAAAATCTATGAAAACTTATAGTCTGATTATCTTAAAGTTGACTTGATATACATTAATGTATTTAAGCACTAGTGTCAATTATTTGTTTAGATGACGTGTCCAATAGTGTTTTATCACAGGAAGTAGGTTATAGTTATGTAATCTTCAAATTACATAATTACATAAGTATATACATATATATAACTATGTGCATAGTATAACTGTATGCATATACATAGTTAAATTTTAAGCAATAATCATTTATAAATTAAAACAATCACTTACTTTGAGACAGAGTAGTCCATCAGAAATATAATACAAGCCACAAATGCAAACCACATGTGTAATCTGAAATTTTCTTCTCTTTCCTTGGAGACAGGGCCTCACTCTGTTGCCCAGGCTGGAGTGCAGTGAGGCGCTATCTCAGCTCACTATAGCCTGGATCCCCTGGGCTCAAGTAATCCTCCCACCTCAGCCTCCCAAGTAGCTGGGATTACAGGTACACACCACCACATCTGGCTAATTTTTGTATTTTTTGTAGAGGTTGGGTTTCACCATATTGTACAAGCTGGTCTCACACTTCTGGCTCAAGTGATCCGCTCGCCTCGGCCTCCCAATGTGCTGGGATTACAGGTGTGAGCCACCATACCCAGGTATAATTTGAAATTCTCTAGCAGTCACACTAATAAAAGTAAAAAGAAACAGGCAAAATTAACTCTAATATTTTGTTTATCCCAATATATTGAAATGTTATAATTTAAGCATGTGGTCAACAATGAAAATGATTACGATAGATTTTGCCCTTTTCTGCGTGCTTGAACCCCAGTGTGTGCTTTACACACACACAGCACATCTTGTTCAAACCAGCCCTACTTCAAGTGCTCGACGGCCACAAGTGGCCTGTGGCTGTCATGTCAAACGGCACAGCTTCAGGCTAATTTTATAGCTATAATATAAAACTAGGACATAGCTTAATTATTTATAGAAAGGAAGCAGAGGAGATAGTTGTGAAGTTACTCAGATGAACCATAGCTAAGTCAGCACATTAATCATTGGAAGATAAAAGGTATGACTGTTCACCTTATTAGAAGAATAACAGAGATCAAAATTAGCTTAGAGACCCAGACTGTGTATTCTGGATAATTTTCTTAAAATGATGTGAATACATTTCCAGCTCGTAATTTATGTGCACTAAGATAGTTTTCTTTTTAAACATATTCTGCTGTTTGGAGTGCAGAAGCCAAATAAACAACCTACATGCTACAATAAGCATTTGTGTACTTGAAGGCATCTACAAGTCTCCATTCAGCCTTGTTTAGCGAATTCCTGTTAGTATAACCACTGGTTCAGGCAGATGAGTTTATGGCTCCAAAAGGGCAAGCATCAAGATTTCTATGGTCTGGGAAATGACTTTCTGGATATGACCCCAAAAGCACAGGCAACAAGAGCAAAAATAGACAAATGGAATTACATCAAACGAAAAAGTTTCTGCATAGAAAAGGAAACAATACACACAGTGAATAGATTATCTACCAAACGGGAAAAAGTATTTTGAAACCATACATCTGATAATGAGTGAATAGTCAAAATATATACATGGTACTCAACTGCAAAGCAAGAAAACAAATAACCTGATTTTAAAATGGGCAATGGACTTAAGAGACATCTCTCAAAAGAGGATATATGGCTGGACGCAGTGGCTCACGCTTGTAATCCCAGAACTTTGAGAGGCCGAGGTGGGTGGATCACCTGAGGTCAGGAGTTTGAGGCCAGCCTAGCTAACACGGTGAAACCCCGTCTCTACAAAAAATACAAAAGTTAGCCGAGCGTGGTGGTGGGCAACTGTAGTCCTAGCCACTCAGGAGGCTGAGGCAGGATCATCACTTGAACCCGGGAGGTGGAGACTGCAGTGAACCGAGATCATGCCACTGCACTCCAGCCTGGTCAACAAGAGTGAAACTCCATCTCAAACACACACACACACACACACACACACACACACACACACACACAATGAGCTACCATTTCTCAGTTGTTAGAATGGCTGCTATCAAACCGACAAAAGACAAGTGTTGGTGAGGATGTGGAGAAAAGAGAACCCTTGTACACTGTTGGAGAGAGTGCAAATTAGCAAAGCCATAATGGAAAACAATCTGGAGGTTCCATAAAAAATTAAAAATAGAACTACCATATGGTCCAACAATCCCACTAGTAAGTATATATCCAAAGCAAATGAAATCAGTATGTCAAAGAGATGTCTGCACTCCCATGTTTATTGCAGCATTATTCACAATAGCCAAGATATGGAATCAATCATCAGTGGATGAATGAATAAAGAAAATGTGGTATATATGCACAGTGAAATACTATTCAGCCAGAAAAAAATAGTAAGAGAAATGAGTTCAAGAGAGCTATTTTACAACACGGTGACCATAGTTAATAATGTAATGTATTCTTGAAAAATGCTAAGAGAATGAATGTAAAGTGTTCTCACCACAAAAAACAATAACCATGTGAGGTAATGCATATGTTAATTAGTTAAATTTAGTCATTCCACAATGTATACATACTTCAAAACATCATGTTGTACACAGTAAATGCATGCAATTTTATCTGTCAATTTAAAAAATAATTTTAAAAAGATTTGTATGCAGCATACCAATAATACAGCTACAAAAATGTATCCAGCCCCAATATTAAATAAAAATAGAGATTATGATTCAGCTGATTTTAAAAGTATGGTCCTCCTTGGTAAGCGGATTTTCTGTATGATCTTAATTATTTCATAGTTACCCTCACCCTCCACCTCCAACCCCATTAACTGAGGAAAGAAGAGCAATGATAGAGAAAACATGGTAGGCTGAAAGCTTCCAACGAGGCTAAAGAGTTATCATGATGGAAAGGGTGGACTAGTCAGTGGGAAGGAAGTGCTGTGAGTATGGCTGCCTGGAAATGGAGGTTTGGGTGGAGTTTCTTGTGACAGCAGTGCAGTAGAGGAGAAGGTGGCTGGAAATGAGGAGGTCAAGGAACTCCACGGTGGGGTGCAGGTTATGACAGTGGGGAGATGAAGGGGAAGGCCGCAAGCTTAGATTTTCACTGCTCACAGAAGTCTGCTCTTTCTCTATGCATCACATTTCTTAAACTTGGGGCCAATTCATTTCTTCTCCACTTTCAAGTGATCACAGTACTGATATTCATTATTTCCCCTTGCTTGTCAAAGTTGTAAGAATTAGCAAACCTATTGGTTGGGGCTCGTTACATTTGCTGTACGCATTTGCGGGTACAGTGCTGAGTGCTCCTGCCTAGTGGCAAGTTTAAATATGCTGAGGAACAACTGGAGTCTCTACCTGCATTCCCAGTGACTGCTACTTACATTCATTGATTTATTAACCCATTCAATGAGCATTCCTTGAACACTTATGTGTCAGGCATAGTATATGAGAGGGGGTTTTTCTCAAATACCACAATAAAGGGGGAATCTGTAATAATGAAATACTATTCTTCCCTATCCTGGCTGTGAATTACAACCTCTTAAGAGTCTTTCTCCTTATTTACCATTTCTTTGCTTATTTCCTTCATCCTATTAATAACAGAAAGAAAAATGGCATGCCATTTTTAAAGTGGCCAACTGTATATACCCTTGACCTGGAGAAGACAAATCCCAAGATCACAGAGGTCAACCGCTTCTTGACAAAAGATGAAGGAATCTGGGGTCTCAACTTACCATGCAGCAGCTACTGCTGCTGCTGCTGCTGCTGCTGTGGTTCTGATCACCCAGTATCTCAAGGTCTTTTATGGTACAGTGACCCTATTAGAACCAGGGAGAACTGGCTGGGTGTGGTGGCTCATGCCTGTAATCCCAGCACTTTGGGAGGCCGAGGTGGGTGGATCACGAGGTCAGGAGTTCAAGACCAGCCTAGCCAAGATGGTGAAACCCCATCTCTACTAAAAATACAAAAATTAACCAGGTGTGGTGGCACACGCCTGTAATACCAGCTACTCAGGAGGCTGAGGCAGGAGAATCAATTGAACTCGGGACGTGGAGGTTGCAGTGAGCCGAGATAGCACCAGTGTACCACAGCCTGGGAAACAGAGTGAGATTCCATCTCAAAAAAAAAAAAAGGTGGGAAAATTGGCAAAGTATGACCATAGTAAGGAGAAACACTTCATGACCATCAGTAAATATAGCAGAAACAACTGAGGAGGTGCGTCAGCCTCGACAAACTTGCCAACTGCTCATGACCACGTTTTAGGTCTTGAGCATCGTATTGAAGAGCAGTGAAGACTGTCACTCAATGTCAACCATTACTAAGCTCCAACAGGCTAGACGCTTCAGTCCCAGAGACTCTAATGATCGCTGTTTCTCTGCTGGCTTTTTCATGACATACCTAGCCTTTTATAATAACTCATTTCACCTCCAACTCCACTTTGCTTTCACCACTTGGTACAATCAGAAAAGAAGCCAAAATTCTAGCAACTCTTTCACAATTGTTTTACGTAGCCCCATTTCAGATCTCACTAGCTACTCCAGCTCATTAAAAAAAGGAACCGGAGGAGAAGGCTGCACCTGGTATAGGGCCACATTCCAGCAGAGTACAAAATCAATCTTTGTTAAAAAACATAAAGTTGATCATTTTAAGTGGTATATTTGAAGGCCTCCTGGATTTGTTTTCTTTTTAAACCTTGGTTATTTTTTGTAGAGCACCAAACTCTGTATGTGAGGTCCTATTCAAATTAAATTTCAGTTAAAATGTCTTACTACATTAAGCCCAAGAGTCTCAAATTAAAGAAAATGAGTGGGAATAAATATTTAAAAATACATATGACCTCAAGGCACAAGATCTATTCCAGATGAAAGGCACAAGATGAATTGCTGGTTTGTTCCCTGGCGGCAGACATCTTCCTGTTTAGCAAAGTTTCTCCAAGTTTCCAAATCAGTTCACTCCTGGAAGTTTTAAGGCTGACTCTGTTTTGTAGGCTGGTCATGTGAGTACATTGCTTTTGACCCAGAACAGCTTATCTTCCACAGGCCAGAGGGGAACTAGGGTAGTTAGGGGGAAAGAATCAGATTCCAATTTACAACCAAAACGAGCTACAACTACACACAAACAGCTGAAATGGGCTGCAAAGACTCCAAAACCACAGACTGCGGGGCCATATTCTCTAATTATCGGTCATGATAAGTATGCAATTTTAAATCCATTTTGATTTCAGGATATTGTTGTAAGTAAAATTAACTAAGTTTTTTTTTTTTTTAAGTTATAGCTTGATTCCATCATCATGGCTTGTACTCAGGCAAACCAGGGTTTATTTGCCTACAAAGAGACTTTAATTGCCTATTTACTTAGTATCAGGATGTTCAACAAGGGTAACCCCTAGCCAGGTGCCATTCATTGCTAGTCCCTGCTCCTCCCCTCAGAAGGGAAAATGAAAACAAAGGCACAACTATGCAGTTTGAGGAAAGCAATGTGTGTCCAAGGAACAGAGGTGTCCATGCGTCTCCCAAGGCTATGGACGTTTGGAACCTAGTCTGAACAGCTAGGGAAAGAGTGTGCAACAGACTTTTACATGATGATTTTGAAAGCGGTTAAGGAGACGGAAAACAAGTGGAGAGAACTCAGATAAGTTACACGATAGCTGTCTAACTGGGTCACGCGTTCATTCTGCTAACTCTGTAGCTGAGTGGGAGAGGGTTTAGTGGTCCCATGGAGTTCCGTGTAATTTACATTTCACGGTAGTGTCAATGTCAAGTTGTACAAAGGGCACATGCTAAAATAATGATCAAATATTCACATTAAGTGTCCCCACATGCTGACGGACCCTACTTGGAGCACTGCTTCTCCTTAAAACTTCAGAAAACCTCCTTAGAAGCTTAACCGCTCGGTCCTACGTGGGAGACCCATATATGTCTTCTTTACAGAGGCAATCTAATCACTGTTGGGATATCACATAAGGCCAAAGCGATGGGAGCTTTAGAGCAGGTAGTAAAGTCATACAGAGTAGGAGCCGGTATTAATCTTTGTATTTGGTCTTATGCTAGCTGTAGATATAATCTTGTATACAGTAAGTGCTCAATATCCAACGAACTCAACTGTGAAGCACGAAATTCCTCCAAAGCTAAAGAGATAAAGGATAGAATTCATTACTGTGTTGTCTGCTATGGAGATATTTTCCAAACAGAAAACCAGGGCAAGTTATCTAAAAAGTAAAAATATACTTATGAGAACAAAATATTTGAGATTGCTTTGCATTGGGAACCACCCTCATGTAGGTTTCCAGTTGCCATCTCTGGAAAATCCCTTTTACCATAGAAGGTAACTATTCACAGGTCCCAGGGATTAGGAGGAGGATATGTTTGGGGGTCACTATCCAGCCACATCTCCAAAATGAGCTGATCATAATGACATCCCTTTTTATTTATTTATTTTTAAAAATAGGAACTGAAAGGAAATATCAGGAAGAAAGAGCACACAGGGCAGTTTCATCAATGACCGTGAAGTTCTCCGACCCACAGTTAAAGAATTTCCCTGCCTGCCTCCTCAACTGCTTTATCTGCTGTAACCACTGCCATTAAATGAGGCCTTATATAATGACATGATTCTCTATGTTTTTCATACAGTCCAGCTTCAATGAAAACAGCATTCTCTACATAACAGTGAGTCCCCACCAAGCCACCACTTGGGCCTCCAGACACTTAACACACATTCCTGTGTTATACATCACTGCTAGGCTTTAGAAAACCTTGATCCACAAGTGGCTACTTCCTAGTAGTAGGTTGGATAATACTACTTAATACATTTTTATTGGAGGAACGGATGGATGGATGAATGAATGGATGGGTGGATGGAAGGATGGATGAATGGGACAAAACATGTTCAGGAACCTTTGGAATAAAAGTAAGGCGATCATTCCTGCAGCTGATTTCCCTGAATTGTAAAAAACAGAAATAGACGAATCACTTTGAAATAATAGAAGAGAATGTGTAAATGTGTGGCCAGAGTAGAAGATTTCAATTCTTCTTTCTGCTCTTGTCCTTCCCAACTTTTCTACCTCCCAAGTGATGCTCAGTTCTGGGTGCCTCTGCTATTATTCCCAACGTAGAGCAACTAGGATGTAAAGGTGCCAGAAGCAGCTTTAAAACTATGATGGATCTACCATTTCCCCACCACTTTTCTGGCACAGAGCTTCTTCTGGGAGGGTCCCAAAACTAAAGCTATTAACCTGCATGGCTTTGCCACTGTGTCAAGCTAGGATGACTGCAAGATGTTAAATGAAAGGGTGGAAATGTGCTCTTCCTCTTCTCTATCTGGGTAATGCACACTCAGTTTGAAAGGAAAGTATGCAACAAGTCACTCACTGCTTCAATCAAACATAATTTATCAAGGAGGTCCAAGAAGATGGATTATCTGATTATTTTAGTCAGAGGCCCTCAAAGACTTCCCTTTGTGATGCACTGAAGAAGTGCACTTGAGTGAGTGTGTGTGGAGCGGGTGGGGAAATGTGTGCATTGGTGGGGAGGTGGTGCAGTGTCACCTTGGAATAGATTATATATACTTTGGTGAGCCTGAATAATTTAACTTTGCAATGCTATGTGTGCCTTTTGCTGCAATATCCCAGAGCATTTATTAAGGGCCTTTATGAGGGTGTCATCCTAAATGCCACACTGGTCTAGGCTGGTGTGCATGGCACAAAGAGGCTAAATGGTACAAAACATAAGAGATGAAGCCCAGATACAATAAAGATGGAGCAGCAAGAGCAGAGCTGAGAAGCCCAGATGGCCTCAAATCCCAAGATAAGACGAAAATCCCCAAACTAAAGCTGTCAGACATTGAAAGATAAACATGACTCTGAAAGATGAGTAAAAGGAAGATGAAGACACATGGGTGTAGGAATCTGTGACCACATTCACAGAGAGCTGCTAGAGGTCAAGGGCATGAACACTTGGCTCTGCAAAGTGGCAAATGGGATTGTTTTCTGGTTTTGTTTGGGTTTTGTATTTTAAGATAATAGCCAACTTTAGCAAAAGTACACGGAAACAGGCACTGTCTTATTCA
Source organism: Symphalangus syndactylus (assembly GCF_028878055.3). Lineage (NCBI taxonomy): Eukaryota > Metazoa > Chordata > Mammalia > Primates > Hylobatidae > Symphalangus > Symphalangus syndactylus. Next base: position 56,817,074 of record NC_072425.2, read on the forward strand.
GAGTGGGAGTAAAGACAACACAACCCTTCTGGAAACAAATTTAGCTCCATGTAACAAGAACCTTTAAAATGTTTATAACTTTTGGCTCAGTGCATCTACTTCTAGGAATCTATCCTAAGGAAATAATCAGAAAAGCAATAGAAGATTGCTTTAGAAGATTATTGGTACCCATCATGGAAGAAAAGAATGACATTCACCAGAGGAAAATGGTGGAGCTAATTATGATAAATCTACACGGTCAATCTGATGCCAGCTTTGAAGATGAAATTAAAAATATATCATGCATTATCATAATGTAATATTCAGTTAAAAATGCAAGCTATGCAACTACATACATCGGTATGATCCTAATTTTTTATTAAAAAGGACATATAGATGCAAGGCTGCAAGCTAATATAGCAAAATGTTAACATTTAATGGCATCTTTCGGGGCATGGGATTACGAGAGAGTCCTATTTTCTCCTTCAAAGTTTTCTACGTTGTTTTCAAACTTTCTACATGAGCATGAGTTACATTTAAAATTGGAAGAAGGCTGCCACCAAAAAATATCAGAGCACCAGGAAATGAGGTAAAGGCAATGGAAATGTTCTATGGCCTGTGGGTAGCTTCTCGCCTCATCCCTGTCATCGCCTCTGAGCACCTGTTCCAAAATAATTCTTCCTCCAGTTCCAACCTCCATCCCTAGGAAGAGGGGAGGGGAAAGGGAGAGACTGAGACAGAAATTCTTTAGAACAGAATTTTTCAATCCTGGTTACACACAGGAATCACTGGTGGAGTCTTTTTTTATTTTTTTACTTTTCCTGAGATGGAGTCTCGCTCTGTCACCACACTGGAGTGCAGTGGCACGATCTCAGCTCACTGCAACCTCCACCTCCCAGGTTCAAGCAATTCTGCCTCAGCCTCCTGAGAAGCTGGGACTACAGGCCTGCATCACCAGGGGCCCAGCTAACTTTTGTATTTTTAGTAGAGACGGGGTTTCACCATGTTGGCCAGGACGGTCTCGAACTCCTGACCTCAAGTGATCCACCATCCTTGGCCTCCCAAAGTGCTGGGATTACAAGCGTGAGCCACTGTGCCCGGCTCACTGATGGAGTCTTTTAAAACATCCTCGTGCCTGGGCTCTGCCCCAGACTCATTAAATCAGTATCTCTTGGGGGGGACCCTGGCTTTCGTATTTTAAAATGTTCCTCAGGGAAGTCTAAGATTCAAGGAGGTCTGATAACTTAGATGTAGAGACTGGTAGCTCTCAGATGTTAGCACTCATTCAAATCACCTGAAGTCTGGTTAAAACACAGATTGCTAGGCCCCACCCTGAGTTTCCAATTCCGTTAAGTCTGGGGTGGAACCTGAGAATCTGCATTTCTAACCAGTTTCCAGGCGATGATGAAAATGATGCAGGTCCAGAAACCACACTTTGAGAACCACAGCTGTGCACACACAGCTTCTTAGGTTTGCCTCGTTGATCTTGAGTTCCATACCAGATTCCCATACATATTTGACTGTTCAAACCAGAATATTATCTCTTCCCCTAAACACTGAGCAGCAAAGTTTTGATCCAAAGAAGGCAAAAGGACAATCAAGGCAGAGAAAGGAAATGCCCATTTATGGGGCAGCTGCAGGTTGCTGGGCACTGGGCTGGATCCTATGTGTCCATACCCTGGAGTTCACCTTGTGCACACAGCAGTGCTATAAGGAGGGCACTGCCATTTCTATTGTAGGACAATTAAAACCGAGATCCAGGGCCAGGCGCGGTGGCTCACGCCTGTAATCCCAGCACTTTGGGAAGCCGAGGTGGACAGAGAGCACTTGAGGTCAGGAATTTGGTACCAGCCTGGCCAACATGGTGAAACCCCCTCTCTACTAAAAATACAAAAATTGGCCGGGTGTGGTGGTGGGTGCCTGTAATCCCAGCTACTTGGGAGGCTGAGGCAGGAGAATCACTTGAACCTGGGAAGCGGAGGTTGCAGTGAGCCGAGATAGCGCCATTGCACTCCAGCCTGGGAAACGGAGAGAGACTCCGTCTCAAACAAAACAAAACAAAACAAAACAAAACAAAACAAAACAAAACAAAACAAAACAAAAAACAAGATCCAGAGAAACACAGTAATTTATCAGTAACAGGCAGCTCATGGGGGCAGAGGCCAAAATGCAACTAAGGCTCACCAGTCACCCAAGCCTGCTTTCCTTCCTCCAAGAACAAACACACTTGACAAGATAAAACTATCCCCAGAAGCAAATATGCGCCTGAAGAGACATGATTTAGATGACAGTGGAAAACATAAGAGCAAATATAGGAGTCCACTGTGCTTTGCTTTTTATTCTTATAATTATTAGCACAGATAATGAAGCAACACACTCACTACAGGAAAACATTTGCTCAGCTTGCCTTTAGCACAAACTCAAACACATTTTCATTACTGATCCATGTGTGTGTGTGTGTGTACATGTGTACGCATGTGTGTGCATGCGTGTGTGCATGTGTGTGTGTGCGTGTACGTGTATGAAAAATGAGCTCATCAAAGTCCACCCAAGTTTGGAATGCTGAATGCTAACATTAAAGAGATGCTCACACTGAGACATCTGACTACCGCTAACCTGAGCTTGTTAGAGAAAAAGCAAAACGTTAAACCACGGAAAGCATTTTCTTGGGTTTCAGGACTTCACTGCATTCACAGCCTTCCTCCCAAGGGCACGGCTGGGTCTATCGTGGGCCCCATGAGGTATCAATTCTATCTGTACCTTCTGTTCTGCCTTGGACTTCCCTTGCCAGGGAGCACCTTAGTGCCTGAGAATGCGAGGGTTGTTTTGTTCGAGTTTGGGATGATTAGGTTGAAGAAAATTATTCCCATTTTTCCACCACTCTTCGTATACTCTCTTCTAAAGGGAATACTTTGTGTTTGCTGTTAGGTCAAAAAAAAGTCGGGAGGGAGAGATAACATTCAGCCCACTTATGAGTCTTCATCTGTACAGAAATTTGGAAAATTTCCACTCAGCCCTGCACTAGCTCTCAAAATCTATTTGATTCTCAACATTTAAATAATATTGATGCCACTCCTCAAATTACTCCTTTGTAACCCCCATGGAGGAACAGTGATACGCCTGGGACTTCCAGCTCGGGGCTTTGTTTTTTCGAAATCGGGATCTCAGAAACCACATGCTCCTTAAGGTTTCTTGCCCTTACCACACCCCATAAAGCACCCAATGCGACACAGACCCATGCGCTCCTTCTGGTGCTGAGGCGAGGCCCATTTTTCTACTCCTGCTGTGATTGTCATTGTGAGGCTCTTTGCCGGGCTCCAAACACACGTGCATATCCCCAGCAAGCTGAGGCTGGCACGAGATAACAGCTATGAATGTACGCATCTTGCCTTCTACCTTTATTTTATTTTATTTTATTTTGTTTTGTTGAGATGGAGTCTGTTGCCCAGGCTGGAGTGCAGTGGTGCAATCTTGGCTCACTGCAACCTCCACTCGGGGTCAAGTGATTCTCCTGCCTCACCTCCCAAGTAGCTGGGACTACAGGTGCACACCACTATGCCTAGCTAATTTTTTTGTATTTTTAGTAGAGATGGTGTTTCACCATATTGGTCAGGCTGGTCTTGAACTCCTGACCTCAGGTGATCCACCCACCTCAGCCTCCCAAAGTGCTGGGATTACAGGTGTGAGCCACCACATCCGGCCTTATTTTATTTTTTTGAGGCAGAGTCTCGCTCTGTTGCCCAGGCTGGAGTGCCGTGGCATGATCTCAGCTCACTGCAACCTCCGCCTCCCAGGTTCAAGTGATTCTCCTGCCTCAGCCTCCCGAGTAGCTGAGACTACAGGTGCACAGCACCACGCCTGGCTAATTTTTTGTGTATTTTTAGTAGAGACGGGGTTTCACCATGTTGGCCAGGCTGGTCTCAAACTCCTGACTTCAGGTGATTTGCCCACCTTGGCCTCCCAAAGTGCTGGGATTACAGGCGGGAGCCACCGTGCCTGGTCACCTTCTACCTTCAAATTTAGATGAATGCCAGCAGACTTCTCCTTATATTTGCACTCCATGCCAGCTGTAATTAATTAAATTATTAAGCCATGGTTAATTAATATCACCTCTAAGAGCCAGCTCTGCCTCCTCTTGGAGGAACGATTAAGAGATCCAGCATGACTGCAAACCTCCTGTGATATAAATAAAATGGCTGGGAAGCATCTGTTGGAAATTTTTGGGCCAAATCCAAACATTACCTAGGTTTGAATGACCTTAAGACCCCAATGAGGTGGAGATGGTAGTTTATCCCAATATTTGATCTTCACTGTGTCTTGGGTCCTAGAATTACCCATTTTTAGCTGAGAATCTGGCATTTGGTATAAAGATTACTTTTCCTAGTCTTTCTTATGGCCACATAACTAGCTAGCTGTGGCCATGTTGTTATGTTCTGACCAACAGAATGTAAGCAGAATTATGGTGTGCAATATCCAAGGAATGTCTTTCATGGGAAAGGACATGCCTTTCTTTCTCTCTTCTTTCTTCTTGCTGGGTGGAATGAAGATGTGATGGCTAATGCATGAGCAGTCATCTTGGGCCATGAAGTCAAAGTCTCATGCTTAGGATAGCACAGTGGCACAATAAAAGGAGCTAAAGTCTTTGATATCACAGAGCTGCCATATCAGCCTAGACTCCTTCTATATGATATAGAAATAAATTCCTATTTCTTTAGGTCATTATTATTTGAGGTTTTCTGTCACAAGCAGCCCAAACTAATCCTAAGCATTCAGTAATGAAAACATCTCTAAAGAAACCTTCAAAACTCAAAATAATCAAAGACGAGCTCCCATTAGAATTATAGAGATAAGGGGCATGAAGTCAACCCTGCAAGAGCATTTCTCACAGCTTGGTCAATTCCTGGACACTAGCTCCCTAGCTTGGTCAATTCCTGGACACTTGGAGTATTGGAGCTTTAAAGAAGTAACCAGATAAGATCAGAGTCCTGAGGTGACAGGACACTGACATAAAGTGCTGACTGGAGTTGAAGCCACTTTCTTCTTCCAGAAGTCTGATCCTTGGTGGTCAGGAAGAGGAGGCACAGCACAACCATGTTGGGGAAGCCCTCAGCTGTGCTGTCCTTCTCTGCAAACACACCAAGCCTCCTTCAAAGCTACATATCCCCACTCTTCCAAACTCACCCCTCACTCCCTCTCTCTGCTCCTTCTCCCATCATCTCTGGATGTTGTATTACTGTATTACTGTGTGCAATGAACAGAAAGCCAGTATCACCATCTCTCCAGGGAGCAGAGTTTCCATCCGGGAGAGACAGAGCTTTAGTGCCTCCTATGAGGAATGTGCAGTGCACGATGGGCTTGCCTGGAGGAAGACGTGGCTCAGGTTACAAGGTAGGAAATGAAGCTCATTCCCCTGGGCATCCGAGGTGGGTTGTCAGCTGTGGCAGATGTCAGCAAGAAGGAAAGACACGAACTTGTACACACCCTTCAGCACATGATACCATTTAACATGCAGTCAGAGCCATTTAACATGCAGTCAGAGTTATTATGAGGAGGGAAGGCGTTCTGAACCCCAGGAGGCTGGGTGCTGTCCGTGTGGCCTTGCAGAGTTCACAGATACGCTTAGAACCCCAGTTTGCTCAGTGTTTTGTAAAGCAAAACTCCTGTCTTCAGAATCAGCATCTGGAAGGTGGGAGGAGAGCTGTGTGTTTCAGAATCTCAGCCAGGCTTGGCAATCTCTAGCTTAGAACCTCACCACCCAATGCATTCTGTGGGCCGCAGCATGGGCCTCATCTGGACGTGTGTTTTAAATGCAGAATCTCAGTCCCCACCCAGACCTGTAGTGTTAGGCTGTTCTTGCAATGCAAGAAAGAAATACCTGACAACGGGTAAATTACAAATAAGAGAAGTTTAATTGGCTCACGATTCTGCAAGCTGTATAAGCATGGCACTGGCATCTGCTCGGCTTCTGGGGAGGCCTCAGGGAGCCTTTACTCTTGGTGGATGGTGAAGTGGGAGCAGGCACTTCACATGGGGAGAGCACAAGCAAGGTGAGGGGGAGGAACTACACACTTTTCAGCAACCAGATCTCACCAAAACTCACTATCACCAGGACAGCATCAAGCCATGAGTAACCTACCCTCATGACCCAAACGCCTCCCACCAGGCCCCACCTCCAACATGGAGGATTACAATTCCACACGAGATCTGGGTAGGGACAAATATCCAAACAATATCACCTACTAAATTGGAATCTGCCTGATCCTCAGGTGACTCATAAGTACATTGAAATTTGAGAAAAGCTGGCTCCCATCTGTAATGGCACGACTTCAAGGAGAGTATAATATATTTAGTAGCCATCGTCATAGAACCCAGTCTAAATACTTGCTCTTCATTTGCTTCATTAAAAAAAATAAAGACTTCTTACTATGAGGATTAAAAGTGTTAATGTATAAAAGGCATGGGGCAGTGTGAGAGGTTAATGAATGCCAGCTTTGTTTTTGCTGCTACTACTATGATTATTAGCTGCTATATTCATCAGTCTAGATTTACCAAAACTCAAGAGAACCACTGAGGGATGGGAGTTGCCAATGCTGAGCAAGTCTTTCTACTTGTGACTTTTTTATTCCCAGCCGTTGGCACGACAGAATCCTCCCCAGTGAACAAAGAACTCTTAAAAGGTGGCCTTGGCTGATCCACAAAGGCAAAAGAAAACACGAAGCCCTGGAAGGAAGATCCCTGGGACTCCAGGGTCTGCAACCAAAGAGCTGGCTCGAGCCAACAGCAAGGCCAACCACTTAGCCCCTCAGAAGGAGAGAGGCCTCCAACCCCCATGTCCCCATCCCAGGGGACACAGAGGCACCACCTTCGTGTGAGAGAATAATCAAGGGTATCCCCCAAAACTCCAAAGGCCCCCAAACTCTCTCATTGGCACACATGCACTGCCCGCAGATCACTGTTTAAGGAAAGTGTGCAAACGCTTTCTACATGGCATCAGCTGAAGCTGGACTGCTGGCAGACAGATGGGCAGCTGCAGGATGCAACCATCAATTTGTGTCACTGGAACGTTTGCAAGGAGACAGACCAAATGGGAGAACCAAACCCTCTCTGTTCCCTTTTCCCTCTCTGCCTGCTTCGCTTCTGGTCTTTGTGTGTGTGTGTGTTCGGGGGGTGGGGGATGGGGCCTAGGCTCTGGGTCTCTTCACAAGAAGTCAGGTTCCCCACAGAGCCAAGTTCCCCTCATGTTTAAGTTCCAGGAGAAACCAGTCCATGATCACAATTTCACAGGCAAACACCAGCAACAGCTCAGACACTTGCTCCAGGGTTCCCAGCAATGCTGACTCTGCAGAGAGAAACAGAGAGCAGAAGCCTGGGGTCTCCCATCTTGTCCTCAGGTAATGGCTTTTGTTCCCAGGGTACAATTAAGTCACTGTTCCCTTAGTGTGTGTGTACCGAATACACAATGCCTTCTATTCTCAAGGCCTAAAGAAAACAGGCGTTGGCATGAGGCATCCACATTTTCTTTAATGAACTAAACAGCCCAACCTGAAATTCAAGTGCTAAACTTCCAAGAGCAAACAAAAGGCTCGTGTTCCAGTCCAGTTCACTGAAACCAAGTGACTTTTCTATCAGCCTCAAATCCTGGGGGTGTTTACTTACTTATTCTTCTCTTATCAGCACAGTTAGGGGTCAGTTCCACATGTAAGCAAGGGAAGCAAACTGAGCATACGACACTTCAGATGGGAAGAAAAAAATCTCTGAGACTCTTACTCGACACCCTATGTGTTTCCAAATGGTTTCTCTCCCCTCTCTTCTGTTCCCGAAATCTGGGGAATCAGGCATTGGGAATCAGGCATTTTGAACAGCTGAACAGGCAATTCAATCTTTGGAATGAAATCTTCTAAATCACTGCCATGAATGATGACTCCTTCCTATAAAGAATTCCCTAAGAAGTGCACGTCTGGGTTAAGCCAGGTTTTCACTCCTCAAGCAGTCCCTTGTTTGTAGGTGTCACATAGACTACAGTTCTGCAGAGGAAAACATGTATTATTTACAAGAGGTGCAACTGGCTGTTTGGGTTTTTTTTTTGCATAACAAAATAATGAAAAGAATGGGAAAGCTCCTGTCCCAACCTGGGGGTAATATTCTTCAAGGTAAAGCAAAGTATTTGATGATATAAAAAGAGGCATCTGGCAGATTTACATCAAAGCCATTTTAGGCTGTTATAAAATTAGTTCCCTAAACATAATTTTTCTCTTCTTTGCTAATGGACAACTTCTAGTACCTCTCTGTGTTAATAATTAGACAAAGCTGGAGTCAGAAGTGAAGTTTCTATTAGACACAGAGGCATAAACAGAGTAAGAATGAACTGTGTCTTGTGTACATATGAGAGGGAAAATGAGGTTCAAGAGTCCATAAAAGCTTTAGTAATATTTGATCAGCAGTGTTTGTGCCTTCTTTTTCCTGGACTGCAACTAACATAAATTTTTCTCTTATCAAAGTGATAAAAAAAAAAAAAATAGAAAGTGACTCAGTTATGCAAACTTCAAGATAAGGTGTAAAAGAATCTGATGCAGGAAAAAACACACATTGCTTTTGTCTTATAAGCATTTCTAGCTCATTAAGACTCAGAAACACAAATATAATAAGACCAGAAATAAAATCATGACATTCGGAAGTCTAGAAGTAGTAGTTTACGGTGATTTCATTAATCAGAAAGTAATACCTAAAACTTTACTTACCAATTTAGTGAAAGTTGTTTTCTGAAGTCTTAAAAATAAAGGAAGAGGACAAATAGTTCTCAGCCTTGCATTTATAGCTGTTTGGCACCACTTCTATAAACCACCATTCCAGCCAAGGAACTTAACACAAGATTAATGGACTGGAAGACCTCTAGTAGGGAAAGCCTGGGTTTAACCAAAAGGCACTGCTACACACCCGGATGCATCCGCGTTGACACTGACAGGACCCAGTTCTGCACCCACTTCCTCTGAAAAACATGGCCTATCAGCCTGAATTCTCCAGCAGTGAGAATTTAGGTGATCACACGTTTTGAGCCTAAACTGACATCCATTTCAAAAAATCGATTTCCCATTCAACTGCTTGTCAAAAGTAGGACACTAACGTATTTATAGGTATTAATTGCAAATAATGAAATAACCTATCTGTGTATTTCTATACGGGCACCTGCAATGAAGCGCGTAAGTCAACGATCACCTGAGTCTCACTGGAGGTAGAGCTTTTAAAAATACAGGTTCCTGGGCTCGTCCTTGAACTCTGGATTCAGTCCATGGGGCAAAGCCCAGCAATCTGCATTTTAACGAGCTCCTGGGTGCTTCTGATGCACAGTGAAGTCTAAAATTCACAGACTGGAGTAGTAATTCTCAACCATCGTCAGTGGGGGAGCTGTTGAAAGTCCAGATGCCCTCACCAGACTCCACACCAATTAAGTCCTAATCTCTGAGGCTGAGCCCAAGTACAGGCAGTGTTTAAAGTTCAGAGGGATTCCCCAAGCAGCCAAGGCTGAGAGCCACTGAGGTTAATGCAAAGGGATGCTGCTTATTAAAAAAACCACAGGTGACCTGGCGAATTTCCTCTATCAAGAGAATCTGCCTCGCCCACACCTCCAGTATTTTTTAATCACTCCTCCTAAGTAAGCTGGATTGTGTATTCCTCTAAAATTCCTTTCTCAGTATAAAGTCTGCTCATCACATCAGACTACCACACATCTGAGGACAAGAAATGAGTTCTTTACTGTGGAGAGCTCTCCTTTCCCACCCAGGAAGTAAATGATCAAGGCCTGCAATTTGGAGGTGGACCAGTTTTGCAACAGCCCCAATACTATATGGCTCAGATACCCATTACCCACTCTGCAAGGATTTTTAGAAAATGATTTGTAATAACTTGGGTGCATCACACAAAGTACATGTGACAGACTTCCCCTTCCATATCCTAGTGGGTTGTCACCTTGTGCAGAGAGGATGGAGGAGGCACAGTCAGGCTGCAAGGTGACGCCACCCACACTGCATCCCACCTTCCCACTCTCTTTAGCCAACATTCCTTGAAGCTGGGGGACCCGGAGCAGGCACAAGAAGATGCCTCCATGAAAAAACATCTCCCCCACAGACTGCATTAATTAGAAGCTAAACTGCTTCAACAAAACTCTTTTCAAATGCAAGTACCATCAAAAGAAGGCTATTCACCAAGGAGTGTTGCTTTAATCCACTGATCACAACTGGAGTGTTGTGTGGGATGGTGTCTGTTTGATCCAGAGCAATGGGCACAGTGTTTTGAAAAGAAGTGAATCCACTGTCAATATTTTAAAACTCTGATTCCTAGCAATGCATGAAGACTTGGAAGAGCTGGCAGCGTTGGCCCATGGCCTGCAGGCAGTCAGTGCCCACTGCATAGCGACTGCCCCTTCAGATGGCCCCATGCGCTCCAGCTGGACACACGCCCGCAGCTCCCTAGTGCCTTATGCCTGGGCAGCTTCACTCCTCCTCACTGCTGTCTGCAGAGCCAACTCTTCTTTCATCAGTAACTCACCCTAAAGGGGCAGAGCTGGTGACAGCTTTGTAATCACAGTTTTGGTCTTCTACTCATTTAGCCATGAGACCTTGGACAGTCTTCTTGGAGCCTTAGTTTCCTTAGCATTACTATTTCAACTGAATAGTGGCAGCCTTTTTGCAGTGTCTATAAATATTAAAAGAAACTGAAAGTGAACACGAAAGCATTTGGGAATGATGGAGCAGTATGCCCATGGAAACGATCACTAGCCAATCCATTCAACACAGCAACTCAGAACCCGTGAGTCATGCTTGGGAGGGACGCCATGGAGGGAGGTCCGGTGGGGTGGGGCTCACAGACTCATTCAGAGGCAATCTGAGGAATCCAGGTGGTAGCCCTATGAGTGCAACGACTCCATCTCCAGCACTGAGAAAAGCTTAACCCTAACGAGGGCTCCTACCATGGCAAACGTGCCAGTGGAAACCAAGAGGCTACAAGTTCTTGAATTCAAATGAAGAGGCTACAAAAAGCATCCTCACAACCGAGCCTAATTCCCTGGCTACTTCCAGTCTGACCCTGCATCTCCAATTGTGACCGAGGTCTACTGATTCACACCTGGTCTTTCTCTAACAGGAAGAAACACAGGAGGATGGAAAGACATAGAGGGGGGAGAAGACAGTCACTTATTTCTTCCCCACGCCCCATTCCTTTCCCTACCCCCATTCCCCCACAGCCTGTATCTCCTCTCCCTATATTATCAGTTTAGTAGGATATTTGCATTTTGGCAGGACTTCCCTTTTCCAGGGCCTATCAGCTGAGTCGAGGAGACAGCAGATGGCCTGCTACACAGCTCATTTGAGTACATATTCGAGACAATAATCAGCTACAGATTCACTTGGCACCAGCCACCACGGGAGGAGAGGCCAAGCATTTCTAAAGTCCACCACGTTCCCATGACTTTGCCTTCACTTGCTTTGCCAATAGAAAGAGAATATTTTAATCTCACAGTAATTTGTTTTGGAAGGAACTCTAGATTTCACGAGCAGTCCATCTATATCTTCAGATGAACTGCCAACGTGAATTCTGCGGAGCTTCTCTGTGCATTAGCAACCCTTCATTAATGAGCTTTCTTGCTATTTTTCTTTGCAACCAGGCACCTGAATGTATAGGTATTAGTTCATGCTCTTTCCATAGTGATTGCAAGGAGGGACCGGCCAAAACCCCCTGTATGCTGTGATAAATTTCTGTTTCATCAGTGCAATGATGTGTTCAGATAAAGAAACACGGTTGGCCTGAGATGACCAGCTTGTTAGTGTTTGCTGCTTTCCTTTCATCCTTCCAAGACTCCAACCAACGTGTCCAACCCATCCTTGTTCTTCTCATTCCGAACATCAGTCTACAATTTTGCTTCATTTTGTGTTTATATTTAGTATTTGTCACAATCAGCCAGGTTTGCTCTAGGCTAGTTCTGTAGTCATCACTACTTACATAATTGATTCTCCTCACCTTATTTTTGGTAGATCCTTTAAATAATCTGAGCTTACTTATTTAGAAAATTTCCTTACCAATAACTATTTACCTCCCTCCACTTTTCCTCTTTCATTGGAGCATTTGGGGCATTGCTTAAAGCCTCAATTTTTGGAGGCCCTACTTTGTTGAGTCATATCATCTTGGAGATATATAGATTCTACTTTCCTAAAGAACAAGAATCACTTAATAGTTGACTACCAACTCTATAATGACATAGCTGAGGTGCAGTTCCAAGAACTCTTAATAGAATGCGGAGGGCTGGGTGCAGTGGCTCATGCCTGTAATCCCAGCACTTTGGGAGGCCGAGGCGGGTGGATCACGAGGTCAGAAGATCGAGAGTATCCTGGCTAACATGGTGAAACCCCGTCTCTATTAAAAATACAAAAAAATTAGCCGGGCATGGTGGCGGGCAACTGTAGTCCCAGCTACTCGGGAGGCTGAGGCAGGAGAATGGCATGAACCCGGGAGGCGGAGCTTGCAGTGAGCCAAGATCGTGCCACTGCACTCTAGCCTGAGCCACAGAGCAAGACTCCATCTCAAAAAAAAAAAAAAAAAAAAAAAAAGAATGCTGAGACAGAGAGACAAAAGATTCAAATCTCAGCACTGCCACTAAATGCTGTGTGACCTCAGGCAAGATGCTTAACTTCTCTGGGTCTCAGTTTCATCACTGGCAAAATAAAGGGAATAATGCCTACCTCTCAGGGTTCTTAGAAGAATGAAATGAGATAATACATGTAAAGAGTTTAGCACAGTGCCTGCCATATGGTAAAGATAAGTGTTCATGTACAACTAGGAGTAGTGAGTAGCAATAATAAAAATGATAGTAGCAGTGGAAACAGGATGATAAAAAGAAAGAGTGAAAAAAGGGGAAAAGAACAGTAAATTGAAAACAGTAGGTCTGGGTTCAAGACCAAACCTCAGATTTCAAGAAGTCAGATTTGAGTTCCTCATCATTTTAATTCTCTTCTAGGCAGAAAGAACATCACACATTCAGCCTTCTTTGAAGGTCCAGAAGCTCAGAAGGTAAATTCCCTTCAATCTGTAACCTGAGTTAGTGCCATTCTAGCCATTCTCCTATTAGCCTGCTGCAATGACCTGTAGTGAGGCACTTCACCTCTCCTGGCTTTACTTTCCCCAACTATAAAATAGCGGGCATTGGAAGACATGACCCCTCGAGCTCCTCTGCTTTTGATCCTGAGAGCTGCATCCTCAAGTCAGATGCTGCTCTGGACAGAGCATGGGGTTGTGATTCTTCAGCGTTTTGCTTCAATCCCTCAGAGAAGCTCCCAGAGGCAAACTTGTCTCCCTCTGTTCTGTCTCATGTTTTTCTTTCTCTTTCTCTACAGCCTCGACACTTGTTTTTCATGCTCTCAACTGTTCGCCCTCCAGGCTGCCAGGACCTCTGCAACGTATCCTGGGAGTCACCAAGGAGCTGCGGTGGTGCTTTCTGGAGCATTCGTGACCTCGGGCCCTTTGAGCTTCTGTGTGAGAAGTCTTTCTGGGAATTTAGGAGCTCAGCAAAATGTGGATAGGGTCTTCCTGGTTTTCACTGTGTTTTCCCAGACACAGTGAAACCCACTTGCCTTCAGCCAAAACCAATGAAGAAATGAAACCACAGGGCTATCAGCTCTTCCTCTTCAGAAATCCAAGAGTCTTTATTGCTTCTACCACATAAGAAAGTTGGAATCAGAATAGCCAGTGGCACTGGCTATGGTTTGAATGTGTCCCCCAAGTTGATGTGTTAGAAATTTAATCCCCAATGCAACAGTGTTAAGAGACGAGACCTTTAAGAGGTGATTAGATCATGAGGGCTCTGCCTCATGAATGAATTAATGCAGCTATTGTGGGAGCTGGTTCCAGATTAAGAGGATGAGTTTACCTTGCTTCATCTCTCTCTCTCTCTTTCTTTTTCTCAATCTCTCTCTCCCTTCCTCCCTCCCTCCCTCTTGCTCCTTCCTCCTCTCTCTCTCTCTCTCTCTCTCTCCCCCCCTCCCTCCCTCCCCATCCTTCTTGCCTTCTGCCATGAAATAACACAGTAGGAAGGCCATAACCAGATGCTGGTGACATGGTCTTGGACCTCCCAGCCTCCAGCACCATATGCAAAATAAACTTCTATTGTTCATAAATTACCCATTCTCAGGTACTCTGTTAGAGCAGGAAAAAGTGGACTAAGACAGAAACCCTCATTTCCCAGATAACAAAAATGAGCCCTAAGTGGTGAGTCATTTGTCACATGTCTCAGTGAATGGGACAGCCAGGACTGGTCAGCCATACCCCCTGACTCCCAGCACAGTGCTCATGATCACATAGTAGTTATTCTCTATGCCTTGTCACCCAATAACCCACCAAGCCTACTGTGTGCCAGGATCTGAGTCAGGGCCCAAGAGCCAGTAGAGAGAAAATAGACTCTTTTCCTACAGAGGTCAGCATCAGACTAAACTGTAAACAAATCAGCAGCGTGCAATGTAGAAAGTAAAGTGCCAGTAACAGAGATGTGTATGGAGGGCACCAGAGGGAATTCGGAGAAGCACCTGGGTTTTGAAGACAGGAAAAAGAAGCTCCAAGGAGGAAAACGGGAGACGGGCATCCTAAACTAAATAAAGAACATATCCAGGCAGGGCGCGGTGGCTCACGCTTGTAATCCCAGCACTTTGGGAGGCCGAGGCGGGCGGATCACGAGGTCAGGAGATCGAGACCACGGTGAAACCCTGTCTCTACTAAAAATACAAAAAAATTAGCCGGGCGTGGTGGCGGGCGCCTGTAGTCCCAGCTACTCGGAGAGGCTGAGGCAGGAGAATGGCGCGAACCCGGAAGGCAGAGCTTGCAGTGAGCCGAGATTGCGCCACTGCACTCCAGCCTGGGTGACAGAGCGAGACTCCGTCTCAAAAAAAAAAAAATAAAATAAAATAAAGAACATATCCAAAATGGTGCCAAAAACTATGCCATTGTGGCAAGAAGGTCTGTGCGGCTGTCACAGAGGGCATGAGCAGGGAATGGACACCGATCAACCACTGGGCACAAACACACCACTCCAACCTTAGAGGCCCAAACGGCAATCATTCACATGCTCACAACTCTGTGGGTTGCAACATGGGCTGGGCTCAGCTGGACAGGTCATCTCCTCCTCCTGGTGCTGGCTAGGCTCAGCCATGCGTCTGCAGTCTGAGAGGCGGGCGGTAGGAGGTGCTGGCTGCTGGGCTGACAGCCTCACCTGAACATCTGGTGGTGTGTGCTGGCTGATGGCTGGGCCTCTCACTTCACATGGCCTCTCATCCTCCAGGAGGCTTGACAGAGCATCTTTACATAACAGCAAAGTGTCCCACAAGAGCAAGTTCTAACCTTGGACATCACACATGTCTCTCTGCAAGACTCTGCTGGGCAGAGCAAGCCACAAGACCAGCCTCAATTCAGGCAATACAGGGAGTCAAGCCAAGATGCAACAGGGAGGCACAGTTCTCTGAGACCATGAACACTACAACCCACCCCAGAGTGGAAAGAAATAGTGTTAGTGCAGGTGTTCACACTGTATCTTTCAAATGGGAGTGTGAACCCCTTAAATTCAAAAGCATTCAAGGAGCTTAAAAATCATATTCATCTTTGTGCCCTCAATTGCTACTCCCATAATTCTTCCTCATACAGTATGTGTTTAATAAATTTGTGTGGATTGGTTGACTAAATTCTGACAAATGCATGTACTTATAAACTTAGAAATTGGAGTTTACCAGGAAAGAATGCCCAAAGGTACAGTTAATAAAGAACAAAGAGTCTCTTTTGCTTACAAAATGCTTCTAGACAACAGAATAGAAACATGAGCATTTCACAAAGAGGGGCCCAAGATCTGCCCTGAAATTCACCAGTACCAAATCTCTAGGCGGATCATCACCCTCCTTCCATTGTCCAACCTTCACTCCAAATCACATCATTTGTCATGAGGAAAGTAAAAAAGCTTAAGAGGTCAGCACTTGTTTTAGGTTCTATAAAAAAGCTGAGCAAGTCATCATGCCTGGGAAGAATCCTCTTTAAATCATTCCTTAAGTTTAATATACAGCAAATTGTCTTTGCTCTGCAATAGCAGCAGACTTTTGCTTCAATCTGTCTTCCAAATTTGGGCACCTGACATGTTATTATTTGATGAGTTACACCTGGCAAGATTTATTTATTTCCTTCTGGACATTGTGCTTTAAATTAGGCAAAACAGTATGTCAGGTGGTTACATGGACAATCTCAACTTCTTTCAGGTGTAAATAACGTAGAGACTTTCAGTTAGCAAATGACTCAATTCCTAATACTTTTCTACAAAAATATTATATAATTCTCTACTCAAATAACTACTGTGGCATTGACAGTCATCAAATATTTCAGGGTCCTCTCCTTTCAGCATGAGGTAGGAGGACACACCCATGCTTTCACACTGAGTGTGGCCATGTGACTTCTGGCCAATGAAAGTGGGCTCAACTCCTCGTGTTGGTTCTGGACGAAAGCCTCAAGAGTCAGTCCTTAATTTGTGACAGCCTCTTCCTCACCAATGTGACTGCAATTTTCCACACGGTGAAGGCTTCATTAGCTTTGGTCCTGGAGTTATGACACAGGAGGACAAGGCTCCAACTAACTCATGTTCACTATTGGGGTTGTTTGTCACAGTGGCATGACTTTGCCCATCCTAACTCAGTATAACTATGATGAACATATATAGCTCAACTGCTGTGTCTTCGTTCCATCACCTGAACTCCAAGAATAAACACTGAAGACCATCAGGTGGATACAGAACTGCACGAGGCCTGCCCTGCACACCCCCCTTCACTCTCCCCATGAGAATCCCCACATTACTCAGGGCAGCGATGAGTCTCTTCTCCATGCTCTGGGGTGGAGTGAGGGTCCCTGTGGCCCAGTCTGGATGGTGAGAAGTGCGCAGAGCCCCTTGCAGGTAGCTCACAGGGATGCCCATTCAGGGGGCCAGTAAAGCCGGAGTGCACCCACTTTTGCTTCCCTTCCCTTCCCCTTGCTTGAACTCTGGGCATGGTGGATGCAGCTCTGGTTGACACCCTAAGGAGGGGGGCAGAACCCAGGGGAGCCTGGGTCTCCAATGGCACTGAGGAGCTGCCAGGTGAGCACCGTCCACACACAGCCCCACTTCTGGATGAGAAGAAAATGAACCTTTAACTTATGTAAACTGCTGTCTAAGGGGCTTCCATTTCTAGCACCCAAATGCAATGCCTATCAAATTTCCATGGAGCAGGGGACTCCCCCAGGGCAGGTCTGGGGAATTTCTTTATTCAATGGGAAGTTAATGACCCAGAGAAATAAAAAATCAATGAAAGGTTTCATTAGAATAGAAATTCACTCCGGCTAACATATTTGGTGTATTTTTTTTTTCTTTTGAGACGGAGTCTCGCTCTGTCACCCAGGCTGGAGTGCAGTGGCGCGATCTTGGCTCACTGCAAGCTCCGCCTCCTGGGTTCACGCCATTCTCCTGCCTCAGCCTCCCGAGTAGCTGGGACCACAGGCGCCCACCACCACGCCCGGCTAATTTTTTGTATTTTTAGGAGAGACGAGGTTTCACTGTGTTAGCCAGGCTGGTCTCAATCCCCTGACCTCGTGATCCGCCCACCTTGGCCTCCCAAAGTGCTGGGATTACAGGCGTGAGCCACTACGCCCAGCCACATATTTCGTGTATTTTGTAGCAATGATTGGGGAGGGCATAAAGACTCCACTCTTGCTGCCCAAAAGATAGGAAATAAGCACAAACTGCTCCTCATCTAATATATTATTGGTTCAGATATTTTAATTTCATATTTTATTTTGGGGAAAAGGAAGGGAAAGGAAGAAAAACTAAAAGACAAGGGCACTCAAATGTCCACTAATGGATGAACGACTACATGACATGTGATTTGTACACATAATGGAATAGAATGCAGCCTTAAAAAAGGAAGCACATCCTGGCCAGGTGCGGTGGCTCACACTGGTAATCCCAACACTTTGTGAGGCCGAGGCGGGTGGATCACCTGAGGTCAGGAGTTCAAGACCAGCCTGGCCAACATGGTGAAATCCCGTCTCTACTAAAAATACAAAAGTTAGCTGGGCGTGGTGGTGGGTGCCTATAATCTTAGCTACTCGGGAGGCTGAGGTAGGAGAATTGCTTGATCCTGTAAGGCGGAGGTTACAGTCAGCGGAGATCATGCTACTGCACTCCAGTCTGGGTGACAGAGCAAGACTGTCTCAAAAAAAAAAAAAAAAAAGTACATTCTGACACATGTCTCAACATGGATGAACCTCAAGGACATCATGCTAAGTGAAATAAGCAGGTCACAAAAGCATAAATATTGCGTGATTCTACTCATGTGAGGTATCTAAAGTAGTCCAAATCACAGAAACAGAAAGTAGACTTGTATCTGCCAAGGGGTAGGGGAAGGGGGAGTTTGTGTTTAATAGGCACGAAGTTTCAGTTTTGCAAGACGAGAAAGTTCTGGGGAAGTGTCACGCAACAATGTGATATAGCTGACACAACTGAATTGCAGGCTTTAAAATATTTAAATGGTAAATGTAATGTTATGTGATTGTAACCACATATTAAAATAGTTTCAAATAAATTTTAAAGTTCCAAGGGCAGGCTGGGCATGGTGACTCACACCTGTAATCTCAGCACTTTGGGAGGCCAAGGCAGGCAGATCACTTGAGGTCAGGAGTTCTAGACCACTCTGGTCAACATGGAGAAACCCCGTCTCTACTTAAAAAAAATACAAAAATTAGCCAGGTGTGGTGGCATGCGCCGGTAATCCCAGCTACTAGGGAGGCTGAGGCAGGAGAATAGCTTGAACCCAGGAGGCGGAGGTTGCAGTGAGCCGAGATCGAGCCTGGGTGACAGAGCAAGACTCCAACTCAAAAAGAAAAGGAAAAAGATTCAAGGGCAGAGGAGGGAAGAAGAGAGAGGAGTCTTCATAAACCAAGCGGGGGCCGAGGGGGGCCACAAAAGAAGCCGATGGAGGCAGAGGAAGGGCAAGATAGGGGGCATGAAGGATGGGGGCCCTTCTGAGGAGTGGGTATACGAGTCTGGTGACACTGGGTCACTCACTGGGGCAGCAGGCATCAAAGGTCCACACCAGAGTCCTTTCTAACACCTGGGACTATTGTAGACATTGGCCTGCTCACTGGTCTCAGTTCAAAAAGAATCATGGAACAATTCTTGAAGTTCAGAGATTCTCACAGTCTGAGCTGCTTAGTACCTAGGAGGGGCTCAGCAAAGATCTTTCAAATCAAGCAAATGACCAAACAGTGCTAATCAAGTCCAAGGCATCCTACATCCTGCTTTTGAGAGTGTTCTGGGAGGGCCCACAGCTGCAGGGAAAGTCCAGCACGGTAGCTACTAGTCACGGTGCTAGTGAAATTTAACTAAAATGAAAGAATATTAAAAATTTACCTTTTTGGAAACATTAGTCCCATTTCATGTGCTCAACAGTCACATGTGGCTAGTTGTTACCATATTGGGCGGCAAATAACATTCCCATAATTGCAGAAAGGTCTACGCACAGCACTGGTGTAGATGGTACCCTACCCTACCCTACCCTGCCCTGCCCTACTCTACCCTACCCTATCTTGTAATAAAAAGAAGCCTACCTGGGGCATTAGAAACTCTAGAGTACTAGAAATGACACATAACCTCTACCTTAATTTCTTCATTTGTAAAACAAGGATAATATTTCATCTAACTTATAGAGTTAAGTGGATTAAATTAGATAATACACGTCAAGCACAAAATCCCTGTCTCAGAGTACAGGCTCTAGGAATGCCAGCTGTCATTTTGTTGGGGAGAAGGAGGAGATAGCTGGTGCATGCATGTGCACACACACGCATCTGTGATTTCTTACAGAGAGAGACCATGACTTACCCTCCCCTCCCCCAGAGTGGGAACAGTTTTCAACAAATGACTGGAGTGGGTGGTACCTCCCTGGTGCCCCACTGGGTAGAGGTCCTGTGGGCAGGTTCCAGGCAGTCTGGTTTCTCCTTTCCCACCTGCCTAACAGGAGTCCGCCCACATGGAGCATGGGAATCATGCTTTCAGCGTGTGGGAGCCCAAATGGGTAGATGCAGCTCACAGAGCGGGCTCTAACTGAGCCCCCGCGTGGCTACAGCAGGCTGTCCAAGGAATCCAATGAAGCAATGAAGGGGTCCGCAGACAGGAACTACCAGGTCAACAAAAACTCCCTCCAGCACAACCCTTCCCTGTAATGACAAGTAACAAACAGCAGAAACCAAGAGACCAGCTAGCATCGAGGAATTGTTCCTTTTCGTCAAAAGGGACGTTGGTGTGCAATGACCACCTTACAGCTTGTGTATCTGTACTCATACGGCTATGTGTGTGTGTGCATATGTGTACTTATGTATGTGGAGCATATTATTAAGTGATTCTGAGATTCCGTATTCATGGAAGATTTTTAGTTGCAAAGCTTATTCAACTAGATTCCTTCATTCTTTTTCATCTTGCTTTATTTATTCTGTCCTGTTGATCTGTGGGTATATCCTCAGGGGTGCAATGCAGTCCAGTGGGCTGCTCTTGACAAAAGAGCATGATCCATTTTGGTAAGTATCTCCTGGGATGCTTCAGGGAGAGGTGCTGACAGGCCAAGATGCATACCCACTGTGCAGTAACATGCGAGTCCCTAAGAGAGTCCATGACCACCATGTGAAACCAGACAGACCACAAGCTTCTGGCAGCTCTCAAGGGGCTGGCAAGACGACAGGACTGTGACAAGCTAACTGCCCATTACCACACTGGGCAGGACCTTACAATGCTGATGATCAAAATTAAAATGAAAGATTTATTATGGCTGAGCAAGTAAAAGAAGGAAAACATCCAAAAGATTCCAAACTGACTTATCCAACAAGAGACACACCTGGCTAAAGGATTCGGTTTTTGTTTTTTGTTTGTTTGTTTTCAGACGGAGTCTCACTCTGTCGCCCAGGCTGGAGTGCAATGTCATCATCTCAGCTCACTGCAACCTCTGCCTCCCAGGTTCAGGTGATTCTCAAGCCTCAGCCTCTCAAGTAGCTGGGACTACAGGTGCATGCCACTACACCGAGCTGATTTTTGTAATTTTAGTAGAGACACGGTTTCACCATGTTGGCCAGGCTGGTCTCGAACTCCTGAACTCGAGTGATCCGCCCACCTCGGCCTCCCAAAGTGCTGTGATTATAGGCATAAGCCACCGCGCCCTGCCAAGGATTAGGTATTTTTTAAAATCCAATACATTTTTCTTTTAATGGATCACTTCTCAGTGAGTAATGTTTTAACAGGAGGGGGTTCTGTAAGAGATAGAAAAAAAATCTAATGGCTTTGTCCCAAGATCATTTGTCAATAAAAGCTACTGACCATTTAATATTATTTTAAATTCATAATTTCTTAATCGGCATGGTTTTAGAGCTCACAAAAGAGGATGTTTTGAATCACAGAAAGAAAGCTGTATTTTCTTCATGAGATGAATAATCTAATTTGGAAGGACGAGGAAGGCAGTGGATCAAGCGTAGAAAGAACAGGACGGGAAGGTACAGGACAAAGGGTCTCCCCTGACAGGGCCATGGTGGGAAATGAAGATGTGGGTTTCCAGACTCTTCTCAGTTGGATCTGAGCATTCCTCACGGGGCTGCCTGGGTGGATGTGTGGCTGCCAGGTAACACTTGCTTTGAACAAAGGTTCTGAGCCAGAGGTTTGAAAATCACTGGCCTTACAATACCAGACACTGAGCTTCGAGGATGTTGAGGAAGAGCTGCTCCTGCCCACAACACTGCCAAGAGGGAAGGGTGAGGGGAAGGGCCCGGCCGCCTTCCTCTTTTCTGTCCTTTATGAGATATGAATCCCTAGAGGCCAAGGGGAAAGCTGAAGGTCAACTGCCCACCTCCCCCAAGGTTCCTGATAACACATCTCAGAGAAGCTCCTCTCCCACCCACAACTGCAGGGCTGTCTCTTCAGGGAACACACCCAAGGCAGCCCAGGAGGCCTGGCCTGCAAAGGCTCTGCCCAGCAGGCATAACTCATGTCTATTCTCACTCCCTACTAGAAACAAGGACCAAGAAAAGCAATTCCAAACCTCAGGAGAGCATTCCTTCTCCTGAGGGTATGGACTGAGGACCCACACAGGCCTTGGCTGGAATGTTCTCCAGCGAGCTCCTGGAGCGGGAAGTACCACGGCCTTGTACCATGATCACGAGTGAAAGACCTCACCTTTCAGAGACCAAACCCCGCTCTGTGAAAGGGTAGCTGAGGCTACTCCACAGGGTTTCAGCAGGAGACCGCCACCCTCCCCATGCTCTGCCAATCCCCCGCACTCTTCCTGACATCAGCATGATGGTGCCAGACTGTAGCATTCACTGATGTGGCCAGAATACTGACCCATGCGTGGCTTCCCACGACACTGAATAAATTCATGGTTCAAAGACAGCAAATGGAAGCCCCTTTGCCCGTGACGGGCAGCATGCACAGTGGGTACGGGCACACACACATGGGCACCCTCCCCAGCTCTGTGAGCTTTGACAAAGGAAGCTTGGGCAAAGTACCTTGCGTCTCTGCACCTGTTTCCTCCTCCACAAAATCAACATAATACTTGTACCAACCTCACAGCGCTGTTATGAAGATTAAATGAGGTAACACAGGAAAAAGCACTTAGAACAATGCCAGCCCACACAGGTGCTGGGCTGCATAAGTCATTATTAACTACATGTCCACCCAAAATGTTCTTCTATTTTTGGGTCCTGCATCACTGATGAGTTTCAGTGACGGAGATTAGAATACAAAAAAAACATCTCTTCATCTGCCCCTGGGCAGTAATTACCATGGTGGCATTTACTCTTGCTTCTTTCTTCATAATACCTCATTTTCTCATTTGTCTTTTTAGGAATAAAACAGTATCTACTGGCAACACATACTAGTGACTACTTCCATTCCTTTAAATAATAATTTTCCCGTGCAATTGTTTAATCATATTGATGTGGAACTCGCCTACCTTTTAGTTAGCTGGTAATTTTTTAATAGTGTGCTCTTGCATGATTGCATATTTGTTCTTAACAATAAGTTTTAAAGTGCTTCTGGCCACAGTGGCTCACACCTGTAATCTCAGCACTTTGGGAGGCCGAGGTGGGCAGATCACCTGAGGTCGGGAGTTCGAGACCTCAGTTCGAGACCGGCCTGACCAACATGGAGAAACCCTGTCTCTACTAAAAATACAAAATTAGCTGGGTGTGGTGGTGCATGCCTGTAATCCCAGCTACTCGGGAGGCTGAGGCAGGAGAATTGCTTGAACCTGGGAGGCAGAGGTTGCAGTGAGCCGAGATCGCACCATTGCACTCCAGCCTGGGCAACAAGAGCGAAGCTCCATCTCAAAAAAATAAATAAATAAATAAAATAAAGTGCTTCATGATAAATAAATTTCGCTTTGTTTTTTCCATTGTTGTTTGTGTTACTAATACTTCTTGAGGAAGAATATCAGATCACCCCAGGGTGTCATTCTCATCTAGTCCTTGTGTCTGTGACAGAGAAGGAAGAGAAGGCAAAAGGGAGGGCAGATATGTTGCTTAAAAGGTCAAGACAAGGCTTAGCTGGGACCTAATTGTCTGACTTAATGTCTGCTTAAGAACGTGCTGTATTACGGAAATGCCCTAACAGGACAGCTAGATCAGGAACTGGGCTTTCTGGGACCATGAGGTTTAGAAATAAGGAACTTCCTTTGCTGAGAAAAAGGGATGTTATGTAAACTCCCAAGTCCTTAAGTCATAACACTGAGGCTGCCATTGAGGGCAGGGTGATGAGATCTCGGTGCACACCCACACAGCTTTCCCCACCTCTTTGCTCAGGACTCTGAGAGGTCCGTGCAGGGTTCCTGCACGTTCTAGAAAGTTCCTTAGCACTCAGAACCCTCTCCAGAGATCAAGGGGCCTCTACAACTGATGCCATCATTAAATTCTCACTGTAGATTGTGGCAGAGAACTTGCCACCAGAAGGGCTTCCCTTTAATGACCTCCAGGAGAACTGGCTGAAGCCAAGGGCAGAAGCCCTGCCACTCTCAGACCTCCGGTGGGGGTGGGAGAAATGACTACACAGCCTGGGTGGGAGACAGCATCAGCTTCCTCCCTCCCTCCAGAGCAGTCAGGCCGAGGCCAGCTGATGGCGCTTTGCTCATTTGGGTCCAGGTTGCCATGGAGATCAGCGGTCTCCCTAGATGGCTCCTGACTACAGAAGCAACTAGCGCATTACTGCCGAGGGAATCTACATGAGCGCCCTAAGTCCTACTGTGGAGAGGGCCTTCGTGTGGAAGGCTCCTAAGGGTGGTCCTATCCATCTTCCGGCTTGAGTCAAAGACAGAGTTCCAGCATAGTCACTGTTATGTCCAGAGGTAAAAATTCTTTAAACTGAATTTCCTAGATGAAGTAAAGACATTTTTTTTTTAGTATTACATTTTATTTTTACTGCTTCTTCCAGTATTGCACAATCCCATAATTATTGCTACTCAGCTAAAAACATGCCTCGAGGCATTGCAGAAGAGAATAATAATTTTAAAAACTGGAGTCAGCAACACGAACTCTTGAAAGCACTAGTATAAAAGCATTCAAGAAATAACTTCCTCTGGCTTCCTTGGACTTGTTTAAGAGATCACTAATGGCAAAATCAAGTGGAAATTTTAATGGATCAGTAGGTCTTTATGAACTGTAAGTTCCCTAGATGAAAATAAAAATGCTGCCCATGATGTATACCTTAGAACGGGATTGCTGACCTAAGGTCTGGGAACCTGCTAAGACTTTGGGCTTATGCACTGAGTATTTGAGAGCATTTTTCTGAAAAGGGGAGCACAATAGCTCTCAACTACTCTCCAAGGGGGTCCCCCAAATGTTAAATTTAGAGTTTGCTTAGTTGACAGCAGAGTTTCCCGATCTGGTTCCCTTTTGTTGTTCAGTGAACAGGTAAAAACTCAGTGAAAGGCAGACTAGGAATGTTCTCCTGCCTCCCCTTTCTGCCCACAAGCCACATGTCTCATCCTTTTTCTTCCACTTTCTCTCCTTATTGCCCTCATCTGTGGAATATTGAAAATAAATATTGAGGCCAGGCATGATGGCTCACGCCTGTAATCCCAGCACTTTGGGCGGCCCAGGCGGGTGGATCACTTGATGTCAGGATGTCGAGACCAGCCTGGCTAACAGGGCAAAACCCCGTCTCTATCAAAAATACAAAAATTAGCCGGGCGTGGTGGCACACACCTGTGATCCCAGCTACTCAGGAGGCTGAGGCAGGAGAATCGCTTAAACCTGGGAGGTGGAGGTTGCAGTGAGCCAAGATCGCACCGCTGCACACCAGCCTGGGCAACAGACCGAGATTCCATCTCAAAAAAAAAAAAAAAAGAAAGAAAAGAAAAAGAAAATAAATATTGAGCACCCTAAACGCCAGACATAGTGCTCAGGGCTGGGGATACAGGGACAAACAAGACATAGCCCACGTCCTTAAGGGGTGGAGAATCGGATAAAAGAAAAGATCCCATGAATGGTTAACTGAATGCACATACTAATTATCAAGAAGCATATGCACAGGATGATGGCAAAGGCAGAAAGACTGCTGTGTAGATACCAAATATTTCCAATCACCCAACCCCACCCACATGACAGACACAAGTCAAGGAAAAAAATACTCAGGTCTGATGAGTGAGATTTTGCTTGGTTTTCTGCCTAGCTGGCCAGCTGGAACTTAAACATCAACAATGTCAGGACCAGAACAACGTGTCTTCTCAAAAGTAGATTTAAATTCAGAGACAGAAAGTAGAAGGGTAATTGACAGGGGCTAGGAGGAGAAGGAAATGTAGTTAGTATTTAATGGATACACAGTTTCAGCTTGGGATGATGAAAAAGTTCTGGAGATAAATGTTAGTGATGGCTGCAACACAACGTGAATGTTCTTAGTGCCACTGAACTGTGCACTTAAAAATGGTTCAAATGGTAAATATAGCCAGGCTCAATGGCTCACACCTGTAATCCCTGCACTTCGGGAAGCTGTGTGGGAGGATCGCTTGAGGCCTGGAGTTCTAGAACAGCCTGAGCAACACAGAGACCCCATCTCTACTAGAAATCTAAAAAAAAAAAAAAAAAAAAAATTAACTGGGTACAGTGGGGCATGTCTATAGTCCTAGCTACTTGGGAGGCTAAGGCAGGAGGATCACCTAAGCCCAGGAGCTGGAGGTTGCAGTGAGCTATGATTGCACCACTGCACACTAGCCTGGGCGACAGAGCAAGACCTTGTCTCCAAAAAAAAAAAAAAAAAGTACATTTTATAGCACGTGCATTATACAACAATAAAATTATTTTAATTGATTTTTTTTGTCTGTACTTGATAAAACGAGATGCCACCACTGCCTATGTGTGCCCGGGTGCTAGAGAAAATTAGTGTGTGGGCCACAAGTCTCACAGCCCTAATGTACATTAGGTTCTTCCATATTTTCCAGAAAGTGGTGCCCCTGTCACTGTTCAAGCTGGCACACTCCTTCCAGCTGCAGACATCCCTCCCTTGTCCTCTTTGGGATGGGGTCAGCGGGGTTGGGACTGAAGTCCTAGGTACAGAAAGCCCTGGGCTGTGGTGTTCTGGGCAGACCAAGCCTCACACTCCCTCCTGAGGACTTCCTGCCAAACAGTATCCCCTCCCTACTTGCTGGCCTTGCCAGGCTCTGGGCTCCCTACCGGCTCCTGGAAGCTGTGGGACCCCCGGCAGGGCCCTGCCTGGGCTGAGAGGCACAGTCTCATGTTTCCAACACCAGCAGCCTGAAAGGTGAGCCGGCCTCGCAAGGCCTGCTGGCTGGTTTAGAACTTGATCTTGGTTATCACAGGGACTCCTCGCCCTCCAAGCCCCTCTGGCTTACTGGCAGCTGAGATTATTCTAGAGTGTAGTTGTTCATCTAGATTCCAGCTGCCCACGGAGGCATCTGAGACTCGCATCTGCTGCAGGCTAGACTTTCATGTGTCTATCAGCAGCACCTGCCCCTCGGAGATGACAGCACAGGGTGATGCTTATCTTCGGGTCTCTCCTCCTGGGCTCTGCGGTGACTCTCTCCGGCTTGGTTACAGCTTCTCCACGTCGCTGTATCAGCACCTGCACTGCCCTGAGAGAGTTCATGGGCCCCTCACCTTCCCTTGAGGATGAAGGAGGATGCGGCTCTGGGCCAGCTCCCAACTCCCACCATGGGCCCACGATGGGTCCCTGGGTCCCTTCTCTCGCCCTTATCCTCAAAAGCAGCTGCTGTCCTGTCCTTCATCCACTGTTGCTACTGTCCTGGGAACAGGACCATCTCCCCAGCTCCCCACTTCCTTACTGGTCCAGGTGACCGGATCTTAGTCTTTAAGGACTTCATCACCAACCTCAAAGGGAAACCAACAGATTGGCTTAAAATCTAAATTAACAGGCTGGGCACAGTGACTCACACCTATAATGCCAGCACTTTGGGAGGCCAAGGTGGGTGGATCATAATGAGAGGTGACAGCATGCTGGCAGTCCTCACAGCCCTCGCTCGCTCTCGGCGCCTCCTCTGCCTGGGCTCCCACTTTGGCGGCACTTGAGGAGCCCTTCAGTCCACTGCTGCACTGTGGGAGCCCCTTTCTGGGCTGGCCAAGGCGGGAGCCGGCTCCCTCGGCTTGCGGGGAGGTGTGGAGGGAGAGGCGCGAGCGGGAACCGGGGCTTGCGGGCCAGCTGGAGTTCCGGGTGGGCGTGGGCTTGGCAGGCCCCCCTACTCGGAGCAGCCGGCCGACCCTGCCGGCCCCGGGCAATGAGGGGCTTGGCACCCGGGCCGGCGGCTGCGGAGGGTGTACTGGGTCTCCCAGCAGTGCCAGCCTACCAGCGCTGCGCTTGATTTCTCACCGGACCTTACCTGCCTTCCTGCAGGGCAGGGCTCGGGACCTGCAGCCCGCTTTGCCTGAGCCTCCCACCCCCTCCATGGGCTCCTGTGCGGCCCGAGCCTCCCCGACGAGCGCTACCCCCTGCTCCACAGCTCCCAGTCCCATCAACCACCCAAGGCTGAGGAGTGCGAGCAAACGGTGCAGGACTGGCAGGCAGCTCCACCTGCAGCCCGGGTGCGGGATCCACTGGGTGAAGCCAGCTGGGCTCCTGAGTCTGGTGGAGATGTGGAGAACCTTTATGTCTAGCTCAGGGATTGTAAATACACCAATCAGCACCCTGTGTCTAGCTCGAGGTTTGTGAATGCACCAATCGACACTGTATCTAGCTGCTCTGGTGGGGCCTTGGAGAACCTTCATGTTTAGCTCAGGGATTGTGAATGCACCAATCGGCACTCTGTATCTAGCTCAAGGTTTGTGGACACACCAATCAGCACCCTGTGTCTAGCTCAGGGTTTGTGAATGCACCAATCGACACTCTGTGTCTAGCTGCTCTGGTGGGGCCTTGGAGAGCCTTTGTGTGGATACTCCGTATCTAACTGATCTGATGGGAACGTGGAGAACCTTTATGTCCAGCTCAGGGATTGTAAACGCACCAATCAGCACCCTGTCAAAACAGACCACTGGGCTCTACCAATCAGCAGGACGTGGGTGGGGCCACATAAGAGAATAAAAGCAGGCTGCCCCAGCCAGCAGTGGCAAGCCACTCGGGTCCCCTTCCACATTGTGGAAGCTTTGTTCTTTTGCTGTTTGCAGTAGATCTTGCTACTGCTTACTCTTTGGGTCCACGCTGCTTTTATGAGCTGTAACACTCACGGCGAAAGTCTGCAGCTTCACTCCTAAGCCAGTGAGACCACGAACCCACCAGAAGGAAGAAACTCCGAACACATCCGAACATCGAAAGGAACAAACAACTTCAGAGGCGCCACCTTAAGGGCTGTAACACTCACCATGAGGGTCCGCGGCGTCATTCTTGAAGTCAGTGAGACCAAGAATCCACCAATTCTGGACACAATAAGGTCAGGAGTTCGAGACCAGCCTGGCCAACATGGTGAAACCCCATCTCTACTAAAAATACAAAAATTAGCCAGGCATGGTGATGGGCGCCTGTAATCCCAGCTACTCAGGAGACTGAGGCAGGAGAATCACTTGAACCCAGGAGGCGGAGGTTGCAGTGAGCCGAGATCGCACCACTGCACTCCAGCCTGAGCGACAGAGCGAGACTCCGTCTCAAAAAAAAAAAAAAAATCCAAATTAATAGACGTGATGATGTTGCCCAGTTTTAAGAAGCAGGATCTGTGGTTTGTAGCTGCTGTCTCCACCGCACTGAAGCGGCACTGGGGAAGAGCTGTCCTGGCTGCTGCCCAAGGTGGGGGGACCCACCAGCTGGGCCTTCTGCCTTCAGGGGACCATCCTTCCACATCTGTCCCCAGGTTAGCACCCTCCCCAGGGTCAGAGTATGTATCCAAGAGAAATAAAAGCACATATCCACAGAAACACTTGTGCAAAAATGTTCCTAGCAGCTTTATTCACGACAACCAAAAATGGCGTCCATCAGCAAGCATGGCTTGCTACAGCTTGGCTTAGCTGTAGTCCATTTCTACAATGGAGCACTACTTGGCAGTAACAGCAAACCACTGGTACGTAAAACAACCCAGGTGCTGGTGTCATAGGTTGAATTATGACCCCCTCAAGTTTGTATACTGACGTCCTAACCCCCAGTACCTTATTCGTAAGGTAGCTTTATTTAGAAATACAGTCATTGTAGATGTCATTAGTTAAGAAGAGGTCATCTTGCAGCAAGTTGCACTCCCAATTCAATATGATGGGTGTCCTTAGGAGGACCATAGGTCCTTAGGGGGAAATTTGGACATAGAGAAGCAGAATGCCGTGTGCAGACTGGAATTATGCTGCCACAAGGCAAAGAACTTCCAGGAACTAGCAGAGAAGCCTGGAACACATTCTAAATGACACCTTGATCTTGGACTTCCAGCTTCCCAAACTGTGAGGTAATAAATTTCTCTTGTTTGAACTACGCAGTCTGTGGTATTTTGTTACGACAGCCCTAGCACACTAATGTGGCTGGCAACAGAAGTCTTTTTTTTTTTTTGAGACAGAGTCTCGCTCTGTCGCCCGGGCTGGAGTGCAGTGGCGCAATCTCGGCTCACTGCAAGCTCCGCCTCCCGGGTTCACGCCATTCTCCTGCCTCAGCCTCCGAGTAGCTGGGACTACAGGCGCCCGCCACCGCGCCCGGCTAATTTTTTGTATTTTTTAGTAGAGACGGGGTTTCACCGTGGTCTCGATCTCCTGACCTCGTGATCTGCCCGCCTCGGCCTCCCAAAGTGCTGGGATTACAAGCGTGAGCCACCGCGCCCGGCCAACAGAAGTCTTACACAAAATAATAAACACACTCTAGGATCTCATCTACATGAAGTTCTTGAACAGGTTAAACGAACCTATGGTGAAAAAATCAGAACACTGGTTTCCTTTGGAGGGATGGGGGTGGGAATGATTGAGAAGGGGCAAGAGAGAACTCTCTAGGGTGATGGTTAATGTTTTGTGATTATCCTGACAGGGGTTCAGGTTACACAGGGAATGCAACTGTCAAATCTCATCAAAGGACATGCTTAGGACTTCTGCATTTCACCACATATAAACTTTACTCAACACAGAGAAAACCAGCAACAAGTACCAAGCTCTAGGAAATGACACCCATGACGAAGTCTTCAAAGGGTGAGGTATACAGACACCTGCAACTTACTTTGAAATGCATAAAGTAATGAAGATGGTGTGATAGAGGGAAATATAAAAAAAATGTTCATTGTGGATCTGGGTAACAGACACATGGGTATTCATGATACTTTTTTTCCCCCACTTTTCCATATATTTGAAATTTTTCATAACAAAATGTGGAAAAACATTAACACTGATCATGGTTTCTTTCAGTGCTCTGCTACGAGTTGTACAAGTGCATTGCTGAGGCTCTAGAAGGCACGTCATAAAAGCAATGTAAAAGGAGGGGCGAGGGGACATTATTTTGTGCTGAGATGTGTACTGTTTGTGATGAGAAGTGTTCTTCACTCTACATTCTTTGTAAAACTAATTTAAATTGTGTGAAACGCCTAATTAAAACAGAGTAAGGTTTGGGTGATACTAAGAATTTTTTCGTCATTTCAGAGACAGTGAGGATAACCCAAACCAACAAACTACATTAGAATGAAATCCCCAGCAATCTCGTTACAATATAACCCCCCCATATAAATCATTCTATTATAAAGATACATGCATGGGTATGTTCACTGCAGCACTATTCACAATAGCAAAGACATGGAATCAACCCAAATGCCCATCAATGATAGACTGGATAAAGAAAATGTGGTACATATACATCATGGAATACTATGTAGCCATAAAAAGGAATGAGATCATGTCCTCCGCAGGGACATGGATGGAGCTGGAGGCCATTATCCTCAGCAAACTAACGCAGGAACAGAAAACCAAACACTGCATGTTCTCACTTATAAGTGGGAGCTGAGCAATGAGGACACATGGACACACAGAGGGAAACAACACACACTGGGGCCTGTTCAGGGGGATGCTGGGGCCTGTTGGGGGGATGCAGGGAGGGAGAGCATCAGGAAGAATAGCTAATGGCTACTGGGTTAATACCTAGGTGATGGGATGATCGTGCAGCGAACCACCATGGCACACATTTACCTATGTAACAAACCTGTACATCCTGCTAATGCACTCCTGAACTTAAAATAAAAGTTAAAGGCCAAGAAAAAAAAAAAAAAGGAATGAAATCTACTCAGTGGGTGATGAACTACCAAAAGATGCATTCTTTACAACCTACTGTGGAGGGTGGATTTTGTCCATAGCCCCACAAAACAGAACCAGACCCTGAAACATACACAGGAAGACTTGGCTGAGAACCTCAGGTACAGTGCAAGGCAAATCTTCAGTGCACACTCACCAGGAGCAACATCAGTACTGTGTTCCCAAGACAGTAGCCAAATCCATGGAACACTGGCTCAGAAATGGTTATCCCAAAGAAAAGATTTACAAAATAATAAGAGTGCCATGCTTTCCTCTTTGAGTGAGGGAAGAAACTCTGAACACAAAATTTAGTGGTTGTTGGGGAATCCAGTGTTTCGGCATGAGCTTAAAGAAAAGAGTATCAATCAATTCCACTTTTCAATAACCAAATGTTTTTTATTGATTACGTTACCAAGCTTATATATTGCAAGAGAACAGACCCAGGAACAGGAGAAATGTAGTCCACAAAGTGGTGAAAGAGATAAAATATAGGAGAGAATCATCATTCCCATTTTACAGATGGTGATACTGAGGTTCAGTGTTCCACGTCACATAGCTATTTATGGGGAAAACCAGGGGTCTAACCCAGGCCTTCTGACTTTGGCCCTGGTGAGAAAAAAAGATTGATGTTTAGGAAACAGCTTTGCCCCTCCAAGCCAAGGGGGCCTTGCGAAAGGTGATGGTGAAGCACACAGCCTCTGCCGCCAAGCTGGAGAGTGAATCCTGATTTGCTGGCTGTGTGACCTCAGGCAAGCCTTACTCTTTGTGCTGCATTATTGTTGCTTAGAGAAGGTAGCATAACAATGTTCATCTGACGGAAGCCCCAGTGAAGTGCTTAGAAAAATGCCCGGCCCTGTACATGCCGACCGAATCCAGACCAGTGCTGGTCAGCACTTCCGCCACCAACTGGGAGAGGTAGGTGACTCATTTTATGTGTCAACCTGACTGGGCCCTGGACACAGATATGTGGCCAAACGTTATTCTAGATGTTTCCGTGAAGGTACATTTACCAGGAGAGTAACATCTAAATCAGCACACTCTGAGTAAAGCCAACTGCTCTCCCTAATGGGGGTGTGTGGGATCATCCAATCAGCTGAAGGCCTTCAGTAGAAAGAGACCAACCTTCCCCAGGAAGAGGGGATTCTGCCAGCAGACGGCCTTCAGAGTCCAGACGCGGCATCAACTCCTCCCCAGTCTCCACCCTGCACCCCCACCCCTAACCCGGACTACCCCAGCAAATTCTGGACTTGCCACCCTCCACAATCACAGAAGCCAATTCCTTAAAATCAATCCCCTCCTACACACACACACACACACACACTCTCTCTCTCTCTCTTCACACACACATATGGTTCTGTTTCTCTGGAGAACCCTAATACATGTAGCTATTTAAATTAATCTTAAATTAACTAAAGTCCACAAAAATTAAAAATGCAGTTCCTCAGTCTTACTATCTGAGTGCTCAGTAGCTACATGTAGGTAGGGGCTACTGTACTGTTCAGCAGATACAGCACATTTCCACCACTATGCAAAGGTCTTTTGAACCGTGTTGATCTAGAGAAGGAAATGCATCTTTTCTCTGGAAGCCAGTAACAAGTTTGCGAAGACAACGGAGGAGTTCTTGGCATTATCATCATCATCATCATCATTAATCCAACATCAGGATTTTATTGATTATTTTTACATCAAATTATTATTATTACTACTATATTGGGTTTCCAAAGCCGCCTATAATTTTTTTGTTTTTTGGGACAGGGTCTGGCTCTGTCACCCAGGCTGGGGTGCAGTGGTGTGGTCTTGGCTCACTGCAACCTCCACTTCTCAGGCTTAAAGCATCCTCCCACCTCGGCCTCCTGAGCAGCTGGGACTATAGGCACATGCCAACACACCTGGCTAATTTTTGTGTATTTTGTAGAGATGGGGTTTCTGGCCCAGGCTGATTTTGAACTCCTGAACTCAAGAGATCCACCCACCTCAGCCTCCCAAAGTGCTGGGACAACAGGCATGAGTCACTGCACCAGGCTAATTTTTTTTTTTTCTTTATAAAGGTAATATGGAATGCAGATTGCTCTAGGCAGTGCAGCCTCTTCTAACCTCATCAGAGTCCTCTGTTAAAAGAACGGGTAGGGAAAACAAAGAGATGAGATGGAAAGGAGGGAGAATGGAATACAAGAGAGAAAAGAGAGCTGGGTAGAAAGAGGATGGGGAAAGACAGAGAAAGTCTCATTCGTCTTGTCACCCAAAGCCAACATGCTGTCTCTGGATTGATTCCACATCTCTGTTTTCTGCATGTTTGATGCTTTAGCATTGAGGCCTTGTTGACCCTCGAGGCACTGCCCCTCCCAGAACTAGCGGATTCTTAGAAACTGTAAACTCACCTGCACATCTTTGCTATGCAAACCAACCAATCCACAGCTCAGACCACCCACCCCTACCTCCTATGGGCCAGAATTCTGCCTTAACCAATCAAGGGTCAGATGCCAGGCAACCAGGGACAGTATCTACCTCCCAGAGCCTGCTGAAATTCCCCTAACTAGCCAGCCCTAAATCCTGTCCATTCCTTTCTGCAGAAACCACAGTAGAGGCTCTTGCCCTCGTTTTCCGCTCACTCCCATTGCCTCCTGACAGATCCTGCTGCTTCTCAGGGCGGACTTGCATCGCATGGGATGCTCCTCCTCTTGGGAACTGTGAGATCTTTTCATTGGCGGCCATCTCCCAGATCTGTAAGCTTCACCATGTCTGAATAAAACCTACACTTTAAAATGGTTTTGCTCCACCACCACCCAGTCTCACCACAGGAAAGCTCAAGTTTATTTAACTGAAAATCAACTTCCCAGCCAAGGAGCCGGCTGGACTCTATGACTCAACCCTCTATGCTATGGGAAGTACTGAGAATCTGTAAGTACTGCAAAAACAAAAACAAAAAAATCCTCTTCTTTTACACTTTCTGAGGATGCAACAAAATGGTCTTACAGAATCATGAGCAATCACTGAAATATAGCGTCTTATGGAACTGATGAGACAATCAGATGAACCCCTTTATTTTAAAGCTGAAATGCAGCTGGGTGTGATGGCTCATGCCTGTAATCCCAGCACTTTGGGAGGCTGAGGCGGGTGGATCACCTGAGGTCAGGAGTTGGAGACCAGCCTGACAAACATGGTGAAACCCCATCTCTACTAAAAATACAAAATTAGCCAGGTGTGGTGGTACATGCCTGTAATCCCAGCTACTTGGGAGGCTGAGACAGGAGAATCGCTGGAACCCGGGAGGCAGAAGTTGTAGTGAGCCAAGATCCTGCTATTGCACTCCAGCCTGGGTGACAAGAGCAAAAACTCCATCTCAAAAAAAGATTTTTTTAAGCTTAAATGCCTCACCCAGGCTCACCAGCCGAGTCAAGGCTAAACATTCTGACTGATGCCTGTCTACTTTGCCTATTTTCTTCTAGTACCTTCCACGTTCGCCTAAAATTGAAAGAAACTAATGAATTAGAGTTCTTGCTCGTGGTCTACTGATCCTCTAGTATTATGTATATTTTAATTAAAGCAGCCATTACAATCTCTTCATCCCAAGTAACTGCCAGAGCTGAGATTATTAACAACAGTTTAGCTGTTGGTTCAGGAACCCTTTCTAAAGCTCATTAAGCACTTCCTAACACTGCACCCGGGAGCCTGGTCTGCAAGGAGCAT
Organism: Symphalangus syndactylus; assembly: GCF_028878055.3. Classification (NCBI taxonomy): domain Eukaryota; kingdom Metazoa; phylum Chordata; class Mammalia; order Primates; family Hylobatidae; genus Symphalangus; species Symphalangus syndactylus. Next base: position 56,852,498 of record NC_072425.2, read on the forward strand.
TGGGGAGACCAGTCAAGTGGAGGCCTCGGATTTTCTGAATAAAAGGTGTTAAGCACTTTGGCAGCTGGTCTCACAGCCTCTGCTCTTCAGGAGTTTTGTACTTGCTGCAAAGTGCAGGGATAGCTGATGATAATCTTCCAGATAGGAAGGCAAATTTGAAAAGCCATCCATCAAATTCTGAAAGTAACCTAGAGTGTGTGAGGACAACCACCAACGGTACTGAAGATGGGCTTGTCCTCAGGTCCAGAGTGGCCTTGTCTGTGAGAGGCTGGGGACTGGGCTGCAAGGGTGCATGGAAGCTGAGCTGTGTCACTACCTCACCTTGCGGGGGTAGGGAACGGGACCAAATTAAAATCTTCATTGTTCAATTTCACCCTCTGGCAAAACGTCTTTCTTCCTGCATTTTGGGTACTCGTAGGAAAATTAGCTTTATGCCTGTCTTAAACACGCCTTTTAAAATGATCGTTTTCCAGCTGTCCCTTGTTCCCAGTTTGAAGTCTTACATGCATAATCCATCTCACCAGTAAGGGCCCGAGAAAAAGGACTGTCTGTAGGGACTACCCAAAGCCAGCTATTAAAAATAAATGTTACAGCCACTAAAAATATCACAAAAATAATAATTTTCAGAAAGCTGCATATTGTGTTTGGAAGGAACATTAGAAAAATTTTCTGGTGTATGTGTATACTTATATGCATATTTATATGTACATACATTAATGTACACAAGTGTGTATGCATGCATACACACATACATACACATTCAGATATATTCTCATGTACTATATATTCTTCACCATATCTATAAAATTTTTCCCTGTTCATACATGCAATATCTAAAAATGAAAATTTGTCATTGTCAAAAAGCTGTATTAACTAAAACTCATGACAGAGATTTGAGTGAGTGGAGTTATGGGTGATTTTTCTCATGTTTCTAAAATTTAGATAATGAATTATGTTGCTTGTATAATTTGTAAAAGTTAAGCTAACATATTTATATACTTATTCATGTATGAAAATTTGTCATTGTCAGAAAGCACTTATTAACTAAAACTCATGACAGAGATTTCAGTTAGTGCAGTGATGGGTGATTTTTCTCATTTTTCTAAAATTTAGATAATGAATTATGTTGCTTGTATAATTTGTTAAAGTTAAGCTAACATATTTATATACTTATTCATGTGTGTTCCTCTTTTGAAACTTTAACTGAAATAATTTCATAGATTGAATCCCTGCCTTCCAGAGGATTATATATTTACAATTTCTACCTTTATTATTTCAACATGAGTTTGTTTTTAAATATGACAGACTGCTAATTAAGGCCACATGAAATCTTCTGAGTCCTCAATCCTTAAAACTGTAGCATAATACTATAATAAACAAAATCCAAACACACAAGACTACAAAAACAAAAAAGAAAAAACAAAACCCTCTTCTCTTACACTTTTTGAGGATGCAACAAAATGGTTCATCTTACAGAACCATAAGAGATCACTCAAACGTAGCAAAGATAATGCATTTAATCTAGATATTTAAAAAGTGAGTCTTTTACATTTTTCCCAAGTTTTTATTACCTTATCCAGCTCACAAACTGTATTGCCAAACAATGTAATGCTTAATAAAGCAACTATTTAGAAAAACCTCAGATAAGGACAAATGATTAATTTGCAGAAGGTTCCATGAAATGAAAAAATAATCCTGAGTCATTTTGGCTGATTGTGTTGTTTTTATTAACTACATAAGAATCCACCTATCTACCTCTTCAGAGAACATTTATTAACAATGTATTTTAAAGAAACTGCACTCTCAAAATGATTCATAGTCATATTCAACTATTATTAGGCCATGGAAACTGTGTGTATGAAAAGCGTTCATTTGTAAGTGATAAGCACTGAGAGAAACTCAGACATAGGCCCATTAAAGAGGCCACTGTAATTTTGTTTTTGTGTGAAGGTCTCCTTCTTGCCTTTTCTCCTCTACTATAAGAGCAATTTTCTTATCAGATCATCTGTTTTAGACATTCTTAAGCAGAACTATCACAGCCCCAACCAAGAATTGTATGTTGTTTTGCACATAAATGTGAAACCTTAAGTAGCATTTTTATACGTTCTTTTAACACTCTCTAACTTGCTCTACACAACATGTCCCATATTTTAAATCCCTACTTGTTAAAATAATTCTTATAAAATGTCCACAAACTTCATTGCAAAAGCAATAAAAATTTGTTTTCTAATGTCACCCATGCAGTCTATATTACGCTAATTAATGGTAAAAAGACATGCTAGCTATGAGCCAAGTTACCAGAACATCTATTTATGATCGTGATGCCATTTCATGCATGTCCATGAACTCTGTCCTGGGGAGCGTGAGGCATGCATGCAGGCATCCCATCGCTGAAGGCCCAGTGAGGGGTTCCATATTGACTCCAAAGCCAGACAGATCTGGGCAATGGCAAAGCCATTAATCTCGGACTCAGACAGACTTGAGTTTCCCCTTCTCACTGGCCATTTGTCTTTAGGCAACTGAGCCACTCAGCCACAGCTTCTTCATCCTTAAAATGGGAATGATCTTTCCTACCTCAGAGGGTTTGGCAAGCCTTCCATAAGTCACTGAGTGAAAGCTAACCAGTACCATAGTTACTTGGTAAACACTGATTTCTCTTACGAAGCAGAGACCATACACAGGAAAAGCCAGCCAGAATCCCTATGGCACAGGGCAGCTCTAGTAAGGTAAGGAATGATGTGCATGCTGGTTACAGTGTCACACTGAAATGCTGACCACAGGGTCAGGGATGCCTGGCCCAGAGCATGCCTTTATTCCTTACTCTCTATGTCACTGTTGGCAAATCCCTCAATTTCCTCAACTGTAAAATGGGCATGATGGCATCAGCCTCTTAGGGCTGTTGTGATGATTCATGAGATGATCTATAAGAAGCAATGCTAAACACTGACACTGTCTGACCTGTCTTCAGTACTCAGGAAATGTTACCTATTATTGTTCATACAGAATTTCCCACCTTAGAAAACTCAGTATTAATCTTTCACTGCCAATCTGGGATTAAATTGAGCTAAATCATTATGAAGTCCTAAAGGTACAGATTAGTAGGAAACTTTGCTGACCCCTAGGAAAAACCCTGTAAGCTATTTTTATCTAAATAAGTCCCTGACTCTTTCTCATCAGAACCCAGGGTTTGTAATTCCTGCTGCTGTCATTAAATTCAGGGTCTAAAACAATCTGCTAATTTCTATTTCTTGAAAAATGTATTTTGATTCTGTGTTGCTATCAACACCACTTTCCAGATGAATGAAGGCACTCTCTGATCTGAGACCCAAACAAGCAGGAAAAGCATAAATATGCATGGCCTATGTAGACATGTGATAGATACAGAACAGGAAAACATGTATCACATTGGGTAACAGCAATGGCTGTACAAGTCACCATAATATTTGTTGCTATATAATACATAAATAGTAGTTCATGAAAACGTATCTTTGAGAAGTTCTACCTCTTCTTAATTGTCTTCAGTTTGAAAATAAGTCTCATATTTCCTCCTCTGCATTTCTTGATTGGTTGACTAGAGTGTTTTTTTCTGAAAGCCACATGATGCTTCTAGTTGGATCTGTCCAACTAAACTACAACAGCCTATAAAGTCTTTCTCCATCTTTTTTGCTTTTTTTTTTTTTTTTTGAGACAGTCTTGCTCTGTTGCCCAAGGTGGAGTGGAATGGCGCCATCTCCGCTCACCGCAACCTTTGCCTCCCTGGTTCAAGCAATTCTCATGCCTCAGCCTCCCGAACAACTTGGATTACAGGCACACACCACCACATCCAGCTAATTTTTTGTATTTTCAGTAGAGACAGGGTTTTGTCATGTTGGCGAGGCTGGTCTCAAACTCCTGGCCTCAAGGGATCTGCCCGCCTCGGCCTCCCAAAGTGCTGGTGTTACAGGTGTGAGCCACCATGCCTGGCCCTCCATTATCCTTTAAAGTGCTGACAGAAGAACCACTTACACTCGGTTTGAACATAAACTACATAGGAACACATAAGCCTTTCCCACCAGTGGAATAAAAGTAGGAACCAATATCCAATGTTTATTAAAAAGATGTTCTATTGAACGTTGCAATTTTGTATTTTCTAAGAATGGTTTTGACAATGTGTACAGAATCAATACTACTACTGTTTGAAGAATCTGAAGTATTTTCATAAAAACGTGATAAAGTACAAGAATGTTCCTGATAATTATTTCAAATTATTTTCATTCCTGCGTGAGGCTTAGATTGGTAAGAAAAACTCAGAACATATTTCTATGGTGTGTATGTCACAGTCCAGATGAACTTGGGGAAAGAGAAAACAGTTCGGTGTGAGTTTGCTAATTCAACAATTATAGGTCAAGTATATGTCAGCCCTAAAAGTTAAAAGATAATTAGATGCAGGTTCCCTTAAGAGACAGGTAAGTGAGCAACCACATTGTGGTATGATGTATATAATAATGGAATTATTTACTGTGGTCACACTGATAAGCCTATTATCAGTTATGATTATTTATCTTGGCAGACTGATTTCACAGCTTTCAGGAAAAGGTTACCTAGTAGTTCCCCTTTACTCACAGGGGATTCATTCCGAAACCCCAGTGGATGCGTCAAACCATGGAAAGTACTGAACACTGTATCTACTATGTTTCTTCCTATATATACATACCTGTGATGAAGTTTAATTTATAAATTAGACATGGTAAGAGATTAACAACAGGCCGGGCATGGCAGCTCATGCCCGTAACCCCAGCACTTTGGGAGGCTGAGGCAAGAGGATTACCTGAGGTTGGGAGTTCGAGACCAGCCTGGCCAACATGGCAAAACCCCGTCTCTACTAAAAATACAAAAATTAGCCAGGCATGGTGGCACATGCCTGTAATCCCAGCTACTCAGGAGGCTGAGGCAGGAGAATCGCTTGGGCGTGGGAGGCGGAGGCTGCAGTGAACCGAGATAGTGCCACTGCACTCCAGCCTGGATGACAGAACGAGACTCTGTCTCAAAAAAAACAAGAGAGAGATTAACAACAATAATCAGTAATAAATACAATTGTAACAATATACTGTAATAAAAGTCATGTGAATGTGGTCTCTCTCTCTCTCAAAGTATCTTCTACCGTATATCTTAGCAACCTCAGTAAATAAGTTTTTTCCTTTCCTTAAGCCGAGAACTTCCACCTCTTCACTTAAAGGAAGCACTTGATGGCTTCTTTTTGGCACATCCGAATTGCCAGCATCACTACTCTTGGGCTTTGGGGCCTTTAAGAAGTAAAATAAGGGTGCCTTGAACACAAGCACTACTAGACTATGACAATTATTGATACGCAGAAGCCCCTGAGTGGCTAACAGGCAGGGAGTGTTGACAGTCAGCGAATATAGACAGACATCGTGAATAGCTGGACAAAGGATGCTTCCAATCTCGGATGGCATGAGACAACAGGAGATTTCATTGCTCTCCTCAGAAAGGTGCAAAATTTGCCCAGGCCCGGTGGCTTATGTCTGTAATCCCAGCACTTTGGGAGACCAAGGTGGGCAGATCACCTGAGGTCCAGGAGTTCAAGACCAGCCTGGCCAACATGGTTAAACCCCATCTCTACTAAAAACACAAAAATTAACTAGATATGGTGGCAGGCCCCCGTAATCCCAGCTACTTGGGAGGCTGAGGCAGGAGAATCGCTTGAACTTGGAAGGCAGAGGTTGCAGTGAGCTGAGATCATACCACTGTACTCCAGCCTGGGTAACACAGAGAGACTCTGTCTCAAAAAAAAAAAAAAAAAAAAGGTGAGAAATTTAAAACTTATAAATTGTGTATTTCTGGAATTTTCCATTTAACATTTTCATATCGAGATTAAATGTGGGTAACTTTAACCTCAGAAAGCGACACCAAGGATAAGAGAGGACTACTGTACTTAGCTTTCACAATCACATAAAACCCATAGGTTAAACCACACATCCGTACATCTTAAACTTCAGTAACTGCTTTAATATAATACAATTCTTATCACTTTCAGACTAAATTTAAGCTAACATACAAAGAGTTTTCATAAAGTCTACCTATATAAGATATATGTAGCATCCATATGTTTATACACATGTAGTATACATATTTTTATATATGTAGGCTTTTATGAAAACTCTTTGTATGTTAGCAATAAAATTAATCCTTAAATTAGTTATAATTTAATTTTATATTTTAAACTATATATGTTTAAATATAAATAAGGTAGATATTTTAAGATATATTTTAAATATATAAAATCCAGTGGGGCTGTTTAGCAGATTTCTTAGTATCCAAACAAACTTACTGTCTAACAAACACAAAGATTCATCACAGCCGATGACATGAAAACACTTAATTTTTAAAACTCAATAAATTTTTTAAAAGCCAATAAATAGTTTATAAAGTTCTAATAATTCATTGCGGTTTTGTAATTTAATTTTTTAAGTTACAAGTAACATTTAATGTCAAGCAGATGAGGTTTTGTTTTTTAATCTGTTACAATTTTCTTTTTCATATGCGGGCAATTCCTGTGGAATCAGCCAACAAGAAAACAGCTCGGCAGAAAGTCACTCCCATAAATACTGGGTCTCACTTATTTCAGTATTTTAAAAGAACTGTTCAAATTTTTGTTCTAACAACCGTCTCAAAGACAAATGAACCGTGTTACTGAAGATTTCAGTGGACTTCAGTTAAAGGCCTTTCAAAGTGAGAAAATAATAGAATCTTAAGGCGAATGGAAGGATATAGCTTTTATGTATATAACATGAGCACAGATCTGCAAAATAATCCAAAATAGACATCTACTCACACTCGGACATCTACAGATATGCTTGGGAAATGACTGAATATTTACAATGACTCTCTTTGGGAGTGGAATTTTTGGTGATTTTTTTTCTTCCCAGTTCCCCACCTCCAATGGCCATTATTACTTTGATAATTAAAGGGAAAAATCTTTCTTTAAGAATAAATGGACTCCAAGAGGGCAAACCCCCCAAGTCATTCTTTAGTGCCATTATTTGGCTCAATTATTAGACTATATATACTTCAGTGGGAAATTAACATCTTAAATTTTCTCTGAAAAGATTCCACAACTATTGTCTTGGTGAATTCATTTAAACAATGACATTGAGATTGTAGCTTTAACTTTAATTAGAATCCTTTTGACCTTAAAGTAAAAATGGGAAGATACTGAAGTCTTCAAGCCATCTGCTGAGTTACAAAGCATTTCGGGCCAGTAAAACAACTGTTAATTCCTAAGGGATTTTAGATAAAAAGCTGGCAGCCACTACTTTTGTAAATAAGAGCACATTGTGACTCCTCTAAATCCCCAGCTTGCCTCGGCCCCTGCTATCTGATGTTTATAGCTTTAGGGGCTTGATTTTAGGAGGATACACCTTCCTGGGCCTCAGAACCAATCTGGTCCTTACCAAGATTTTCTTCTAACTTCACAGCTGCACACTTCATACCATCTGCTGCTTCCAGAAATCCTTCTCCATTAAGAACAGATGATAAGAAATGCATCCTCCCTGGCATTCTCCAATGCTCCTGCAGACACACTAATGCGCACACACAGATCACATCATATATGCCACATACATATATCTACACTTACCATGTATGCCACACATGCTACACATCTACACACATGCCAGACATTCCAGACACGCACACCATATTCCACATACACACACATATACCATGTATATCGCATACTACACACATGCACATCCCATCCACAAACTACACATACAAAATACACAAGTATACATACACATACCACATTCACAACACACCACACACACACACACACAAAACCCCACACCATACCCAGAAACATCTCCCCATACACCCAGCCCATCAAGCAGAGCTGGCTGGCTGCATACACACTATGTGATGGAGGATACTGATGCACTGAAGAGGGCCTCCAAAACATCTGAAAACCTCATAGGGGCCGGGTGCGGTGGCTCACAACTGTAATCCCAGCACTTTGGGAGGCCAAGGCGGGTGGATCACGAGGGCAGGAGTTCGAGACCAGCCTGGCCAACATAGTGAAACCCTGGCTCTACTAAAAATACAAAAAATTAGCCAGGTGTGGTGGCGGGCGCCTGTAATCTCAGCTACTTGGGAGGCTGAGGAAGGAGAATTGCTTGAATCCGGGAGGTAGAGTTGCAGTGAGCCAAGATCAGGCCATCCCACTACAGACTGGGCGACTGTGTGAGACTCCATCTCAAGAAAAAAAAAAAAGAAAACCTCATGTCTCCAATATCAACTTTTTCAAGGTAAAGTTTAATCTAAAACAACTATTACTGCTCTGATAGTAGAACTAACACCACTACTCCACTAGAAAAATATAAAATAATCAGGTTAATTAAAGTTCTTCCCCATTGTTGAATTTTGAATAAATTTATTGTTACTGTGCCTATTCAAGACAATAAAGAATTTAAATAAGAATAAAATATTTTCAAAGAGAATATAATTTGCCCTCAAGGCAAATAACATAGGAAAAGTAGCTACAAATAAGCAAAAGAAACAAGATAATCCTAGTTAAATTTAAGTTTGACATGGGTAGGGGTGGTGGGGGAAATCAGCTCCCTGATTTATTTATTTATGCAATAATAAATAAAGCACTTAAATCAGTATTTTAAGTGCTTTAATTTTTATTGTGTTATTTATTGGTTAAGTTAAAATTATTATTCCCCAAAAGATTTTTACAATTCCCACATGACTTGCAGACTTTTTTTTTAACTAATTGTCAAAATCTTAGGCTCTTGGCTTTCAAAATCAGTACAGACAGATAAAAGCTTTAATTATTTTGCATTTCGCCAGAGGAAAAAGTCTGCATCATAAACCACATCTGGGCAGCATGCTCATGCACATGGTGTCTTAAAAACACCTTCACTTGCAGATAGGCACCAAGACTTACACCTTCTACCCTCGCCCATCCTGAGAACATGTTTGGGAGCTCTCTGCGCTTTGTGGGTCCAAGAACAAACCAGAAAACCCAGACACCTCACACTAGTACCTCTGCTACATGTCCTTAACCCAGAGGCTGTAGCTTTAGGGAAGGGGCTGCTTTGGGGACACCAAACTGCTCCTCAGCTCCTAGAGAACGCAAGAGCTGATGTGAGCAATATACTAACCTAGAAAACAAGAAAGAACATAAATGAATCAGCTGGCAAGCCCCACTTCACTTGGGAGGGGGAAGAGGCTGGGGAACTGGTATAAATGACCCTCTTTGAAAAATCAAGTATCATTTTGTTTCTCATTACCAAGGTAACAGTCTGCTGTGGAAATTTCAGAAAACCGATGAGCAAATGGAAAATAAAAAGCACCCAGATGCAATCCTCTGCCCAAAGATAAGTACCATGGGCCTTCTGGTTTACATCTGTGTCACCTTTTTTTCCCCTCTTACATACAAACATATTAAGTTGCCTTAACTCTGTGTCTTGGGGGAAGGATATTACTATACCATTGCCTACTTTATTTAAAATAATATATATTTATCTAATGATTTTGCAAAGAATTTATTTAGAAAGTTTATGAATCGCCACAGTCTAACATACCTTGAATTATGTTCCTATGATAAAGAGAAATAAAATACTGATGGGCTATATATTTAGGTTAAGTAGGGCAGAGACTAAACTTTCTTGGAGAAAAAAATCACATTTATAGACAGTATTACATTAAAGGAACATTATATATTTGATATCAAAGGAGACCTTCACACATGAGAACCCCAAATTAGGATCCCATATAGACCAAGTTTCAAATGTTCAGCTGTTTTTTAATCACACTCAAAGCTTAGCAGGACTTATAATTTTTATGTAATTCAATATCAAAAGACAGATTAGTTTCCCATAAAATACTAGAATTAAACACTAAAATAAATCTAAAAAACACTAGTGTGATACAGCATGCTCATAAGCATCTCTGTGCTGATTTTCTGCTTGATGATGCCTGGAGAACGGTAATCCCCCCGTCCTTAAAGTGCAGGAAAGGGGGGCTAATGGAAAAGCAGTTCTCAAGCCAGAGGTGACACCAGAAACAGGGGCCATTACAACAGACAGAGCTTGGCAGGATTTGCCTGGGGCTAGAAACACACAGAAAACAGAAAAATGGATGGTCTCTGTGTCATCTGTGTATCCAATTCCACCACGGGCTTCAAGAAACTAAGAACTGATGGTGGGGATTTCTCCTTTAATCTTCTGAATAATGCTTTCCAGAAAGTGCTCTTCCTATTGATAAACACATTTGCACACATCAAATCAATTACAGAAAATAAATCAAGAGTCGGACGCGGTGGCTCACCCCTGTAATCCCAGTACTTTAGGAGGCCGAGGCGGGCAGATCACCTGAGGTCAGGAGTTCGAGACCAGCCTGGCCAACATGGAGAAACCCCGTCTCTACTAAAAATACAAAAATTAGCCAGGCGTGGTGGCGCGTGCCTATAACCACAGCTACTTGTGAGGCTGAGGCAGGAGAATTGCTTGAACCTGGGAGGCGGAGGTTGCAGTGAGCCCAGATCATGCCACTACACACCAGCCTGGGTGACAGAGCAAGACTCCGTATCAAAAAAAAAAAAAAAAAAAAGAAAAGAAAAGAAATCAAGAAAGGACACCTCACACTTTAAAAATAAGGGTATCTAACAGAAGGCATTTAAACCATTCACTCTACCTGTCCCAACAATGCTTACCTAACGAGAACACTGCAGATGCATAAAGTGATTTTTGCTGATCCTCAGGTTGGAAATGGAATCCAAACTAAGGCATCCTACTAATAACTCAAAATAAACTCAATGGAAAGTAAACATTTATGGAGTATCTGCCTGGAAATCAGCATTGTATGTAGGGCCTTCAAAGATCCAATGAAATGTCCAGTGTGGTACCCCTGCCCTTGAGAGCAATGATTGGGAGAGGCAGAAATTGTCAATTTCAAAATTGCCAAGCCAAACCAATTGGAACAGCATGGCAGCATTAAAAAAAAAAAAAAAAAAAACTGTCAAAATGAGCCAACTGCATTTTGGCCTTATGTGTGGTATATCACACATTGCACATATACTGAAAAGTATGCCTAATGTTTACCATGCATTTTTTCCTAAGAATTCATAGCAGCTTGCAAAATTAAAAAAAAAAATCTCCCAAGAAATTGGAATAATAATTACCACAGGCTCACAGTCTAAGAAAAGTGTTTTTAAAATTGCAAAGCATTATGCAAATGTATAATTAAATGGGCCTAAATGACAGGAACCTGAGAATTGCTGTTAGAAAATGAGGGGACACGGCCAGGCGTGGTGGCTCACACCTGTAATCCTAGCACTTTGGGAGGCCGAGGTAGGCGGATCACCTGAGGTCAGGGGTTCGAGACCAGCCTGGCCAACATGGTGAAACCCCATCTCTACTCAAAATACAAAACTAGCCGGGCGTGGAGGCATATGCCTGTAATCCCAGCTATTCGGAAGGCTGAGGCAGGAAAATCGCTTAAGCCAGAGAGGCGGAGGTTACAGTGAGCCCAGATCATGCCACTGCACTCCAGCCTGGGCGACAGAGTGAAACTCCATCTCAAAAAGGGCAGGGCAGGGCAGGGCAGGAAAAGAAAAGGAGTGGACACATGGACCAATTAGAAATTGTTCCTATCATAAAAAATTTCTTTGACCGTCAAAAGTTTCCTCACTGGTCCTTCAGGTAGCAGGTTGCCTATGTCTTTCAAAGCTCCAGGAGCCTTCTCTGCTCATCTCTGCTCCCCAGTGGTGGCTAGCACCCCACAGGAACAGGTGCCTTCCAGCCTGAGTTGGCCTGCGGTCTTGGACCTGTCCACCTGGCTGGTGCTGCCTGTGAACACACGATCACTCCTTCTCCTGCCCTTGCATGCGGTCTGGGAGAACATAAATGTATTGTAAAAGTTAAAGATGTCAAAGACTTCAGCATCTTTACTTTCACAATACTGGTCTGGTGCCTAAGCACTGATAAATGTCGTTCTCCCAACAGTTTCTCAAAGACTGCATTACTTTATGGACAATTTCATTCTTTTATTTTTACATATAGATATGCATACATATATACACACACGCATGTGTATATATATTTTATGTGTGTGTACACAAAATTTACAATGTGTGTGTGTGCATATACAGGCACACATTTTTTTTAAGCCAGGCCTTAATTACATTATATCATTCTGCTTGTTCCCATCTGCTTTCAACTCCCACCTTTTATTCCATTCAGGAAATGAAAATATTCCATACCCTTCAGACTATGCCTAATCAACAGTGGAAATAAAAGCAACCCACTGTTGAAATGTTCTAACATCTGCAACTTATTCTGAAATACATCAAAACTGAGATAGACAGATGATCGTACAGAGAGGCGATAAAGGAAATGTGGCAAAATGTTAGTAATTACAGACTCTGGGTGGAGGGCAAATTGGTGTTCCCTGTACAGTTCTACCAACTTCTCTGTATATTTAAAAATTTTCGTAATAAAATGTTGGGAGAAAAAAGGGAGAGGTTAGAAGAGGAGACATGAGGTTTTTTTCTTCTCTCAAAGCATCAGCTGGCTCTATTATGAATGGCTGGATCCATGTGTTCACCAGTTTACACATTTCTTTCATTGTCTAGGATTTTCAGTTTTGCATAGGGGGTATAAAAACGCTATCAAAATAAGAATTATTACATTATAATCTACATGAAATGAATACATTTTAGATTTTAGAATTTTCTTAAAAAACATAGGATAAAGGCACAACATGCCTACCCTAATGATATAAACCAGGGGTCAGCAAACTTTCTGCAAAAGGTTAGAGGATAAATATTCTCACGTTTGAGGGCCACATGGTCTCTGTCACCATGACTCAACTCTGCCATTGCTGTGCAAAAGCAACCAGAGACCAAACAAATGGGCATGGGTGTGTTCCAGTAAAACTTTATTTATGAATACAAAATCTGAATCTCATACAGCTTTCACGTGGCACAAAATACTGTTCTTCTTAAAAATCTTTTCCAATCATTTAAAAATGTAAAAACAATTCTTAGCACAGGGGCTCTATAAAAACACAGTGGGCCAGATTTGGCCTCGGAGTTATAGTTTACTGACCCTTGAAGTAAACCATAGGGCCTTGGCAATGTGTGGCACCGGTTAATCATGGCACTGTGTGATTGCCAACATGAGGAAATCAAAGAGTGGCATTAATCCCAATTTGGCCAGAAAGAAGAGATCGAGCCTAGCTCAGCACTAAGGCCTGTTCAGGAACGTGTTTGTTAGTAATGATGATGCCTCTTAAAAGGCAAAACCAAGAGTCAGGCCCATAAGCATTAAGCATTTCCTAGAACACATTAATATCAGCCCAGGGGGCACATGGGGGGAAAACTACTGCATAATAAGGAGGCCCTTGGGGATTTCTCTGAACTCATCCGCACCTCTCAGACTTGCCTCTCTTCCTGCATTCCAATATTCTCTAATATTCTGTGGACATTCCTTTATGTTCACAGGAAACAATAAGACAACAGTTGAACTTTCAGGCAACCAGCCTTTTAAGCTATGTACAATAGACAGCACCTGTATAAAATCCTGGGCATAATTCTGGTTGTGACAGTTCAATGCCCTACACTGGGGAGGGGACTGTTTTTTCTCAGCATTAAACTGAAGTGACAGCTCCTTTGCCTTTTTCTACACATCCTCAGGTCAACATTGCAGCACAGGTTTGCACCAGTCTGAGACACCCCAGTCTTTGCTGTGCAGTGAATGCCTTCTTACCCCCAACTTCTCCCTTCACCACCTACAAAGGCTTCAGATGGACTCACTGTCCTAACTATTCTTTCTATTTATTCTGGTTCCCCAAATTACAAAGTATACTCTATGAAGAAAACATAGGAAAGCCCCAAGGGAAAAATCACACCCATTTTCAAATATTGTTTCTTCTTTGAATGACCAGGCCGGAGGCTGGTGGCACCAGTAATGAACTCCAGCCAGCTACTGGCAGTGAACATCGGGCATGGATAGAAGACCAGCCCTCTAGTCAGAGGGGACTCACGCACAAGCTATGAACCACACTGAAGCTATGAACCACACTGAAGCTCGCTGAGCCCACTGCATGCAACAATGCAATGATCAGAGCCTTTTTTCCTTAAATAATATTTTTGACGTAGATCTCGTCCCCTAGCCCCTTCTCATTCCAGAGAAGGAATTAGATAGATACTTTAAAATATATCCAACGCTTCCACTTGACTACCCAAAGGGTAAGCATTTCCTAAATTCACTGGTCTCTGTTTTTAAAAGGCCTGATGCTAATGCTTGGTTCACAGCTGCTCCATCCCCCTGGGGAAGGAAGTTACTTAAAATCTCCTTTGAAGAAGAGACCTGCATGAATATGGAGAGGTCACTGGTCTGGCCCCAATGACTACCTTTGTTCCAGGGAGGATGACATTCAAAGGGGCCCTTAGGGGTTTCCTTGGATGTTTGTTCCCACCTGCGACAAGGAGGCTCCCCTCTGTGCATCCTTCATGTGGCTCCAGTACATGAAACCCCAATGTCACAAAGGGAAATTGGCTCAGTCTGTCCCATAATGTCAGAATTCCCTAGATGGTGGGGTTTAAAAATTAAATAGCATGTCTCTCTTTTTAAAGAACCAACTTCATATTCCTCAAACAGAAAGAAATTATTCTGAAATTTCTGAAGAAGTACAGTGGATAAAAGAACTTTTCATCCATTATTAAATCTAAAAGGGAGTGCATGGGGCTGCATATTAACTTCCTCTTCCAATTTCAAAATGGGTTAAGGAAAGTAGACATAAGATGTGACCCTTGGAGACACAGAGGTTGTTAATGTGCTTAATATAAATTCCCCTTACAAAACAGACTTGAAATTAACTTGCACATTTAAAATCAAGCTACCCTACAGAGGGCTAGATGTAGGAACTGGTAATACAGCCTGTGTTGGTTAGGCAGTGTCTTTGAGATTAATACTAAAAGTTACAAGATCTCTCAACTGCTTCCCCAGGACTTCTGATGACCAAATCAAAGTGGCAGGCTCAGGTTCAGCTTATTCCTCACATTCTGGAAAATATTCTAAGTTATGGTGAGTGGAATAATAACAATAGAACATAATGGGACCCATATAAAGTTCTCATTGGGGAAAAGAGAGGGGCAAGATTAGGCTGTGCTTTTTCCATTCCAAATCCCAGAGGGGGAAAGCCTAAATAATAAAAACAGCACTGCGTTGAGGACTTAGGCACATTCTCTCATTTCGTCTGCACAGATCTCTAAGGAAGTTCTCATTATTTTAATGAGGAAGCAGGGGTTCTGAGAAGCTCGGGTGGCATTAGGGAAATTAGGGAGGCATCAGCTCCTCCTCTGCACCAAGCATTCTTATGAATCCCAAATTTAAAGGGCCAGAGGTGTGTAGGAGGAAATTTAGAGCAGATGACCACAGAACAACAGAACAGGTCTGACCTGCTCTAGGGGCAGGTGACAGGGACTTGCCTCCTGGCATTCTCCCAGCCTAGCCTGAGCCCAGTGGGTCTGGTGGCTTCTTTGCTCCAGGCAGCCTCAATGCAGTCAAGGGTCCTTGCAGATAAAGGAATGTCCACTGCATTCCATGTACTGTTAAAACTCTGTCCCCTCCTGTGCAACCTGGGCCTTCCCTCTGCCTTTGCAGCCAAGAAATAAGCACAAACTGATAATCCAAAGACCGTGCCATGCATCCCCCAGAGCATGTGGTATACACTCCATAACTTTTTACTGAGCATCTACTATGTGTCAGGCACTGTTGTAGATGCTTGGGATAAAACAGACACCAACTCTCCTCAAAGAGTCACAGAATAAATGATACCCTTAATTTTTAATTTAAAAGATAAATTAGTAAGATTACGTTAGAAATACCTTAGAAACTACTAGGTACTAGTGTTACTGGCAGCAAATCTGTACGGGTCTGCAGCAACCTCAATTCTTTTCTCCTCAAAAGAAAGAATTCGACCAAGGGGGCCTAAGGCAGAAGAAGAGACTGAGGCAAGTTTTAGAGCAGGAGTGAAAGCTTATTAAAAAGCGCTAGAGCAGAAATGAAAGGAAGTAAAGTACACTTGGAAGAGGGCCCAGCAGGCGACTTGAGAGATCAAGTACGCGGTTTAACATTTTGACTTGGGGTTTTATACGTTGTCATACTTCTGGGGTCTTGTGCCCCTTCTCCCCTGATTCGTCCCTTGGGGTGGCTGTCTGCATGCTCAGTGGCCTGCCAGCACCTGGGAGGTGAGCACACACAGTGTGTTTACTGGAATCATACACATGCTTCCTTGAAGCATTCTTCCCTTACCAGTCGAATGTCCCTAGAAGGTCATATACCAGGGTATAGTGCGGCAGAAAATGGGGTATGGTGTGAGGTTAGAGGTGACTTTTTTTTTTTTGAGACGGAGTCTTGCTCTGTCACCCAGGCTGGAGTGCAGTGGCGCGATCTCGGCTCACTGCAACCTCCGCCTCCTGGGTTCAAGAAATTTTCTTGCCTCAGCCTCCTGAGTAGCTGGGAGTACAGGTGCACACCGCCACACCCAGCTAGTTTTTTTGTATTTTTAGTAGACATGGGGTTTCACCGTATTGCCCAGGCCTGAGCTCAGGAGTTGGAGGTGATTTTTATAGGGAGGTCAGTTTGGCTTCACTGAGAAAGCGACATCTGAACAAACGCTGCAGGAGATGAAAGTTAGCTTTGTGGCTCTCTGGGGCAAGAGCATTCCAGGAAGAGGGATTAGAAAAGGCACGGTAGGCCGGGCGTGGTGGCTCACGCCTGTAATACCAGCACTTTGGGAGGCCGAGGCGGGTGGATCACCTGAGGTCAGGAGCTCGAGACCAGCCTGACCAACATGGCGAAACCCCATCTCTACTAAAATTACAAAAATTAGCTGGGAGTGGTGACGCACACGTGTAATCCCAGCTACTCGGGAGGCTGAGGCAGGAGAATTGCTTGAACCCAGGAGGCGCAGGTTGTAGTGAGCTGAGACATCACCACTGCACTCCAGCCTGGGCAACAAGAGAGAAATTTCGTCTGGAAAAAAAAAAAAAAAGAAAGAAAGAAAGAAAAGAAAACGCACTGTAACAATAAGCTTCCAAATGGATAAGGCATCAAGGTGCCTATGCACGCTCAAGTTCTCTGAAGTCTGATTCACACTGGCAAGTGTTTAAAGTATGCTGCTCTCTCACAGTACATTAGTATCAGTGTCAATGCAAGTGGCTTGGTGCACAGAATTCAAACTACCTATATATGTATTGGTGTATGAAAAATTGTGGGATGCATGTGTGCAGTCAGAAGGTTTCTGAAATTGAATTTTCCATTTCAAAGTCAGTAGAAAGGAGGATTAATGACTTTGGCATTTTGGTCAGCAGACAATTTTCGCAGACAAGGTCTCAGCCATAAGATTGCTTCCCATCCTAGGATTTTCTCCTGGCTTAATGTGTGTGCTTCGAAGAAGTATTTTAAATGTCACTTGCAAGAGGAGGATGTGAAATAAGCACCTGGGAATAGTCCCAATAATCTGGCCAGTAACAGTTCAGAAAGAAGCTCAGTGTTTGGAAACTGTCCAAAGAAAACATTAGGATTGTGTTTTGATATATTTGTTAATGGAAGACAATTTTGCACACACACCTATTTAAGTGATGTTTAAAGGCTTTGGGGATCTTTTGCCAGCTCACCTTCCTGATAGACCTAGATGCAGAGAGCATCTAATTCCAGGAATGGACCTCGCCTCAGCAGGAGCAAGCTCTATTTTGTGCTCTGCTGGAGCCAGCCTGGCCAGCCCTGGCATTCCCTGTATAGCGCATGGTCATCCGTGTAAGGTCGGTGAGTGACAATGGAAGCAGAAACGTTCCTGTGGCATGGAGTTGCTGTTTCTAGACTTGCAGACCCAGCAGGCTGCAAAGACTATTGGGCCTGAGAGGAAGGAATCAGTGTCAGCGACCCAAGAGCCCCGTCTCCTCCAAGCCCCTCAACCTAGAGCAGAGCATCTGAAGGCAAGCGATTAACCCAAGGACGTACAATGCGCAAGAGCACATACGACAAGGGCAAAAGCAGAGTGTCTTCAATGCCACCCTTGGGTGGTTTTACAGTCACTGGGAGACCAACACCTAAAGAGGCAGAGTGAATCTCTACACCAGGCTTTGCTCTTACAGAATGTTTATGGAATTTTGTTTCCATCAGCTAAATAATCACAACTAACAACATCATGGATCCTTCACCTTCAGGTGTCCTCTTTCACAGTCGAAGGCCCTGGGCAATCGGTTCTTTCTTCCCCTTCCTTCTTGGCCCCCACTGCTAATGGGAAGAAATTCTGTCTTACAATCCTCCAACTGTTTTTGAAGTAGAAACAGCATATGGGGATAGTTATGTTTGGGTTCTGAGTTTTCACAGAAGTCCTTATAACATGTCTAATTGGCATCAACATCAAAGAACGTATGTTGTTCACCAGAGAGAGGAGAGAATAACCAAGGATGGCTGAATGGTTAGCTGTCAATCAGACTTGGGCACGGTGACACCACCACTACCATCTCATCACCATAAAGGACCACTCAGTACACAATTATACAGGATGACTTGGGGGATGCTGCCCAAAAACCTTTGCCCTCAAAAAGAATACCAAATATACGTGGTTAGAATCACAATGATTCTCCAGAAAGCTTCCCACAGACTAGTGGAGGGAAATAGAATACTAGGAAGGCATTGGAAAAATCCAAATGTCATTCAGTTGGTGAGTGAATGAACTGTAGCATATTCATACAACAGAAAACTCAGCAATAAAAAAGAGATGAACTATTAACGTAGACAGCAATGTGGATGAATTACAAACGTGTGATGCTAGCCAAACTTAAAAGGTATATACGCCGTGATTCTATTTCTGTGTCTGTCTTGAAAAGGAGACACTGCAAGAACAGAAAACTGACAGTGGTTGCCAGATGAAGTGAGGTGGGGAGCATTAACTCTAATACACACATGGAAATTTAGGGGATTATGAACTATTGTACGTCCTGATTACAGCAGTAGTTCCACGACTATGCATTTATTAAAACTCAGAATTGCATATTAAAAGGTGTGAATGTTACTGAACATAAACTATACCTTTTTTCCTTCTTTTTTTTTTTTTAATTGTAGAGACAGGGTCTTGCTACATTGCCCAGGCTGGGGCTAAATTCCTGGCTATAAGCGATCTTCTTGCCTCAGTCTCCCAAAGTGCTAGGATTACAGGCATCAGACACCACTCCTAGCATATAAATTATACCTTTAAAAGGAGCCAAAAAATCTAGTAGAAATCAGTAAAAGAGCAAAACCCAACAAAAATTTTAAATATTTACTGTTTCTTGGTAAATTTAATATTTTAAAAACAAACTTAAAGGGATACTCGATCTGCAGGCCTATAGCTCAACTGACTATTAAGCCTGGTCGTGAGCTTCAGAGCGACTGAGCCCTCACCCCAGGCAGAAGGCAAGAGGGAGGGGAAATTAAGCTCCTCAGACATTCAGCACCTGCCCCATGCTGGGTGTGAGGAGCTGGGAGCAGCCACAGTGCCAGGTCTGAGAGAGCTCACAGTGGGAAGAGAGAGGAAAACATGGAGGAGGTGGAACCGAGGCCCTCAGCCCTAACAGGGCTGCTCTGACCAAAAGAACCGCCTCAGGTTCTTTTTGGAAACTGACGTTTTGGCCTTCATTTATTCAACGCAATTTTTAGGTAAGCACTGCATTGGGCAGGGTGAAAAACAGATGTAGAAAGTTCTGGTACTCATCCAAACACACAGGAAGACACAGTCTTCCGCCCAACTGTTTGTACAGGGCCACCACAGGCTCCCAAGGGGTACAAGGGACCCCAGGGAGACCTCAGGGTGCACCATTCACACTGTTCGGTTTTTGTTTTTGTTTTTAATCTTTTTATTTCCATAGGTTATTGGGGAACAGGTGGTGTTCAGTTACGTGAGCAAGTTCTTTAGTGGGGATTTGTGAAATTTTGGTGCATCCATCACCCGAGTGGTAAACAATGCACCCCATTTGTAGTCTTTTATTTCTCACTCCCTTCCCACCCTTCCTCTCTAAGTCCCCAAAGTCTATTGTGTCATTCTTATGCCTTTGCATCCTCATAGCTAAGCTCCCACTTATGAGTGAGAACATACAATGTTTAGTTTTCCATTCTTGAGTTACTTCACTTAGAATCATTGTCTCCAATCTCATCAGTTTGCTGCAAATGCCATTAATTCATTCCTTTTTAGGGCCGAGTAGTATTCCATCGTGTATATATACCATAGTTTCTTTATCCACTTTTTGATTGATGGGCATTTGGGTTGGTTCCACATTTTTGCAACTGCGAATTGTGCTGCTGTAAACATGCGCATTCACACTGTTTGAGGTGTGAAAGGACCTGGCTGGTGTCCCCTGGGATTCTGCGAGCAGGTGGTTCTGGCAAGAAACCCATCCTGGCTCTTCTGTTAGGCTCTGAGAAAGAGGAAATTCAAGGGCTCAAGCATGTGCTTCCCAACTTTCCACGTCAGCTTAGGGAACACACAGAACTGATCTCTATGTCCCCTGCAGCCTGAGGGAACCACCTGAGGGCCCTGAGGGTGAGGGGGTCCCAGGCCCAACATGGCTGGCACATAAGGGGTGCTCCCTGACTCTCGGGTCCAGCTGCGGAAGGAGAGATGCAGTGGGCCCAGAGACCTGAGGAACAGTTCCAAGGTCAGGGCATGCTGGAGTGTGCAGGGCCTTTGGGCCAAGAGAAACAGGCACCCCTTCCCCCAGGGAGAGGCCCAGAGCATCAGTGGACTCCAGCCCCTCCTCTTTAAGAACCTCTATTGGGGAACAAACGGCTCATCCACCAGGAACGCTTTATCCAAGACACTAACTTGCCTCTCATGGGCTATACCTGTTTCATCCACCTCGCTGAGTAGAGATACTGCAGACCATCTTTCAACATGTTTAGACAGTGAACTCACTAGCATGCCTGTGATTCTGAATATAGCAAACATAAACACCGTAAGGCCTGTATTTTCCTAGAGTGGGATTTCATCAGTCTAGCTCAAGTTTCATTTCTGAAGCTCTTCACTCCCCAGCTCACAAGAGCTCCTGGAAATAGCAGCTTTGCTGATTCCCTACAGCTACCAACAGTGCAGGAAATCTCCCTGGTTGAATCCAGCCAGCCCTCAAACCATGTTTTGATGAGCAAATGGTAACTGAGGGGTTCTGGAAAAACTACGGCTGGAGCCACACTTCACACTTCACACCAAAATAAATTCCAGGCAAATCACAGATTTAAACATACAGAATAAGCCATCAAAGTACTAGAAGAAATTATGAGAAAATATTTTAAAAATGAATTTAAAGTGGGCTGGGCACGGTGGCTCACAACTGTAATCCCAACACTTTGGGAGGTCAAGGTAGGCAGATCACTTGAGCCCAAGAGTTTGAGACCAGCCTCAGCAACATAACAAAACCTCTTCTCTACAATAAATTTTTTAAAAATCAGTCGAGTGTTGTGGCTCGTGTCTGTGGTCCTAGCTACTCAGGAGGCTGAGGTGGAAAGGATCTTTTGAGTCCAGGAGGTCGAGGCTGCAGTGAGCCATGATTGTGCCACCACACTCCAGCCTGGGCGACAGAATGAGACCCTGTCTCAAAACAAACAAACTCAGAGTGGTAAAGGCCTTTCTAACTGTGATACAAAACCCATAAAAGATTAAATCAATTTGATAAATCCGACTACTTTAAAAAATATAGCTGTCTGGGACGATGAAAAACTTCTGGAGATGGATAGTGGTGATGGGTGCACAACCAATGTGAATGGACTTAACGCCACTGAATGTGCACTTAAAAATAGTTAAAATGACAAGTTTCACATTTTATCACAACACCAGAAAATATAATCATGGGGAGAAAAGCACCAGAAACAATGCCAAAAGACAAATGACAACCTACAGAAAAGATGTGCAAATCATAACATGAACATAAAGCTATTTAATATATAAAGAGCCCCTACAAATTAATAAAAGTCTACAAACCTAGAGAAAAATGGGTAAAGAGTATGAATAGAAAGTTCAAAGCAGAGACAAACAGTTCTTAAACACACTTGAAAACATGCTTACACTTATTCATAAAAATTGATGAAAACTACACTTATCAAAGTGGCAAGAATCAAGCAGCTGTGAGACAGGGAAAGAAGCCAGCTTTCTCTTGTAGTTGGGCTGAAAACTGACTTACGGTCTATGAAGAGTAACTTGGTAACACCTACAAGAATGACAGATGCATGTTCTCTTTCATCCAGCAATTCCACTTCTAGGAATTTACCTACAGATAGCTTCAACATTTTATACAACAGCAATCATTGCAGAATTGCTTATAATAGAAAAATTAGAAAAGAATCCTAGAAGTTCACAGATAGAAAGGATTAAATAAATGACAGTAAATCATAGAAAAGAAAAAGGCATTTCTTCCTATGTAGTAATGGAATGATTTTCAAGATATGCTGAGGTGAAAAAACAAAAAAGCCAAAGGCAGAACAATGTGTATAACATGCTATGATTTCAGTAAAAACATGAAAAAATTTATGTTTATCATCTTAAATAGGCACAGAATATATATGGAACAATCTCAAGAATCACTAGAAGGAGCTAGTCACTGGAGGGCAAGATACTGTCTTTGACTTTTGAACTATGTGAATGTATTACATATTTCATTTTAAAAGATGTAAAGGGACTTGTCTGAGAACAAAAATACAACTCTTGTTCTCCATAACTGGCCATTCTAGTTAAGTATTGTTGGTGACTACTGTCTTAGTCCATTTTCTGTTGCAGAATGGGCAATTCATAAATAAAAGCAATTTATTCAGCTCGTGGTCCTGGAGGCTGGGAAGTCCAAGAGCATGGCGCTGGCACCTGGTGAGCGTCTTCTTGCTGCATCAAAACGTGGCAGAGGGCATCACATAGCAAGAGAGCAAGAAAATGCTCACTAACTATGCTCAGGCCTCTCTTCCTTTTATAAAGCCACCAGTTGCACTCCCACAATAACACATTAATCCATTAGCCCTTTCATGCATTAACTCATGTATGAATTAATCCATTCATGAAGGCTCTGCCTTCCCAATCACCTCTTAAAAGCCGCACCTCTCAACACTGCCACACTGGAGATTAAATTTGAACATGAGTTTTGAGGGGAAAAATATTCAAACCAAAGCAACTACCGTAAGTCATCAAACTGCTAGATAAGAAGGTCTTCTCTTTCCTAAAAGATTGGGAATAAAATTGCCAAAAGATTGGATAAAGCTGGAAAAAAAGTACACTGAATGAGATGTCATCCTTTTCTTCTTTTCTGTGCCCCAGTGCTAACATCCTACCAGAAGGCAGGACATGGCAGTTGAGTTCTGACAGTGGAGACAGTCTCTGGTGCCCCTCCTTTCCTGTGATTCTTCAATGCCCACCCCTGACCTTGTCCTCATGGGATAAGAACTGGAGTCCCATGGACTGGCTCCTGGTCCCAGCTTTGAAACCTCATTCATCCATCCCACCAATATTCACTGAATCTCTCTCTAATCATACATTCAGCACCTCCTTGGGTCTGGGGCTAAAGACTGAATAAGACAGACAATCATCTGCCTTTCCAGACCTTGACAATGGAGCTAGTGATGTGCTCCAGCCTGCCTGTGCTGGCTCACAAGACACAACTGTTCATTTTTCAGGAATTTCATGACCCAGTTGCTAAACACAGACACGCTTAGGTGATATAGAATCCAACAATGCTTCAACCCCTGCAACAACACCAAAAGCTTAAAACATAGCTAGCACTATTGCAATCAGCAGTGCTGAAGCCAAAATGAAGCTCAGCTGAAGGAATATAATTTGTACAAGGTGAGAAATAGTCTAATAGTAGATCACATATTAGATTTAATGGTAATAAATTTACTAGGTAAAAACTAGTGAATTGGGATGCAACTCTGTTTGTCAAACCATTGTCAGTCATAGGTTGGCCCCAGTAAAAATCAATAAAAGCATTCTGTGGGCCTACATTGGCTGAATGGAATTCATAATAGAGAGTGCACATAGTTTGTTATTGGCTGTAAATTGTGGTATATACCCTTTGTATCAATACTTGTATAGATGTATGTGTATGTCTATTTATACTAAGTATGTATATATACCTATGTATGTATGCACACAGGTATGTATGTATACAAACACAAACATTTCAATTCACCACTGCATTGAACTCTGCTGCCTCAAGCTTAACTTATTTGAGCTCTGGTTCCCCAGTTTTTAAAAGAAGTATAGAAAACCACTTCCCACCTATCTTTGAGGGTCAAAAAGAAACCATATAAGCTATAAAATTGTTACTGATATCCTAATTCATCCCCCCAAAGTGGCTGATTTTTGAATACCTGCTTCAAACAACTTTCCCCTTGTCTTCCGGCGTTCAAGCACCTGTCTTCTTGTCTTCAACCTCTTTATTATCACAGGAAGAAGTGCAACCCAGAGAACAAGAGTTCCACAGAGCTGAAAACTGCTGTCTCCAGCTGTGCCTGTCCCTGTCTGAGCAGGGAGGACTTGGCTCTCCAAGGTCCTTTCACAGCCTCACACCCCAGCAGTTCCTCCACTTCCTCCCAGAGTGTGAGGAGGCTAATTCACACCTTGTTGTGATGCTGGCAAGGCTCCCAAACCCTCAGCACCAGAAGCCTATTTTTCCATCAATCCATTTACACAATTCTGGAACCCTCTGCTTCTTCTCCCTAGGTGCAACTCCAAGCTCTTCCTATAGAACTAATTTTAAGCCATAATTAAATCCTAACCTATTAGAACACATGATAGGTGTATCTACATGCATGAGAAGCAATTAAAACTTACCTGGGAAGAAGTCAATTCTATATTAAGACTTCCTTCTTCCTTTTGGAAGCTCCAATTTCCTTTTTTTGTTGTTGTTTCCTTATCTTTATTGACAAAAAAAAAGTCACAGCATTTCAGACTACTCAAACACACAAATACTAAAAAAGCCACCCACAGTGACAGCCTCGTCCCTAGTGTCTGGATCAAAGGCCAAGCTGGAGAGCAGGTATGTCCTCTCGGCCCTATTCTCTCAGCATCCCATGGCTTCCCTCCCACCCCCACTTCACTGACGCCCCTGAGAGCAGTTACAACTGTGCAGAAATGAAGCCACTTTCGAGAAGGTTGGGCCCCACCTCATTGTCACAGAAAAAGACCAGGTCCTGAGGAAAAGTCAGTAGTGGTGCTAACTCATTGCTCGGAGGATGCTGGCTGCTCCTGGGCCTGGCTGCCATCCCTGTGTCCCAGACATGGGGCAGAGAAAAAGGCAGAAGGACACTCCCCAATTGGCAGTACTGGGCAGCAGACAGAGCGGGCCACTGGTCAAGTGACAGCCCCAATCCACCAGGCAGATGTCTCTGACATGATCAGCCAGACACTCCCAGGGAATATGGCTTTGGTTCATAAAAGGTTTGGGTAAACTACTCTCCCAGAAATCATAGGAAATCAACCAGTCATACTCAGATTCCTGGAGCACCGGGGCAATACAATTGCCATTGGGTTGCAGCGAGGAGGGACACTGGTAAACACCAGCCCTCCAAGAGGGCAGAAATACCACTCCTGTCTATTCCAGAGTACTTGGCATGGGCCAACAGCAGTCTTTTTATAGGGGCAACTGTGGAATCCTGAGAAGAGGAATGAAGGTAATGGTGCATGCGGGAGGTGCCTGCCATTGCTGCCTGCTCTCCAGGGCCCCTTGCTGAACCCAGTGATAAAGCTGGGGTTGGGACCAGGGGCATCGGCCGGGCCCAGAGCCCCAGCCCCAGGAAAGCAGATAGGGACAAAGGCCTAAACAAGCAGGACTGGGCACAGGGCCCCAAGCTAAGTTGCTCTTCCTCCTATCAGTCTGATGTTACTTACTCGACTTGGCCAAGGAGCACCTCTTGCAAAATCCTGTTCTAATCTGCTCACAGCAGTTCTTCCTGCAATCTCTACTTTTTTTTTGACTACGCGTAAATCTTTTTTTTTTTTCCTGGAAAGATATTACTGGATGGATGCCTGTGACCCTTTTGAAGGGGTGGCTGCTTTTACTGAGGGTGGAAGTTCATCTAACATTTTACAGCTGCCAAATACTGGGCGCGAGCCAGACTCTTCAGGCACCAACATGGATACCCACATAGCTGTGTAGACACTGATGTGTCAGCAGAAACCTTTGTACACACAGTTCTATGCTACTCTACAGATACAGAGAAATAAGGAAAAGGTGACACTGCTAGAGAAAAGTTAAGCCATCTGCGCATGGTCAGATCACAGGCTCAAAAGACATTTGGCATAGTCTACAGTCATTTCCAGAAATTACCACCCTAGACCCACCTAGTAAACAGTTGTGAAGCTCCAATTTTCAAGCATCATTAAAAAAAGAGCAAGATTTGACAGGATTGACTGGCCAACATCAATGAGATTGGCGATGGCAAAGGGTTAATATCAGCTTCCTTAGGTTTTCCCTTTCAAAGGGCAAATATGGCTGGGTGCAGTGGCTCACGCCTATAATCCCAGCACTTTGGGAGGCTGAGGTGGGTGGATCACCAGAGGTCAGGAGTTCAAGACTACCCTGGCCAACATGGGGAAACTCCATCTCTACTAAAAATACAAAAAAAAAAAAAAATTAGCCAGGCGTGGTGGGGCACGCCTGTAATCCCAGCTACATGGGAGGCTGAGGCAGGAAAATCGCTTGAACCTGGGAGGCAGAGGTTGCGGTGAGCCAAGATTGTGCCACTGCACTCTAGCCTGGGCGACAGAGCCAGACTCCACCTCAAAAAAAAAAAAAAAAAACATAAACGGCAAATATTCCAGGGCAAACAACTGTGCTGTAAAAACACAGGTTCAGCGACAGATGAGCGCTGCTTTCTTTCAGAACCCCACTAGCCATGCTATGGGGCAGATGGGGACCCAGGCACCCACGATCACTGGTGCCCATTTCCTCTTCTGTAGTAGAAATGTGGTCAACCACATTTTATTCCCACTAGACTCACCTCCCCATTCTGCTTTCAAATTTAAAAACATGACACTGGGACTAGCTAACATTGTAATAAGTACCAACAGATTTGGGGAAAATCATCAATGGGATGGAAAGGAAACAGCCATTTTATCTGAAGCCTACTCTACCCCAGCTAGCAGAGAGTGATCTGGGACCCACTTTGCACCTTTATGGGGCTGTCACCTCACAGGGTTATGCCAAGGATGAAAACATGTGCACAACACACTATGCATCTTAAGGAACTTTTCAGCAATTCCTCAGTTTACCTTTAAAACTCATAGGAACCATGGCTACGATCCTTCAGTTCAGGATTTTGTAATTCTGACCAGTTAATGAAATTGATCATCAAATAACAGGTATTTCTGAAGGGCCTTGCAAGATGTGGAGAACAAAAGAATTATGACACTTTACGGGCTCACAATCTAGGAAAGATGTGCATACAAAGAGAGGGGCGGGGGAGAACAGTGGGGAGTCTTAGTGCTGGATGAATTTGTCAATGAGGAATTACCCCAGGAGTTTGCAAAAGGAGGACACTGCTTGAGGTGGGAGGCTCAGGAATGCCTTCAGAGGGAAAATGGACTATAAACCCAGTCCACTGAGAAGTAGAGAGGCCCAGCAGATGGGTTCTGCAGATACTGACCACCTGCACCCCCAGAAGAAAGTAGTAACGCAGCAAGCCTGCAATCGGCGCCCACTAAGTGGACACCCCTTCCTGGTTATTCTCCATCTGTCCCATCTGTCTGTCCTCCCCTGCCCCCAATCGCATTCTTCACTCTTCCCTATACACTGCACCACCCTGGGTGGCTCCCTGCAGGTGGTTCCTGTTAGGTTTGGCTAATGAGAAGCACTGGTGGGACTGTGGGGGTAGGAAGAGAAAGGTTGTGATATTTCTTCCCCAAAGTGGCATGTACTGGTGACCCCCCTCCTATGGCTCCAGTGCAGCCCTAGGCATGGTACATGCTCCCCTTCTGCTGCCAGACAGTATGTACCTGACCATCCCATAACCTACATCTGGACCATCAGAAGGGCCCAGTTGCCTGCCAGCACCCTGACTGCCACACCTTCCTTTTGCACAATACCCTCCAAATCCACCCCTTCAAGCTTCTCCAATCCACCGAGCCTTGGTTAGCACATGGGAAAATGCCCCAACCGCAGGGTGCCTACATACTGTAGGAAGCATTCTTCATATCTCCTGCCAGGGGGCTGAAGAGCTAAATTAAGCCATGTGGGCTGCCCCTGGCCACACACGCAGCATGCTAAACCATCCAGCCTGCTGGAGAGGCAGAAACCAGAGGCCTAAGAGAATAAGAAACAAGGAGTTACCTGACATTGAAGAAAAATTAGAAATCAGCCTGAAAAAAAAATCACAGTTATTAGGCAGTTTAGAAACAATCACCAAGACAGCAAGCAGGATGTCACCCTTGGGACAGAGCAGGGCAAAGCAAGGTCAGATAGCAATGGGAAGTTGCGGGGCCATGACTCATGACTCATGAGGCCTGCTCAGCAGGAAAGGCAAGGCAGAAACTCCATGTTTGCCATGGCTGGACTGAACCCCAGGGAGAATAGGCCCACTGGGAGAACCCGATATGGGAGAACCATAGCTATGACCTGGCTGGCTCTTGAGCCCCAACAGTATGGATGCTGCAACGCTGGCAGTGTGCAAGAGGATCTGGAATCCAGTAGAGACATAAGGGAAAAATTGGAGTAATGCTGGAGACAGAATCCCAGCTTCCACACCAAGGAGAAGGGCAGAAGCTGGGGGGCAAGTACAGCCAGAGAGTGAAC
This sequence comes from Symphalangus syndactylus, assembly GCF_028878055.3. Lineage (NCBI taxonomy): Eukaryota > Metazoa > Chordata > Mammalia > Primates > Hylobatidae > Symphalangus > Symphalangus syndactylus. Next base: position 56,881,314 of record NC_072425.2, read on the forward strand.
TCCAAGTTGGCAGCAAACAGCAAGTGGCCACATTTATCTGCATCCCTTCAGAGGCAGGGACGTGCTGGCTGGGATACTTGGGCAAGTCCATAACTGTACAACTCTCTGCTTTGTGTTCTCCCTGGGGATTCAGCTGAGTGTGCGGTGAGAACTGGGAGCTAGGGAAAGGGGGGCAAGGGCACCTGCTGACCACTGCAGGGAAATGGGGGGAGGCTGGTAAGACCGACCTGCAGGAAAGGGTCATTAGGAGTGGGCAGGAGAGGTCAGCAGGATGGACTCTGAGAATGGGAAGAAAATGGCAGCTACTTGCCCTGCAGCTCCTGCTCAAGAGCACCCTGGTGGAAGCTCTTTGTTACCCACGTGGTCCCCTTTGTTGATGACCACAGATCCACAGAGTTGGAAGGGATCGTCAGAGGCTATCAGCTCAATTTCCTCCCCAAATCGGCAATCCTTTCCTCAGTATCCCCACCAGGTGGGTACTTAGTGCAAACACTGCAGTGTCCACCACTTGTAACCTCACTTGCAGTCTGCTCTGCTATTGGGCAGCTGAGTTCTTCCTACTAAGCCAACCTCTGCCTCCTCATGGCTCCCACCACTGACCCCCAGTGCCGCCAAAACAAGCCTATCCCCATCCAAAAGACCATCTATGTGTGTTTTCATGGGCTTCAGAGCCAGAGAGGTTCAGAGCTGAATTTCAGTTCTGCCACTTACTCATTTCAGCAAATTAAATTACTTAATCTCTTTAAGCCTTGGTTTATTCATCAATAAAACAGAGCAGGGCTTAGCAAATCATGGCCCACAGGGTAAACCCAGACCATTGCCTGTTTTTATTAGAACACAGCCACACCCTTTTGGACACATAATGTCTGCGGCTGCTTTTGAGTTACAACAGAGTTGAGTTGCTGCAACAGAAACCATGTGGCCCATGAAGCTTACAATATTTACTATCTTTACATAAAATGTCTGCCAAGCTCTGAAATAGAGGATCCCCATAAGAGGCTAGTTTGAGGTATTAAATGCAGTAATATTTACAAAAAGATGCACATGGTGATCGACTCCATAGCTAAGTAAAATACATTATTCATGAGATACTCGGGTTCTCTGGCTTTCGCCTTCTTTGGACTCCCCCAAGTTTGTCAGTGTCTCTCCCAGAACAGAACACTCTCATGTACTGGATGCAGAATGACCTCAGCAAAAACAGAGAAACCAGCAACTCCCATTGTAGACATTCCATTTCTATGGTATAGACAAAAGCTGTATTTTCTTCTCAATGCAGTCACGAGGCTACGGGTTCCGCAGACATTTGTAATTATCAAAGCTCTCAGACTCTTCTCCAAAAGGACACTGTCATGACAAGTCTCCCTGCTGCTGCATTTGAGCAATTGCTTTTTCTCTCCAACTTAATTGTCTGGCTTCATCTTTATATCTGTTACATTTAATCATGTTGGGCTTGGTTCAATCCAACAATTAATGGGAACTCGCCTTCCATCATTCATTCATGTCACTCACTTAAATGTTCAGTTTGGGGCTGGTTCTTGTGCTCAATTCAACAACCAGAAAACAAGTCACAGACCTAGATCACGGGAGCTTCCAGTCTTAAGGAAGAGAGTGACATTTGAAAGTAATTATAAAAATAGGTATGGAATTGCAGTGGCTATTTGAATGGAGAGGGAAAAGTGATTCAACAGGGCTCTGACACCCGCAAGTCTCACCAGCAGATTCTCCAGGTCATACTCATTGTCTGTGTCAGCCCAGACCTCTGGGACACAGGAAACTACGCACTCCTGGGACAGTCCATACAAATCAAAGTACGACAGCAACTGCCCTAGACCTCACACTCAGACCATCTGGCAGCCTTTTCTCTTCCCTCGCCAGCTCTGGACACCCAAGGTCAGTATCTTCTCTCAGCTCATTCCACAGGGGTGTTTTCTTTGCCTACTAGGTGCAGGCTCCTCCTTCCCTACACCAGCTCTAGCCCCCTAAGCACATCAGTCAAGACTGATCTCTCTTGATCTTGTAGTCCTATGGTTCTCTATGGAGGGTGGGGGAATTTCACGCCCCTTCACACATTTAGCAATGTCTGGAGACATTTTTGGCTGTCATAAAGAGTGTGAGGAGGTGGCTGTTACTGGCATCCAGTGGGTAGAGTCCATGGGTGCTGCTAAACATCCTATTATAAATATCCTATCCTAAAATACAATGCACAAGACAGCCCCCACAACAGAAAACTATCCAGAACAGGCTGTCACTAATGCCAAGGTTGAGAACACCTGGTTTAGAGGAAGCAAAGAGAAAAACAGGCATTGAACACATCGTATGAGCCAGCACTGTGCTAGACATTTTAAACTTCTTTAAACTTCCCTTCCAAGACAGTGACAGTAGAACAGGTCACAAAATGAGCTGCACCACCCACCACCCAATTTCCAGACATGGCTTAGCAGCTGGGGAGTCCAACTATTGCTTCCAGCATTTTAAACACACTATTCAAGGCCAATCATCTTTCTGAACCTCGGTTTTCAAAATGTGAATTACAATACCTACCTCCAGCTGCTGGTCTAGAGTTCCTAGCAAATCTTAGTTTCCTTGTCCCCATTTCTTTCATGTCTTATTTCCAGGTTTCTCCAAGGAAGGCAAGGGTAGAGACACACACACATACCCACACTTGCACCCACCTGCTTACATTTTTATGTTGTCCACAATAATCTGAATGAAGGAATGAAACCACGTCAAAACGATCTCTCCTTGGCTGAACTCCAAAAAACATTTTTCCATGCTTCATCTCACTTCCTATTTAGGCTTTCCAATACTGTTGGTTGTGCAAAAGTCTGCCTATCCTACATGACTAGAAGCTTGCTGAGATAGAGGGCCCTGCCCAACACTGCAGCAAGATCATTCAGATATTCAATTAGCCCTTGAGGAATGAATAAATGATGGGCAAATATTACGGTTCAAATGACAGTTTTGTTTAACAGCCTATTTATGGTACCTGTTTATAGCTTATTTGCTGTCTATTTGTTAGTTCCCTTGACGTTTTACCTAAATTCACCTTATAGACCCAATTTCCGAGCATTTTCCTTTTCAGATTTTGTCAGTTTTATGTTACTTTTACAAACTAAAGATACCCACCCAGCAAGCCCAAAGAACAAGAAAGAATTCTTTAAAAGAAAGCAGCCTCTCAGCCAGGCATGGTGGCTCATGTCTGTAATCCCAGCACTTTGGGAGGCTGAGGTGGGTGATCACCAGCCTCTGAGGTCAGGAGTTCAAGACCAGCCTGGTCAACATGGTGAAACCCCATCTCTACTAAAAATACAAAAATTAGCCGGGCACGGTGGCACACACCTGTAATCCCAGCCACTTACTCTGAGGCAGGAGAATCTCTTGAACCTGGAAGGCGGAGGTTGCAGTGAGCCGAGATTGCACCACTGTACTCCAGCCTGGGCAACAGGGCAAGACTCCGTCTCAAAAAAAAGAAAGCAGCCTCTCACGCAGCAGCCATGTTTCTTGAACAAACTGGACCCCACTCCAGGGGAACAGAATGAGTACTTAGACATGTAAGTGGGCATTTACCCGCAGCAGCTGGCAGGGCCTCGCCATTCAGTACATCCTAACAATCCAGCCTTTCAGCCACCAACCTAATAGGCTTTTCTTGGCACGGACAGTTCTGGCTTGGCAAAACACTCATTTTCACTTCTTAAATTGGTACGTGTCACAACTGAATGGAGCTTCAGGATCTGCCGTCTGTCTCACATGCTGCACTAGGCTTCTCTTGGTCAGGGACTCAGGTGTCCATACTCATCTCAGACTCCTTTCTCCATAAAGATCCATGAAAAAAAAATCAATTATTTGTATCCCTAATCAAATTCCAGTGTCTTATTTGGCCACTTAAGATGGCTTTTAAGCCAGGTGTGTTGGCACACGCCCACAGTCCCAGCTACGCAGGAGGCTGAGGTGGGAGGATCACTTGAGCCCAGGAATTTGGGGCTGCAGTGAGCTATGATCACACCACTGTGCCTGGGTAACATAGCAAGACCTTGTCTCTAAAAAAATAAACAAACAAATAAAAGATAGTTTTTCACTGAAAAAGCAAGCTAGAAAAATAAAATCAAGCCGGGCGTGGTGGCTCACGCCTGCAATCCCAGCACTTTGGTAGGCCGAGGTGGGCGGATCACCTGAGGTCAGGAGTTTGAGACTAGCCTGGCCAACATGGTGAAACCCCATCTCTACTAAAAATTCAAAAAATTAGCTGGGCATAGTGGCAGGTGCCTGTAATCCCAGCTACTCGGGAGGTTGAGGCAGGAGAATCGCTTGAAACCAGGAGGCGGAGGTTGCAGTGAGCCAAGATTGTGCCACTGCACTCCAGGCCGGGTGACAGAGTGAGACTCCATCTAAAAACAAACAAACAAACAAAAAACCACACACGCACAAAAACAAAAACAAAAAAGAAAAAGAAAATCTACCTTTCAGGAACTGAAGCACACTGCATTAAATACAGAATTGATGTGCTCACGTAGTCTCAGGTTCCCTATAACACTAGGACGATATCCCTCAAAGCATTTCCAAGTAGCCTCCTTGCCGAGCAGCTAACTCCTCCTGGCTACAGAGCGGCTTTTAGTTGTGTCTGCTTCCTTAAATGCATCTCTTCCCATCTTAATAGATCCTCCTTAACATGAAGCTTTTCCCTCCCTTTCCCATGGTGTCTTGTGGACTTTGAAAAGGGTATCCCTCGAAGTTCTGCCTTCAGCAGCCAACTTTCAAATGCACAGCTAAATTCCTAGTCAATATGTTTCTTAGGAACCCTAAGCATCATCTAATGAGCACATAATAAGGTGGACTCACCAAGGGAGCCTGGCACATAAACTGAGTCCAGCCAGGAGGCAGGCATACCTAGAAAAACGGATCAGACAAGCAAAGGCAAACTTGGCAGAATGAGCCCACCAGACAGGCTGAGCCAAAGAAGAGACAGGCAGAGAAGAGAACGAGGAAGGATGAAACTGAGGAGAAGTGAGCCCTCACCTGCACTCTGCCTGTGGGAGGCCAGGCCAGGAATGAATGAAGAAGAGGTAGGACCCGGGAACACAGATTCGGAAGCATGTTATACGGTCTCTCTCTCTCTCTCTCCTGTTTCTGCTCTGCCTTGTTAAACAGCGTCCACCTCGCGAGCACTTACTGGGTGCCTAGTACCATGCCAAGCACTTTATACATATCACAGACATCCTCACAACCACCTTATGAAGTAGCCGTGATGACTATCCCCATTTTACAGATGAGAAAAACTAAATCTCACAGAAGTCAAGTGACTTTCCCAAAGTAACAGCTAATGTGTTTTGTGGAGACAGGGATTTGGGTCCAAAGCCCTGAAACACTGTTCTAAGTTCTGCATATGTACCTTTATAAGGCAACTAAATAAACATGGCTTACTGTGCACTTAGCTGAATCCCAACCAACACCAGAGACAAAAGGCCATGTTCTCTACCCTCAGAAAACTCATAGTCCATAGAGGAAGCCAAGAATCCCACGCATAAGTCCCCTGTAATAAGAATGCCAAGTGGTCAGTTATCTACTCCAAATCGTGAAGGAATACATGAAATCAGAGCAAGAGCCTTCCTGGAGGAGTAGCCTAGGACATGCTCTGGAGAGGTTGCCAGGAGAAACTGGCTGGGCCATTTCGCATGGGTATTTCCTTCTCATTCTCCAGGTTATTATAACTTCTCTCAATGCAGATAAAGTTTATCTGCACTAAAGAGAATGTTGCTTCTAAAGACAAGACCTACAAAAGGATGGTTCATATTAATGAGTAATATTCTTAAAACAGGATCTACTCATTCAATGCCCAAATCACACTGAACAAAACCAAGGGACTTCCTGCTTCTCCATGGCCACGAGGCTGACATTCTCCTGTCCACTCCATACGTGTCAAGCGTTATCTCTTCCAGCCAACGAAGGGGTGGGGAGGAACGCACAGACTGACAATGTTTGATCCTGTAGATATTCCACTTGTGCTAATTCACTTCCTCTCCCAAACAATTGAAACAGATGCCTGAGGCTGTACGTAATGGAATATATGATGGAGCCCGGGGCACACCCTTATTGATTCTAAATGGGCGAACTGTAAATATCTTCTGTTTAGTCCATCTATAGTGACTTAGAGAAAGGGCAAAAGTGGCCTGGCCGTGAGCTCACTGGTGCCACTGCCTCCATGAATGGCAAAGGAACGGAGCAAGTGAGAAAGAGGCCTTCTCCATGTGCTGTGTTGCAGAAGGAAAAGAAACCGCGATCATCTGACGCCAGAAGAGCTCCCAGGAACGAAATCTGTGAAAGATTCTGGCATTGCTCCCAGAAGTTCACACACTGATTGTAGAGACTTTGAGTGGCAAAGCCAATATCTAGGAAGACAATTTTCTATATTCCCATCCCAAGTGCACAGAAGAAAACACTGGCAGGATGGCCAGGCATGGTGGCTCACGCCTGTAATCCCAGCATTTTGGGGGGCCGAGGCGGGTGGATCACCTGAGGTGGGGAGTTCAAGACCAGCCTGACCAACATGGAGAAACCCCATGTCTACTAAAAATGTAAAATTAGCTGAGCATGGTGGTGCATGCCTGTAATCCCAGCTACTTGGGGGACTGAGGCAGGAGAATCGCTTGAACCCAGGAGGCGGAGGTTGTGGTGAGCTGAGATGGCCCCATTGCACTCCAGCCTTAGCAACAAGAGCAAAACTCTATTTCAAAAAAAACAAAAACAAAAGAAAAGAAAATGCTGGCAGGCTGTGCTTTCAATTATACTGATTTATAGGCCAATGAAATATTATTTTAAGATAACAAATAACTTTTTAGCGCTTTTTGCCTTACCAAATTCCTAAGGATAGCTCTTCTGTGTATTATGTACCATTCAGCATCTCCAACGTCAGCAGCACCCGTTAAAAGTCTGTTCTCTACAGGATACGTACACCTGCAGCGCCTGTAGCTTTGTTTTTATAAAGCCAAACAGCTTGTAACTCCTAGTCTATTAAATATTACACTCCAATGGTTGCAGCCTTTTATCACTTCACAGAGACACACATTTCTGCTGCTTACCCATAAACCACAGATGGCCCCCAAAATTGAGCTTTACACAGAGGCGGCAAAACAATTTAGAAAAACCTCTCAAAGGAGGGTGGAAAGATCGGAACTGAATCAACACTAAATTCTGACCTCTTCTCTCTGCCTGTCCCATCGTATTCTTCTGCCATTTTTTCTCTTGCATTGCTTTAGGTGTACCTATCCTCTCTCAGAGGCAGCCCAGTCCTGGATAAACATATGAGGTGATAGGCAGACACACAGACAGGCAGCTCAAAGGAAAATCTAATCAGTTTCATGAATGGGGAAAAAAAAAGAATGGCATTGATGACTTTCTCTACATGTCTTTTTCACCTGGAAAATTCTATACTGTGGGTCAGGTGTCAGGGGTTGTAGTAAGGTCTCAAAAATCCTGACAATCTTTTTAAGGTAAAAAGGAAAAGTTGGACCAGCGCAGCAGCTCATGCCTGTAATCCCAGTACTTTGGGAGGCTGAGAAGGGCAGATCACCTGATGTCAGGAGTTCCAGACCAGCCTGGCCAACATGGTGAAACCCCATCTCTACTAAAAATACAAAAATTAGCGGGGCGTGGTGGTGGGTGCCTGTAGTCCCAGCTACTCGGAAGGTTGAGGCAGGAGAATCACTTGAACTCAGGAGGCAGAGGTTGCAGCGAGCCAAGAGCATGCCACTGCACTCCAGTCTGGGCGACAGAGCGACACTCCGTCTCCAAAAAAAAGGAAAAGTTTACACAGTTTCAAAAGTAAAAAGCAATGAACTAAGACATAACTATTCAACAATGAAAATTAGTTCATTCTTGTAGGTGAAAATTTATAATATCAACTGCACTTAAAATATTTACCAGCCAGCCTCATTCATCACATATTTCCTAAATAAGAATAATCAGGCAGTTTTGACAGAAAAATAAAATGTGTCCCAAAAGAAGTCCGTACCTCGAGCCAAATTTCCCAGCCAAAACCCATCAGGCTTATGAATATAAGCGCCATCAATATAAACTTTTCACACTTCAGAGATCGGCAGTTTACAAGCATTCATTTGCTCAAACATTATGTTCTTCGTCCAAAGTTGTATGTGTTTATAAAGGGAAAAAAAAAAATCAACAACATTCTCCCAACCTCCTTCCCTCCCCTCCCCACCACTCTGGCATCTCTAATTATACGTTAGATTACTGAATAAAATTTTTCAAGCTCACAACTGAAACATCGAAAGGTAGTACACAAGGTAAAAGCCCCGTGAACACCGGATGTGGTGGCTCACGCCTGTAATCCCAACATTTCGGGAGGCTGAGACGGGCAGATCACCTGAGGTCAGGAGTTCAAGACCAGCCCGACTAACATGGAGAAACCCTATCTCTACTAAAAATACAAAATTAGCCAGGCGTGGTGACGCATGCCTGTAATCCCAGCTACTTGGGAGGCTGAGGCAGGAGAATCACTTGAACCCGGGAGGTGGAGGTTGCAGTGAGCCGAGATCGTGCCGTTGTACTCCAGCCTGGGCAACAAGAGCGAAACTCCGTCTCAAAAAAAAAAAAAAAAAACAAAAACAGAAGGCCCCATGATCACTTCTCAGAGGTAAGCAACATTATACTTCAATGACCACGGTGTGATCCATAAGCCACACCAGCTGTCAATGTCACCTAAAGACCAAAGTGACGTATGCGCGTCACTATGGACCATGCTTGTCAGGTATCCCCAGAGATTAGTTACTATCACATGATTGTTTTGCTTCGTTTTGGATTGGGACAGAAGATAAAACCCAATTATTTTAGGTTTTAGGTTTTTTATTTGTAAAAACCCACCTAGCACATTAACTCTAGAGCTGGGATACAACTGTACTTACCTAAGAAAGATTTACTAGTTAGAGAAAGTTAGTTTAAATCCATTTTAGTTAGATGATGTGGAAAATCGGAGTGTCAACTTCTTTTTTCTTCCACCCTCTTCTAACTGCACCTTTAAAAAAATTCATTTATAATAGAATGTACCCAAAGTCATACATTGAATTTATTATAAATAATTGTACTGTCATATAACCTCTTCCAAGGCCGAGAAAGGATGCATTCCATTTGGATAATTTACCCCAACAAACCAGAACAAAACAGTTAAATATTATCTTCCACATAAAGTCTCAAACAATCACATACCAACTGTAAGCTAGCCAGACTAGCTGTTGTGTAATGAAATGAGAAACTGTTGGTCATGGGCAGGTAGGTGCAGGGGTCAGAGACAAGACTCTTAGACATTACATTACTCAAAAGTTAAATAACAATGAAAGTGTTTTTGGAGTTTTCTAAAAAGGTAAACCATTAACTTGGGACTTGAATAAAACTACGCCACATGTTAACATCATTCCAAACTGCAAGGTGCAAGCCATTTGGAAAAGGAAAGAGGGTCCCAGTGTGTCGTTAAGGCCTGCGAAAGTTCTGAGCTCAAAGGGCAGACCCTGTTGCCTTTGGCTGGGCTTCAAATGAAAACCTTCCATGAAGCAGCTACTATTTATCCCTAACCATTTTCTCCATGCAAATGCTGAAATAAATTGGCATCAAATGGCTGCCTACTTCACCTCTCCTAAATATCAACTTCCTCTGGCTTTCAAAAATGGAAAATTGCCAAATCCTAAGTAGCACAGATAATGAAATAGGCCTGGCCCAGGGTTCTGGGTCCATGTCTTGCCACCTTTTAATCAGCTGCCTGGAGAAAGCCGCTTGACCTGTCTAAACACAGGTGGATAAAATGTGAAGGGAGGCAATACTCAGGCTTCTTCCAGGTCAAAGTCTCGGCCAGGCGCAGCAGCTCACGCCTATAATCCCAGCACTTTGGGAGGCCAAGACGGGCGGATCACTTGAGGTCAGGAGTTCAAGACCAGCCTAGCCAACATGGTGAAACCCCACCTCTACTAAAAATAAAAAAATTAGCCAGGTATAGTGGTGCATGCCTATAATTCCAGCTATTTGGAAGGCTGAGACAGAAAATCACTTGAACTGGGGAGGCAGAGGTTGCAGTGAGCCAAGATCGCCCCACTACACTCTAGCCTGGGCAACAGAGCAAGACTTTTTTGTCTCCAAAAAAGCAAAAGGCCAGGCGCAGTGACTCATGCCTGTAATCCCAGCACTTTGCGAGGCCAAGGAGGGTGACTCACGAGGTCAGGAGTTGAAGACCATCCTGGCCAAGATGGTGAAACCCCGTCTCTACTAAAATACAAAAAATAAGCCAGGCGTGGTGGCAAGCACCTGTAATCCCAGCTACTCGGGAGGCTGAGGCAGGAGAATCGCTTGAACTCAGAGGGCGGAGGTTGCAGTGAGCCAAGATTGCGCCACTACACTCTAGCCTGGGCAACAGAGTGAGACTCCATCTCAAAAAAACAAAACCAAACCAAAAAAAAAAACACAAACAAACAAAGTCCCTGAGCTCTCTGGGGTACTCTTCCCCAATGGAAACCACTCCCCTCTTGTCAGAAGAGTGGCTTCCTTTGTCTCATAATCGGAAATAAATTTCTACTAAAATAATATTCACTTAATTTCTACAAAATGTTAGGTACTCATGGCAGTTGGCTAGAATGAAGGATGAAAGTTCCTAACACATTTCCCTGCTGAGTCAGGCAATATGACCTTGACCATGTCACTCCAGGATATCAGATATCCAGCAGCTTGGCCCCTCACCCCCAATCACCTGGAAAGAAGTGGTCTGGATTACAACTCTGCTAGGAGGGAAGAGAACAAGGTGGAAGAGCCAATGTTGCCTCTCCTGATATAACACCTGTATACAACTACAGTCAGCCCTCTGGATCTGTGGGTTCTGCATCCATGGATTCAACCAACCTTGTACCAAAAATATTCAGGGAAAAAACTGCATCTGTACTGAACATATACAGACTTTTTTTTCTGGTTATTATTCCCTAAACATTATAATGCTACTATTTAGGTAGCATTTACATTGTACTAAGTATTATAAATAATCTAGAGATGATTTAAGATATATGGGAAGATTACATCGGTTATACGCAAATACTATGCCATTTTATATAAGGGACTTCAGCATTTGTGGATTCTGGTGTCCCCAGAGGTCCCGGAACTAATCCGCCATGGACACCGAGGGATGAGTGCACTGGAATTTATCTGGGCATCCATCGCTGTAGGTTTCTTATGAGTTTTTCATGGCTTTGCAGGGGCATATACCAATGATATGGGGCCTTCAGTTTCCTCATTGGCCAGGTAAGACACAAGCTAAGGGCAAAAGAGCATCGGGGACCAAGAAGTGAGCCTCCATGTTCCCTGGCTTCCCGACCAATAATAAGCACCTCCACCTACTCTGTTCCTGGCCCCCTTGAACCTAAATTTGATGCCTGCCCTAGTAATCCAGCAACACACTCCCAGTGCCAGCAAGCAAGCATTCAACCAAACTGCCACTTACTAACACCATCATGCTTTCCCTTCACATCCTGGAAGATTATTATTAGACCTTCCTAAAATGTACACACTTTAAAAATCACTAACTGTTGCCTTTAATCTATGTATCTGAACTTTATCTCTCTTAAAACTTTGGACCCTTTCCTATCAGAGGAAACATCTGAGAGCATTCTGAGTCAAAAATGCTAAGAGGAAAAATGTCACATTCAGCACAGTCCTATAAGGATGTAGAAACCCACCAGTGGCCTGTGGTTCCCATTTCTGAGGAAAAAACATGCCAGAAAGTCTCTCCCCTTCTATGAGCCACACAGGGTTGCCATTATTCTTAGGACTGACTCCGGCAATCCGCAGTAAACCAGCCGCGAGATGCACTTGGACTGCCAGGGCTTATGACGATTTCTTACTTCAATTAAAATGCCTATGGATTTTATGCCGAAAGGGGAATGTTTTAAACTTGAATTATTAGCTTCCAATGACCATCCAAAGCAATGTAAAATATTTAATGCTCCACTTCATTTGTTTTGTTGAAAACTGATCATGTGCTTGAAAATTTTGGCTGCTGTGCTCATTACTGTTCAGCCACGAAGAATGCAAAAACAAGAGCAGTTTTTATTTTGATGAGCGGCGCCATTATATCCTAAGTGTTCATCTTCACCACAAGCCATCATTTATTGAGGGCCTAATACATACATATTCTTTCAAGTTGCTTTACATATATTGATCCACTCAGTCTAGTCTATCAGCATGCATTTACTGAGCGCCTTCTAAGTGTCATGCATCAACCTGGGCATTAGAAATAAAAAGTGAGGAGCAAGTCCAAGGCAATGGCCCCATGGAGAAAGCAGATCATCAAATAAGCAGTTACTATGCAATGCAGTAAATGCTGTGATGGAGAAAACAGGTTATTAAAAATAATAAAAATGATATATTAGAGGCCAGGCACAGTGTCTCTGCCCTATAAACTCAGAGCTTTGGAAGGCCGAGGTGGGAGGATTGCTTGAGCCCAGGAGTTCAAGGTTACAGTGAGCTATGACCGTGCCACTGCACTCCAGCCTGGGAAACAGAGTAAGACCCTGTCTCTAAAATATAAATATATATACACATATATATATGTAAATATATATAAATATATATGTAAATATATATAAATATATAAATGTATATGTAAATATATATACACATACACACACACATACACACATATATATAACATATATACATATATATATTTTAGACACATGACACTAAGTAGGTGTTCAGTTAAATGCATAATATATCTATCTATAGACTAGAAAGACAGACAGATATTAGCTAGTGACTGCATGTCAGATGTTTAAAGCCATGTCTGTAATTCTCACAACACTCTACCAGGGTAGATGTCTCCCCACTTTCCAAATGAGCAATCTGAGGTTCTTCCACACTGCACACTGCCTCTCTAACAGCATCACCATTGGCATCATCGTTTGCATCCTACATCCCCATTCTGGTCTCAAAATTGCAGCTGCCAAACTGCATTACTGAGGCATGCATTAATCCCGATATTGATCATAGATACCAATTTGCAGGAAGTCTATGGCACCCTGCACACTGTGGGGAGAAAGGACCACAACAACTCCAAACCACAGGGCACACCCCAAAGAAACTCACAAGCTGGCTGCAAAGAGCAATACAAGACTAATAAACATAAAACAGGATGGAACATGTCACTGGGCAGTCTATGGTCATGGACAAAGAGAGTCTCAGAGAAGTCACTTGACTTTAAAAGGGGAAACTCATTGTTGAAGGATTCATTAAGGAAGTAGGACTTAGGTCTTAGGATCATATAAGGTCAGATGGTGCAATAGGAAAGAAGGCCAGTCCCTCAGGAAAGCAGTGTACACAGAGAGGTGCCCAGGAGGCTCGCAGGTTAGGCTGAACAACGGCCAAGGGTGTAACTAGAGCCCAACAATGGGGCAAGTCAGCCTGCAGCTGCCCGAGGTGCCAACTGATAAAGAGATGCTAGGACATCCTGGGGCATTAAAACAACTCGGTATAATAGCAGATTTATAAGAACTCCGCCAAGAGACTACTACACATGATAGAGGCAGTTCTTTGTTCCACCTCCTAGGACAGAGGGTGAGACCCTAAAGGGCCTCCAGGAGCCAAAATTGAAGGCCACCAAGCACTCTTCTAAAGATAACAAGTGCATCTGCTGCAGGGACTTGCTTCTGCTTGGAGGGTGTGCCAGCTCAAGGTCAGGGCTGCATTATTCAGAATCATAGTGGAGGCTGAATGCTGTCAGCAACCCTTCTCCCCATGACCCTTTTCCTATAAGGCATCCCCTCCCAAAGCTGGTAAACAGAGACTTAAAGAATATAGACTTGCCGGCCAAGTTATTAGCTTGCCTGGGGCACCCAGATGTCTCAGCCAGTCTACAGATAATATCTATATTTGTTTAACTCTCTACTGCTGATAAACTACTTTTACAAGTTAGATTATTTTTACAACAGCCATGAAAAAAGCACTAGACCTCTCATATTATAGAGGAAAATCCTGAGTGTCAGAGTGGGTAAGTGGCCTGTTCAAGAAAACTAGCAAGTTGCAGAGCCAGGTTTTGGACCAGGGTATCTGTCCAGTGGCCCATCTGCTCTATTACCGCTACAGATGGACTGCTGCAATAGTTGTAATACTTTATAAAGTTCCTGACAGTTGACAGAGAGCTTTTACAGAAGTCTTAGGCAGTACACACAAATACGAACATTTTCAATTTTCCTAAAAGTAAAATAATGTTAACAATAATACTTGTACTCTACTTCTTTAAAAACCCATCTTTCCTCCTGGCTATGTACTTTGTCTCACTACATTTATAAGGTAAGTGAATCGTTATTATTTAGATGACTGCTAAAGATATGTAAGTCTTTTTTTTTTTTTTTTTTGAGACAGAGTCTCGCTGTGTCACCCAGGGTGGAGTGCAGTGGCGCAATCTCTGCTCACTGCAATCTCCGCCCACTGCAATCTCCGCCTCCCAGGTTCAAGCAATTCTCATGCCTCAGCCTCCCAAATAGCTGGGACTACAGGCGCGCGCCACCACACCTGGCCAAGTGAAGTCTTAAATCTTAGATAATTTTTTTTGTATTTTTAGTAGAGATAGGGGTTCACTATGTTAGCCAGGCTGGTCTTGAACTCCTGACCTCGTGATCCACCCACCTCAGCCTCCCAAAAGTGCCGGGATTACAGGTGTGAGCCACCACGCCTGGCCAAGTAAAGTCTTAAATCTTAGATACTGGTCTGCTAGTAATTCACTGCTTAGAATGACCTTGCATTTGTGCCACATATCTGCCCATTTCCATTTTCCTGCCACCAAACTCCTGCCTCCACTCCCAATCTTCCCTCAGTGACACGTGATGTCATATAAGCAGCATCTTCCTACATGTCCATCTTACATTAGGACTTGTTTTCAGGAAGTGGCTACATCCAAGGCAGACATAAAATCACAAGACTTGAAAAATTTTCCAAAAAACAATCATTCACTCATTTTTTGGCAAAAACAATAGCAGTTATGAGTCTGTACATTTCATTTTTAAAAACTTCAGACTTCCAGTTTTTTCAGAGCATTTCTTTAAAATTCCTAGGTCACATAAATTATTTAATAAACAATTTGTCAATTTGTCTTGCACAGTGGGGAGAACGTTACACACAGAAATGTACACTGAAAAAATCAAAGTGCTAGTGACAAATAAGCAAGCCACCTCCCTCCCCTCATCATCACGCCCACGAAATAAAGATCAAAAACTCCCTTCGCCAGCCACAGGGAGGCCTCTTTTTCTATTTCTTTCTCATAACACATAATTGTACCAAAAAATCACAATGAAAATAAGGTCAATATACTTAGTCCATAATATAATAATCTCAACTAATTTTAGTCATCTCTCTAACAACACCTCAATGATCAGGCCACACTATGCAAATCAAATTAAAATTTTTTTTTTTGCTTTTTTCTTCCAGTCCCAAAGGAAAACTCCAAATACCACTCATCTTGCTGAAAACCACAGGAAAGTTATTTAATTCCAGTTAAACCAAGTATTTCACCCGCACACTCTTAAACTTTAATCTTAAACATATCCATGAAATGTGATTTTTGAAGAGCTTTCCTTATTTACTCACCAGATCATCAATATACAGAAAGCTCTTCCTAAGCACAGGCCCCCATCGATGTTTTCAGTCAATACTAAATATTTAAAGAAATACCCAGCTACAGTAACTTTTTAAAAAATTCTACACTACCGTTTGAATTTAAAAAAAAATTTAGTTAAGCTTAGTTTCCATAATTCTCATTAGGTAATCCAGGATGTGGGTGTTTTTTAATTTCCTTTTCATGGAGAAAAAGGAAGCTTTGTATCGGGACATCAGATGTATATGGGAAAATACATATTTCAATGCACATGTAAGTAAATACATATTTTGTTTGTTTAAAGATCCTTTTGCCTACTCCACTCACAATGTAAATACACCACAGTCAAATTCTATAAATTCAGTTTTAAATGTACGTATGAAAACTAGGTTTTCTACTAAAGTTGACCAGAGCCCAAAACACTCTGTCTAATACACAGTCAAAGGAAACAGCAATCAGCCCTTAGATGCCCCGAAAGAAACCATTCTTTGTTTACCTAGAAACTGAAAGATTTTACACTGAGAATCACAGCTGCTACAGCAATGGAGGTATGCTCTGAATCCAGATAGCCATATTAGACTCTCATTGATTTGTTAAAAATTTAACATTGTAAATGAAACCAAAGCAACCACCAACACCAACCAGGTAATTAAATTCCTGGTTGGAAGAAGTTTCAAAATCCAAGCCCAACATCAACATCTGGCAAGTCTCCATTTACCACCTACCAATACTTGCTCACATTACACTGAAAATTTAGATACAAGGTAAAGTACTAAGATTTTTAAAACCTATTAATTAGTTTGTACCCTCCATTTAAATCACACATAAAAGCTAACTGCAATTGCAATTATAATCTTAGTGTTTGTCCTGTTGTCACAGAAGGGCAAGGGCTGACAAGAGTTACCGCGAACAATTAAATCTGATTTTGTCCAGGGGACTTGATCAATATACTGTGCATCATAATCTAGCCCTGAACTGCTGCCTCTCCTCCACCCCCAGGCCCTTGGATCAGGCGGTTTACCGCTGGGTTAGTAACTCTTTTCTCTATGATTTGCGCATCTCCAGAAAGGGCGAGGGAGACGCCTGATTCAAAGTGCATTTGTTTATCACCCAATGGCCCCATCGTTATGCATTTCCACAATCCAGGAGGGTACGCTTCTGGCACCCCCTTTACCTGCCAAGTTCCTCGCCGGTGTCGTAGTAATCATCCACGTTTTCCTGCCTGAACACAGTCATGATAATCTGTCACGCCTCACCAAAGCCCAGTGCACTTCAGCTCCGCTTCCCAGACCATCACCACCGCTCCTGCGCCTCCGTGGCCCCCTCATGCATCAGTCTCCAGTCCTTTTGGAAAAAAAAAAGGCAATAATAATAGTAAAATGGCAACCCCAAAAGGAAGTAGACCTCCCCGGCGCTAAGACCCCGCTCGCTGAAGACCGGGTCTCCGGAGCTGCCCCTCCTCGCGGGGTGGAGAGGAGCACGCACCCTTTGTTAAAGCTGGGCGGCCAGGGACGCCCCCGACCCCTCAGCCCCGCGCGCGCGTGGGGCCGGGCACCACGGCACCCCGAGGTCCGCGTCCCCGAACGCTGGGCGGTCTGTTCGGATCAGAACCGGCTCCGGAAGTGACTGGCCTCCCCGCCTCCCCTTTCTCTGCACACACGCCCACCCAGCTTTCCCACCTCCAGGGACGCCGCGGAAGAATGAAGCCCTCGCCCAGAGGAACGCGCCTCGCTGGAAGCATCTCTCTCCAGTCTGCGGCAACGGTGGCACCTCCGCGCCACCTCTCGGCTCCCGCGCCTCTCCTAACACCGCGGCCACCCTCTCCCCTTCCCCGAGCGAGGCAGTCCCCAGAGCCACATTCCTGGCGACTCCCTCTCCGTTACCCGGCCGACCCGGCGTGCGGCCGCCCGGGGGAGCAAGGGAGGGAAGGGAGCGGCCCACCGAGGCGCGGCCGTCAGCTCCAGATCCCCGCGCCCCTACACAAAGCGCCTGGTCGGGCCGGCGCCACCTGTTCTCACCCGGCCCGCGGGCTGAGGAAGCCTCCCGGCTGCGATCGCACTTCTCCCCGAAGCCAAGTTTCCCTCCTCCTTGGCCTTCCCAGTCGCTCGAGGCACTGCCCGGGCAAACCCCACCGCGCCCTGGCCGGGAAAGCAAAAGCTGGCGCCGGGGGTCGCGGGGACCGGGAAGCCGCGCCTGGCTACTCACCCGGGCGCCTAGGAGCTCCCCCGGTCCCTCTGGAGCGCTGTCGGAGGCCGACCATAGGCGCCAGCGCCGAGACTAGCCGGGCGGCGGCGGGAACACAGCTAGGGAGGGAGTGGGGGGCGCAGAGCCAGCCCAGGCGCCGGCTCCAGACCCTGCCGCTGCGAGGGTTGCCGAGTCCCCTCCGCGGAGGGAACAAAGTCCCCGGCGTTGGCTCGGCCCGGCTGTCCTGCTCCTACTCCGGAGCAGCCTCTCGCCTCCTTGCCGCCTTTTGGGCGGAGGGCGGCCGGCAGGCGGCCAATGGGGACCCTGCAAGCGGGCTGGCGGCGCGGCCCACCCACCTCAGAGCTGCCCTGCCGGGCCGGCGCTGCGGGTTCTGCGCGGCGCTCACTGCTCCTCCCAGCTCCGCGCTCCGGGCTCGCTGGCGCGCTCTACCGCGCACACCCCGCACACACCCACTCGCCCCACACCCACGCCGGCCGGGGTGCCAGTGCGTCCGCCCGGAACGCGGGCGCCCCACCTGTGACACATTGCTAAGCTGCCCTCTGACTGGGTTCTAGGGAAACACGGTTCTTTCGTCCCGAGATGTGTACTGGGATCCCAGCTTGTGCCGGGCATGGTGCTCGGTATGGGAAAATCACATAGAACAAAACATTTTTTTAAATCCCTGCCCTCCGGAAACCTGCATTCTGGTGGGACAGATAGATAATAAACATGTAAGCTAATTAACAAGGTAATTTTGGAGGATCAGTCCTACGTTAACCACGAAACAGGTTAATGGAATAGAGAACGGCAGGAAGGGAGCGGACCTCATTAGACTGGGTTCCTCTGCCGGACTGGTGTTGGAGCTGAGGTTTGAGGACAAGAAGGTTTGCAATCTGAAGAAAGGGTTGAGGTCTCCGAGAACCAAAGAAGCAACAGAGACGAAGAGTTTATTTGTGCTATCCCATATGCTATTGGCTATTGTTGAGCTGAAATGTAGCTAGTCCCAAATTAATTGTGCTGTAAGTGTAAAATACACATTAGAGTCCAAGACAGTATGGATATGAGAATGAAAAATATCTCATGAATATTTTTATATTCATTACACTTTCAAATGTTAGTCTTTTGGATACTTTGGGTTGAACAAACTATATTATTAAAATTAATTTCACCTGTTTACTTTCTTTTTTGAGACGGAGTCTCGCTCTGTCGCCAGGCTGGAGTGTAGTGGCGCGATCTCGGCTCACTGCAACCACCACCTCCAGGGTTCAAGCGATTCTCCTGCCTCAGCCTCCCCAGTAGCTGGGGACTACAGTCGCGCGTCACCATGCCCAGCTAATTTTTGTATTTTTAGTAGAGACGGGGTTTCACCGTGTCGGCCAGGATGGTCTCCGTCTGTTGACCTCGTGATCCGCCCGCCTCGGCCTCCCAAAGTGCTGGGATTACAGGCGTGAGCCACCGCGCCCGGCCTCACCTGTTTACGTTTTAAAAGGTGGCTACTAGAAAATATAACAGTACCTATGTGGCTTGCATGAGATTTCTGAGGACTGTGCTGGTCTACACAAAGATCCCATATCCACTGGAGACCTCTACCCACTTTCTCTACTTCCCACCCCATGCTCCCACCAAATGTTTGGGTGGGGACGAAGAAGGGTTGATTCCCCACATCCCACTGCTGGAGAACCCCAAACGGAGAAAAGCTCCTAAAGGGAAATCTATTTTACTGCCTAGAATAATGAAAACTGACAGATGAAGAGATTTCTGATCCACACCGTTGTTCAAATCCCCAGGCTTTCTAAACTGAGTTGGTTCAAATCTCTGTGGTTCAACAGAAATTTTCAACTGTGAAAACAAGGCAAAACAAAAGAATGCCCCTCAGGCCTTATGTCAAATCCTAGTCTTTTATTTTTTTATTTTTTTTTGAGACGGGGTTTCGCTCTTGTGGCCCAGACTGGAGTGCAGTTGTGAAATCTCGGCTCACTGCAAACTCCGCCTCCCGGGTTCAAGCGATTCTCCTGCCTCAGGCTACCCAGTAGCTGGGATTACAGGCATGTGACTATGCCCGGCTAATTTTGTATTTTTAGTAGAGACGTGGTTTCACCATGTTGGCCAGGCTAGTCTTGAACTCCTGACCTCAGGTGATCCTCCCGGCTTGGCCTCCCAAAGTGCTGGGATTACAGGCGTGAGCCACTGCGCCCAGCCAAATCTTAGTCTTAAATAACATTGCATTAATGACCCACAGGAAGGGCACACAGGAATCAAGGGGAAGTCCGCAAATTGAGAGATGGTATTAGCTTAAGCGGTGGGCTTGATAATACAAAAGGGTCTTGAGAGGTGAGAAATACAGTCAAAAATAACAAAAAAAAAGAGTGACTCATCTGGGAAAATGCAAATAAATACATCTGTCGGGAGAAAAAATTTAAAACACAGATGTTTGGGATAAACTTGGAAGGTGTTTATGGATGACTGCCATATGGGTAATATTTATTTTCTGCAAAATAAAAAATATATTTTCCGAGGCAATTAAAAGGATTTAATCTATTTGGCAGCTAGAATGTCTTAACTACCCTAATGGACAATGTTGTTCACCGGAGATTATCTGGAGTAGTGAAAAAGAGCATGAAATTTGGAGTCACAAAATTAGATCTAGTATTGGTGGAACCATTTAACAGCTTAATAAACTTGGATGAGTCACTAACCCCCGAGCTTTATGTGTGCACCAATTTAGACAAGCATTTTAGAAAGGGGAAATGTGGTCATTTAAAAACATTCACAAATTCTTTGACACTCCCCCAATCAATAGGTGGAGTCTAATTCCCCTCTCAATAAATATGCACCAACCCTATCTGCTTGCTTCTAAGAAGAGGTAGTGGCAGTGGCACAGTGTAATTTATTTCCAAGGTTAGGTCATAAGGCATTAGAGCTTCTGCCTGCTTGCTTCTCTCTCTCTCTCTCTCTCTCTCTTTCCCTCCCTCCCTCTCCCCCTCCACCCACTCTAAAGCCTTCAGCTGTCATGATTACCCTAGGGCTGCCGTGTAGAGACATGTGACAAGACCACAGAAAGAACGAGAGATGTCCAGAGAAGCCAGCTGTCCAGCCTCACCCTCACTCCCAGTTGTTTATATCTCCCAGTTCAAGTTCTGTGAGCAAAATCAATGACTTTTAATGTTTTAAGTCATTATTTCAGAGTGGTTTGTTATGTAGCAATAGAATATGTTTTTAAAAAGAAAAATTAAGAAAACTTAACTCTTAACACATACCAGGTTCCAGACAGACTAAATAATTCTCTCAATTAATCTTTGAATAAATTAGTGGGGTTTTTATTTAATAAATAAATAAATAAGTGGTTATTTCCACTTTATATGTAAACGTCTCAGTTTCATCACCTGTGAAATGAGGATGATTATAGACTCTTACATATTCCTTGGGTTTGTTGGGAGAATCTAAAGAGATGATGCATGAAACAGGACTTTGTACATTATAAAATACATCAGAATGTTGGATATTTTATTTTCTATTATGTCCCTAGCAAAAAGGACTCAGAGAGGCATCTCACACATAGAAGGCAACAATATAAGAAGCCACAAATTATGAGATGCCAGTTGAGAAGGACTTCTATAAAAATAATTATGATACAGACTGGATTATAATAATCATGGCGATATTATTTTAAACAAACCCGAGTGTAGATTTTAGAACATTATTTTACAGCCGTATTAGGGTAAAATAACTGTTGCTATAAGACCCAACAAGGGCTGGGCGCGGTGGCTCACGCTTGTAATCTCAGCACTTTGGGAGGCCGAGGCGGGCGGATCACGAGGTCAGGAGATTGAGACCACGGTGAAACCTCGTCTCTACTAAAAATACAAAAAATTAGCCGGGCGTGGTGGCAGGCACCTGTAGTCCCAGCTACTCGGAGAGGCTGTGGCAGGAGAATGGCGTGAACCTGGGAGGCAGAGCTTGCAGTGAGCCGAGATGGCGCCACTGCACTCCAGCCTGGGCGACAAAGCGAGACTCCGTCTCAAAAAAAAAAAAAAAAAAAAAAAAAAAAAGACCCAACAAATCTCAGAGGTTTAACACTTTAAAAATGTGTTACTTGCTCTCAGCACAAAGGTTTGCAGGGCATAAGCAGAGATCGGCTCCACAGTCGTCATTCAGAAATCCAGGTTTCTGCCATCTAATGAATCCCTGCTCCTCCAGTGTAAGTTCCTCAGTTGATCTTTTCCATCTTTTGGCTGACGAGAGAAGAGATAATACAGGGAAGATTGCACTGAAGGTTTATGTAGGAGGTCAGATTTGAAGTCTGAAACAACCGTTTTCTGGCAAGATGTTCTCAGCTCAATCAAAGTGGATCATATTATCTCAGTTCCACCTTTTGGTTGCTTTTTTGTAACATGGCTTTGGTTTTATCAAGGGCTAATATTTTTAAGAACGTTTCGCACTTTGGGAGGCCGAGGCGGGCAGATCACGAGGTCAGGAGATCGAGACCATCCTAGCTAACACAGTGAAACCCCGTTTCTACTAAAAATACAAAAAATTAGCCAGGCGTGGTGGCGGGTGCCTGTAGTCCCAGCTACTCAGGAGGCTGAGGCAGGAGAATGGCATGAACCTGGGAGGCAGAGCTTGCAGCGAGCCAAGACTGTGCCCCTGCACTCCAGCCTGGATGACAGAGCAAGACTCCGTCTCAAAAAAAAAAAAAAAAAAAAAAAAGAATGTTTCTGCATTGTGGTTTCACTATTAAAGATTCTGTCCATTATGCAGTTGAGAGCCTCTGATAGAGGTAGTCACATGACTGATTCCAGTTCCTCCCAGCATTGAGTGCTAAAAGTATTCATTTCTTCTCACCAAATCATATTTTCTTTTATCAGGCAAAAGTATAGAACTCATTCTGTTTCTCATTTTGCCTTGGATTCTCCAGAAAGCATGTGGCAAGCTCAGAAAGCACAAACCTCCATCTAATGCCCAATTTACCGCCTTCTCTGATCCCATCCGTAAGCATTTTTTGAGTATGTAGTGTCCACCAGATGTTAGGGATGCAGATATAAGAGAAACATTCTCTGTCCTCAGGTAACTCAGCCTGATGAGGGAGACGGATCAACGAATAGACCTGCGATTGTGCTAAATATAATCCATTCGTCGCTCTACATCTAATCTACTCTCTGAGCTGTAAGATTATTTTAACGCATTCCTTGTCCTCTGGTTGCTGGTAGGTTTAGCTAATGGGGTACCTGACATGAGATGAAGGAGAAGGAAGGAGAGTGAAGCCAAGATAGTCATTCCTCTGCTCTCCTTCCTGCAAGATTGCCTCAGTCCACAGCCAAACAGGTTGCTGCTCCTCACCAGGTCCCCTCTTTTACCTGGTTTTCTCTTTCTGGGTTTTGGTAACCACTCTCTCTCCTTTGTCTCTTCGAGCCTAGGGTTGATGCCAGCTCTGCTATTACTAACTTGGGTTCCTGCTCCATCCCTTATGGTACCCCTGCAACTCTCCCACACCTCCCTGAATTGTCCTAATTTGAGCACTCCATCTCTGCCCTCTGGACCCCTGAGTGACAGCATAATGAGAAAGGAGTCTCAGAAGATGATGAAAACAAGCAGGGAGAGTGCTTAATTCAGATAAGGGCCGGTGGAGGGTGAGGGTGGAGGGAAGGCTGGGATTTCAGGGAAGTTTCCTAGAGAAGCCAACATCTCATGAAAAATTTGAAAAGAGATTAAGAGTAAGCAGGATAAAATGGTGGACAATTGGGGTGGTGGGTTGTGGGACAGTGGGGATTGGAAAGGAGGGCATCTAGGCGAGGAAAACAGCAAGGGTACAATCCTGGATATGAGAAAGACTATGACTCATTCAGGCATCTGTAGGTAATCACAACCAAGGCAAGGAAATGGCAAGAGGCAAGAGTGGAGAGGAGAAGGGTCTCTTCCATCATGCCCAGAACTCGGATGAGATGGAGGGG
The DNA here is from genome assembly GCF_028878055.3 of Symphalangus syndactylus. Lineage (NCBI taxonomy): Eukaryota > Metazoa > Chordata > Mammalia > Primates > Hylobatidae > Symphalangus > Symphalangus syndactylus. Next base: position 56,905,071 of record NC_072425.2, read on the forward strand.
TGAACCAAGGTAGAGCTTGAAGGTCCTTGTCCATCACGCTCAGCATGTGGCTGTATCACTCTGAAGATAGTTAATTAGTACTAATTTAGCACAGATGGTGGGTATAGAAAATAATGAGATACTTTAAGGCGGTAGAAATCACAGGACCTGGGAGCTTGGTACTTGAGGAAAAGGACACAGAAAAATAATGAGATAGTTGAAGGAGGTAGAAATCACAGAACCTGGGACCTTGGTACTTGAGGAAAAGTGACACCCCAAGTTTTGGTTGAGTGATTAGGTACATCTTGCTGCCATGTAGGCTGAAATACAGGTATACATGCAGTTTGGGGAGTGAAGATGAGGTCAGTCTTAGGGTTACGAAGATTGAGTTACCCATGGGGCATCTAGATGATGTCCAGGAGATGTCTGGGAGATGGGTGATGGGTACCTGAGGGATGGGGAGAAAGTGAACCTGGTGTATATTCCAGGGGGGCTGCAGGCATAGAAGAGGATGAGGACACCTAAGGACAGGGTGTGAAGGATTGAAAAGAAGAGTACTAGTGGCAGGACCTTGGAACAGTAGCATATGAACCCAGGCAAATACAGAGTGGCAAGAATGCCTGGCCAGTAGCTGGAGCTTGCCAGTTGATCTGATGAGCAGCTAAGGGGTTTTGTTTTGTTCGTTTGTTTCTTGGGCAGAGAACAGGTGGAGCCAGAATGGGCACCATCAATGGGTGGTGAATTAAGACTTCCTGCATATGGAGTGCCTCATTATGCTTCCGGCATACAGTATTTATCGCATCATGAAGATTTGCTGTCTTCTTGGTCTGGTAGGTCCCTAACTTCCTTATCTATGCTTAACACATCCTATGATTTTCCTTCATTCCATTTTCTTTTTCAGAGCAGAAATGAATATTCACAAATAAAATAGCAAATGCACATTATTACTCACTTCCTGCTGAGCTGTGAGTGATTTGCAGTATCTCTCAGATACCTTCTCCCAAGATTTCTCCAGTCTCCCAGCCCTTTTGTAGTGCAAGGTTTTAAAGATGAGGGGCTTCACATTACCTGCCTGGCCATCTGAACTACTTTTTGATCCCAGTTTTAAGGCGCCATTGCCTGTGTTTTTTGCCTGTCCTCCCTAGTCCTACTTTCTCTCTGGCTCAGGTTTTTTTTCCCCCAATTTTCATGTATTGTGCGCTGTGGTATTGAATGCATTAAATTCTTTGCAAAAACAGGCAGTGTGCAAATAAGCACTTATAAGTCACTGACCAGTGATCTGGCGTTACAGGTTTACTTTTCCCTTTAGCCTAATTTCTTTTATGCCTGGACCAATTTCATTTAGGTTCTGTCACTACCTGAAGCAAAAGATTGGTAACACTAAACAGCATTTGTAAAACTCAAGACTCAGAATGTCAATCAGGTTCCTAACTGAATTGTCATGGAGGTGCCTCGTAGTAGTGTATGTGTCACTCATTTTGCTAGCATGTGCAAATTTAGCTTTTGTATAACATGTACACTTTTCTTCCCACAGGACTCATTGGCTATTGAGATTTTACGCAGTTGGCTACCAGATTCTACATTTCCTTGTAAGAATATTTGAATATATTAGTTGGCCCCAAAATAATGGCAAAAACCACAATCACTTTTGCACTAACCTAATAATTGAAAAGGAGAATAAGACACTCAAAAGAGTTTCTTTCTGTTTTGTCAAATAAACATCAAGCAAGACAGAAACATGTCACCCAGAAAGAAGCGGTCAGCATTATTCATCCATTAGAAATGGATGTACCAATCATAATTACAGATAAAATCTGAACTTATATCCGCATTGATTTATTTTCTATTGCTTCTAATTTTTTTTTCTCTTCTGATGACTAATGAACTTCTTTCAGACCATCCAACTTAACACCATTGATTTCTATTTATTTTCCTTTCAGCAAAAATTATGGTAAAAATATTTTCAGTCAGTATCAAAATTCATCTTTTTGGGTTGATAGGTATTAAATATTACAGAAGATTCAATATCAGTGAAAGCCTCTAGGTTTCCTGGCATGGTTTCATGAAATAAAAGTCCCATTACTCAAGCCAGTAAAGTGATTTACAGCCTTACTCATAGCACTTTGGTAGGATTTATAGAAACATTGCTTTTAAAAAAAGACAAATTTGCCACAAATTTTTCCAAAAGGTTCTGTCAGTTTGAAGATTTGCAAAGACAGCAATAATCTTTGATCAATTCAATGCTGTATTCACATACCAAGAGCTCTAAACGTACACACCTATAAAATTGGTGCCTTCTGTTTATATAGACTTAACATGTCCAAATATACTCTTTTTTGACAACCATATCAAAATATGGGTGCAATTTAACGTGTTGATTAAGCATTTTCTATTATTTTCTCTCTCTCTCTCTTTTTTTTTAATGTTTTTGACAACGTCTCTCACTCTGTCACCCAAGCTGGAGTGCAGTGACGTGATTACGGCCCACTGTAGCCTCAACCTCCCAGGCTCAAGCAATCCTTTCTCCTCAGCCTCTCAAGTAGCTGGGACTATAGCTATGCAACACCACGCCTGGCTAATTTTTTATTTTTTGTAGAGATGAGGTCTCTCTGTGTTACCCAGGATGGTCTTAAACCAAGCGATCCTCCTGCTTTGGTCTCCCGAAGTGTTGGGATTATAGGCGTGAGCCACCACACCAGGCCTCATTTAATTATTTATTGAGTAACAAGGATAGCAGTGAAAAAGACACAGGGAAAAGGCCAGGCATGGTGGCTCAAGCCTGTAATCTCAGCACTTTGGGAGGACAAGGTGGGTGGATCATGAGGTCAGGAGATTGAGACCATCCTGGCTAACGTGGTGAAACCCCGACTCTACTAAAAATACAAAAAATTAGCCGGGCGTGGTGGTGGGTGCCTGTAGTCCCAGCTACTCAGGAGGCTGAAGCAGGAGAATGGCGTGAACCCGGGAGGTGGGGCTTGCAGTGAGCCGCAATCACGCCACTGCACTCGAGCCTGGGTGATAGAACAAGACTCCATCTCAAAAAAAAAAAAAAAAAAGAAAAAGACCCAGGGATTTGTGATGTAGAAGCACTGCGATCACATGTTGTATTTCTTTAGACTCCTCTTAAAGAAAGGATCTACTTGGGTTTTTTTTTTTAATTTCCTGCTTATATTTCTTAGAATAAAGTCAGGAAGTGGAACTCCCTAACTACAACCAATCCCCTAATCCAGGTTATAAGAAAGGCAAAACAGTTGAAAATGCATTGCCCGTCTCTTCTGCCCACCTTCACTCCACTTCCCTCCTTTTAGTCTACCTCACCCTCTTAAGCTTTAAAAAATACCCCTACAATCCTATCCAAGCTTTTGCACGTGTGATTAATTTTTCAAGTATTAACAGATTATTTCATCTATTACAAAGTTATATCTTAAATACATCTTTTTAAAAAGCTGTATCTTAAATACATCTTTTAAAAATGTTTCTTGACTTTGGAGTAATTTGATTAGGCATTTGATTGTAGGCCACATTATAAGCTTTTAAGAAACTTGTAGGTTCATTGAGCATTGCAAGTCTATGTCTTTTAGAAATTTGTGTCTTAGAGGGCCAGGCACAGTGGCTCACGCCTATAATCTCAGCACTTTGGGAGGCCAAGGCGGGCGGATCACCTGAGGTCAGGAGTTCGAGACCAGCCTGACCAACATGGAGAAACCCCGTCTCTACTAAAAATACAAAATTAGCCAGGCGTGGTGGTGCATGCCTGTAATCCCAGCTACTCAGGAAGGCTGAGGCAGGAGAATCGCTTGAATTCGGGAGGCAGAGGTTGTGGTGAGCCAAGATTGTGCCATTGTACTCCAGCCTGGGCAACAAAAGTGAAACTCTGTCTCAAAAAAAAAAAAAAAGAAAAGAAATTTGTGTCTTAGAATACCTCAAAAAGTTCAGGAGTGTGGGACTAGGCACACAGGGAATATCTAATTCTGGATTAATTGCTTTTTTTTTTTTTTTGAGACGGAGTTTCGCTCCTTTTTCCCAGGCTGGAGGGCAATGGCGCGATCTTGGCTCACCGCAACCTCCACCTCCCGCGTTCAAGCGATTCTCCTGCCTCCGCTTCCCGAGTAGCTGGAATTACAGGCATGCACCTACCACGCCTGGCTAATTTTGTATTTTTAGTAGAGACAGGGTTTCTCCATGTGAGTCAGGCTGGTCTTGAACACCCAACCTCAGGTAATCCACCTGCCTCGGCTCCCAAAGTGCTGGGATTATAGGCGTGAGCCAACGCGCATGGCCTTAACTGCTTTTTAGTGTAATGAATTAACTACAATAACGTCCTGATATACAGGTGGTCTTTACTTGTAACCAAAATGCATTTCAGGAAACTTGAGCATTATGCAGTTCTTGATATAACAGAAAGCTCTTTTCCATTAAAGAATGCAATAATTGGAAGCCGTACTACGACCAAGAATTTGGCATCAAATAAATCATGGCAGTAAACAAAAATATGTCATGAAAGCCAAGGCTCAGCAACTATAACCTCCTTGGAAATATAAAGCAGTAAGATTATGCTCCAAGAATAATAAAAAGGGGCATAGAGACACTATACATATCCACCATAGCACTTCATTCATCGTTATAGTTGAGTGTGTGTGTGTGTGTACAAGATCACATAAAATGCAACTTTATGGTATTACAAATTCTAGTTAAAATAGGATGCCGAGTAAAACAAACATGAATTAAACAGTTGACCAATAATTGTGCTGGCCTTTCTAGAGTTTGGAAGACTTTTGGTTGGTAATTGGTATGGGCCAGATCCCTAATATCTGTCCAAGAAATGTTGAGCTCATTCCCTTTTCTCTCTTAGAAAAGTTCCTTAAAGCAACAAGAGGCTTTCAAGTTCATTGTCACTGCTGGCGGATCCAAAGGATGGGATGAGGTACTCAGTGTGTTAGTTCCTGACATCAATGGTTGCTGCACAGAAAAGTGGTTTTTTAAGGATCTCATATTTGACCAGAAAATCCCCCCTTCACTTTTGCATCTTCAATTTGTTTACAAACACTATTTATTATTAAAAATAAAAAAGGTCCCAGAAAAGAATAAACAAGAACCTTTTCCAGGTCATTGGAAAACCTTGAACCTATAATAGTTTTATGTATTTTTCATACATTTGCTGAATGAGTCATGTAAGAAAATCCAACCAACCTGACCTGTTCCCTTAAGACTCTGACAGAAACCACACAATGGAGGGTAAAGGGTGTTCTGAATCTGGCAGGATGGTGAACAACAAACTCAAAAACCCTCTAGCTACAGGGTACTAGAAACATATTAATAACATAGAGCAAGCATCATTTAAATGTACATCTGCCCCTGAAAGAAAGTAAGGAAGAGGCTGGCCACTGTGGCTCATACCTGTAATCCCAGCACTTTGGGAGGCCGAGGCAGGTGGATCACTTGAGGTCGGGAGTTTGAGACCAGCCTGGCAACATGGTAAAACCCCATCTCTACAAAAATACAAAAGAATTAGCCAAGCGTGGTGGCACATGCCTGTAATCCCAGCTACTTAGGAGGCTGAGACAGGAGAATCGCTTGAACTCAGGGGACGGAGGTTGCAGTGAGCCGAGATCGCATCATTGCACTCCAGCCTGGGCGACAGAGTGAGACTTCATCTCAAAAATAAATAATTACGGAAGATACAACCAGCTCTGACAGCATGGGGGATAGGGTTGGGTTGGGTTTTTAATACCCAAGTGAGACAGGAGATGAGACTTTTAGCACTTTTGTCTCTAAAAGACAAAACGTTCAGTAAGAGGTAGCCTCAATGAAAATTCACCCACTTACAAAAACTGATAACAAAAAGCTGATCTGCATAAAATCCACAAGAATTTATATAACCTCAGGCCTCATCCTCACATGGAATTGCATTTAAAATTTACATTTCATGATTGGTCCAAAATCATTTTAGTCAAATAAGTGTTCCTCCACTGGTGAATTCTTCTGGAGAGACCTGTCCTCATCCCATGCCAGGGAGAATAACCAAGTCCCACTGAAGATGAGCTCACAATGGAAGCCTGCAAAAGCTTTGAGGAACCAATGTAGCATAATTAGGTACAGCAGATTTAATAAATAACCAAGATAGTTTCACTCCCACTAATTTCAGATAACAGGACAATTGGATAGAGACTGTAAAATAAGAATGTTTAAAATCATTAAAGACATAAAAGAAGGAATCACACTTTAAAATGTTAAAAAGACAAAACTTAAAATATTTGACAGCTTGTTAATGGTTAATTGACAGTTGTTAGGCAACTGTCAAGCAGCATGGATCGCAGGAATTTCAATCCAAAAAGAGATGACACAGCTGGGCACGGTGGCTCACACCTGTAATCCCAGCACTTTGGGAGTCCGAGGCGGGTGGATCACGAGGTCAGGAGATCGAGACCATCCTGGCTAACATGGTGAAACCCCGTCTCTACTAAAAATACAAAAAATTAGCCAGGCGTGGTGGCAGGCGCCTGTAGTCCCAGCTACTCAGGCGGCTGAGGCAGGAGAATGGCGTGAACCCAGGAGGCAGAGCTTGCAGTGAGCCGAGATCGCGCCACTGCACTCCAGCCTGGGCGACAGAGCGAGACTCCGTCAAAAAAAAAAACAAAAAAAGGAAAAAAAAAAACAAAAAAAGGAAAAAAAAGAGATGACAAGTGGAACCTGTGGCTCTCACATGTCTTGACTGCACTGGATTTTTCTCCATACACTGTATTCAACCATAATTCATTTTAATGTCTGCTATTTCAAAGCAAGAATAAGGTGGAAGTGCACCCATTCCCAAGGAGAAATAACAGATTCGTTTGGTTTAAAAAAGTGGATCAGGTTGGGTGGAGTGGCTCATGCCTGTAATCCTAGCACTTTGGGAGGTCAAAGTGGGCTGTTTGCTTGAGTCTAAGAGTTTGAGACCGGCCTGAGCATCATAGTGAGACCCTGTCTCTACAAAATATACAGAAATTAGCCAGGCATGGTGACATGTGCCTGTCGTCCCAGCTACTCAGGAGGCTGAGGTAGGAGGGTTGCTGAGCCCAAGAGGCCGAGGTTGCAGTGAGCCATAATTGCACCTCTCCACTCCAGCCTGGGCAACAAAGCAAGACTGTGTCGCTAAATAAATAAATAAATAAATAAATAAAAGGAAAAAAGTGGACCAGATATTCCTATGGAATTGGTTAGTGATTGCAAATTCTTACTGGGACCATCTCTATGCATTTGAACAATTTTACACTTTAAAAATCGCATAGTGTTTTCCTTTAATCAAGTTTTTACAATTTTACTTGTATTTGGCCATATTTGAGTAGGTTAGACTTTAGGCTCCTATTTTTTTCCTCTCCAGACCAGTTTTGATACTGTTCCAATCTCTTCATCTTTTAAAATCACATAGTGTTTTTCTTTAATTAAGTTTTTAGAATTTTACTTACATTTGGCCATATTTGAGTAGGTTAGACTTTAGGCTCCTATTTTTTTCCTCTCCAAACCAGTTTTGATACTGTTCCAGTCTGTTCATCTGTCTTTATGAGAGTATCAGGACATAGATAAGGAAGGTTTTGTAAGGCAGAACTTTGTAGAACAAGCTGGAGACTAGAGTTGAGGAGACTTGGCTTCCATGGCTCACTGTACGATTGACTCTGCCATGGGGCCTGGAGCAAATGGCATAATAGCTCTCAATACCGATTTCTCCTTTTTTAATTTTTTTAAACAAAACTTTGTGCCAGACGGATAATATGAGTAGGTAAGGTGGCAAACAAAACACATATGTGAACCAGATTTCACTGGTGTATAATGCCTACTTGCCTGGATTTTTTTTTTTTAGAGACAGGGTCTTGCTATGTTGTCCAGGCTGGAGGTCAGTCGCTATTCATAAGTACAATCACGGTGCAGTATAGCTTTGAACTCCTGGGCCCAAGTTATCCTTCTGCCTCAGCCTCCTGAATAGCTGGGACTACAGATATGTGCCACTGCACACAGTGAATAGATTGTTTTTTAGAGCAGTTTTAGGTTCACAGTATTATTGAGCAGAAGGTACAGAGATTTCTTATATAACCTCTGCCCCCACATGCAGAGTCTCCCCCATGATTAATATCTCCCACCATAGTGGGAGTACATTTGCTCCAATTGATGAATCTACACTGACACATCATTACCCAGAGTTCATAGTTTACATTAGAGTTCACTCCTACTAGGTACATTCTGAGAATGTGGACAAATTTATAATTGTAGCCACCATCATAATGTTATACATAACAGTTTCACTGCCCTAAAAATTCTCCATGCTCTACCCGTTCATGCCTCCCTCTTCTCTAACACCCAGCAACCACTGATTCTTTCACTGTTTCCATAGTTTTGCCTTTTCCACAATGTCATAGTTGAAATCAGAGTTTGTAGCCTTTTCAGATACGCTTCTTTGACTTAGTCGTAAGCATTTAGGGTTCCTCCATGGTTTTTCATGGCTTGATAGCTCATATCATTTTAGCAGTGAATAGTATTCCATTGTCTGGATGTACCACAGTTTATTTATCCATTCATATACTAAAGGACATCTTGGTTACTTCCAAGTTTTGGTAATTATGAATAAAATTCCTTTAAACCTCTGTGTGCAGGTTTTTTGCATGGACATACATTTTCAACTCCTTTGGGTAAATACTATAAACCTTGATTACTGGATCCTAGGGTAAGACTATGTTTGGTGCGCAAGAAACTGCCAAGCTGTCTTCCACAGTGGCTGTACCATTTTGCATCCTCACCAGCAATGAATGAGACTCCCTGTTGCTCAACATCTTCGTCACATTTTGGTATCATCAGGGTTCTGGATTTTGACCACTGTAACAGGCAATATAGAGGTATCTCATTATTGTTTTAGTTTGCATGTCCCTGATGACATATGCTGTGGAGCATCTTTTGATAAGCTTATCTTTCCATCATTGTCTGTTAAGGTCTCTGGTCCATTTTTTAGTGGACTGTTTATTTTCTTATTACTGTGGATCACTATTTCCTAAACTGTGTTCCATGGCGTTCCATTCTTTGACATGCTAACAGAAGTGATCTGTGAGCAAAAAAAAGCATTCCACAGTCAGATAAACTTTGGGGAATTCTAAAGTAAAAAGAACAGTTTCTTTTCAACACAACTTCTCAGACCTTTAATAGGATAGTGTGCAAGGGGATGCTCCAAGGCAGGAATTTGGAGTGCCAGGTTTCTCTAACTTATTGAAACTTATTTTGTCCAGGAACATGAGAACAACAAGAAACATTAAATATTTGCGGACTGCTTTGTATATCTTTCAGCTCTATTGTTCTGAATATGGCCACAGGGATACATTCTTGTTTATGTGCTATTTCTAAGGCAATTTAGGCAGATATAAGTATAGGTAATACCACTTCTATGGAAATTATGATTGTATATACCAGAGCACTCCCAAATTTGGAAACTTTCTCTTAGAATATTAAGCATCCCTGACCAGGCACAGTGGCTCACACCTGTAATCCCAGCACTTTGGGAGGCCAAGGCGGGCGGATCACAAGGTCAGGAGTTCGAGACCATCCTGGCCAACATGGTGAAACCCCGTCTCTACTAAAAATACAAAAATTAGCTGTGCATGGTGGCACACGCCTGTAGTCCCAGCTTCTTGGGAGGCTGAGGCAGGAGAATCTCTTGAACTGAGGTGGCAGATGTTGCAGTGAACCGAGCTCACACCACTGCACTCCAGCCTGGTGACAGAGCGAGACTATGTCTCAAAAAAAAAAAAAAAAAAAAAGAATATTAAGCATCCTTTAGGTCCAGCTCCTGTCTTGTTTTCTCCTTGAAACTTTTTCTCATATTTATGGTCTACATTGATCTCTCTTCTCTAAACTGCTATGACCCTTTAATTATTTCTATGCAATTAACCCCCTAAATATGTGTTCCTTTGAATAACCTTTATTATTCCATGTTTGATTATCTCATCTCTCAAAATACATTGTTCTTCAGGAATGTGCCTTGTATTATTACTGCTCAGTGTCCCACAGCTGAGCTGAATGTTCTACATATGGAACACTTTTAAGTAAAACTGTCAAATAATTGTTTTTTTTCCTAGATATTTATTCCTTCCTTCCTTCCTTCTTCCCTCCCTCCTTTACCCTTCCCTCCTCCTCCCTCCCTTCCTTTCTCCCTCCCTTCCTGCCTCCCTTCCTTCCTTCTCTAGCTTTTGATTAAAGATATGCTAATTGAAAACATAACAGTTCTATTTTCAGACAGGATCACAGTAGTGCCAGATTAGATCCATTGACTTCTAAAACTCACTGCACCAACGCATAGGTGTTCCTGAAGGTGCAAACTTTATGGCACCTTTAAGTTACGCACCATGACAAATTTTCCCCATGACCAATAGGCTGTACACCTGCCAAGAAGCCGAGAAAAATTAATTTAATGATGACTAAATGCATTGTATTTTGACAGTGAAATAAACCATTTTAAAATATGATCGCAGCAAGGCAGACTTCTAAGCGGCATTGCAAATGTTTAACACATCATGTCCTGCCTTTGGAGCGTTCTGTAATATTAAATAGGATTAGCCAGGTGGATTTCTCAATTTTCTGATTACAATGCAGAGGCAACCAAATATTGTTAAAATCTGTCATCAGGTAAACCCAGGCCTTTCAATCTTCTAGCTATAGAGAACTGTCAGTTCTGTACAAATGGTAACCTAGAAACAGAAGCAACTAAAATACTTGAATTTAAATGATTCACATGATTGGGGAAAACTCAATACATGCTTTTGACCAAGGATAATCACCTTTAAAGGGAATTGCAAAATGTGCTAAATATAATTTAGTTGTACTCTGAAAACAAATAAATTACAAGAAAACTTTTTAAAACGTTTTATTTTTAGACAGGGTCTCGCTCTGCTGCCCAGGCTAGAGTGCAGTGGCTTAATCACCTGTGGGAGATCAGCCTTGATCTCCCACCTCAGCTGCCCGAGTAGTTGGGATCACAGGTGCATACCACCATGCCTGGCTAATTAAAAAAATTTTTTTTTGTAGAGACAGGGTCTTGCTATGTTGCTCAAGCTGATCTTGAACTCCTAGCTTCAAGCAATCCTCTCACCTTGACCTCCCAAAGTGCTGGGACTATAGGCATGAGCCATCACACTGGGCCAAGCTTTCTTTTAAAGAAAAGATTTGTAGAATTCTCTTCAAAGTGATATAGAGAGTGCTCTTGGAATTCTTGAAAGAGTACATATTGATGTGTGTGATAGAACATAACATCTTGTATTTAATTTATGGTATGTGCATCCTCTTAAAATCTTCCAAGTGTGGCTGAATGAGTTGTAGGAGAAATGGCAGAACTAACATCCTCTCAATTGCTGCTATGACAGTTTTGTTTAAAATAATTGTTTACAATTTTGTGTTGAAGGGCAATGTCTAATGCAATGACATGCAAAATACAGTTTTTTAAAAACCACTTTATTGAGGTCTGGTTGACATAAAAAGCTGTACATGGCTAATATGTACATCTCAATAAATTTGGGGATAAGTATACATCTCTGAAACCATTACCACACATCAAGGCCAAAAATAGAGCATGAGGCCAGGTGTGGTGGCTCATGCCTGTAATCCCAGCACTTTGGGAGGCCAAGGCGGGCAGATCATGAGGTCAGGAGATCGAGATCATCCTGGCTAACACGGTGAAACCCTGTCTCTACTAAAAATACAAAAAAATTAGCCGAGCGTGGTGGCGGGTGCCTGTAGTCCCAGCTACTTGGGAGGCTGAGGCAGGAGAATGGCGTGAACCTGGAAGGCGGAGCTTGCAGTAAGCTGAGATCACACCACTGCACTCCAACCTGGGCGAGAAAGCAAGACTCTGGCTCAAAAAAAAAAAAAAAAAAATAGAGCATGATAAATTTTTTTTTATAAGCTTTCATTGTCTTATTTAACACAGGATGTGTTTATCCTGGAGCAAGGCCATTAATTAAGTACCTGAAAATAGACAGCAAGATGTCGCTTTGCAAGGACACTACTCAAAGGTTATAAACATGCAAATACCCCAATAAAGCATTTGTTAATTGGCACTGAAGGGTTGGTTATGCTTTGCCTATTATGATAATAGGATGTGACCTCAAAGAAGTCGTGTGAGGATCTAGCAATGGAAGTTTTCAATTGATCCCTTTGCCTTTATGTATATAATTTCCCATTGTCCTGCCTTTCCCTGGAGGTGTCCAAACCAGTAATTTACAGGGTTGGGGATGTGATTCACCGCTTAATGTTAATGGACAAACATATATGAGCTACATTTATGCTTTGGTCCCACGATAAGAAGATATGATTACCTAGGCAGACATTAAGTTTCTTTTCTAACGTCACCTCTTGCAGTCTCATGTTTTATTAACAGTTATGACTGCTGAGGTCTTATCTTTCCCTGTTTTATATTTTCTTCAACAAGACTTCCATTTAATCTAGCAGGCAGAACACGAGGGGAGACTTCCTTGGAGCTGTCTCCAAAGGTTGTCCCAAGTGACAGAGTGCTGTATTTGGTTTAGTTAAACATTAAATGCCATGTCATTGTCAAAGTGGCAACATGACCTCACCACCTTCACAGTGTGGGTGAATCTCAAAAACTGGTGGTCCCTTAACACTGTGAACAAGGGAAGTGAAAGGGGAAGTGAAGAAAGTGCTACTGGAGGCATCTTCCTGGGCTAAGAATGGTCATGTGGTCAAGGAAACTTGCAGTGGCCCAGCCACCACAGAAACCACACACTCCTGGGTGCTCTCCTGCCAGGTGATACTCATGGCTCCAGAGTCCTGGGGGAGGGGGAGAGAGAAGCACTCTGATACCAGCTGTGCTGGAAGAATCTCGGCTGGGAGCGGTGGCTCACACCTGTAATCCCACCACTTTGGGAGGCCGAGGTGGGTGGATTACTTGAGGTCAGGAGTTTGAGACCAGCCTGGCCAACATGGTGAAACCCCATCTCCACTAAAACTACAAAACCAGCCGGGCGCGGTGGCTCACGCCTGTAATCCTAGCACTTTGGGAGGCCGAGGCGGGCGGATCATGAGGTCAGGAGATCGAGACCATCCTGGCTAACACGGTGAAACCCCATCTCTACTAAAAATACAAAAAATTAGCCAGGTGTGGTGGCGGGCACCTGTGGTCCCAGCTACTTGGGAGGCTGAGGCAGGAGAATGGCGTGAACCTGGGAGGCGGAGCTTGCAGTGAGCTGAGATCCTGCCACTGCACTCCAGCCTGGGTGACACAGCGAGACTCCATCTCAAAAAAAAAAAAAAAAAAACATAAAACCTAGCTGAGCATGGTGGTACACCCCTGTAATCCTAGCTACTCAGGAGGCTGAGGCAGGAGAATCGCTTGAACCCAGGAGGCAGAGGTTGCAGTGAGCCAAGATCATGTCATTGGACTCCAGCCTGGGCAAAAAAGCGAGACTCCATCTCAAAAAAATTAAAAAAGAAAAAAGAATCTATCATATTCATTTACAGACAACATTTTTATATATAAACATTCTAGGGGCAGAACTGACAAAATAGAATCAAATCTACGCAAAGGCCTTCGTAAAATGTAAGGCCCGCATTTGCAAACTACAGCTAATTACTTACCTTTACCCCTGCTGTCTTTCTCCTGTCTTCTCCATCTCCTTAAAGCTGGTAAAACTAGGATACTCCCCCTCCGCCTCCTCTCTCACACCCCCACTCCAGCACCAGGCTGGGCTGCACTCCCTGAACTGTGAGTCTGTGACCCGGGCGGTCCTGCTGGGTTTCCAGGGGCTTCCCTGAGCTCCCTGGTTATCAGCTGACCTAGGAGAGGGTGCAGCAGAGCACAGGCCACACGCGACCCCTCTAGCACCCACAGCCCCCAGGTTGGCTCCTGCTCTGTGTGGGCTGGCCCTGTGACAGCCTGGCCTTCAGTCTTATTTGCATTCTGTTGTGAAGCAAAGATTCATTTTCCAGGCCCTGTTCTCCCCATTGCCCCTGAAATGGGGGTCTTGCCCTGAGCCCTATCTTGGGATGGCAGCCCTGATACTCTTGCCTAGTTTTTCAAAGCCCTGCTCCCAGGAGAGGGAGATGTTTATTTACCTGGGATGGTGCTGTGGTGTGGCCCCTAACCGAGGTCCCCTTCAGGGACTGCAGGCTTCACTTCCTCAGCTAGAAGTGCTCTTGGGACAACACCCTTAGCTGTCAGCCCACCGTGGGACTTGCCCCAGCTAAAGAGAGCCTTCTGGCCCAAGGCCACAACCCCTAGCTGGAGCAGGCTGCATCCACTGGAGGTGGTCTCCTGAACTTGACACAACTCTGAATGGGTTATTCCAGCTCTAAAGCTCCTGGAGGAGTTGTCTGTAGCCTTCATCATGGCTGCTCCACTTTGCCCTCTGCCAATCCTATTGAGAGGTGACAGCATGCTGGCAGTCCTTGCAGCCCTCACTCTCTCTCACGGCCTTCTCTGCCTGGGCTCCCACTTTAGCGGCACTTGAGGAGCCCTTCAGCCCGCCACTGCACTGTGAGAGCCCCTTTCTGGGCTGGCCAAGGCCGGAGCCGGCTCCCTCAGCTTGAGGGGAGGCGTGGAGGGAGAGGCGCGGGCGGGAACCAGGTCTGCGCGCCGCGCTTGCGGGCCAGCGCGAGGTCTGGGTGGGCGTGGGCTCGGCAGGCCCCGCACTCGAAGCGGCCAGCAGGCCCCACCAGCGCCGGGCAGTGAGGGGCTTAGCACCTGGGCCAGCAGCTCCTGTGCTCAATTTCTCGCCGGGCCTTAGCTGCCTCCCCGGGGGGTAGAGCTAGGGACCTGCAGCCCGCCATGCCTGAGCCTTCCCCACCTCCAGTCCCATCCACCACCCAGGGGCTGAGGAGTGCAGGCGCATGGTGCCGGACTGGCAAGCAGCTCCACCTGGGGCCCCGTGCAGGATCCACTGGGTGAAGCCAGGTGGGCTCCTGAGTCTGGTGGAGACTTGGAGAACCTTTATGTCTAGCTAAGGGATTGTAAATACACCAATCAGCACCCTGTGTCTAGCTCAGGGTTTGTGAATACACCAATCGACACTGGTATCTAGCTACTCTGTGGGGACTTGGAGAACCTTTATGTCCAGCTCAGGGATTGTAAACACACCAATCAGCACCCTGTCAAAATGGACCAATCAGCTCTCTGTAAAGCAGACCAATCGGCTCTCTGTAAAATGGACCAATCAGCAGGATGTGGGTGGGGCCAGATAAGACAATAAAAGCAGGCTGCGTGAGGCAGCAGTGGCAACCCGCTGGCGTAGCCTTCCACACTGTGGGGGGCTTGTTCTTCAGCTTTTTGCAGTAAGTGTGGTTGTTGCTCACTGTGTCCGCACTGCATTTATGAGCTGTAACACTCACTGCGAAGGTCTGCAGCTTCGCTCCTAAAGCTAACGAGACCATGAACCCAGCTTCACTCCTAAAGCCAGCGAGACCACGAACCCACCAGAAGAAAGAAATACCGAACGCATCCGAACATCAGAAGGAACAAACTCCGGACACGCTGCCTTTAAGAACTAAAACACTCGCGGCGAGGGCCTGCAGCTTCATTCTTGGAAGTCAGTGAGACCAAGAGCCCACCAATTCCGGACACGCTATCTCCTGTCCTTCCCTTCCTCAAGTATTAATCCCAAGGGCACTCGCTAATTAACCTCCTGCACGCCAGTGCTCCCTAGATCTTGATCTCCAGATCTTCTGAAATGGCAACCTCTGCTTACCTGTGTTCACATCTTCAGAGCCACCTGGATTCCTTTGCTAGACTCTGCCCACCTGGTTGGCCACCCACTTTTCAGGTAATTCTTGAAATTAGAACAAGTTCTATTACTTTAAATATGTAGAAGATCAGTTTACTGAGGTTTTATGTACAAGCTGAAGGAAGCTTTCCCCCTGCATGAAAAGCAGAAATGACAGTATTTTCTATGCCTGATAGATCTTGATGCTGTATTATAGCTACTTTTTTCTCTTTTGTTGTTTTGCAACAGTTTTTTTTTCCAGTTATACTTAGAACTCACTTTTCTGGACAGATAAGGAGACCCATCTCTGTCAACTTCAAACTGTTTCTGCTTAGTCTGGCTGCTCTGGTTAATAAACATACTCTTGAGTTCAGGACAGGCAAGGTAAAATGCCATATGCAAAGGCAGAACAAAACAGCAAACAGCAGAACTGCACTGACCAACATATACAATTATTTGTGTGTTAAAAATATAATAATTTTTTTTTGAGTTGGAGTCTTGCTCTGTTGCCCAGGCTGGAGTGCAGTGGCACAATCTTGGCTCACTGCAACCTCTGCCTCCTGGGTTCTAGCAATTCTCGTGCCTCAGCCTCCCGAGTAACTGGGATTACAGGCACCTGCCACCGTGCCCAGCTAATTTCTCTGCTTTTAGTAAAGACGGGGTTTCACAACGTTGGCCAGGCTGGTCTCAAACGCCTGACCTCAGGTGATCCGCCCGCCTCGGCCCCGAAGTGTTGGAATTATAGGCGTGAGCCACCGTGCCCAGCTAAAATAATTTTTTTAAAAAACTACACCAACTGTCATTTTATCTTTTCTGTAATGATCCAGAAGGCACCATGAGATCTTGAATTGTGAGCATCTTTTATGGAAATTCCAGTTTACAGAGATTTGGGGCTGCTGGGATGCTGTCGAAACCTGTTCATTGCTACACAGCGTGAACAACTGTCACATTGATATTCTTGTGTCTGTTTAACTTGAGCTGTTGAGTTGACTTTTAAAGCCATGCACTTTTGCCTACACTCACTTGTTTGAGACGCCAGTAGGTTAACTAGATAGTGGGTTTTAGTTCTACCAAAATGTTTGTGAATCTGGGTCACTTTGGTAAAGCGGGAGGTTGGGTTGGATGTCAAGCCGTATGTCTATGATTTCTCATAGTTTGCTGCATCAGAGGAATCTCATTTTTTATTTTTAGAGATAGGGTCTTGTTATGTTGCCCAGGCTGCTCTTGAACTCCTAGCCTCAAGCAGTCCTGCCTCAGCCTCCCAAATTGCTGGGATAATAGGGGTGAGCCACTACACCCAACAGCATCAGGGAAATTTTTTTTTTTTGGGGGGGGGACGGAGTCTCACTCTGTCGCCCAGGCTAGAGTGCAGTGTCGCGATCTCGGCTCACTGCAAGCTCCGCCTCCTGGGTTCACACCATTCTCGTGCCTCAGCCTCCCTAGTAGCTGGGATTACAGGCACCCGCCGCCACGCCCGGCTAATTTTTTGCATTTTTAATAGAGACGGGGTTTCACCGTGTTAGCCAAGATGGTCTCGATCTCCTGACCTCGTGATCCGCCCGCCTCAGCCTCCCAAAGTGCTGGGATTACAGGTGTAAGTCACCGTGCCCGGCATGGGAAATCTTAGGGTTCTTAAAGTCAGGTAGTTTTGGTGAAGAGCCTCCTGAGCTTTCACCTTCCACTCTGTAGCTTATTCTAGGGAGTAGATTCATAGCTCACCTTTTGACTGGCACCTATCCTGAATGACAGATAAGGCCTACTTATCCACAGTGTTTCCCTATGGAGTATTTATGTTTATGTGTTCTGCCTCCATAAAATGTAGTTTTGAACTTCCAAGAAGAAAGAGAAAAACAAGAAAATGAAACCTTACAATTATTTAGTGGGAGTTGTACACAGTGTTATGGCCACAAATTATCTTTGCACGCAGATGCTTCATTTTACATTTCGGCTCCCTTCCTGTATAAACATGAGCAAATTACTGAAATTACCGGTACCTCAGTTTCCTCCTTAGAAAAATGAGGATAATAGTATCTACCTCATGGGGTTTGTGAGTTTTAAATGTCTGTATAGCCTGGAGCTTGGCATACAACAGGGCCCAATGAATATAGATTTTATTTTTATGATCTGGTTTGCAATATCATGCCCATCACATAATATTATGAGGAACTGGATGATTACTGTTATATATCGTGGAGATGTAATTAAGATAAAAATAATGACAATGAAAGGGCATCATTTAATTTTAAACAATAGCTAAATGATTACCCTATATTTCCTGTTATCATCATGATCATAGAAGGGAGAAAGACCTGGCATTGACTGTAGCAGGAAGGTCTAGAGAAGAGATAACAAGTGAATAGACAATTTTATGAGCTCAAAGTGAGCTCAGAATTCATTCCTCAGCAAAAATAGAACAGTACAGATTTCTCACATACTCTACGTTCTGAGAGGAAAAAAATAACTCACTGAGAGAAAAGGATAAAATAGTGTAGGAGTATTTCAGAGTGGTCGGGGAAAGAAAAGTCTTCTGGTTGCTCCTTTGAAGTTAGATTGAAATGAGTCTATTCCCTACCCAAGAAAAGAAGACATCATTTGCAGTGTATATTTAATTTTTGCTAAAAATATGTAGCTAAGAGAAAGCCAAGGAAATATTTTCATTTAAGAGAAGCCAACTTTGGTGTTGTTTTCTGTGTGGGCGGAAAGTGCTGTGTTTTTATTCTTGCCAATCAATAACCAAAATTCACAGTCTCAATACACATTCCCATTCAATGATTATAACCTTATCTCGGTCTTTGGGGAGGCTAATTTTCAAAGCCGCCAAGTTCTCCAAGGATAAATGTTTCTTTCTCCAGTTGATGTGTGAATTTCCCTGATGGACAAGCAAGAAGTTACTTCTACTATTCTACCAACATTTTTTACTGCTTGAAATTAAGCCGCATTTCACTCGGAGGTTGCATCTGAACATAAACTAGACCCCTTGACGTATTCTTCCTGGTATGTTTGGAGCAAGGCTGGAGGTGTGCCACATGCTGGGGTGGACAGAGCATAAGTTTAGAGTCAGATAAACCAGGCTCAAATCCCAGTGCTGCCACCTTACAAATGAGTAAGCCTCAGTTTACTCATTTGTAAGGGGATAATGATACGTATCTCATGGGGCCTTTGTGAAAATTAATGAGGTCATGTATGAGTTCATTAGGGAGGTATGAGTAGGGCCTAAAGCTCTGGAGATTTCACACTGCCTGAATTCGAGTTCCATTTCTATCATAGTTGTGTGACATTGGAAACATTGGGGTCAGTTTTCTTTATCTATAAAGTGGGAAGAATGATAGTTCCTGCCCTGTTAGGGTAGTTGAGATGATTAAAAATAAGTAATAGGCCGGGCATGGTTGCTCACACCTGTAATCCCAGCATTTTGGAAAGCCGAGGCAGGTGGATCACCTGAAGTCAGGAGTTTAAGACCAGCCTGGCCAACATGGTGAAACCCCATCTCTACTGAAAATACAAAAATTAGCTAGGTGTGGTGGCGGGCGCCTGTAATCCCAGGTACTCAGGAGGCTGAGGCAGGAGAATCTCTTGAATCCGGGAGGCAGAGGTTGCAATGAGTTGAGACTGCACCACTGCACTCCAGCCTGGGCAACACAGCAAGACTCCATCTCAAAAAAAAAAAAAAAAAAAAAAAAGGAAAGAAAGAATATATGAGAGCTAACACGTGCTTGGCTACTGTTAATCAGTATTATTTCTTTTTGGTCTTCTCTATCGAGAAGGCTTTATTTCTTTGCTCTTTTATCATGGGGATTGTTTTCAACCCTCTAAGTTTCCTTGACTTTTCATTCTGAACTCCGGCAGCAGTTTTTTGCACCTCTCTGACAGCACTGTTCCCATGGGGTAGTTATTTTTATGTGTCGGCTTTGCTGGGCTATAGACTCAGTTACTCAAACACTCATCTAGGTGTTGCCATGAAGGTAGCTTGTAGATGAGGTGAACACCTACAATAAATTGACTTAAAGTAAAGGAGATTTTCCTGGATGACATGAGTGAGCCTCATCTAGTCAGTTGAAAGTCCTAAGAGCAAAAACTGGGGTTTCTAGAAAAGAAGAAATTCTGCCTCAGGACTGCAGCATCAACCCCTCCTTGAGTTTCTAGCCTGCCAGCCTGCCCTGTAAATTACAAACACAGCAGCCTCCACAATTGCATGAGCCAATTCCTTAAAATAAATAAAAATTTCCTTATCTGCTACTAGTTCTGTTTCTCTAGAGTGCCCTGATAATTACGTGCCACCTGCTTATTTATTATGACGATTATATATATATTTTTTTACTTTGCGTGAAAATATTAGTTGTATGCATCATTTGCCCTCCAGGATAGGAAGCTACCGGAGGGCAGGACACACTATATAGATCTTCGTGTCTGTCCCAGTTCATACCTGGGGCTGTATCTGCTCCATGGCAGATTGAGGCCATAACTTTACATGCCCCAAGGTCAGGGCTTTACATGCTCCCTGCATCTGAGTTCTATTTGACCGTTTCCACATGGGTTGGTACAGTGTTTTTATTTTTTATTTTTATTTATTTATTTATTTATTTATTTATTTTTGAGACGGAGTCTCGCTCTGTCTCCCAGGCTAGAGTGCAGTGGTGCTATCTTGGCTCACTGCAACCTCTGCCTCCCAGGTTAAGCGATTCTCCTGCCTCAGGCTCCCTAGTAGCTGGGACTACAGGCGCATGCTGCCATGCTCAGCCAATTTTTTGTATTTTTAGTAGAGACGGGGTTTCACCATGTTAGCCAGGATGGTCTCCATCTCCTGACCTCGTGATCCAACTGCCTCAGCCTCCCAAAGTGCTGGGATTACAGGTGTGAGCCACTGCACCCGGCTTGGTACAGTGTTTTTAAAAATTTTAAATTAGTTACCAATGTTTAAAAAAAGGAATATTTCACATAAAAATTTGGGGATTAAGCATGTAAAGTCAGTAGATTTGGAAACATCGAGCCCACATTCCTTGATGGCAATAGTTGGGTGGAGTTTCACGGGGGTTGTTTGTCCAGACAGTTTTTTTTTTTTTAAAGTATATGTATATTTTTAGAGACAGCATCTTGCTGTGTCTCCCAGGCTGGAGTCCAGTGGTACAATAGCTCACTGCAGCCTTGAACTCCTGGGCTCAAGGGATCCTCCTGCCTCAGCCTCCCAAAGGGCTGGGATTACAGGCATGAGCTACCATACGTGGCCTCTGGGTTCTCTTAAAAGCTGTGGGAAGACTGGGCATGGTGGCTCATGCCTGTAATCCCAGCACTCTTGGAAGCAGGTGGATCACTTAAGGTTAGGAGTTAGAGACCAACCTTCTGGTCAACATGGTGCAACCCCGTCTCTACTGAAAATACAAAAATACGAAGTTAGCCAGGTGTCACGGTGCATGCCTCAGCTTTTCTGGAGGCTGAGGTGGGAGAATTGCTTGAACCAGGGAGGAAGAGGTTGCAGTGAGCGGAGATGGCACCACTGTACCCCCAGCCTGGGTGAGAGAGTGAGACTGTTGTCTCAAAACAAAACAAAAACTCCTGAAAGTTGTGGGGGCCTAACCATCTGCAGGGCCCCTAAGATTGTGTGTGTGTATATATGTGTACTTTTTAATCTAAATTATTTATAACCTAAATATTTCATTAAATAACCTAGGTTTCTATGCCACTTACATTCTAGAGGGGGGGAAATAAATAAATACTAGAGGAAAGGGCCTTTAATGTACAATTCCAGCAATGACAGGTTGTGACAGTGTTTTGGCTCAAATCCTCCAAATGAGACCAATGCCTTGACACAATTGAATTGTTCATGGAAACCACAGATGCATTTTTATGGTATCAAGTAGATTTAAAGTTACTGTGAAAACTCAGGGCTGCTTTGAGTTCAATCCCACGCCAAAGCAGCCATTTCTCATTTTCTGTTTGTTTACTGTTTCTTTGGTCCTATTTGCTTTGCTTCATTGTGCTTAATGAAAGGATTCTGAAGCCTCTCCTGATTCATTTCAAATTAGAACCAGACTGAATTAACCTCCAAAAATGGACCATTATGGTTGGTCTCTGTGAAATGATTTAAGACCCAGAAAAGTTATATTTTCTGAAACTAGAAACTTGAGACTCTTTATTTATTTTTATGAGACAGTCTCACTCTTTCTCCCAGGCTGGAGTGCAGTGGCACAATCTTGTCTCACTGCAAGCTCTGCCTCCTGGGTTCACGCCATTCTCCTGCCTCAGCCTCCCAAGTAGCTGGGACTACAGATGCCCACCACCACGCCTGGCTAATTTTTTGTATTTTTTTTAGTGGAGATGGGGTTTCATCATCTCCTGAACTCGTGATCCGCCCGCCTCGGCCTCCCAAAGTGCTGGGATTACAGGTGTGAGCCACTGCACCCGGCCGAAACTTGAGACTCTTTATTAAAACATTAAGGGGGTACAATTTCAGGCCTGTGTGCATGTATTATGGGCAATCTAAAGACAAATGCCAGCCACATTCCTGGGTGGGTTTGCATCATAATGGAGAAACCAGAAGAAAGAAAATTGCCTACCATCTTAGCCTAGGAGTAACTACCAGGAAATAAAGGGCCGAGCAGCGATGGACCCTCCTGGTTGGACAATTCTTAATCAACGAACACTGGGCTCATGGCTGGGAGCCTGTCCCCACATGTGTTTGGGGCCTCTAGGGTCATCAAAGAGAAGCTGACAAAGGGGTTTTACTGACCATCTTGTGAGATGTGCTTGACAGTGGTACCAATTTAAATTATTAGGTGATGGAATTACTGGGCTTGTTTAAAAAGAAACTATAGGCCGGGCAAGGTGGCTCATGCCTGTAATCCTAGCACTTTGGGATGCTGAGGCGGATGGATTGCCTGAGCTCAGAAGTTCAAGACCGGCCTGGGCAACACAGTGAAATTCTATCTCTACTAAAATACAAAAAAATTCGCTGGGTGTGGCGAAGTGCACTGTAGTCCCAGGTAGTTGGGAGGCTGAGACAGGAGAATCACTTGAACCTGGGAGGTGGAGGTTGCAGTGAGCAGAGATCCAGCCATTGCACTCCAACCTGGGTGACAGAGTGAGACTTCACACCACCCTCCACCGAGAAAAGGAACTATAGTTAGCTGTTCTGGCTATGTCCCTGTTGGGAAGGGAAGACTTTTCCTCTACCCACTGAGGTTCATGTCAGTTTATCCATGAAATCAACTGACAACAGGCAGATTAACAGGAGAAAAGGCATATAAATTTATATGCACAGAGGCATCACAGGAAAAACAAAAAGTAGCTATCTGAAAAGCCAGTGAGATTTAGGAGCTTGTATACCCTCTTCATATGGGAGAGGGGAGGGGGGATATTGGCAATTTAGGGGAGAGTAAATGGATTTGGGGGAAAGATGGATAGGCCCTTGGAAGAACAGATGAGAGCTGGTAGCAAAGTTTATCTGGGTGTGGAACTCTCTTCTAGCCTCCTCTCCTGTGATAAGACTTAATCTTCTCTGGTTGATGAAACTCCCCAGATGGGGATTGATGACAACTGAGTTTCTTCTGGAGGATCTGTCTTTAGGCAGATAAGAGGAGTTTAGAGAAAGACTGCATTTTTGTTTTTTCAATTGCCTTCAGCTGAAGGCAATCAATATACCAAAGCAGTATATTTGGGGGCGGCATTTTCTGAACGCCTTTGCTCTTGTCCCCTCAGCTGTTACGATTTTAGCACGTGCACCTGCTAGCACTGCTGTCTCTGCTTGAAGGCTTTCTCTGTCTGCTGGAGCTCACAGCACATGGTAGGACAGAAGTGCCTGGGAATGAACGCATGTGCCCCCCCCAGCAGCTTTCAATGAAGGACTAATGGGAAGTGGTATATAAACAACCTAGCTCCTTCACCATGGGTGGGGGACATAGCTTCCAGGCACATATTTCATATTATTTCCTGAAGTTCCCAGCAGGACTAAGCCCCAACTGCCCACCTTGACAACTGGTTCCTAACATACCCTTTACTGCCCTTGCCTTCCCAGCTTCACTTCTTTACTCCTCTACCAATATTGGGGATCTCCTTCCACATAGACCACTTGCGCTTGAACCTCAGTCTCAGGAAAGGCCTCTAGGGGAACCCAAACCAAAATACCATCTCTTTTCCAAGTTTCTGCTTTGTCTGTAGAATAATACTTTGCGTGACTGGGTTGTCATTTGTCTATGTTCATTCATTCATTCATTGACTCATTTCGTTTCCCAAAAAGAAACAAATATATATTGATTGAGTGCCTACTTGATGCAAAATCACTGAGCCAGCTGCTGGAAAGACAGCAGAGAACAGACATAGGCCTTGCCTCCAGAGCAGCCTGTTCTGTAGGAATACAGTGTGAGCCACATATGTAATTTAAAGAAGAAGAAACTCAGTATGTCCAACAGACTGCCATTTCAATGTGTGCTAGGCCTTTGAAATCCTGTGCTCCTTCTCCATTTGCAGCTGTGCTCTGTTTGAACTAGCCATGGTCCAAGTGCTTAATAGTCATATGTGGTGAGAGGCTACTGGATAGAACAGCCTAGTTCTTAAAGTTTACTCTAGTGAGGATGGGGGCATCAGGTCCTTTAAGAGGTGATCAAACAGTCGGCGACTGGTCACCCAAACTGTTGGTTCTCCAACTTGGTGAGCATGCAAATGGCCTGCAGAGCCAATAAGAAACATGGAATCCAAGAGTCATGGAAATACAGGGCCTGGGCCTTCATATTTCCACCAAGTTCTCCAGGTGATCAGGATACACACCAGTGTCTGACAACTGCTGCCCTACTTCACTCCCTAATCTAATCTCCCCTCTGTCGGTTGTTTATGTAAGGCACTCTTTGCCATCTTGTTTGCATCTTGGATATACCTAAAAAATACGAATGCTTAGGTCTCATCCCCAAAATTACTATTTAAGTGGTAAGAAGTGAGGCCCATCTATCAAGATATGTAAGATCTCCCCAGGTGATTATAAGATACAGCCCAATTTGAGAATGACTGGCTTAAATTATGGCAGGTAATAAAACAACACATCCTGTTTAGTTTTGTAAAATATTATATGTAGGGGGTGCCAGAAGGAAGATTCTTGAAGGAATGGACACATTTTCCATCCCACAAGAAGCGATGATGAATATTCTTTTTTTCTTTTTTTTTTTTTTTTTTTGAGACAGAGTCTCGCTGTGTCGCCCAGGCTGAAGTACAGTGGCGCAATCTTGGCTCACTGCAAGCTCCGCCTCCCAGGTTCACACCATTCTCCTGCCTCAGCCTCCCGAATAGCTGGGACTACAGGCGCCTGCCATCGCGCCTGGCTAATTTTTTGTATTTTTAGTAGAGACGGGGTTTCACCGTGTTAACCAGGATGGTCTCGATCTCCTGACCTCGTGATCCATCTGCCTCGACCTCCCAAAGTGCTGGGATTACAGGCATGAGCTACTGCGCCCAGCCTATTGTGAATATTCTTTGCATTTATTCTGTTACTGGAAAGGGGTCCCAATCCAGACCCCAAGAGAGGGTTCTCGGACTTTGCACAAGAAAGAATTTGGGGTGAGTCCAGAGAGCAAAGCCAAAGTAAGTTTATTAAGAAAGTAAAGGAAAAGAATGGCTACTTCATAAGCACAGCAGAAGCATGGGGTGCTCAAATGAGTATACTTAGAGTTGCTTCTTGATCATATGCTAAACAAGGAATGGATTACTCATGAGTTTTCCAGGGAAGGATTGGGCAGTTCTGGAACTGAGGGTTCCTCCCCTTTTTAGACCATATAGACCATTTGTAAACTGCCATGGTGCTGGTGAGAGTGTCTTTTTAGCATCCTAATGCATTATAATTAACATCTAATGAGCAGTGAGAATGACCAGAAGTCACTTGTGGCCATCTTGGTTTTGTTTGGTGGGTTTGGGCCTGCTTCTTTTCTTTTTTTTTTTTTTTTTTTTTTTTTGAGACCAAGTACAGTGGGACAATCTTGGCTCACTGCAACCTCCACCTTCCAGGTTTGAGTGATTCTTGTGCCTTAGCTTTCCAAGTAGCTGGGATTACAGATGTGTGCCACGATGCCAGGTTAATTTTTGTATTTTTAGTAGAGACTGGGTTTCACCATATTGGCCAGGCTGGTCTCGAACTCCCGACCTCAGTGATCCTCTTGCTTCAGCCTCCCAAAGTACTGGGATTCCAGCCATGAGCCACCACGTCGGCCTTTTGGCTTGCTTCTTTACTGCAACCTATTTTATCAGCAAGGTGTTTGTGACCTGTATCTTATGCTGATCTTCTATCTCATCCTATGACTAAGAAGGCCTAACCTCCTGGAAATGCAGCCCAGTAGGTTTCAGCCTCCTTTTACCCAGTCCCTAGTCAAGATGGAGTTGCTGTGGTTCGAATGCCTCTGACATTTCTGCTCGTCTCTGTTTTCTGACTTTTCTTTCCTAAGTGTGCATGACATTTGAAATAAAGATCGTAAAACAAAAGCCAATTAAAGAAACAATATAAAAGTTGGATCTAGGTTTATCTGAAATTTTTGTTTAGAAAAACCCTTAGGAAATTGGTGTGGCCAGTGAGCAGGCTTTTGAAGACTAGGCCAGATGTACGGGCGGGGGCGGGCCTTACTACTCTCATTCCTGGACCAGGTCAGGTGGGCCTGTTGAGGTCCTGAAACCTACTCAGCACCTGAATGCAAATGCATGATGCTTTTTCCTGGGTTTGGGCTGTTAGGAATAGAAAAGAAAAAATCCCGGCTGGGCACGGTGGCTAATGCCTGTAATCCCAGCACTTTGGGAGGCCAAGGCAATTTGAGACTATCTTGGCCAACATGATAAAAACTCATCTCCACTAAAAATACAAAAAATTAGCCGGGTGTGGTGGCACATGCCTGTAATCCCAGCTACTAGGGAGGCTGAGGCAGGAGAACTGCTTGAACTCAGAAGGCAGAGGTTGCAGTGAGCCGTGATCATGCCGCTGCATGACAGAGCGAGACTCCGTCTCAAGAAAAAAAAAAAAATTCTAAAATGTCAGGCATTGGCTTCAGGCATAAACCAGCTTGCATTTGAATTAAATATTGAGTGACTTTAAGGCTATAAACATTGATCTTCTCTTAGACCAGTCTCATTTATTTCTGAGTAGTCAAATTTAGAGGTGCTAAAGTTTGTGTGTTTATGTAGATAATCCCCCATGCTTGACATTGATCTGAGCGCATTAGTGAGCCCAACCATTTATTATCGAAATGGAGCCAGGTCTTCTATTTTAGCTGCTCTGTAACATGGTGTTTCAGTGTATTCATGGAAGTCACATAAGGTGTTTTTTAAAGTTCACTTTGAAAAATTAAAATGAAATTAAGCTTAAACTGTTGCTGTCTTTTAAAAAGTTGTCCAACAGCGACTTGATCTGGTCTTATGGAAATGACATATTTAAATCAGAGGAAGGGACAGTATTTTCATTGTTTGGTTTTTGTGTCTTCTTTGGTTTTCAGAGCTATGTTTATGTGTTGCATTTTGCATTCCCTTCACGGTGAACTTGACCTGAAAATTTTTAGGGCGGTCAGGTGTTAAACTTCTTTTAGCACCCTGCAAACTGGTTTCATTCTTCCAAAACAGGTTTTTGCTTTGGAGTATAAAATGATAAGGGAAATGCATGTAGCCAAGATCCTTATTCGAGCTCATTCACACTGGTCTAGACCCGTCCAATGAGCTGGGGGCAGGTCTTGAAGGTGTGATTTGCATGAGCTGATTTGCATCAGGCCTGTGTATTGTTAAATAAAAGATAAGGATGGTTATCTTGGCCTGGGGGAAAGAGAGAATTGGGAGGGTGTTTTGGTGTTGGGTCTCCATCTTCCTGGCTCTGGTGGAGACATTGGTGCAGACTGCCAATTTAAAATAAAAAGTTTAGGATCTAGTTTAAAGAGAGTTTATTCAAGTGCAAAAGTTAAGGACTGCAGCTGAGAAGACACTTCCAAGTTGCCTTGGGGAGTGCTTCGAAGAACAAAAGAGAGGCTCACGTTTTGTTTTGTTTTGTTTTTGTTTTTTTTTGAGATGGAGTCTCGCTCTGTTGCCCAGGCTGGAGTACGGTGGCGCAATCTTGGCTCACTGCAAGCTCCGCCTCCCGGGTTCACGCCATTCTCCTGCCTCAGCCTCCCTAGTAGGTGGGACTACAGGCGCCCTCCCCCACACCCGCTGATTTTTTTTTTTTTTTGTATTTTTAGTAGAGACGGGGTTTCACCATGTTAGCCATGATGGTCTCGATCTCCTGACCTCGTGATCTGCCCGCCTCGGCCTCCCAAAGTGCTGGGATTACAGGAGGAGGCTCACATTTTTTTAATGAAAAAAAAAAAAAAACAATCAGGAGAAGGGGCTGATTACTAAAGTTGTTTGTCAGGAATTCTCACTGGTTTACAGAAATAACATTGGTTAGTGATTGGCTATACACTTTTGAACTATAGAGTGTATGGCATTTTATGACTACTTGGCCTCAGGCTTTAAGAGGTAATTATTTAGCTCAAAGGGGAGTGAGATGACTGCTGTTAAATTTAAATGTCTTTCTGGGCCTGATAATTTGAGAGACTTGCATTCCTCAGATAAAAGATTTTTCTTTTTCAAGACTCAGCTCCCTTCAGCTTCAGGTGACAAATTGTGGCCCAGTATCAGCCAAGCTTTCTTCCCAGTCTCCAGAGAATGTATCACCAGCTATCATTGAGGCTTGACACCATTGGGAGCATCCAAGAGAGTCTTGGGAATGGACTTTGACCTTCCTTTGATGGGCACTGGTAGCAAGGACAAGGTCCCCAAGTATCATCAGAAAGCAAAGAAAACACCGAATGGAAAGGAAGAGCGTGGGGTGCACCCCCTTGGAGAATGTGGCTGAGGCCAGACGTGAGAGCTCACAGGAGACACCAGCAGAAACACAGACATAACTTGTGACATTTTTCAGTGTTCTAAGACATGTCAGGTCAAGACTCTGGGCTTTCCCCATTCAGCCACTCTATTCATACTCGTGTGTTATAGACAAATTTAAACTGGAATCCCTTTGATTCCAGAAAGTCGATTTACATTAGCAACGGAAATGCTTGTTTAGCTGAATAGGTCTCTAGGTAGTAAGGGGACTCCACACAGCATTATTTCTAGTGAAGTCCTTGATTGACAGAAAGATTCTTAGAAATCTTGTGCTAGAGTGTAACAATAAACAAGCAACTGTTTGGATTTTCATGCAGGAAATGCTCTTGGCCAGCAATCACCCTCAGGAAATTTTCAGAAATGCACATGATGCCCAAAGAAGTGTTGTTTTCGGAATACCTAGTAATTAGTTCCAAAATCTTTACCAAACAGCAGCACAGGCCTATAATTTCTATGTAAACTCAGCTCACTGTTTGAGTCATACTATGTTTCTTTTTTAGTTCAAGATTTGTCATCCACTACAAAAACCTCCTTTGGCTATACAAAATGGACAGCCACTCGAAATTGCTGGAGGGAAAAGCCAGTTTGTGCAATGGGGGTGGCATGTTTGGGTGAGAAAACCAGAGACTCAAGAGTCAGGAAATGCCAGTTCCTCCCTTCACTCCTGTGACCTAGAGCAAGCACCTTCACCGTGGAGAGTCTGGCCTTTCTTTCTTTTTTTTTTTTTTGAGACGGAGTCTCACTCTGTCACCTAGGCTGGACTGCAGTGGCACGATAGCTCGCTGCAACCTCGGTCCTCTGGGTTCAAGAGATTCTCCTGCCTCAGCCTCCCGAGTTGCTGGGATTACAGGCACCTGCCACCACGCCAGGCTAATTTTTGTATTTTTAGTAGAGACGGGGTGTCACCATCTTGGCTAGGCTGGTCTTGAATTCCTGACCTCGTGATCCACCCACCTTGGCCTCCCAAAGTGCTGGGAATGTGTGAGCCATCACGCCTGGCCTGGCCTTCCTTTTTTGTAAAATGAGAGGGTTAAGTCCAGGTTCGTAGTTAGTAACTACGTGTTCAGTAACAGATTCGTACCAGGGATTTCCACAAACTTTCCCCAACCCAATCACCATTTCCTTTTAGGACTAAGATTTTCAAGGTCTGCTTCAGTCTTCATAGCTTTACATGTCTGGGAACTTATGTCTTAAATTTTTTTGTAAGAAAATTATCCTGTATGTAATGGAAATGGAAATATCTCTCTTGCTCTCCTGATTTCAACCTGCTGAATAGAAATATTCACATAACACAGCATTTATAAAATAAAAATCACTCATAAGTATATCTTTCAGCAGTAAACACAGTTCATATTTTAGTGTGGCAGCATCTAAACCTGTTTCTGTGGAGATCCACACACATTCATTTATCCTAGGGTATTTTCAGAAGTCTTCCTGGTCTCCATCTGCTTTTTTTTCTTGTTTGCCACATGTTACATGGATATCTTTCCATGTCAATATGAGATCGTTTAATGTCAAGAAATACAGATCAAGTCATCATTTTCATGTTCAATGGTTTGAGAACATTCCATCACATAGTTAAATTATAATTTCTATAACTCTTCCCTATTGATGGACATTGAGGTTGGTTTTTTTTTTTTTTTTTTTTTTTTTTTTTTTTGAGACGGAGTCTCGCTCTGTTGCCAAGCTGGAGTGCAGTGGTGTGATCTGGGCTCACTGTAACCTCTGCCTCCGGGTTCAAGTGATACTCCTGCCTCAGCCTCTTGAGTAGCTGGGACTACAGGCATGTGCCACCACACCCGGCTCATTTTTTGTATCTTTAGTAGAGATGGGGTTTCACCATGTTGGCCAGGTTGGTCTCGAACTCCAGACCTCGTGATCTGCCCGCCTCGGCCTCCCAAAGTGCTGGGATTACAGGCACAAGCCACCACGCCTGGCCTTTTTTTTGTTTTTGGTATGAAAACAAAGCTAAGAGGCCAGGCTTGGTGGCTTGTGCCTGTAATCCCAGCACTTTGGGAGGCCAAGGCGGGCAGATCACTTGAGGTCAGGAGTTTGAGACCAGGCTGGCCAACATGGTGAAACCCTGTCTCTACTAAATAAACAAAAAATTAGCTGGGCATGGTGGCGGGCACCTGTAATCCCAGCTACTCACGAGGGTTAGGCATGAGAATGGCTTGAACCCAGGAGGTGGAGGTTGCAGTGATCTGAGATGGAGCCACTGCACTCCTGCCTGGGCGAAACAAAGACTCTGTCTCAAAAAAAAAAAAAAAAAAAGCTAGTAGAAATATCATTGTTTATTCAATGCTTATTTTTCTAAACTCTAGCTATATTGGCATTATCATCCTTTAAGATTTTTATAAATCATCAAGCAAAAGATGGCATCTTGTTTTATTTTTATTTCTTGGACTACTAGCAAGATTGAACATTCTTTTATGTGTCTATTGAGTGTTTTACTTTTTTCATTTGTAAACTGGCTATCTATACCTATTTCCCATTGTTTTATTGAAGTGTGAATATTTTTTTCTCATTGCTTTGTAAAGATTCTTTCTATATTAAGGGTATTCTAATGAGTTTTAATACAGACCATATACCTTCATTCTCAAATTACTCTCATTTTCAGTTAAAGTTCAATTCATCAATTAGCATATCATTTATATATTTTTTATTACTTTTATTTTTATTTTTTTTAGATAGAGTCTTGCTCTGTCGCCCAAGCTGGAGTGCAGTGGTGCAATCTCGGTTCACTGCAACTTCTGCCTCCTGGGTTCAAGCGATTCTCCTGCCTCAGCTTCCCAAATAGCTGGGATTACAGGCATGTGCCACCACGCCCAGCTAATTTTTTTGTGTTTTTAATAGAAACAGGGATTCACCATATTGGCCAGGCTGATCTCGAATTCCTGACCTCAAGTTATCCACCAGCCTTGGCATCCCAAAGTGTTGGGATTACAGGTGTGAGCCACTGCGCCCGGCCCTAGCATACCATTTATAAAATTAACATTTGAGGTATGTTGGAAAGAGGACATTGCTATATGTGGAAGGTCAAATCTTATTTTCTATGGCAAATTGATTTATTTTCAGAGTTCACATTTTTCTATTTCTTTCATATCACTCCCACTTTCCATACAATACCTTTTCCTTGGCCCCCAGCTCCTACTTCAGTTCCCCAAAAGTGAGGCTATTAAGATGCTCACTTATTAGAGGATTTGAACATTTTAAAAGAGAAGTGGGTGGTGACGGCACATTATTGAAACTTGAAAGAGAGCCAGTGTGATATAATTTCACATCGGGAGCTGATCACTATGGCAACAGGGAACAGATTTTGAAAAATAAGTTTCAGTATAATAGAATTAGGAGAGAAAAATTGATTAGAAAAAAAACCTGACTGTCTTTTGTTTTACTTTCAGCTTGTTTATCATATGCATCAAAAATCTACATTAGCACCCAAGAAAGGTGTTTCTGTTTCAAAAGCAAATACATTTTAATTATGTTTACATGGTATAAAGCCACAAAGAGGAAATGCTTTGTTTGTAATAATAGTGACAGTATGTCTTTGGAGTCTTTTATTTGAGAAGAAATAGTCTAATTAAAAATATGTGCATAACTTTGAATTCTTTTTTTTAACTTCTTTTTTTTTTCTTTTTTTTTTTTTTTTTTTGAGATGGAGTCTCGCTCTGTCACCCAGGCTGGAGTGCAGTGGCACCATCTCAGCTCACTGCAACCTCCACCTCCCAGATTCAAGCAATTCTTCTGCCTCAGCCTCCTGAGTAGCTGAGACCACAGACATGAACCACCACGCCTCGCTAATTTTTGTATTTTTTTTAGTAGAGATGGGCTTTCACCATATTGTCCAGGCTGGTCTCGGACTCTGACCTGGTGATCCGCCTGCCTCAGCCTTCCAAAGTGCTGAGATTACAGGTGTGAGCCACCGCACCCAGCCTTGCCTTACTTAACTCATTGAGCCACTGTGCTAGAAATTTAGTATACAATTAACCCTTAAACAATACAAGGGCTAGGGACACCACTCCTCCTCACAGTCAGAAATCTGTATGTAACTTTTGACTTCCCTAAAACTTAATTACTAATAGCCTGCTGTTGACCTTACTGATAACATAAATAGCCTATTAATACATATTCTGTATGTAATGTGTGTTATATATTGTATTCTCAAAGTAAACTAGAGAAAAGAAAATGTTTTTTTTTTTATTTTTTATTTTTTTGAGACAGAGTCTTGCTCTTTCGCCCAGGCTGGAGTGCAGTGGCGCTATCTCTGCTCACTGCAAGCTCCGCCTCCTAGGCTCACACCATTCTCCTGCCTCAGCCTCCCGAGTAGCTGGGACTACAGGCGTTCGCCACCACGCCCGCCCAATTTTTTGTATTTTTCGTAGAGACAAGAGTTTCACCGTGTTAGCCAGGATGGTCGCAATCTCCTGACCTCGTGATCCGCCCGCCTCGGCCTCCCAAAGTGCTGGGATTACAGGCATGAGCCACCGCGCCCGGCCTAAGAAAATAAAATTTAAGGCCGGGCACGGTGGCTCATGCCTGTAATCCCAGCACTTTGGGAGGCCGAGGCGGGCGGATCACGAGGTCAGGAGATCGAGACCACGGTGAAACCCCGTCTCTACTAAAAATACAAAAAAAAAAAAAAAAAATTAGCCAGGCGAGGTGGCGGGCGCCTGTAGTCCCAGCTACTCAGACAGGCTGAGGCAGGAGAATGGCATGAACCCGGGAGGCGGAGCTTGCAGTGAGCTGAGATCGCGCCACTGCACTCCAACCTGGGTGACAGAGCGAGACTCCGTCTCAAAAAAAAAAAAAAAAAAAAAAAAAAAAGTTTAAAAAAAAATCATAAGGAAGAGAAAATATATTTATTAAGTGGAAATGGCTCCATCCTAAAGGTCTTCATCTTCATCACCTTCATGTTTAGCAGGCTGAGGAGGAAGAGAAAGAAGAGGTATTGGTCTTGCTGTCTCAGGGGTGGCAGAGGCAAAAGAGGTGGAGGAGGTAGAAGTGGAGGCAGGAGAGACAGGCACACCCGGTGTAATTTTTATGGAAACGAAATTCATGTATACGTGGACCCATGCAGTTCAAACCTGTGTTGTTCAAGAGTCAGCTGTACAACATCGGGCAAACCCAGACATGGTCTCTATTCTCATGGAGCCTTTCATTCCATAGAAGATACTTTCCCATTTCTTTAATTACTACTCAAACAATGAATTTGATAGTACAACATTGCAGTGTTTGTATATGTATTAATTTATTCAATGACTCTACTATTGTTTAACATTTAGACCAATTTTAACTTTTCATTATAATAGATGATTAAGAGCTTATTTGTATATTAATCTGAGTTTCTGGTTATTTCTTTAGGATTGTTTCCTAGAAAGAGAATTACTAGCTTAAAATACTTAAACCTGTTTCTCACCAAAGAAAAATGATAAAATCACAGTCTTCTAGTGAAAAGATCATCTTGTCAACAATACTATTTCTAGAAGTGCAGCATGGGTAACTAGGGCAATACATTTCTTCCTCCCCCTCCCCGCCAGACGGAGTCTCACTCTGTCACCCAGGCTGGAGTGCAGTGGCACGATCTCCACTCACTGCAACCTCCGCCTCCTGGGTTCAAGCAATTCTCCTGCCTCAGCCTCCTGAGTAGCTGGGATTACAGGCATGCACCACCACGCCCGGCTGATTTTTGTATTTTTAGTAGAGACGGGGTTTCACAACATTGGCCAGGCTGGTCTCAAACTCCTGACCTCAGGTGATCCGCCCACCTCAGCCTCCCAAAGTGCTGGGATTACAGGTATGAACCACTGTGCCCAGCCATAAATTCTTATGTTAGTGTCTCCTAAAGTTGATGTTGAGAGTAGACTTCAGCTTCAGGAAACAAACCAAAGTTGGCCGGCCGTGGTGGCTCATGCCTGTAATCCCAGCACTTTGGGAGGCCAAGGCGGGAGGATCATGAGGTCAGGAGATCGAGACCACCCTGGCTAACACGGTGAAACCCCATCTCTACTAAAAATACAGTTTTTTTTAATTAGCTGGACATAGTGGCGGGCACCTGTAGTCCCAGCTACTTGGGAGGCTGAGGCAGGAGAATGGTGTGAACCCGAGAGGCAGGAGCTTGTGGTGAGCTGAGATGGCCCCACTGCACTCCAGCCTGGGCAACAGAGCGAGACTGTCTCAAAAAAAAAAAAAAAAGAAAAAAAAAACACCAAAGTTTAATAAAATGTCAAAATTCAATACTACTCAATTAACATTAATTAACATACTAGTCAATTCTCTTAGTAGAGAATGTCATCTTTGATAAGAAAGAGATGTCAAATCTATCCATTAAGGTTGTGTTTGAGGGAAGAATATAATCCAGTTTCGAAGTTAATTTGCTTCTTCAGGGGATTAGTCCCAGAGGTTAACAACCAAATTAGGAATGTCAGAGTCCAGTGATCTAAGAAGCCATTTATGAGTTGACAGCCTTACTGGTCCAACGTCACTCATGACCATTGTTCCCTGTGACCAGTGGTGTCTGCCCCAGCAAAAATGGAACACCCCATTTTTGTTTCATGGATACTCTCATTTCTTCTATGTTGTCATTTTCTAGAATGTAGACTATTCATAACAGAATGAATTGTATTTGTTGAAAAGACATTTTAATTACATTTTACAAATCATTAGACCCACCAACATAGTGTTCTACAGGATTTGCATTTGCAAGAACCAAACTTATAAATGCCACTTCCTTTTGCTTGGCTCAAAACATATCTACTCAGGTAGTATTTTTTAATTAACCCCACTTCTTCCTGAGGATGAGATTAGAAGAAAACTGAAAATGTTATAAGTCTGGGGAGCTAGTCTTGGGTCTGCATTTGTGTGACCACAGGCAAGTCACTTATTCTTTCTGAGTCTGAGTTTCCTCACTTATGAAATAAGGAGGTGTTAGTAGATGATCTCCAGTGATGTCTGGTGGTCCTTCTTTACTTCTCATCTCCCTACTACACATGCATGGTTTATTCTATTTTACTTATTATCATATGTCGATTTGTTAAAGATCATGAGAATCAGATCTGTGTATGTGCTATTTATGAATGTTGTCCATTTGCAACTTACACGTAAACTTTCCATGGACAAGGATATCATACCGTCTCATCCTCCTTGCCATCTTCATCCTCTTCCTCCTCCCTTTCATCTCCCTCTTTTTTTTTTTTTTTTTGAGATGGAGTCTCTGTCGCCCAGGCTAGAGTGCAGTGGCGCGATCTCGGCTCACTGCAAGCTCTGCCTCCTGGGTTCATGCCATTCTCCTGCCCCAGCCTCCTGAGTAGCTGGGACTACAGGCACCTACCACCATGCCCGGCTAATTTTTTGTATTTTTAGTAGAGATGGGGTTTCACCGTGTTAGCCAGGATGGTCTCGATCTCCTGACCTGGTGATCCACCTGCCTCGGCTTCCCAAAGTTCTCTTTATAAATTACCCTGTCTCAGATACTTCTTTGTAGCAGTGCAAGAATGAACTAATACAGAAAACTGTTACCAGGAGTAGGGTATTGCTATAAAGATACCTGAAAATGTGGAAGCTTTGGAGCTGGGTAAAAGGAGGAGGTTGGAACTGTTTGGAGTGCTCAGAAGAAGACAGGAAGATAAGGGAAAATTTGGAACTTTCTAGAGACTTGTTAAATTTTTGTGACCAAAACGCTTATAGTGATATGGACAGGGAAGTCCAGGCTGATGAGGTCTCAGATGGAGACAGGAACTTGCTGGGAACTGGAGCAAAGGCTACTTTTGTTATGCATTAGCAAAGAGGTTGGCAGCATTGCACCCCTGCTCTAATGATCTGTGGAACTTTAAACTTGAGAGTGATGATTTAGAGTGTCTGGTAGAAATTTCTAAGCAGCAAAGTGTTCAACATGTGAACTGGCTGCTTCCAACAACATACGCTCATATGCATGAGCAAAGAAATGGCCTGAAATTGGCCCTTGTATCTGAAACTGGCCCTTACATTTAAAAGGGAAGCAGAGCATAAAAGTTTGGAAAATTTGCAGCCTGGCCATGTGGTAGAAAAGTCCATTTTCAGGGGAGCAATTCAAGCCTGCTGCAGAAACATGCATAAGTAAAGAGGAGCCAAATGTTTATAGTCAAGACAATGGAGAATAAGGCTTCCAAGGCATTCCAGAGACCTTTGAAGCAACCCCTCCTGTCACAGGCCTGGAGGCCTAGGAGGGCAGAATGGTTTTATGGGCCAGGGCCAGCATCTCCCCACTGTCCTGCACAGCCTTGAGACACTGCTCCTGTATCCCAGCTACTCCAGCTTCAGTCGTGGCTCAAAGGGGCCCAGGTACAGCTCAGCCTGCTGCTTCACAGCAGCAGCCCTAAGCCTTGGTGGTTTCCATGTAGTGTTAAGCTGGCAGGTACACAGAGTGCAAGAGATGAAGCTTGGGAGCCTCTGCCTAGATTTCAAGTTTTTTTTGTGTTTTTTTTTTTTTTTTTTTTTTTTTGAGACAGAGACTGTCACCCAGGCTTGAGTGCAGTGGCGTGATCTCAGCTCACTGCAACCTCCGCCTCCCGGGTTCAAGCAATTCTTCTGCCTCAGCCTCCCAAGTAACTGGGATTACAGACACCCACCACCATGTCTGGCTAATATTTTTGTGCTTTTAATAGAGATGGGGTTTTACCATGTGGCCATGATGGTTTCAAACTCCTGACCTCAAGTGATCTGCCTTCCTCAGCCTCCCAAAGTGCTGGGATTACAGGCGTGAGCTGCCGTGCCTGGCCCTCTACCTAGATTTCAGAAGATGTATGGGAAAGCCTGGATGTCTTGGCAGAAGCCTGCTGCAGGGGCACAGCCCTCATGGAGAACCTCTACTAGGGCAGTGCAGAGGGGAAATGTGGGGTTGGAGCCCACACACACAGTCCCCACTGAGGCACTGCCTAGTGAAGCTGTGAGAAGAGGGCCACCATCCTTCAGACCCCAGAATAGTAGATCCACTGACAGCTTGCACCCTGTACCTGGAAGAGCCATAGGAACTCAATGCCAGCACATGAGAGCAGCTATGGGGGCTGAACCCTGAAAAGTCACAGGGATCAAGCTGCCCAGGGCTTTGAGATCCCACCCCTTGCCTCAGTGTGCCCTGGATGTGGGACATAGAGCCAAGGGAGACTATTTTGGAGTTTTAAGATTTAGTGACTGTCCTGCTGGGTTTCAGACTTGCATGGGGCCTGTAGCCCCGTCTTTTGGCTGATTTCTCCCTTTTAGGATGAGAGTACTTACCCAGTGCCTGTACTGCCATTGTATCTTGGAGGTAACTAACTTGTTTTTTATTTTACAGGCTCATAGGCAGAAGGGACTTGCCTTGTCTCAGATGAGACTTTGGACTTTTGGGTTAATGCTGGAATGCGTTAAGACTTTAGGGGACTGTTGGGAAGGCATGCTTGTATTTTGCAATTTGAGAAGGACATGAGATTTGAAAGTGCCCAAGGGTAGAATAATATGGTTTGGCTCTATGTCCCCACCTCAATCTCATATGGAATTGTAATCCCCAAATGTTGGAGGTGGGGCCTGGTGGGAGGCGATTGGATTATGGGGGCAATTTGTAATAGTTTAGCACCATCCTTCTAGTGCCATCTTGTAATAAGAGTTCTTACGAGATCTTGTTTAAAAGTGTGTAGCACCTCCCCTCTCTCTCCCTCTTTTTCCTGCTCTGGCTATGTAAACTAGTCCTCCCCCTTTTCCTTCTGAAGTGATTGTAAGTTTTCCTGAGGTCTCCCCAGAAGCTGAGGCATCATGCTTTCTGTATGGCTTGCAGAAGAGTGAGCCAATTAGACCTCTTTTCTTTATAAATTACTCAGTCTCAGATATTTCTTTATAGTAGTGAGAAAATATACTAACACAGAGGGGCAGGGTTTATAACATTATGTACCTTAGGGCAGAATGCAGCAGATAGCTTCCCTCTAGAAAGGCATCCAGTGACTGGGTGGCTCAATCTGTGCATCCACGATATCCTCAATGCTATCTTAATGCAAGAGCCCTGAGATTCTCCTGTAAGATCTGATTCTTATTGCAGGCCCAGGGGTGCCCTGTGGAGGAAACAGCAGAACTACTGGTGAGAAAGAGAGCATACTATATTGCATTTACAGTAGAAACTCCTGTGGATGATGAGCCCACAAACTCCAAGCCCAAAACAGATGAAAAAAGCTAATACTAAAAAAGACAGGTTTTAGCACTGGGTGAGGAATTTACTCCCAAGGAAATGAAAATAATGGAGCAATCTGAAGATGACTTTAAAATAGGTATGTTTAAAATTATCTAAGAGATAAATGAAGAAGTAACATTTATTTAAGTCTATGATAACTAAGAAAGAAAATGTCACTTTTTTTTGTTGTTGTTAGTTAAGGATCCAAGGCTTAGAAAGATTAGGAAACAAGCTGAGTGTCCCACTGGTAATTAGTAGAGCCAAATTTCACACTCAGGGCTGTCTCCAACGCCAAGTGTTAAAAATCTGTGTTGCTATTCCTAGCAGTGTCTATAGGGCAATATGTGTTTGCATGTTTCAGACCATCTTGAAAGGAAGAAATACAGCAGAGCACTTTGTTAAAATGACTTGGGTGTGCATAGGCTTGGCTCCTATTATAGGATGGGCTAGAAAACAATAATTAATCTCATAAACTCTAATTCAATAAATACTTATTGAGAACCTACAATTTGTTGAGCTCTCTGTTAGATGGCTTGAGGATTGCCAGTGGCGGGGAGAGAACACAATGTAATTTGCAGTCTAACTGGGGAGCAAGGATTGGGACTATGCACCAGATTGGGGAAATGTTCAATAAGGTGTGCTTATGTGGGAAAACAATAAGATAAGTAGCCAATAAGATAATCAAGATTCCAGAGAAAAACTGGCCATTTGTGGCTTTCAAGTAGGGTAGTAAAGCATGTGCATGATTTAGACAGGGTAGATTTGAAAAGAGAGAGAATTCCAGGGAGCAGAAATAGTCCACTGAAAGGAAAGAGACCTGAAAAACAGAGCCATTTTTAGGGCCCAGTGAAGGTATCAGATTCATTTGAGAGAAAAGATTCCACTGAGAAGGTACAAGAATACATTTGTATAGATCAGATTCAAACTATGTAACACCTATCCCTTGCTTAGCAACTATCATTTATTCCTATAAATGCAGTTATAAGTAAAAATCCATTAAAGAAGAAAAAATTTTGTATTAAAAACTTTAATAGAATTATATATATATATATATATATATATATATATATATGTATGTATGTATGTATTTTTTAGCCAAATTTTCAACCTTTTTGTGGGGGCCACAATTATCTTCTCCTTGTATCCTCATGTGACAGAGAGGAGAGAAAGAAAGAGCAGGCTATCATGTTTCCTCTTAAATGGGCATTGATCCTATTCATGAGACTCCACCTCATGACCTAATCACCTTCCAAAGGCCCCACCTCCTAATACCATCGCCGTGAGGGTTAGGATTTCAACATATGAATTTGGGGACACACAAACATTTAGTTTGTAACAGCATATCTAGGCAAAGCAAGACAACTTGGGGTCATCCAAACATGGAACACAATCCTAAACCATCCCATGCGTGTGTCTCTGGGTAAACTCATGAGTAGATCTTTGCCTGAACTGTAAGGTTCAGCAATCTATTTGCTAAGTAGCAAATGTGGGAGTAAAACTTTTATGCTAGGAAAAAAACAGTTTTTGATAAGTGAGCCTTTTCAGGAGTTTTCACTGTGAAAAGCTGTTACCCGAACAGTCATTGTATGACATAGTCTGTCCTTGGGATTGTGAAATGGAGGGGGAGGTTTCTGGTGGGTTAACTCAGTTTCTCCTTTCTCTGACATAGATGCCACAATCAAGAAATGCCTAATTCCACCCTGTGGAGGCTGAAGCAACTCCATCTTGGATGCTAATCTTCCATGTTGACTTCTAATTAACATTAACTGCAGTTCTA
This sequence comes from Symphalangus syndactylus, assembly GCF_028878055.3. Taxonomy (NCBI): domain Eukaryota; kingdom Metazoa; phylum Chordata; class Mammalia; order Primates; family Hylobatidae; genus Symphalangus; species Symphalangus syndactylus. Next base: position 56,945,593 of record NC_072425.2, read on the forward strand.
GGAAGACCTCTAAGATTTCCAGTTTACCTACTGTTCCTTGTATAAGGGCAGGTACTTACTGGATATCCTACTCTTAGGTCAAACAACCTTGATGTTATTGTACTTCAGTTGTCCTACACATCCCTTCTGAATTGCCTTTTCCTTGTGTTATACAACGCTGGGTTTGGGGATTAATGGTTCAGGGATCCACCATCTTGTCTCACCACCACCTAAGGCACAGCCATGGCTTCTGTTCGTAAGGCCCTATTACACATTTCTTTCTGAGAAACTGGATCTGTCAGCCTCTTTCTTCAGCCTCTCAGCTTCCGGGGACTTCTGGGTGTAGGTTTGCGTAGACCTGTCTGCTGTGGAGCACATCTTGTTTGCAGCATGCATCTCTCCAGGTAATCTACCATTATACATGAAGGCAAACAGGCAGCAGCCTCAGTCCTTAGAGATGGTGCGGTTGTTTCATTCTGTCAACACCTAAACTGTGGGATATTTGGATTGCATCACGTAGTCATAATATTTGTGGTCTTATGAAAAGTGTGTTACTTTTTCTGTGTGTGATTTCCTTGGTAAATATTTTCTGGGTTCTTTACTGATCTTGTTACCAGAAATAACGTAAAAAAAATTTGCCAAGAACAATTCGTTTGTTACACTAAGAGTTGTTTGTTTGATCTGTTGGTTTGCTATGTAAACTAAGACAAATAATGGCTTTACTTTTCAAATTGGTACCTCCAGTATATATATACCATTCCCCTAAAGAGAGAACACCTGCTTTGAATAGTTATTATTAATCTATTTGGTTAAATAAAGGGAGCGCTCTATTAATAATAGTTGACATTTCTTCCTTACTTTTTAAAATTTAAACAGGGTGTGCTTATCAGTTACGTCTTTAAAATTAGCTAAGGGAAATCTCCAAATAAAATGCTGTTTGTTGGAAGCTCTCCAAATCAACATGGTTATATTCGGTTTAAAAAAATTAAAAAAGGCTGGGCGCAGTGGCTCAAGCCTGTAATCCTAGCACTTTGGGAAGCCGAGGTGGGCAGATCACAAGGTCAGGAGTTCGAGACCATCCTGGCCAACATAGTGAAACCCTGTCTCTACTAAAAATACAAAAAAATTAGCAGGGTGTGGTGGCGGGCGCCTGTAGTCCCAGCTACTCGGGAGGCTGAGGCAGGAGAATGGCGTGAACCTGGGAGGCGGAGCTTGCAGTGAGCCGAGATGGTGCCACTGCACTCTAGCCTGGGGGACAGAGCCAGACTGTCTCCAAAAAAAAAAAAAAAAAAAAAAATGAAAAAAATCAAAACAAACTAATAAAAAATAGTACAAGACATGAAGTCCTCAGAGAGGGGAATAATACACACCAGGGGCTGTTGGGGAGTTGGGGGTGAGAGAAGGGAACTTAGAGGGCTAGTCAATAAGTGCAGCAAACCACCATGGCACATGTATGCTTATGTAACAAATCTGCACATTCTACACATGTATCCCATTTGTTGTTGTTGTTGTTGTTTTTGTTTTTTGGGGGGATTTTTTTTTGAGACAGAGTCTTGCTCTGTTGCCCAACCTCTGCCTCCTGGGTTCAAGCGATTCATCTGCCTCAGCCTCCCTAGTAGCTGGGATTATAGGCACCCACCACCATGCCCAGCCAATTTTTGTATTTTTACTAGAGACAGGGTTTCACCATATTGGCCAGGCTGGTCTCAAACTCCTGACCTCCTGATCCACCCACCTCGGCCTCCCAAAGTGCAGGATTACAGGCATGAGCCATAGGGCCTGATCTGTTTTGTTTTGTTTTGTTTTAGAAGAAAAAAAAAAAAAGAAATAGTCTGACATACTCTGTTCTCAGCTGTTCTTCAGAGAGAATCCTATGGAATCTTTTGAGGTGAACAGTCTAATTGAGAATCTTTCCGCAAAGGTGCTTATAAACAACTTTCATCTCCATCAAAATAAAAGCAGATGTATCATGGGGTTGAATTTGATGTTCACTGCTTAATTAAATAATAAGAAAAATGAGGGGGCTTTCCTATGTTCACTGATGCTCAACTACTCTATTAAGCAATTAGGTTTCATCATTCTATCATTGATAATAAGGGTGATAATAATTAGTTATACAAGAGTGATACATGAAACTTAAGGAATTGTAGGCCATCCTCCCTACTGAGATGCTAAAAAGGTTTCTGGATCTGCCTAAATTAAACTTAATTTAGTCTGAAATAACTATGGGCAGCAGAATAATTATATCCAAAGTGTTTGTGTCTTCATATAAGTTATGTAGCTCTCAGACCTGGGATCCCTTGAGATTTGCATATTTTTGAATCTTAATATAGAACACAAATTTCACTTTAGTTTATATTCAGGAAGATTGCTTGAAAAATTTTTAATAGTTAATGCATGAAAGCCAGGACCACACATGTGTACTAATGAGTAGACAATTAGCCAGGACCACACATGTGTACTAATGAGTAGACAATTATGTTAATGGACAATAACTTTCTATTATAATTGTATTAATTATAAAATTTAAAAATGTATTAGATATTTTACTAGCAGGTAGCTTTTAGAAGTTCCTTTTTCGAAATAAGGCTCAACTTATTCCCATTTAACAGAACGAGAAGCAAAGTTACATGGAGCAAGTGACTTGCTCAAGGTCACAGAAGCAAAGTGGGATGTGGAATTCACAGCCCTTGAGCTTTGGTTTCTTGCTAAGTTCTTCTCAGTTGCTTCTGTTCTGTTGCTTAGGAACAGTGGTGCTTCTTTACCCAATAGCATAATATCTGTAGAACGTGCTATTACCACTGTAGAGTTTTTAAGTGGAACTAAAATTCCCATTAAATCAGTTCTTTGAATTCTGTGTGTAGAAAAAAAAAATCCTCAGAAGCAATCACAATGTGAGGAGATTGCAATTTGTCAAGTTTTTTTTTAAAAAGAAGTATTCTCCTAAGAACAAAATGTAGTGTCATTCTTCTCTTGGAATTCCCTCTTCTGCAGTATTTTTAATTAATTTATTTGTTTACGAGGTGATCTCAGTGTATTACAGTCAAAAGGAATCTGTTGCTTCTAGGAGAAAATACTAACGAAAGAACTTTGGAAACAACAAGATAATACTGATAATAATTGATTACTTACTAAATACTGATACTGATTTGAACCTAGAACTGATTTGAACACCTACATGTGTCTATTAGGTTCATGACACTCTCCTGGAATAGTGCAGTGGTTATGATCCTAAGCCGTGGAATAAGATTCAACTTCCAGTCCTGGCTGTACTCTTCGTTGTCTTGAAAATATTGCTCCAATGCTGTGTTCTTTTTTTTTTTTCTTTTTCTTTTTTGAGATAGGGTCTCACTCTGTCTCGTAGGCTGGAGTGCATTGGTTGATCACACCTCACAGCAGCCTTGACCTGAGCTCAAGCAGTCTTCCACCTCAGTGTCCTGAGTACCTGGGACTACAGGCATGCACTACTACACTCGGCTAATTCTTAAACTTTTCTAGAAACGAGATCTCCCTATGCTACCCAGGCTGGTCTTGAACTCCTAGCTTCAAGTGATCCTACTGCCTCGGCCTTCCAAAGTGCTGAGATTATAGGTGCAAGTCACCACACCCAGCCCACTCTGGTTTTTTCTTGATGCAAAACAGGGAAAGTAATCACGTTCACTTTAGATTAGTTAGGAGTCAAATGACATAATGCATGTAAAGTGCCTAGCACTGTGCCTGGCACACAGAAGGTGCTCTATAAGTGTCAGCGATCATTGTTTTTGTCAATATTATTAATCGGAAATGATATAGGCATGGATTGGAGAGACAGCATCTGCATGCATGAGGAAGTTTCTATGTACAAAATTTTGCAGCCTTTCAGAATTGGAAGGGATCTTTAAATTCACTGTTCAACCTCATCATTTTCTGATAAAGAAACTGATGTGGAGAAGGTCAAAGTGATTCATTCAAGGTCCCTAGGATAGACAAAGCCAAAGTCAATATAGTCAGTGTGGTTAGGCTGTGTCAGCCTTCAAGTGAGAGTTGGGAGAGGGATTGTGAACAAAGGCAGAGACCTGGGGTGAGATATATAATAAAACTGGGAATATAAAGCTGTATTCTGACAGGCCTTGAGAGCCAAAGCAGGCAAGTGTGTGTTTGTACTGGCATGGTGGTGAGAGCACGTTTTTCTCAGAAGCCAATTAGTTGTTATGGCTGCCAAGGGGTAAGTGGACACCATGGAACAGTGGAGCATGCAGAGTCCTGCTTATGAATATGTCTGATGGACAATGAAGAATGCAGATAGGGCTCAGCCATGGTAACAGGACTACAGAGCATTCCAGAGAGAGGCTCTCCCAGGGTGGAGTGCCAGAGAGGGCATTGCAAGGAGGTTGGAGGAATGCAGGTACCCAGGGACCACGTGGTCACGCCTGTCCATCCTGCTGCCACCACAGCCCATTTATTAGGGCATTAGCTTAGACAGGACTATCTCCAGACTCTGCTGGCTGCTTGTCAGGGGAGGATCAGGGCAGGCTGCAGGCAGCTGGGTGCTCGCTATGAATAGTTGCAAAGAGACTAGGACTTAGAGCTATTAGCAACTCTATCAGGCACCAGAAACTTTTAACATAGTACCCAATTTCAGATGGTCTAGAACATTTTCCTAATTGCCTCTTATAAGATGTGACCTTGGAAAAGATACCTAAACACATACAAAACAACTAAACACAATCTCTAAAATACTAAGTTTTTACTTCCAGGTCTTCATTTTTAGAATTGAATTCCTGCACTAAGCACTTTTTTTTTTTTTTTTTTTTTGAGATGGAGTCTTGCACTGTCATCCAGGCTGGAATGCAGTGGCGTGATTTTGTCTCACTGCAACCTCCACCTCCCAGGTTCAAGCAGTTCTCCTGCCTCAGCCTCCCAAGTAGCTAGACTTACAGGCGTGTGCCACCACGCCCGGCTAATTGTTTTGTATTTTTAGTAGAGATGGGGTTTCACCATGTTGGCCAGGCTGGGTTCAAACTCCTGACCTCAGGTGATCTGCCCTCCCCGGCCTCCCAAAATGCTGGGATTATAGGCGTGAGCCACTGTGCCCAGCTGCACTAAGGATTTAAAATGCTATGTCCACTCTAATCCATGGTTCATCTCTTACCATGCTGACTTTTCCTTGGTGAATGCTGATTGGGTTTTGTGCAATGGGCAGGTGGGAGGCGCCTCTCTTGGTGAGGATGCTGGGCTGGACAGTCCTGGGATGCTAAAGCAAAGCAGCATGTGGTAGTGGAGCTGGGATGGAGAAGAGGGCAGAGGAGCCATGGCCACATGTGAGATGGCCATCAGCAACTGAGGGGCAGGGTGGGGACAGAGAGAGAATGACCAGTGAGATGGGGGCCAGGTAGCTGAGAGAAGAGCTGGTAAAGTGCATGAGGCATGCTGAGGTGACGCTTTTGGGACTGACTCTGCAAATGGAGGCATTGTGTGGGTGCTTGTTCTATGCTGTGGTCAGATACGCCACAAAAGAGAAGCCAAGCACTTCTTTCATTTGCCACTTGACTGCAGTTTAAATTTTTTTTTTTTTAACACATTGTATTAGTCTGTTTTCACACTGCTGATAAAGACGTACCCGAGACCGGGCAATTTACAAAAGAAAGAGGTTTAATGGACTTACAGTTCCACGTGGCTGGGGAGGCCTCACAATCATGGCAGAAGGCAAGGAGCAGCAAGTCACATCTTAAGTGGATGGCAGCAGGCAAAGAGAGACTTGGGCAGGGGAACTCCTCTTTTGAAAACCATCAGATCTTCCACGAGAGCAGCGCAGGAAAGACCTGCCCCCATAATTCAATCGTCTCTCACCGGGTTCCTTTCATGACAGGTAGGAATTGTGGGAGTTACAATTCAAGATGAGATTTGGGTGGGGACACAACCAAACCATATCACAGATAAAGACATTTCAGAGCATTCGTCTCAAGAGTCTCCTGAAAATGACCTCTTTGGGCATAGGGCTATACTCCAGATTCTTCCTCCAGAATTAATCTTGGTTGGACATAACTGGAAACCCCATTATGCAACTTAAAACAAAATAGAGGTTATTTTTCCTTTGGTATAGGAAAGATCTGGAGGCAGAGAGTCTAGGACTGAGATCAGGCAGCTGAAGTTCTCATGATCAGCAAGCTGGGCTTTGTTAGTCCTTTTCTTCCACCATGGCTTCATGGTTGAAGATAGCATCTGGTGCTTGACCCACTAACTCTGAATTTTCCTGTGGAATCCAGAAGGGAAAGTGGAAAAGCAGAGGAGTACCCTTCTCAACTGTCAATCCCCTTTAGGGAAGGAGCATGGAAAGGACACTTCTGTTAACATCTCAATGGCCACCCTGAGAAGCATGGCCTTCTGGGAAATGTAGTCTTAATGAGGCTGTGGCTGCCTGAGGTGTCATTCAGTTCTGTTAGGGAGGAGGAAAGGAAAATGAATATTGCAGAGGCAGCTAGTGGGTCTCTGCCACAGACCATCCCACCCCCCTGCAGTCTTTCATGTCTCTCCCTGCTCTATTATCAGAAGTTTCCTGGCCTGTCTATGATTCCCAGCTCTTAAATTTTTTTTGGTGGAGGAGTGGGAAGAAGCGAACATGTTACAGTCTATGAGGGTTTAATATTTATTATGAAAGGGTTACTCTATGGATGAGCTTTTAATAGCATAATTTCAGGTATTTGTGGTAATCTGAAGGAGAAGAGACATTATGAGGCAACTACACTTTACACTTGGAAGGCCACACTGGATGTCACCTCCTCCCCAGGGTCCCACAGAATTGCTGGCCTCCCCTCAGCTCTCCGTTGATTTTTCAGAGCTGGATGTAACAGAGCTTCCTCATCTCCGGTCTTCAGGCTGCTCCAGTTTCCAAGTCAGTGAGTTTTAACCCTGGCTGTACACGAGAATCAAAACATACCTCTTTGCAAAATACTGTCAGGTGTGGCTTAATGACAAGCATAGGTTCTGAGAAATGCGTCGTTAGGCAATTTTGTCATTGTGTGAACATCATATAATGTACTTACACAAACCCAGATGGTATAGCCTGCTACACACCTGCATTACAAACCTGTGTAACATGGGACTATACTGAACACTGTAGGCAATTGTGACATAATGGTAAGTATTTGTGTGGCTAAACATACATAAACAGAGAAAAGGTACAGTAAAACTATGGTATAAAAGACTAAAAAAATTATAGGGCAGCCCCATTATAATTTTATAGGACTACCATCATATATGCCGTCTATCATTGCTCAAAATGTCATTATATGGCACATGGCTATTCATGTATCTGGACTCCATTATAATCTCCAAGGTTATATTATCATATGCATTTTGAAAAAGCACCCCAGTTCATCCTGATGGGCATTCAGTGTTGAGGCTACAGTTTTTGGACATTTCTGATGAATGTGGAATAGTTTTTGTTCTAATGCTTCAGACTAGTCTCAAAAATAAAAAATGGGGAGTTAGTTTGAGAGTGCCTCCCCCAACAACCACCATTTGCCTGACCAGGGAAGCAGTGCCTGCTAGAAGATGGAATTCTGGAATTCTGTATCAGTAATTGAATCACAGAGCTGTGTAACTGAGGAGCTCCTTCTCTGATAATGGGGGTGTTTGCTGGAGCTGCCTGAGGGGATTCTGTAGTTTGCTGAATCAGATTTTTCCTTAAACCCTAATTCTAACTTGGGTGGCTATCTTGTGCAGGAAAGAAAAAAAAACTTTTCCTCTACCCTCAAGTTTGTCGCTGGGTCCTGTGTATTAAACTGACAAAGACCAATAAACAAGAGAAAAGGCTTATTTTTCATGCACATGGAGGAGGGCAGGCTTTACAGAAAAGAAATAAAAATCCCCCAAAGAAGTGGTTATGACATTTTAACAAAGGGTAGTAAATCGTGATAACACACAGGAAAAGGAATTTGGGCTGTGTGATGGTTAATTTTTTTTTTTTTTTTTTTTGAGACTGAGTTTTGCTCGTTGTCCAGGCTGAAGTACAATGGCGCGATCTCGGCTCTCCGCAACCTCCACTTCCAGGGTTCAAGCAGTTCTCCTGCCTCGGCTTTCCAAGTAGCTGGGATTACAGGCATGGGCCACCACACTCAGCTAATTTTGTATTTTTAGTAGAGACAGGGTTTCTCCATGTTGGTCAGGCTGGTCTTGAACTTCCGACCTCAGATGATCAGCCTGCCTTGGCCTCCTGAAGTGCTGGGATTACAGTCGTGAGCCACGGCGCCCAGCCTGTGATGGTTAATTTTAGGCCATATAATTCAGCAGTACCATTGGTACTTGAGTTCGCTAGGCTCAGCTGACAGAGGAAAAGACGACTAGGGCCTTACGTAGGAGTCTGCACAGTAAACAAGCACCTAAATTGTGCAAAAGTAAAGAGCTGTAGCACTTTGGCTCCCTTCTAGGATATCCTTAAGGACAATAATGAAAGAAAATCTTCACAACGGGCAGAACTTCATGCAGTTCACTTTGCTTGAAAGGAGAAATGACCAGATATATGATTACACACCAATTCATGGGCTGTAGCCAATGGATTGGCCAGATGGTGAGGGAATTGGAAAGAACATTATTTGAAAATTGGTAACAAAAGAAAATGGGGGAAGAGGTATGTGGATAGAGCATTCTGAGTGGGTGAAGGATGCAAAGATATTTGTGCCTCATCTGAATGCTCACTAAACGGTGACCTCAGCAGAGGAGGGCTTTAATAATCAAGTGAATAGGATGACCCATTCTGTAAATACCAGTCAGCATCCTTCACCAGACACCCCTGCAATAGCTTAATTGGCTCGTGAACACAATGGCCATAGTGGCGGAGATGGAGGTTATGCATGGGCTGAGAGACATGGACTTCCGCTCCTCAAAGCTGACCTGGCAGCAGAGACCAATACTGAGCCCCAATATGGCACCATTCCCTGGGGTGATCAGCCAACTACCTGGTGGCAGGTTGATTACATTGGAGCATTTCCATCATGGAAAGGGCAATGTTTTGTCATTACTGGAATAAACACTCTGGATTTGGATTTACCTTTCTTGCTAACAAGGTTTCTGCCAAAACTACCATCTGTGGACTTACAGAACATCTTATCCACCACCATGGTATTCAACACAACATTGTTCTGACCAAGAAACTCACTTCAAAATCAAAGAAGTGTGACAATGGGCTCAGACTCGTGAAATTCACTGGTCGTGCCATGTTCCCCACCATCCTGAAGCATTTGGCCAGTAGAACTATGGAATGGCCTTGTGAAGCTGCAGTTACAGTGCCAGATGGGTAACAATACTTTGCAGGGCTGGGGCAAGGTTCTCCAGAATGCTGTATATGCTCTGAATCAGCAACTAATATATGGTTCTGTTTCTCCCATAGCAAGCATTCATGGGTCTAGGAATCAAGGGGCAGAAGTGGAAGTGGCACCACTTACCATCACCCCTAGTGACCCACTTGCAAAATGTTTGCTTCCTGTTCCCATGACTTTGTGCCTTGCTGGCCTAGAGGCCTTAGTTCCAGAGAAAAGAATGCTTCCTTCAGGAGACACAACAATGAGTCCATTGAACTGGAAGTTAAAGACTGCCACCCGACTGCTTTGGGTTCTTCATGCCTCTGGGTCATCAGGCCAGGAAGGGAATTAGGGTGTTGGCTGGCATGTTGATCTTGACTACCAAGGGAAAATTCTACTACTACACCACAATAGAGGTAAAGAAGAGTATGTCTAGAATACAGAAGATCCCTTACGGCATCTCTTAGTATTACCACATCCGTGATTAAGGTCAACTGGAAATTACAAGAACCCAATCTGAGCAGGACTATAAAATGGCCCCGTCTCTGTAGGAATGATGGTTTGGGTCACCTCACCAGGTAAAGAACCATGTCCAAGAGGTGCTTGCTGAAGGTAAAGGGACTACAGAATTGGTAGAAAAATGTGGTTATATATGCCAGCTGTAAACATGTGGTCAGTTACAAAAATGAGGACAATTGTCATGAGTATTTCCTCCCTATTTTGTTAAGAATATATGTACATATATTAAGCAAATATTTTTGTTTTCATTTCTCTCATTCCTTTATCATATAACATATTTAGGCTTTATATTAGTAGTATCGCCATTGTTACATTATAGTATTTATGTTATGAAATACCAAGAGAAAAGTAAACTTACCTCCTCCTCTTCTGGAGAAAGAATTTTTTTTTTTAAACAAGGTCTTGTTCTGTTGCCCAGGCTGTATTGCAGTGGTGTGTGATCATAGCTCACTGAAACTCCTGGGCTCAAGCAATCATCCTCAGCAGCTAGGACTGTAGGTGTGATATTGCTTGGGTCTGTGTCCCCACCCAAATCCCATGTTGAAATGTAATCCCCAATGCTGGAAGTGGCCCCTGGTGGGAGGTGATTGGATCATGCGAATGGATCCTTCCTTCATGAATGGTTTAGCACCACCCTCTTGGTGCTGTCTTGTTACAGAGTTCTCATGAGAATTGGTTGTTCAAAAGTGTGTAGTGCCTCCCACTCCCACTCTCACTGTTTCTCTTGCTCCTGCCACGCAAGACGCCTGCTCCCACTTTGCCTTCCGCAATGAGTAAGACCTCCCTGAGGCCTCCCCAGAAGCAGATGCTGCCATGATTCCTGTATAGCTTGTGAAACTATCAGCCAATTAAACCTCTTTTCTTTGTAAATTACCTAAACTCAGGTATTTCTTGATAGCAGTGTGAGAACTAATACAAGATACATGCCACCACATCTCACTAATTTGTTACAGTTTTTTAGAGATGAAGTCTTGCTGTGTTGCCCATGCTGGTCTCGAACCCCCGGCCTCAAGCCATCCTCCTGCTTCAGCCTCCCAAAGCATTGGGATTACAGGCATGAGCCACTGCACCCAACCTGGGGAAGGAATTCGTGAATTTTCAGTTGTATGCAGGATAGCTGCATCATGTTATGGAGAATTACTACCTTGTTCTCGTCCTTACTTGAAGATTAAGTATGGTTTGAGGAGATGGCTGTGAGTGTCAGGGTGACAAGGAATGGACTTGTGATGATAAATTCTAGGTGGCAACTTGACTGGATTAAGGAATACCTAGAGAACGGGCAACGCATTATTTCTGAGTGTGTCTGTGAGGGTGTTTCTAGAGGAGATTGGCACATGAATTAGTGAACTGAGGAGGGAAGATTTGTCCTTAATGTGGGTGGGCATTATTCAATCAGGTAGGGGCCCAGATAGAATAAAAAAGGCAAAAGAAAGGCAATTTTCTATTTCTGTTTCCTGGAGCTTCGACACTCTTCTCCCGTACTTGGGTGTCGGAACTCCAGGCTCATTGACCTTTAGATGCTAAGACTTAACACCAGCAGCCACACCGTTCTCAGGCCTTTGGCCTAGACTGAGAATTACACCATTGGCTTCCATGATTCTGAGGCTTTCAGACTTGGACTGAGCCACGCTACCAGCATCCCAGGGTCTGCAGCTTGCAGATGGCCCGTTGTAGGACTTCTTTTTTTTTTTTTTGAGTTGGAGTCTTGCTCTGTCGCCCAGGCTGGAGTGCAATGACACAGTCTTGGCTCACTGAAACCTCTGCCTCCCATGTTCAAGCAATTCTCCTGCCTCAGCCTCCTGAGTAGCTGGGACTGCTGATGTGTGCCACCACACCCAGTTAATTTTTGTGTTTTTAGTGGAGTTGGGGTTTCACCATGTTGGCCAGGCTGGTCTCGAACTCCTGACCTCAGGTGATCCCCCTGCTTTGGCCTCCCAAAGTACTGGGATTACAGGCGAGAGCCACCATGCCCAGCCCTGTTGCCCTGTTGTAGGACTTCTTTTTTTTTAAATTATTATTTTTGAGATGGAGTTTTGCTCTTGTTGCCCAGGCTAGAGTGCAATGGCGCGATCTTGGCTCACTGCAACCTCTGCCTCCCGGGTTCAAGCAATTCTCCTGTCTCAGCCTCCCGAGTAGCTGGGATTACAGGCGCATGTTACCACGCCTGGCTAATTTTTGTATTTTTAGTAGAGATGGGGTTTCATCATACTGTTCAGGCTGATCTGTAACTCCTGACCTCAGGTGACCCACCCACCTCGGCCTCCCAAAGTGCTGGGATTACAGACATGAGCCACCGTGCCTGGCCAGGACTTCTTAACCTCCATAATTATGTGAGCTAATTTCCCTAGTGAACCCCCCTCTCACATGTCTATATACATAGTCTACTGGTTCTGTCTCTCTGGAGTTCCCTGCCTAATAAAGCCTTCTAGGAGTGGTACACTGTGGGAAGGTAAATATGAGAACGAAACAATTGGAAGGTAAAGGTTATTTAATAAGGTTTGTATATGCAACTCATCTCGATGTGACTTTTTGTCTCCTGTTACAGAGTTGTTGTCTGTATTCTGGTACAGAGACAGGAAGTGGACTCCTTTACCAAAGGAAATTTATGCCCCACTTTTAGGCTTCTGGAAAGGGTGAGAGCAGAGAATTCTTCCTGTGTCTGCTATTTCTCAATTGCCTTCGGCTCAAATTAATCCTTATGCATGGCATATTATGACTCCCCTTAAAACCAAACTTTGAAAAAAAGTAACTAAAGTTTCAAGAACCTGAACTTCAGGAATATTTAGGCTCTTTATAAAGTTTTTCTCTGACCTCATCTGCTAAAGATTCAAACTTGTGGAAAAGCGAGCCTGATTGATCCAGCTTGGTGCGGTGTGTCAGCCTTTGGGGGTCACTGTAGCAGAGCCTTCTGCTTGGCAGCTCCATCGAAGCCACATAAAACAGGATTGAAGATATGTCCCCAAGAAAGAGACATTCCCAGACACAAATAACAGATGTTCACTACAGTGAATTATGGAATCAAGATAACAGGAAACGTGGTTTATTAGAATCAGTTATTGAAATTAAGTAGTGAAATTCCTATGTATGTACCAAAATGCATAGAGGCCGGTTATAAACTGGCAAACTGCTAACTTAATTTTGGTCTGTAATAAGGTAGGACACAATGTACTACTGAGGGGGAAGCTCTTGAGAAGTAGGTAGCTGTGGCTGTGAACCATTGAAAGAGAACGAGAAATGCTGGGAGCAATGGAGTAGGATGGTTTCTTCTAACATCACTGGATATTTTATTTATTTATTTATTTATTTATTTATTTATTAATTACAAAAATGCTGGGAGCAATGGAGTAGGATGGTTTCTTCTAACATCACTGGATATTTTATTTTATTTTATTTTATTTTATTTTATTTTTTGAGGCAGAGTCTCGTTCTGTTGCCCAGGCTGGAGTGCAGTGGTGTGATCTTGGCTCACTACAACCTCTGCCTCCTGGGTTCAAGCAATTTTCCTGTCTCAGCCTCCCAAGTAGCTGGGACTACAGGTGCATGCCACCATGCCCAGCTAATTTTTGTTTTGTTGTTGTTGTTGTTGTTGTTGTTGTTTGAGACTGAATTTTGCTCTTGTTGACCAGGCTGGAGTGCAATGGCGTGATCTTGGCTCACTACAATCTCCACCTCCCAAGTGCAAGTGATTCTCCTGCCTCAGCCTCCCAAATTGCTGGGATTACAAGCACGCACCACCACGCCCGGCTAATTTTATATTTTTAGTAGAGACAGGGTTTCTCTATGTTGGTCAGGCTGGTCTCAAACTTCTGACCTCAGGTGATCTGCCTGCCTCGGCCTCCTAAAGTGCTGGGATTACAGGCATGAGCTTCTGCGCCCGGCCCAATTTTTGTATTTTTAGTAGAGACAGGGTTTTACCATATTGGTCAGGCTAGTCTTGAACTCCTGACCTCAGGTGATTCACCTTCCCCGGCCTCCCAAAGTGCTGGGATTACAGGCATGAGCCACTGCGCCCAGCCATCAGTGGATATTTTAACAGCTGTCTCAAACTTTGAAATTCTTGCCACAAGACATGAAATAAAACTCAAAAACTTTACGAGATTTTGGTTGAAATCCACTATTGTGTATTCATGACTAATGGTTTTAAAATAACAGAAGAGAAAATATCAAAGTATATTACATATAATAGGGGTAAGAAATGTTTCATGTAATTTACAATTCAATTATGTGTATATAAACTTATTTATGATATAAAATTTATTTTATAATGTAGATAATAGCCAAAAATGCTTAGAAATCACTGGATGCCTTTGGCTTGTAGATATGGGGCTAAAATAACTAAAATCCAAATGCACAGGTTAACCCTGCAGATTGCTATTTTAACTTACAATCTGACCAGGTCTCTTACTGAAAATTAAGGCTTTTACCAGAAATCCCAGTAATTAGAATGAGAGATACGGCAAGATTTGAAAGACGTTTTTTAAGATCCTCCAAACTTTCTAAAATGCCAGCTATAGCATTTCTCTTGACTGGGGAAGCCACATCTCCTATGTAGAAGAAAGGATAATTTTTCACAAGCCCCATCTCTTACTGATGCTTTAAAAATAACTGGGATTCAAACACAATATGATTGGGGGATAAAGCGTAAAATTCAAATGTTGTATGCGAAGTACCTGAAAAGATTCATAAATTTATGGCATTAAAAGTCTAGATACATTTTTTGAAACAGGTTTTGGGAATGTTTCACCACAGGTAGGACTCAAAGTATTTATATGAGTGTATTTTACTAGAGATTCAGCATAAAGTGGGTAGGATTAGCTCACCAGCAGTGGTTCTGCCAGTTCTCTGGGTTAACTCATATAATCTTGGATTAAATGTTGGCCCATACTAAATGACACAGAAAAACCATAAAGGGTCATAATCAGGAATAGTGATTACAAGAATTTGTGTAACGTATGCTGGCCTGGATCTTTTTACCTTTTCTTTCCTTGACCCTTGATATATCCCTAGGTAGAACCCAGAAAACTTTCCCTTTACTCCTGCCATGAAGATGATGTTAACTAAAGAGACGCAACACAATGTTTAAAGGGAGCTTTACAGTCTGTTCTAGAAAGATTTAAAATCTGATGAAATTGACTGCAATTGAAATGGGCTGCTTGATGTCAGTGTGGTTGAGAGAAGCCAGGATGTCTGAGTCCAAATGACAGCAAAAGCACAGTGGATGTGGTCACTGAATTATGCAGCAGAGCAAGCACAATGTGAAGACTTTAAGGGATTATCTGGCATTCATACATTTCTGGCTGTCATTTTTTAAATTGTGAGAATCTCAAGAATGAAACCAACAGGCAGCCCATGGCTGGATGAAAAAAACAAATTGGGTTAAACTATCACATTAGGAAATAAGATTTCTTACTTTGTTTTTTATTTATTTTATTTTTATTTTTTGAGACTGAATTTCACTTGTTTCCCAGGCTGGAGTGATTGGTGTAATCTCAGCTCACTGCAACCTCTGCCTCCTGAATTTAAGCTATTCTCTTGCCTCAGCCTCCCAAGTAGCTGGGATTACTGGCATGTACCACCATACCCAGCTAATTTTTGTATTTGTTGGCCATGCTGGTCTTGAACGCCTGACCTCAGGTGATCCACCTGTCTCGGCCTCCCAAAGTGCCGGGATTACAGGTGTCAACCACCACGCCCTGCCTAGAAAGTAAGATTTCTTAATCAATTCTACAATACGAGTCCGTTAAAAAATTCAAAACCATTTGAATGGAGGTGAAGCTGAGCACCATTGATGAAAGGTTGTGCTGTATTACTACCTATGTCTAGTAAGTTCCTTCTGGCATCACATTAAAATAACCATGGCTATTTTATTGGGAGAAACTACTGGATATCAAGAAAGATTAAGTGAATTCTCAGGAATATATAATGATGTTGTTGTTTGCTGATCAGGGTGATTGGCCATATGCACTGAGTAGTAAATGGAACGCAAACTTCAATTTCTAGAGAAACTTTAGAGATTATGTTACAATCCAACACTTGAATTGAATGTCCAATGGTTCTTTATTAGAATATGTTATTGCATTCTGATGTGTTTCTCAGTTTGGCCAGTGCAAAAAAATCTGATTTTGTATAATAATGGTAAATACTACATCTAATTAGGTGGTAATTTCCATTGTGGATGATTGTCTGTAGAGAATTTTATTATTGGAACACATTTATAAAGGTCTTGTACTTGGTGGGCAGTTGTTCAGCTGGTGTATTTGTTTTACATATTTTTTGTGTGTGATGTTCAGTCAGATGCAGCCACAAGAGGAGACAGAAGAAAGGCTTAGTAAAGCAAAGTTTATTATACTCACAGGCATTAGAGACAGAGGTATGGCATACTATGCAGGCCACATGGAAAAACAC
Source organism: Symphalangus syndactylus (assembly GCF_028878055.3). NCBI lineage: Eukaryota > Metazoa > Chordata > Mammalia > Primates > Hylobatidae > Symphalangus > Symphalangus syndactylus. The sequence goes on from NC_072425.2 coordinate 56,961,774, forward strand.
CAGGGCGGTCAGGAGGCAGAAGACTGGAGCAAGTGGGAAGCATTAGGCCAGAACCACTTTTTTTAAGAGATGGAGTCTTGCTCTGTTGCCCAGGCTTGACTCAAACTCCTAGGCTCAAAAGATCCTCCAGCATTACCATCCCAAGTAGCTCGGGCTACTGGCCTGTGCCACCATGCAGAGCCTTTATTGGGGTTTCTTGCAGGAATGATAGGGTGAACAATTTAGAGTTGGTTAGTTTGAATGACTTTGGCAGACCCTAAGCTACAGCAGTAGTCCTTAGTTGCCTGGTACCTGACCCCGGGATGATTAAAGCACAGGAATATCTTCTCCTGAGGTGTACTGGCCAGATAAAAGAGGTGTGACTCTGGATTGGTTAGTTTGCATATCAAAGGCATGCTCTGGGCTGGATCTTTTGCTGTCAGTAAGAATTGGCTACCCCAGGGAGAGACAGTCTCTCCCTAGCCAAAAATGTTGTTTTAAAGATGTCTGCTATGGTTTAATATGTTTCTCACAGTTCATGTGTTAGAAACTGAGTCTCCAATGCAACAGTGTTGAGAGGTGGGATCTTTAAGAGGTGATTAGGTCATAAAGGCTCTGTTCTCATAAATGGATTAATGCTGTTATCGCAGCAGTGAGTTAGCTATCACTGATAAAAGGATGAGTTCAGCCCCTTTCCTTCCTTTCTCTCTTAGGCTCCCTTGCCCTTCCTCCTGCTACCATGAATGATGCAGCAAAAAGGCCATCATCAGATGCTGGCCCCTTGATCCTGGACTTCCCAGCCTCCAGGACCAAGAGAAATAAATTGCTGTTCATTACAAACTACCCAGTCTCAGGTTTTGTGTTACAGCAACACAAAATGGAACAAGACAATGTCAAAGCATCATAATATACAAAAAGAAAAAAATATGGTATATACATGTATACACAATGCAGCGTTTTTATCCATTTCAATAAATTGAAAATACCAGAAATATTTCTTTTCACGTGACAGGGTCAGCAGTACACATTTGCCGTCTTCCCTCTAACTCTGTCACAGTCTAGTCCATAAAGAATGTAACCAAATCATCAATCTACAGTATTATACCACTAATGTCTGCACTGACATTATGCTGATAAACCCTGGAGAATAAGCAGTAGTAGGTTCTCCAGTTGTTCTATTAAGACACACGAGTAAAGGATGTTGCAAAATAGCTTATGTAAAGATTCTGGAGCTCCAGTGGTTTGATGATTATTATCTTTTTCAATAGGAAACACATGTTGCTGAACACTGTTTCTTGCTACTAAAAAAAGGTGTGCATGGTGAAGCTTCTTCACCATGGGTGTCCTATTTGGACCAGTTTACCATGTGAATCCCAAAGTTGTTGGCAGCTTTGAATGGAGCCCAGAAGAAGATACGACTCTGCTGGGCTTGATTCTACTTTTGTCTTTTGGCTCAGAATATTCAATAGTTCCTGGAGTACCTGGAGTGTATATGAAGCTTGGCAAGTCCAGACAGGCAAATTACAACAGAGACCTTAAATATTATAGAGCAATGTTATGTTCTCTTAAACAAGTAACTATTCTCCTTTAAGAAACAGCTCCTGACTTGCTACTGGAATTTACTTAAATGAATGGTCATGAACTAGATACTGTCTGATCCATTCAGCCATGAAGTCAGGCCTTCAGTCATCAAGCATAAGTAGTTACAGGATTAGGCCTAAGCCGGCCCTGATACAAATAGTGTTTCCAAGACTACATGGTCCACACTCCCCATATACCTTCTCCTGCCCACATTTTACTTTTCTTTAGTCTGCACTTGTGACTATATGAATGGCTCCCTATGACGAAAGGTTTTCCAGAAACCCAACTTGATCCTATTCACAGATGTTTTGGCTTGACATGCCAGCTTCCACCAGAAGTGAGCGATGAAAGAATTTCAACCTGAGACTAGTGGGAAAAACTTTGAATCGTATATCTCTGTCTACTTGGCCTGGAAGAGCAGATTGAAGAAAAAGATTCTATTCCAATTTCTGGACAGTGGTTCTGGCCAGATGAGCAGGGATTCAGAAAGAAAAAGATCTGAAGATTTGGACAAGGAGATTTGGAGAGGGCATGACCCTTGCAGAATGGGCTCATAGTGTGAGAATCTTTATGTCTCACTTGAATGGTGAGGGAGAACTTGTCTGGCAGTGCCCTGACCTTCACTGGGAGTTGGAGAAAAAGTACCCTCACTTGGGAGGGCCATAGGAGAGCCTTTCCTCAGGGAAAGGCATGAAGGTGGAGGCAATAATCAGTGGAGTCTTTGTGGAACAGGAGCTGGCAAAAGTGTTGGGAGGAAGGAGAAGAACGAGGTTTTACACTGTTGAAGCATAATACACTGTGGTGCTAACAGTGAGGGGAGACTCTAGGTTCAACATGGGACTTTGGGTTTTGATTGAGGCTGATCGAGAGGGAGGACATGGTGGATTTATTTGCCTGAGGGAGTTCTGAATCACAGAAGAGTACCAGAGAAGGTTTTATTTAATAACTAGGACTCCAGCTGGACAGGGAACTCTGGCCTCTAGAGAAGGACTCAGCAGTGGACAGCCAGGGATCCAGGGAGGGACTTCAGTCTTGGGGTAGACACCCTCTCCCCTCTCCTTCCCTCTCCTCCCCCTCCTCCTCTCCCCCACCCCTTCACCTCCCCTCCCCTCCTTTCCTTCCTTCGTTTCTTCCTTTCCCCTTCTTTCTTTCTCTTTCTTTTCCTTCCCCTGCCTCCTTTCCTCCCTCCCTTCCTTCCTTCCTTCCTTCCTTCCTTCCTTCCTTCCTTCCTTCCTTCCTTCCTTGCTTGCTTGCTTGCTTGCTTGCTTGCTTGCTTGCTTCCAACAGGGTCTCACTCTGTTGCCCAGGCTGGAGTACAGTGGTGTGATTATGGCTCACTGCAGCCTCTACCTCCTGGGCTCAGGTAATCCAACCTCAGCCTCCCAAGTAACTTGGACTACAGGTGTATGCTACCATGTCTGGCTAATTTTTGTGTTTTTTTGTAGAGAAAAACATGGCAAAATGTGGTGGGCAGATGACTTGAGCCCCAGCTGGTCTTGAACTCCTGGGCTCAAGCCATCTGCCTGCTTTGACCTCCCAAAGTGTTGGGACTACAGGTGTGAGCCACCGTTCCTGGCCCATTTTCTTCTTCTTTTTTTTTTTTTTTATGTTTTGTTTTGAGATGGAGTCTGGTTCTGTGGCCCAGGCTGGAGTGCAGTGGCATGATCTCGGCTCACTGCAACCTCTGCCTTCTGGATTCAAGTGATTCTCATGCCTCAGCATCCCAAGTAGCTGGGATTACAGGCATGCACCACCACGCCTGGCTAATTTTTGTATTTTCAGTAGAGATGGGGTTTTGCCATGTAGGCCAGGCTGGTCTCAAACTCCTGACCTCCAGTGATCCACCCTCCTCAGCCCCCCAAAGTGTTGGGATTACAGGTGTGAGCCACTGTGCCCAGTCGCATTTTCTTCTTTCTTACTAAAATAACACAGTCTTTATTCAGGATGACATGTGCCTCTGCCCTAAATCACTTGATTTCTCAGGCACCCTAGCAATAGCATGTGACATAAATCTGAAATTCCATTGGTAGGCCTTCTTGCAATGCTGTTGTTTTCCTAACAAAAAGAAAGACTCCATAGGCATGCGCTTTTTTGCCAGTCAACTGTCTCCCTTGTTGCCACCTGAACATAATCATGTTGCCATCTTGTTTTTGCTACCTGAACATAATCATGATGCCGTCTTGCAACCATAAGGCTGGATGCTCCTGCAAATGATAGTGGAGAACAAAGTTAGAGGGATGTGGGGTCTTTGATGACTTCCTCAATCCGCTGCACCAGCTCTGAACTTCTCACCTCTGGACTTCTTGCTTAGTGAGAAAAACAAACACCTTACTTGTTTAAGGCACAATGGTTGGGTTTCTGATACATGCACCCAAATGCAATCCTACATGAAAAAGCTTTGTGGGTGAAAATAGACACATGGAGAGAAGCTTCAAAAACTGGATTCTAGTCTCCAAATGTTAAACCAGTTCTCTTTCTGGGTGTTTTATTTTTGGACCTGGGACAGGATGAGAAGGTGATATTGTGGCATAGAGGAAAGGGCACCAATTAGAATTGCTTGGTGTGAGATATGGGCTTATTTTTATGCAATCAGTACAGCAAATCACCAAATGGTAGTGTTGCCCTGTGACAGCAAACAGCCCAGAACCAGGCATATATATATGTTGCTGTAAATTCTGAACCCTCTGTACATGAAAATCCTGCCCATGTAAGATTTATAGCATGGAGAAGTGGGGGAGAACCAATGGGCTGTGCTATACCTGCTCAGTTATCTTATCTCCCTGGGGCAGCATGGTTAAGAGTTAGGGAGAAGCCTGTATTGTACTTTGAAGCATGGAGAAACATTAAGTCCTACTGTACTTCACACTTAGTCTTTCTAAAACTTGGCCAAATCCTTTCTTATGACTTGTCCAACATGTCATTGACCCAGGCCCCATAGGGCTCAGAGCTTATTCCATTCATCATGTTTAGAAATGAGAAAATACATGTAAATCACTTCATATGCAGAGCCTGGTGCATAGTGAATGCTCAATATAGTAATACAGCATCACTTAATTGTTAGTATTAGTAACATATGGGGCCAAGCTCAGTGGCTCACGCCTGCAATCCCAGAACTTTGGGAGGCCGAGGTGGGTGGATCATCTGAGGTCAGGAGTTGGAGACCAGCCTGGCCAACATGGCAAAATCCTGTCTCTACTAAAACAATACAAAAATTAGCTGGGCATAGTGGCGGGTGCCTGTAACTCCACATACTTGGGAGGCCGAGGCAGGAGAATTGCTTGAACCCGGGAGGTGGAGCTTGCAGTGAGCTGAGATCATGCCACTGCACTCCAGCCTGGGCAACACAGCGAGACTCTGTCTCAAAAATAAATACATAAAATAAAAATATATGGGAGGCAATTTAGTGTATTAGAAAGATTATGATCCAGAGACCTGGGGTATAATTCTGGTTCTGCTATTAGCGAGTTAAACAGCTTAAAGTCATCTTCTCTAAGGCCCTTGCTTTCTTCATCTGTGAGGGAATTGATAATTTCTGTGCAATGTATCTTTAGCCTAGACAACAACGTAAAGTATATTTCCTGGAGCCATACAATGTGGAGGCCGTGCAGTGGCCAACTTCCTGCAATAGTGAAGTCCAGTGAGAACTGTGACTTTCTCAGTTTGGAATCAATGCAATCTGATCACCCTTGCCACAGAAGGTGTAATCCATCAATCCATGGTGTGTGCTTGAAATCGGTGATGAAATGTCCACTGGGGAATTAGCCGGCCCTGCTGTAATGAGTTTTATGCATGCAAGATTGTAGTGTTTGTCAAGTGGGAAGCCACAAATAGAAATCTAAAAGGGAAGCAGAAAGCTTACATACCTTCTGAAGTTCTAATCTCTAGAGGGGTTAGCCAATCAGGCTGACCCCTGGGTCCTGGACTTTAAGGACCCCCACAGATACTCTCTGGTAGGTTTCTGGTTCTGTAGGGACCTAGCAATCTGTTGCAGGTAGACTTTAAAATCAGGTTGAATACAACTTTATTTGGTAAAATATTTAACAGCTGGGTTGTTAAATATTTGCTCCAGAAAAAGCAAAAACCAACCCCTAATTTAACACTTTTTTTTTTTTAAAGAGATGGAGTATTGCCATGTTGCCCAGTCTGGTCTCAAACTTTTGGGCTCAAGTGATTCTCCCACCTCAGCCTCCCAAGTAGCTGGGACTACAGGCCATGCCACCACCACTGGTTCCTAATTTATAGGATTTGCCAATATCTGTGGTGTACTCTCATGATGGCCAGTTTCAAGCTACCAGTGTACTGTCCCTGAATGCAGAGTTGGGAAAAGATGTACACAGTCTGCTTACATGAGTTGGTATCTATCACAACCCTGAAATAATTCTAAAGCTTTCTGTTTAAAGCAGGAGAGTTTCATACATCTGTCAATAATCCTGCAAACTCCATATCCCAAGAGGATTTATTTCAAAGGGTGAAGTGTTTAGAAAATAAAACAAGTCTGGGCGTGGTGGCTTATGCCTGTAATCCCAGCAATTTGGGAGGCTGAGACAGGTGGATCACCTGAGGTCGGGAGTTCGAGACCAGCCTGACTAACATGGAGAAACTCTGTCTGTACTAAATATATATATATATATATATACACACACACACACACACATAAAATTAGCCAGGCATGGTGGCACATGCCTATAATCCCAGTACTTTGGGAGGCCGAAGTGGGTGGATCACCTGAGGTTAGGAGTTCGAGACCAGCCTGGTCAACATGGCAAAACCCCATCTCTACTAAAAATACACAAATTAGTTGGGCATGGTGGCACACGCCTGTAATCCCAGCTACTTGGGAGGCTGAGGCAGTAGAATATCTTGAACCTGGAAAGTGGAGGTTGCAGTGAGCTGAGATTGCACTACTGCACTCCAGCCTGGGCAACAAGAGTGAAACTCCATCTCAAAAATACAAAAAAAAAAAAACCCCAAAAAACAAAACCCAAGTAAGTTCCATTTCACCAACTCACAGATATGATTAGCCTGAGTTTCCAGAAAAACAAGGAATGAAGGAGAGACTGCAATCCTGTACAAAGTGCCTAGAACAAAACAAGCACCAAATTATTCCTTGCAAAATGTCAGCCATATTTAAGAACTGGCTCTTCTTTAGTTAAATTTTAAAACTGAGTTTATTTAAATCATTTCTTAAAACTTAGTTTTATCCTAAGCAACTCTGTTTATTCTTTTTGTATTTTTTAAATTTTCTTTAAGAGACAGGGTCTTGCTCTGCCACCCAGGCCAGATTGCAGTGGTGCAATCATATGGTCATAGCTCACTGTAGCCTTGAACTCCTGATTCTCCTGCCTCAGCCCCCACACCCAGTCTGTCTTCATTCAATCTGATGAATGGCGAAATGGTTTTCAAACACATTTTAAAACAATTACATAATCTATAAAATAAATATTTATCAGATAGTACCTAAAATCACTTTGCATACCATCTGTGGCATCTGTACAGGGATGTGTACCATACTTTGTGAAACAATGCACCAAGTACATGTTGGACATTATTATTAATATTTATCTTTGGAGGCTGGGTATTCAAAGGCTGCCTCCAATAATGCAGGTGGTAAATTCTCAGTACTATGTTTAGGTAAGTCATCAGGAAACTTGACTCCCAATATCCTAAAAATCCTTTAGGAAAAGTCTATCTGGCCTTCTTTAAAGGTCACTGCTGCTAGGCAACACCTTTCTTCTGGGATGTGGACCACATTTCTTAGACTTTATTACCACATTTCTTAGATTTTATTAAAGCGCTTGTCATGGGTGGAGGTGGGGGAACACATTCTGCTTCTATCTACCATTTCAGTAGAGTCCTAAGCTCAGAGAGGACAACAAGATTCAGTTCGGAAGAGGTCACGCATTTCCTCCTTTGTTTTGCAAATCTGTGGGGGTCGTGTGCTATAGGCAGTGTGCAGTGGATTGGAAAATGAGGAGCTCTGTGTTTCCACCTTTGAGCTGCTGCCTACTCCCTGGGTAATCACTGGCCAGCTTCCCAACCGTAGGTCAGTCTCCTGTTGTCAAACCAGTTAGAGCAGGAGGCTGTCTCAACTGTGGGGAAGATCTGATTTTGGAAATGGAAGCTATTCTGCCCCATTCTCCCTCCTGAGCTGATCAATGGCAATTATTCACAACGATGACACATGGTGGCTCATCTTCTTTTAATTTATTGAGTTTTAACCATAATGGAGAGAACTCCCCTGTTGCAAATCTGGAGATGTTCTGTGCTTCAGAATTGTCCATCTTTCTCCTTGTTTTAAAGGGGACTACAGCATTCAAACCCAAATCTAAATCAAAACCTAATTTCTTCAGGTGGTTAATTGAATCAAAAGAAGAGTTGTTTTTAATTACCAGCTGTGTCCTGATTGCAAGGTTATTTGTATTCATCCATGACTAGCAAATTCATAATGCATGAGGCCCTACACAGCCACTTGCCTTAATAGCCCTCGTTTTAGAAAGCTGATGTCTTCAAGCCAAAGGATGCTTAACGCAATGTTTAGTCACGCTGAAGAGCCTTGATTGACTATTCCTGAAGTGTAAGCTTGTAGAAAAGGAAGTAATTTCCTAATCCATCTCAGCTTCTCCTCCAATCCACTCCAGCTCCTTTCTCTCAACCACAGGAGAAGCATAAAGCTGGAAGTTACAGGAACACACTCATCTGATGACTCTGCCTTCACTGAGGAGGCCAAGACAGTTCAGTGCATTTTCAGCCTTTTGAATATCAGTGGTGAGGGTCCTCTATGGTCTCACATTTTAGTGTTCAATGATTAGGATTTCCCTCTTGACCACAGAAACTGGACCTTCCAGTTCCTCAACAGAGTCATGGGAAAGATCCCATCAGGAAGAGGACTTTTGCCTCTGGCAAGATTTGACCACAGGTTTAGAGCAGGTTACAGTCACGGTTTCTACAAAGTAGGTTGGTCCTGGATGTAAGAGGTGGCCAGCCATCAGTAAAATCGAGCATAAAGGGGCCACATGAATACCAGTCATGCCAAATGCACCTTGGAGAAGACTCTCAAGCACAGTGCATTTAACTTTTGGGGAAGTATGCCCTTTATAGGAAAGGCATACAGTCTCAAGAATTCTGACTTAAAATCCTTTGGAGTGGGAAGAAAAAACTACAGTCTATGTGGTTGAACGGGCTGGTCCTTACATTACTGGGTTAGACTTTACCACCTAGCTTTGTGAATTTACACAAGTCACTTAACTTTTTTGAGTATCGGTTTTCTAAGCAGAAAATGGATGAATGAAATATTTACTAAGATCCCTCTAGCTCTATGATTCTGTGACTCAATTACTTACTTTCATTTCTAGAACCTCATTTATCCCTCCGAGCAGTTAACTCACATTTCTACTATAGTGTCTAAAAATTAATGATACCCACAAGATTAAACATTTCTAGTGTCTGATTCCACCCTCGCCCTGCTCCTGCCCCAAGCATTTCAGCAGGATTTTTATTTTATACACACACACACACACACACACACATACACACATATTTTATTTTTATTTTTTTGGCTGAGATTTATTTTCTCTTCTGAGCTCAGAATTCACTATTGGAGCATGTCATGGATCATGCCTTAACTCTCTTCTGCTTGGTCTTACCAATGAAAAATGGAAGATGTATACTGGCAGAGAAAGAATTTAAAGCTGGGCCCAGTGGCTCACACCTGTAATCCCAGCACTTTGGGAGGCTGAGGGGGGCGGATCACGAGGTCAGGAGATCGAGACCATCCTGGCTAACATGGTGAAACCCCGTCTCTACTAAAAATATAAAAAATTAGCCGGGCGTGGTGGTGGGCGCCTGTGTTCCCAGCTACTCGAGAGGCTGAGGCAGGAGAATGGCGTGAACCTGGGAGGTGGAGCTTGCAGTGAGCCGAGATCGCGCCACTGCACTCCAGCCTGGGCAACAGAGCAAGACCCCGTCTCAAAAAAAAAAAAAAAAAAAAGAATTTAATAAGCTTGGAGTCAGAGAAACTTAGGTTCGAACTCCAGCTGAAGCACTTACCTTGCATGACTTCAGGCAATTATTCAAAACACCTTCTTTAAGTCGACGTAAAATTTCTGAATTTCTTTCTTTTTTTTTTTTTTTGAGACAGGGTCTCTCTCACTGCCCAGGTTGGAGGGCAGTGGCTCAATCATGGCTCATTGCAGCCTCAACTTCCCCCCAGCTCAGGTGATCCTGCCACCTTGGCCCCCTGAGTAGCAGGAACCATATGTGTGTGTCACCACACCCAGTTAATTTTTGCATTTTCTTGTAGAGACGGGGTTTCATCATATTGCCCAGGCTGGTCTCAAACTCCTGGGCTCAAGTGATCTGCTGATCTAAGCCTCCCAGTGTGCTAGGATTACAGATGTGTCTGGCCAAATTCTTGAATTTTATGTAGAATTCTTAAGAAGATTAAATGGGCTTCACATCTTCAAAGCATTTAATGGCTCACTCATTCAAAACTCATCTCTCCACTCCATTTTTTGAGATTTCCCCAACCTCGTGGATGATCCATCTTGCATATCAGAGTTTCAGTTTCTCTACCTCTTTAAATATTTTTTTATCCTACTTAAACTATTGAACACCATGGCCATAACATGAACATTTCATCATCTTAAATGCATAATTACTAAAAATTAACTTCAGTATCCCATTATCTGACCACCACCTCCTAGCCTCTGCATCTCTAATGCCAGTGTCTTCACTCCAACAATTCTTCAGTCTCAACAATGCCTCTAATCCTTTGATCCTAGTGTATTTTCACAATCAGGCACTTTATTGCATTTTCATTTCCCTTACTAATGTTAGAGTAGATGGTCCATCATACTAATCACCTCTTGCACATTCCACGAATTTTGTAGGCCCTCTCTTCAATGGCTTACTGCTCTAGCAAACATCCAATCTTGATTAAATCCCATTCTCTGCCTCTTCTGTTCCTTCACCTGGGCAGATAATATTGCTGGACAATAGCACACAACTGTGTTGGCTGGTTCTTTTAAATTATTATTTTTTTTTGAGATGGAGTCTTACTCTGTTGCCTAGGCTGGAGTGCAGTGGTGCGATCTTGGCTCACTGCAACCTTTGCCTCCTGGGTTCAAGCGATTCTCCTGCCTCAGCCTCCCGAGTAGCTGGGATTACAGGTGCATGCCACCATGCCTAGCTGATTTTTGTATTTTTAGTAGAGATGGGGTTTCACCATATTGGCCAGGCTGGTCTTGAACTCCTGACCTCGTGATCCACCCTCCTCAGCCTCCCAAAGTGCTGGGATTACAGGCATGAGCCACTGCACCTGGCCAACCAGTTCTTGCCTTAGTTTCATAATCACAAATCTCAACTGTATGTTCAATGCCACCCAGTAACCTTATTGTTGGAACAAGTAAGTTCCTCTTCAAAACTCAACTCTATGGTCACAAGTGGTGTCATAAATCCACCCTTCCTTTCTCCCTCCTTCCCCCTTTCGTCACCCTGGCCTTCAAAGTTCTCATTTCACTACCTTATTTGGAAACAGTTTCAAACTTCTTTCTTTCTTATTTTCTAAGTCAACCATACCCCTTCCTCTCCCTCCCCTCCTTCCTTTGCAAATCTCATGTTTACCCTATTTGGAAAAGTTTAAGACTTAGCAAATTGGGTTAGCTTAGATTGTGCAGTCTGACTCCAGCCAATGGGGAAAAGAGCAGGAGCTGCCTTAGGAATAAAAACCCCTTCTCTCTTCGTGTGGTGTGCTCTTGCAATCACTTTGGACACAGGCAGCACCCTTCTGCAGAAGTAAATTGCCTTGATGAGAAATTTATGATCTAAGTGCAGCTTCTTCTTTGTGACACCTAGCACCAATTTCCAACACTTACTTTACTTATTTATGTATTTATTTTGAGACAGAGTCTTGCTCTGTCACCAGACTGGAGTGCAATGGTGTGATCTTGGCTCACTGCAACCTCTGCCTCGCAGGTTCAAGCAATTCTTCTGCCTCAGCCTCCTGAGTAGCTGGGACTACAGGCACGTGCCACCACGCCTGGCTAATTTTTGTATTTTTAGTAGAGACAGAGTTTCACCACGTTGGCCAGGATGGTCTTGATCTCTTGACTTCATGATCTACCCACCTTGGCCTCCCAAAGTGCTGGGATTACAGGCGTGAACCACCATGCCCAGCCACCCAGTAACCTTATTAAGCATCCTCAGTATATTAGTTTTTCCACTGTCTCGTATGACCACTTCACACCTTCACTCCCCTCAGATCTTTCACATTTCTCTCCACGTGCCTGATATTCAACAAGAGGACATAGAAAGCCATAAGCATGTACACACTCCCTTGTCTGGCACTGCCTCTGTTTCCACACACTCCTGTTGATTATTAAGAAGGAAGGCCAACACCTCAACTTCGCTCTTGGGTTCATTTCCTCTTACCAGCTCAGATGCTTTTCTCCTGCAGTTACTGCTCTTGCCCCCCTAAAACCTATTGTTTTTCAAGTTTCAGTTATTTATTTATTTATTTTGAGATGGAGTCTTGCTCTGTTGCCCAGCCTGGAGTGCAGTGGTGTGCCCAGCCTGGAGTGTAGTGGTGTGATCTCGGCTCACTGCAACCTCTGCCTCCTGGGTTCAAGCGATTCTTCTGTCTCAGACTCCTGAGTAGCTGAGATTACAGGTGCGTGCCCCTACACCCAGCTAATTTTTGTATTTTTAGTAGAGACGGGGTTTCACCATGTGGGTCAGGCTGGTCTCAAACTCCTGACCTCAGGTGATTCAACTGCCTCGGCCTCCCAAAGTGCTAGGATTATTGGTGTGAGCCACCACACCTTGCCAAGTTTCAGTTATTTATTAATCAGTGTAATCTCCAATACATTACATCAACATGATTTCATGAATTCAGAGGATAAATATTTCCTGGTTAAGTGGAAAATTGTGAGGATGGCTTCTGGAAGACCTTCATTCTAAAGCAGCTTCATAGTGAAACATTTCATTTAGAAATATGGACCTTCTTTCTTTAGTTTGCTGTAATCCACATTCACTGAGTAGAATTTGTATTAATCATTAGGACCCAGCTTGTTCCAGGGCTCTGGGTTATTCTTTCTGTCCCAACTAACATCTGGATTGAACAATGCCAGATGCAAGACATACAGTGCTACTCCAGTATCTCCAATAAATACAAAGCTCCAATAAATACAAAGAGGGTGATCAAGCTTGGATGCTTCTTGGCCTGACTGATGATCTGGTGGAGCGTGTTTGTGGCAGAGGACTCTGATTGGAAAGGAGAGAATCAGCCTAGCCACCAGGCCCCTGGGCTAAGTAGTATCTGCACTGAGACTGTGCAGATGTCCCAAGTCTTAGGACCTATTTTGTGACAAGCATCACACTGACCCTGGGATATGAAGACCAATAAGGCAACATTCCTTCCCCAAAGCCCTAAATTTCCAGCAGTTAAGATCATACTCTCTTAGGGGAATATGCAAACTTCTATGTGAGCAGAGGTAGCTTAGGGTGTCAAAAGAAAAACTTTAAACAAATTATTTTGAACAGAGTTTGGCTGAGCAAAGAATGATTCTTGAATTGGGCAGCCTCCTGAGCCAGAATAGGTTCAGAAAGACTATGGCACTGCCCAGTGGTCAGAGGATTTATGGACAGAAAAAGGAACTGAGGCACAGGAACAGCAGGACTGGTTACAGCTTGGCCTTATTTAAACACAGTTTATACAGTTGGCTGCCTGTGATTGGCTGAAACTCCACAATTAATACAACAGTAGGTTAGTCTGTTTACACGTCCAGATAGGTTACAGTTCACTATGTACAGAGGAACCTTTTGAGGTAAGGAGGCAGCTTTAGGCTAAACTTAATTTAACAAGGGATACATTGGGTTGAAAAGTTGGGGTGGGTATAGGGAGGAGAGGCAAGGAAATAATTCCAGTGTTTGATGGAGATTTGGTAGGAACACTACAAATCGTCATTGTTTATTTGGAGCTAATTAAGTTTACCATAATCATTAATAGTAATCTTACTCTCTTTTTATTGCAATTCTGGGCCTCTTTTTACTTTTAATAAAGTGAAATCCTCTTATTTGTGTGAGATCAGTCACTTGGTTAGGGTTCTTGAACAAACCTATGGTCTGTTTTATGTATTTTGATTTTTTTTTCCACTTTTTTTTTTTTTATGAGATGGAGTCTCACTCTGTCGCCAGGCTGGAGGGCAGTGGCGTGATCTCAGCTCACTGCAACCTCTGCCTCCCAGGTTCAAGTGATTCTCCTGCCTCAGACTCCCGAGTAGCTGGGACTACAGGCGCCCGCCACCACACCTGGCTCATTTTTTTGTATTTTTAGTAGAGATGGGGTTTCACCATGTTGGCCAGGATGGTCTCAATCTCCTGACCTTGTGATCCACCCACCTCGGCCTCTCAAGGTGCTGGGATTACAGGCTTTTTTTTCATTTTTCAGTAGGTTTACTCATCTTTCAAAATACAGAAGTTTTAAACTTTTATGAGGTTAAATTATCTATTGATTTATAATGTTGTGTTTTCTTGTCCTGTTTAACAACATCTTCCTTCTCCAAAGCATACTCTTCCATTCATTCCTTTAACACTTATTTTCGGAATGCCTACCAAGATCTAAGAATTGTTGTTGTCTCCCAACATATTTATTAGGCAATCCTCTTCAGGCAACTTTCAATTTTCTTTGGGGAAGGGAGACAATAACATTTGAACAAATCCATTAATAATTCTGGATTATCATAAAGGCTTTGAGGGACATATACAGAGTGATATGATTGCTACCACCTGGGGAAGGAGTGAAAAGGCCACTGAGATAGGATGCCAAGAGAGCTGAGGCCTGAAGGATGATGAGGACCATGTCCCACACCAGGGGAAAGGTCTTCAGGTGGAGGGAAGAGCAAGGACAGTAGCTCTCAAGCAAGAAAGGGCGTGGTGTGTGGCAGCAGCAGGGAGCAGATTGCTGTGGAGGGAGCTTTGTGAGCAAGCGGAATGTGTGGTGAGATGAAGTTGGGGAGACAGGGCACAATCATGTAGGGCCTTATGTAGGACCCTGCTGTCCTATGTCCCCCACCTCCTAACCTGACTCCTCTGGAGAAACTTCCTTAATAAATCAAAGGCATGGGTGGGCACAGTGGTTCATACCTGTAATCCCAGGACTTTTGGAGGCCGAGGCGGGTGGATCACCTGAAGCCAGGGGTTCAAGACCAGCCTGGCCAACATGGCAAAACCCTGTCTCTACTAAAAATACAAAAATTAGCTGGGCATGGTGGTGCATGCCTGTAATCCCAGCACTCGGGAGGCTGATGCAGGAGAATCGCTTAAACCCAGGAGGCAGAGGTTGCAATGAGATGAGTTCGCACCACTGCACTCCAGCCTGGGCGACAGAGTGAGACTCCATCTCAAAAAAAAAAAAAAAAAAAAAAAAAATCAAACGCATGAATTCACTCAGTGTCCACTTCTGGGGAACTTGACCTAAGATGCTGGCCAAGTTAATTTCCCCACTAGGCGCAGGAATGATCCAAGGGTAGGAAGGCCCATGTAACATCACTGGGGACCACTGAGAAGCAGCTTTAGTGGAATTTAGACAGAAGCCAAATTGCAAGGATTAAGAAGGAAGAGGATATTGCAGACAGTTTGTCATTCTTTTTGGGTGGCCTACACTTTCTGAAAATTCTTACTATGTTTGGGATATTTCCAGCCTTTTGCATCTTGCCTCACCAAAACAGAACTCAGAAAATTGAGATTCTCAGCCTCTCTAGCAGCTGGGATGCAGGAATGTGATGTATGCAGCTTCTCATCAGATACACCCATATTAACCACCTGTTCAGAAACCAGCAGCTTGAGAAAGAGACTTTCTTGTGGGATCTTTTACTACAGTTGACCCTTGAACAACATGGCGCTGGGGCAATGACCCCTGTGCTGTCAAAAATCCATGTATTACTTTTTATTCCCCCAAACGTAAGTAGTAATAGCCTACTATTGACTGGAAGCCCATATAAACAGTTAACACATATTTTATATATGTATCATATACTGTATTTTTACAATAAGATATGCTAGAGAAAAAATGTCATTAAGAAAATAATAAGAAAAAGAAAATATATTTACTATTTGATATGGCTAGGCTTTGTATTCCCACCCAAATCTCATCTTGAGTTGTAATCCCCAGCTGTTGAGGGAGGGACCAGGTGGGAGGTGATTGGATCATGCAGGTGGTTTCCCTCATGCTGTTTTCATGATAATGAGTGAGTTCTCAAGAGATCTGATGGTTTTATAACTGTTTGGAAGTTCCTCCTTTGTTCCCTCTTCTCTCTCTCGCCTGCCACCATGTAAGATGTGCCTCTTCCCCTTCTGCCATGATTCTAAGTTTCCTGAGGCCTCCCCAGCCATGCATAACTACAAGTCAATTAAACCTCTTTTCTTTATAAATTAATCAGTCTCGGGTATGTCTTTATGGCAGTGTGAGAACGAACTAATACACTATTCATTTAGTGGAAGTGGATCATCATAAAGGTCTTCATCCTTGTCATCCTCATGCTGATCAGGCTGAGAAGGAGGAGGAAGAGGAGGGGCTGGTCTTGCTGTCTCAGGGGTGGCAGAAGCGGAAGACATGGAACAGGAGGCAGGAGAGGCAAGCACACTCAGCGTAACTTTTGTTGAAAAAGATCCATGTAAAAAAAAAATCCGTGTATAAGTGCAGTTCAAACCTGTGTTGTTCAGAGATCGGCTGTATTTTTGTTGGGCGAGTGGCAGCACAAACTTTGGCTTTTTGAGCAACAGCAGTAGCAGTGGCCGTAGCAAGGGAAATTTTGGTTCTTCTGCCCAGTCTTGTGGCCTGGTTTTGGGCATTCTTTTTGGAGACTCAAATTCAGCAACTCTGGTTCTCCAGCACTTCCAATAATACCTTTTTAATAAACTTCTCTTTGGAATACCTAGAGTCAACTTTAATTGCTTGCAAACAGGAACTCTGCCTGAGAGAGTAGAGGATGAGAAATTGGAGCCATGGTGAGCAACCTTTTCAAAGTCACAGGAGAACAAAGAGAGTGCTAGTAGGTGGGGTAGTCAGCCTCTGAGTTGGCCCCCAATCGTTACTGCCTTTTAGGGTTCATGTACTTTTGTTGTGCCATGTTGTACCAGGACTGCTCTGTGTGACCAACAGAATACAGAGGAAATAACAGTGTGTGACTTCCAAAGCTAGTTTGTAAAGAAATTATAGCTTCTGCATTGGCTTCATGAATCACACACCGTGGGATAATGCTAGCCACCATGTTGTGAGAACACTCAGGCAGCCCTGTGGAGATGTTTACACAGAGAGGACTCCACTTGTCAACACCAATTTGCCAGCTTTGGCAGTGAGCTACCTCAGAAGTGGATCCTCCATTTCCATCAACCCTTCAGATACTGCAGCCTCAGCTGACCTGAATGCAACCTTTTGACAGACCCCAAGCCAGAACTGCCCAACCAAGCTGCCACTCAATGCCAGACTCATAGAAACCGTGGGAGATGAGAAATACTTATTGTTGTTTCAAGTCACTAAGTCTTGAAGCAATATATTATGCAGCAATAGATAACTAAAATATAACGCTTAAAGATGGTTTGTTTCGGCCGGGTGCAGTGGCTCAAGCCTGTAATCCCAGCACTTTGGAAGGCCGAGGTGGGCAGATCACGAGGTCAGGAGATCGAGACCATCCTAGCTAACACAGTGAAACCTCATCTCTACTAAAAATAAAAATTAGCCGGGCATGGTGGTGGGCGCCTGTGGTCCCAGCTACTCGGGAGGCTGAGGCAGGAGAATGGCATGAACCCGGGAGGCGGAGCTTGCATTAAGCTGAGACCGCACCACTGCACTCCAGCCTGGGTGACAGAGCGAGACTCCGTCTCAAAAAAAAAAAAAAAAAAAAAAAGATGGTTTGTTTCTATAGGGCAGGAGAGAACTGAGTCTATTTATAATAAAAAGAAGGGACAGGGCACATGTAGAGAACTGCTGATCTAAGGGAGAAGAGAACTGAGCGAGGTTCAGAGAGAGAAGGGAGGGAGAGAAGGAAGAAGGAAAAGAAGGAAGGGAGGAGGGAAGAAAGGAAAGAAGGAAGAAAGAGAATGAAGGAGAGAAGGAAGGAGGAAAGGAAGAAGGGAGGGAAGGAAGGAAGGAGGGAGGGAAGAAAGGAGATCAAAGATGTAGGGATAGACTTGGCAGGAAAGAGGACCTGTTTTTTCTTGAGATAGGAATAAAGAGGGAATGAGATAGATAGGGTTAAGGATGAGCATAAAGAAGAGGGTAGATTGAGAGCTTCATCATCTCAGTAAAGTAGGAGTCAAGCAAGATCATTTGCAAGGATTGAGGTAGCCTGGGGTGAGGAGGTCTATTTTGTAAGCTTACATTTATTTAGTGTTTTTTCAACATTAACAATTTTTCTGGGGGCCAAAGCAGGAGGATTGCTTGAGCCGAGGAGTTCAAGACCAGCCTGGGAAACATGGAGAAACCCCATCTGTACACAAAATACAAAAATTAGCTGCATGTGCTAGTGAGTGCCTGTAGTCCCAGCTGCTTGGGAGGCTGAGATGGTAGGATATCTTGAGTTGGGGTTGCAGAAGTTGCAGTGAGGTGAGATCGCACCATTGCACTCCTGCCTAGGTGACACAGTGAGACTATGTCTCAAAAAAACTTTTTTTTTTTTTTTTTTTTTTTTTTAGAGACAGGCTCTTGTTATATTGCTCAGGCTGGAGTGTAGTGGCTACTTACAGGCGCCATCAGTGTGCACTGCAGTCTTCAGTGTGCACTGCAGTCTTGAACTCCTGGCTCAATGAACCCTTCTGTCTCAGCCTCAGGTAGATGGGACTACAGGCATGCGCCGTTTATATATATATATATATATATATATATATAAACCAAATAAATGTAAGGTAGGTATGTGTGTATATGTATATGTATATATATATACATATACACACATACCTACCTTACATTTATTTGGTTTTTATTTTGTGCAGGCATTGTGCTAAGGTCCTTCCATACGTAATCCCATTTAACTACTCTACCAGCTCTACGAGACAAATGTCATTTTGTTAAATGATTCTTTATAGATGAAGAAGCCGATGCTAATGGGAAGTAGGGAAGCAAGAGGTAAACCAGTTCTGTCAGAAACCAGATGGCAGCTCTTTTCACTCCCTGCACCCTGTGAGTGGTTTACTTAAGAATGACTATTGTGAGAAATTTAAAAAGTGATCAACAAGAGATTAATCAAAGGAAAAGAAAAAAATGTCCTTCAAGAAAATATAGGACACTTGGCCTTCAATTTCAACCATAAATATAGCCACAAGGATAAACCGACTTTTTCTTAGCTGTTTAAATTGGCTTTGTGCTATCCTCAGACAGCCAGATATGTCAAGAAACAGTTAGATTGGGCCTTGCGCAGTGGCTCACATCTGTAATCCCAGCACTTTGGGAGGCTATGGCGGGCAGATCACCTGAGGCTGGGAGTTGGAGACCAGCCTGTTCAACATGGAGAAACCCTGTCTCTACTAAAAATACAAAATTAGTTGGGCGTGGTGGCACATGCCTGTAATCCCAGCTACTCCGGAGGCTTAGGCAGGAGAATTGCTTGAACCCGGGAGGCAGAGGTTGCAGTGAGCTGAGATCGCACCATTGCACTCCAGTCTGGGTAACAAGAGTGAAACTCAGTCTCAAAAAAAAAAAAGAAACACTTAGATTGTTTTGCATGGTACATTTTAATGAAACTTTAGACATAACACCAAAATGTTAAGCACATCCTAGTTTATTTTTTGGAAAGGTAAAGCTATCAGGCCATTTTGTGGAATGGTTTGAGGAAGCTGCCTCTATTAATATCTAAGACTCTATGTTAACATAACAAAAGACGATTTCTTCTTTGCTGAAAATGTCAGCTCTTGGGTTAGAAAGTTGATTTACCCCATAAGGAGCCAAAGAGTAAGAAAGCAAAATAATAAAAAGGCATGTTGTTTCTAAAAATGGAGTTGGCCAGGTGTAAGGCTATGATAATTAAAATCAGATGATACTGCAAGAATTGGCAGCTCGGTGGGATAGGTCAGCTGTCAAACAGACTCCTTAGTGTGTTTTAGAAAATAATACATGATTAAGAAAACATCCAAATGATTAATCAATTAATTAAAATAGTTCAAGCTTAAAAAGGGGTAAGCATCACAGAAATAAAAAATGGAAAAGAAATGAATTATTCTGAAATTGATACAGGTGAAGGCCAACAGCATGCTCAATCAGGAAGGAGATAAGGCTGCTCGCTATCAGCATGGTTATTCTGCCTTGTGGAAAAATATATAGTTTAATTATACCTTCCTTAATGCATCCTTCTAATTGTAAACACTACAGAAGAAATCACAAAGAAGGAGTCATAATTTTGACTCTATTCAGTTCAAACATATAAAACCTCATGACTTTAAAAACCATTAAATGGCTAATGGCAATGAAGCAGAAAGAGCAAATGACAGAGTTAATAAAGTGAATATATGAACATCTTTTTTTTTTTTTTTTTTTTTTTTTTTTTTGAGACTGAGTCTTGCTCTGTCACCCAGGCTGGAGTGCAGTGGCACAATCTCGGCTCACTGCAAACTCCGCCTCCCGGGTTCATGCCATTCTCCTGCCTCAGCCTCTCCGAGTAGCTGGGACTACAGGCGCCCGCCACCACGCCCGGCTAATTTTTTGTATTTTTTAGTAGAGACGGGGTTTCACCGTGGTCTCGATCTCCTGACCTCGTGATCCGCCCGCCTCGGCCTCCCAAAGTGCTGGGATTACAAGCGTGAGCCACCGCGCCCGGCCGAATATATGAACATCTTTGATAGCAGTAGCACTCCAATAACAGAACAGACTACAGGATAGGGTATTCACTGGCGAAATAAAAATGTCAGCAAACAAATGGAAATGTCTTCAACCACACTTGTTATCAAAGAAATGCAAATGAAAACAGTGAAGTGGTGATTATCACCTAAGAAACCAGCGAAGGGCTGGGCGAGGTGGCTCCCACCTGGAATTCCAGCACTTTGGGAGGCCCGAGTCGGTGGATAACCTGAGGTCAGAAGTTCAAGACCAGCCTGGCCAACATGGCAAAACCCCATCTCTACTAAAAATATAAAAATTAGCTGGGCGTGGTGGTGGCTGCCTGTAATCCCAGCTACTCAGGAGGCTAAGGCAAGAGAATCACCTGAACCTGGGAGGCGGAGGTTGCAGTGAGCTGAGATCACGCCATTGCACTCCAGCCTGGGCGACAAGAGTGAAACTCCATCTCAAGAAAAAACAAAAAAAAACAGGAAAGCTAAAAAGGTTGGTAGAGAGGCTAGCAAGAGCATGGTGCCTGCTGGGAGGTGACTTACTGTAGATTCTCTGGAAAGCCGTTTGGCGTTATGTATCAATAATCTGTAAAGTTCATACGACAGATGCGCTTCTGAAAATCTATATGGAAGAAATAATCAGAAAGTCAGAAAAAGATTTATATGCAAGAATATTAATCACAATGTTTTCTATAAGGGTCAAGTATTCAAGAATATAAGAATATTTAAGTAAAATATGACTTACTCATATAAGAATATAAGGTGATTAACATCATATTCCTGAATAATTTTTAGGGGTATGAAAATAAACAATATGGCCGGGTGCGGTGGCTCACGCTTGTAATCCCAGCACTTTGGGAGGCCGAGGCGGGCGGATCACGAGGTCAGGAGATTGAGACCACGGTGAAACCCCGTCTCTACTAAAAATAAAAAAAAATTAGCCGGGCGTGGTGGCGGGCGCCTGTACTCCCAGCTACTCGGAGAGGCTGAGGCAGGAGAATGGTGTGAACCTGGGAGGCAGAGCTTGCAGTGAGCCGAGATCACACCACTGCACTCTAGCTTGGGCAACAGAGAGAGACTGTGTCTCAGAAAAAAAAAAAAAAAAAAAAAAAAAACATGGAGTCCCTACATAAACCAAAAAGTATCTGAGATAAGTCTTGATCAATTTGAAAGTTTATTTTGCCAAGGTTAAGGACATGCCTATGACACAGCCTCAGGAGGTCCTGATGACATGTGCCCAAGGTGGTCAGGCTACATCTTGCTTTTATATGTTTTTTATATGTTTTAGAGAGACATAAGACATCAATCAATACATGTAAGATGTACATTGGCTTGGTCAGGAAAGGTGGGACAACTGGAAGTCAGGGGCTTCCAGGTCATAGATGCGTTCAAAGATTTTCTGATTGGCAATTGGTTGTTATCTACAGACCTGGAATCAATAGAAAAGAATGTCTAGGTTAAGGTAAAGGATTATGAAGACCAAGGTTTTACCATGCAGATGAAGCTTCTGGGTAGCAGGCTTCAGAGAGGATAGCTTGTAAATATTTACCAGACTTAGAGTCTGTTCTATCAGTCTCAAGGTCTGTGTTGACGTTAATGGTAATAAGGCATGTCCCACCCCCTCTTCCCATCATGGCCGGAACTAGTTTTTCAGGTTGACTTTGGAATGCTCTTGGCCAAAAGGAAGGGTCCATTCAGATGGTTACGGGGCTTAGAATTTTATTTTTGGTTTATGCTATCTTAGAGGACAGCCCAACCTTTCCTGCTTACAAATATAAAAGATTTTGAAACAAGTTCATCAGCAGCATTAATTAGATGAGTAATGTGCATCTGGTGTCTGGGAGCCCACATCTAGGGAACTGTTCTAGAGTCATTGGGTCATTAGGAGATTAACAAATGACTTCATGGTGCAAGTGCCTTCACATGAATATGGGGATGTATATACATGTTTTGAAACGTGTATTTTTGTACATTTCTAGTGAATTTCTTTTAGGAAATTCTTGGGCATTATATTTCATCTTTCCTGGTGGAGTTGCATTAGTGATCAAAAGAGCAAACCACCAATCCTTTCCCCTTGTCTTTTTTCTTTTTCTCTTTCACAAAATCTCTGGTCTCTGCATGTGTGTTCAGTAATAGGAGAAGCCAAGGCCTCCTGTGGGTCCTAGGATATGCATTATCTACTCTAAAAATAGACAAGAGCCCATTGTCTCATGCAAAAGTAAATCCCACATACTAATCCAGCAGAAAGTGATCTAGCCTTTTAAAAGATTTATTAGTTTCTGATCTTCCTCTCTAGCATAACAATTTTTCATCTCATTCTGTGACAGATAAGTTGAATTAAGTGAGAGTTGAAATAACTTCTTTTAAAGATAAATCATCTTTGTGTTACAAACCTTTGAGGTTTAGCAGGCCTCAAGATTCTTGAAGAATCAAAATATTAAGTGAGGAAGAGAAAAGTAACTGTTATTATAGAAATAGCTGCATTCCCAGCAGCGGTGTGCTGTAAATGTTTAACAACCAGCTCTCAAAAAACAAGAAACGCTGCCAGGGGCTGGGGTGGGGAATTATGGGGAGTGACTGCTAATGACTGTGTTTCTTTTTGGTGTGATGAAAATGTTCTGAAATTTGATGGTGGTAGTTGCATAACCTAATGAATATATTAGGAAACCACTGAATTGTACAATTTTAAATGGAAACAACAACAAATCTCCCTTCCCCCAAATATTATTTGCACGATTTGCTAATTTCCATAATGTAAATTCTCCCACTATTGCTGATTTCAACACCACTGGTTCCCAGTGTGGCAATTGTTTCCTAGCCACAGGGGTTTAGGAAGGAGGTGGGGGGTATACAGGATTCCCCTCTGATTGCTTTTGCTAGCCTTTTTCTTGCTTTTTTTTTTTTTTTTTTTGGCTTGTTTGCTTTTGTTGTTTTTTCTGTCTTGAAGTGATCAAGATGTAGTGAAAGCACCCTGAGTGGGATATGAGTCTGAGATTCGTTCCTTTACGAATTCAAATATTCAACCACACATTTAGCACCTCCTTATGCTGGAATTCTAAGGTACCTAGAGTGACCCCTGTCACTGAAGAGACTACAGTCTAGTGAGGGATAGAAATATAAAAACACTATTGCAGAATGTGAGTGTGCATATGCTAGAATAGAGGCATGCGCACTCTGATTGAGAGAGTTACTTTCCCCCATGGAGGAGGAATAGTGGTGGTGATATCAGTGAATGTGTCGGATAAGAGATATCTATCTGACCTGGGAGCTGGGGAAGAGCACCACAATTTAAAAGAACAGCATGAACCAAGGCATAGAGGCACAAGAGTGACAGGGTGCTAAGGACACAGGCACTAATAAGTTGTGGGTAGCTCGCAGGTTCGTAAGTGGCCAGGATGTAAAGTGACCAGAAAGATGGGCTTGTATGCTTTTCAAGTTTTTATGGGCCAAGCTAAGGAGACTGCACATTATGGTGCAGGAAACGGGGAGCCACCGAGGTTTGTTAAGCAAGGGAGAGACATGCGCAGATCTGCAGTATTACTTTTTGATGGTAAGAAGGATACATGGGTAGGAAAGAGAAGTGGGAATAAGCTGGAATTGAGTAGGCCAGAGAACATGTTGACTGTGTTATTCCAGGTGAGAGATGAATAAGCCAACAGTGTAGGGTACAAAGTGGAGGGGATGAAGTGGAGAAACACATCAAGGTAAAATATATAGAACTGAACATTCAACTGAATGTGCAAGATGGAGCAGATGGTGGAGTCAGGCTAATACAAGTTTCTATCTTGGGTGACCAGATGAATGGTGATGCCCATAAAATGCCTATGGATGGTAGGCACTGAGTGAATATTTGCAGAAGGTGGAACAAATATCTGGATCATAGAGGAGCAGCATGGTGTGATGGAAGGCACTCAGAGT
This sequence comes from Symphalangus syndactylus, assembly GCF_028878055.3. Lineage (NCBI taxonomy): Eukaryota > Metazoa > Chordata > Mammalia > Primates > Hylobatidae > Symphalangus > Symphalangus syndactylus. The sequence goes on from NC_072425.2 coordinate 56,986,065, forward strand.
GAGGAGTCAGATTAACTTTGCTTGTATCAGAGCATGGTTTGGTTACTGATTATAATCGTTGTGGGACTTTGAGCAAGTTTCTTTTCTTTTTTTTTTTTTTTGAGATGGAATCTTACTCTGTTACCTAGGCTGGAGTGCAGTAGTACCATCTTGGCTCACTGCAACCTCTGCCTCCTGGGTTCAAGCGATTCTCCTGCCTCAGCCTCCCGAGTAGCTGGGATTACAGGCATGTGCCACCACACTCAGCTAATTTTTGTATTTTTTTTTAGTAGAGATGGGGTTTTGCCATGTTGGCCAGGTTGGTCTTGAACTGCTGAGCTCAAGTGATCCACTCGCCTCAGCCTCCCAAAGTACTGGGATTTCAGGCATGAGCCACTGCAACCGGCCAAGTTTCTTAATCTCTCTGAATTTGCCTTGAATCCATGTGTAGGTGAGAAGAGATTTTGTTAGTACTGGAATTATTTTACTTGGAGGGATTTAAAAAGCCTACAGTTATTCCTAGTGCTACCAAAGGGGAATACATTTATTAGATGAAGTGGAATCAAAAAGGTAGTGGAGGGAGAAATGTGTCCCTGATCTATATACAGCCATTACAAATAGTGCGTCAGTCTTATTTCTTGATATTTGGAGGATTTCTGGATACTCAGTGACTTCTGTTTGTGTTTAAAAGGCAGAAGAAGAAAGACTGATGCAGTTTAAATCTAATCAGAGGAAAAACTCCGGTGGCTCCTCAGTTGGTGTTCATGGAAACTTGATACAGCAGAGGGCCCTGATACCTGGGCTGTCAGGAGTCCAGAATATGTCTTGTTTGAGAATTCTGAGTAGTCACAAACTATCAGAACATGGGAAGGGGACCCATGCCAGTTTCAAAGTAAAGCTGGAACTGAAGCTGTTAAATATGTATGTGGGAAAATTGAAAATGCTTTTGAAATAGGCAAAGCAGATTACTGGATGTCTTGTCCAGCATACTTTTCCAGATTATCTCTATACCTTCATTGTTTTTGAGCTATTTTACAACTCTGTAATTGTAGACAACTGATAGCAATGCAAATAATTCTTGTCCATAGGCATGCAAATACATTTTGTCTTGTGGAGAGGCAATTGATTCTCTCACACCCTTGTGGAAAAAACAAATTTTGAATCTAGTAAGCAATTTCATTTGATTGTTTCTTGGGACTTACACTTGTGTCTGCTCTTTGGTTCTCCTTTGGACTGCTTGCAACATCTTACTGGTTTCCTCATTAGTTAATGAGTTGAATAAAATTGGTGAATTCATTTTATATGAGAATCATGTTTTTACTCTTTAAAAAGGATGATCTGGCTGAGTGTGGTGACTCATGCCTGTAATCCTAGCACTTTGGGAGGCTGAGGCAGGTGAATCACTTGAGGTCAGGAATTTGAGACCAGCCTGCCCAACATGACGAAACCCCATCTCTATTGAAAATACAAAGATTAGCCGGATGTGGTGGCACACACCTGTAGTCCCAGCTACTTGGGAGGCTGAGGCAGGAAGGATCACTTGAACCTGGGAGGCAGAGGTTGCTGTGAGCCAATATCCCACCACTGTATTCCAGCCTAGGCAACAGAGTGAGACTCCATCTCAAAAAAAAGAAAGAAAAAAGAATGATCAATTAGTGAGCATCACAGTTACATTTTACACATTGAAAAACTAGGGTAACAGAAAGAATCCATCCAGCCCCAGGGTATCCTCAAGGTGCTGGTAGAGGACAAATAGTGATCCAGGGCAGAGGGAGGCTAGCAAGACTCCAATCTGGGATGCATTGTAGGTCCAGCTTCTACTTCCCCAAGGCCGGGAAAATTCCTCCTCATGTAGACCTTAATACATATATGTCATCAGATTTTTGGCCTTAACATGGATCATCAGATTTTAGTTTGGGATAGAACTGTGTTTCACTGTATTGAGGAGAAAGGTGTAAATGAATACTCTCTCTCTCTCTCTCCTTCCTTCCTTCCTCTCTCTCTCTCTCTTTCTTTTTTGACAAGGTCTTGCTTCATCACCCAGGCTGGAGTGCAGTGGCACATCATGGTTCACTGCAGCCTCAGTTTCCAGGACCCCAGCAATCCTCCCACCTCAGCCTCCCAAGTAGCTGGCTGGGACTACAAGTATGTGCCACCACACCCAGCTAATTTTTTAATTTTTTTATAGAGACAAGGTCTAACTATGTTGTCTAGGTTGGTCTTGAACTCCTGGGCTCCAGTGATCCTCCTGCCTTGGCCTCCCTGGGTATTATAGTACTGGGATTACAGGCATGATTTGCTGCTCCTGGCCTGGTAAATAATACTGTTAAGGAGAGGGGAAACTCAACCAGGATTCAGAAAATTCTCTCTAAAGCACATTAGGAAATTCATCTAATTTTGATTGCCTTAAAAGCATGGATGTGTGTCTCCTCACAGCATAATGATGCACTAATAATATGTAGAGGAGATTGTCAATATTAGTGAGAGGAGGGCTTGTTTCTTATGGATGACCCATTTAAAAAAATATACGATGATCCACCTTTTCTCAGGATGGAGTCAGAAGGAATCTCAATAATTCCTGTCACAAGACACTAACAGCATGAGGCAACCCTGCAGGAAACACAGAGCATTTGCAAAGTCCTTCCTTGTGGCCTAAGGAAAATGACTTCTGGGTACTCAAGACAGCCCAATGTGATCAGTCTTCAGAATATCAGCGTTTTCTTGGTAGTGAACTAACTGCACAATCCAGGGTGGGGCAGGACGTCTGGGTGCTAAAGAATGGGAGTGGAGGTAAGGAGAGCCTTGTTGGGGAAAGGAGAGGCAAAGGCATGGAGGCATCAAGCATTGGGGTCTCTAGGGTATAAGCCATGTGTGATGTGGCCAAAGGAGTTTTTTTTTTTTTTTTTTTTTTGAGACTGAGTTTCACTCCTGTTGCCCAGGCTGGAGTGCAATGGCGTGATCTTGGCTCACCGCAACCTCTGCCTCATGGGTTCAAGCGATTCTCCTGCCTCAGCCTCCCGAGTAGCTGGGATTACAGGCATGCGCCACCACGCCTGGCTAATTTTGTATTTTTAGTAGAGACGGGGTTTCTCCACGTTGGTCAGTCTGGTCTTGAACTCCTGATCTCAGGTGATCCCCCTTTCCTTAGCCTCCCAAAGTGCTGGGATTACAGGCGTGAGCCACCGCGCCTGGCCCAAAGGAGTTTTTGAAGGAAAATGTATCTATTACAAAATAAGAAAGAAGCCAAAAAGGAAATAACAACAAAACAAATCCAAAAAAGGAAGAAAACACAAAAGATAAGTAGAATTAATGGAATAGTAAACAGAAAAACTTGATATTTTAAAAAGACAAATAAAAGAGATAAAGTTATAGCAAATCCAATTACCAAAAAAATGAATATTAGAAAGGAGACATTTATATCACTGCAGGAAACAAAAATCTGGAAGAGAATAGTTTGTATAATCAACATATTTGAGAAAATGACTTTCTCGGAAAATGAAAATTGTCTTATTCCAAATCTATGCCCAGTTAAAAATCCAGAAACAACTCCCCAAACTGTGCAAGGTCAACATGAAAAAATTTTGTAATTTTTTCCTGAAATACACAAAACAGTAAATAAATATTGGAGCAATAGAGTGTGCTCTTAATGGGCTAAGTATTATAAGGATTTTACTCTCTGCCAAATTAATCTATAAATTCACAACATTCCCAACCAAATATCAAGAGAATTTATGGGCAAAATAATTATGCATTTCCTTTGAAAGAGATAACAGAGAATAGTTATGAATACTGGAACAACAAGAAAACAATAGGGGGTAAGGGCACCCCCCACTGCCCCACCAGCCTACAATGGAATATAGCTGGGGTAATTCAAAGTATGGTGTTAGACTCAAAATACAAATTTGAACAAGTTGATAAAAAATGTTGAGACATGAAGCTGTTTGGAAAGAGATAAAATTTGGCTCTTACCTCATACTAGAAACAGAAATAAAGAGCCAGGCCTCAAGAGCGGAACCATGAAAGTATGAGAAGAAAATATTTTTATTTTTAAAATAATCTTTGGGATGAGAAGGCATCTGAAGCAAGATACAAAACCCAGAAGCCTCAAAGGAGAAGAGAATTAGAGAACTACACACAGAGTTAGTATGTAAATTTGACTACATGCAGAATTTTAAAAGTTTTGATGACGAATGACACTGTAAAAAGTTAAAAGAAAACTGGCAGATGAGGAGAAAATTATTAGTATCCAGGAAATACAAAAAGTTCCTAAAAAACAATTAGAAAATACAAAAAAATAGATATGAGCAAGAAATGTATGAAAGAATTAAAACAAATGGCTGGCCAGGCATGGTGGCTCATGCCTGTAATCCCAGCACTTTGGGAGGCCAAGGCAGGCGATTCACTTGAGGTCAGCAGTTCGAAACCAGCCTGGTCAACATGGTGAAACCCCGCCTCTACTAAAAATAAAAAAAAATTAGCTGGGTGTGTTGGCAGGCGCCTGTAATCCCACCTACTCGGGAGGCTGAGGCAGGAGGATTGTTTGAACCCAGGAGGCCCACGTTGCCCTGAGCTGAGATCATGCCATTGAACTGAAGCCTGGGCGACAGAGTGAGACTCCATCTCAAAAAAAAAAATAAAATAAGTAAAATAAATTTTAAAAATGACCAATAAACAGATGCAAAAATGCTTAACTTTGTTAGTAATTAGAGGAGTACAAATTATAATTATAGTTGATAATTTGTGGGCAAGAACATAGAGGAGCAAGTATTCTTACTATTAATCAGAATTTAAACTGCAAATTTTTGAAGGGCAAATTATTACAATTAAATTACTTTGATCTAGGAATTATACATCTAGCAGTTCGTCTAAAGAAATATTGGCATATGTACATGAATATATATACAAAGATGTTCATTGTAGCATTGTTAAATAAAGTAAAAAAAAAATTGGAACCACCATAAATGTCCACCAAGATGGGGCAGGAGTAGCAGACATTGATGGGGAAGGAAAGTGTCCACTTCACATATTATTCCTTATATTTCCTTGTTAAAATAATTTTTTTTTTAATGAGATAGGGTCTTGCTCTGTTGCTGGGGCTGGAGTGCAGTGACGTGATTGTGACCACAACTCAGTGCAACCTTGACTTCCTGGGCTTAAGCGATCCTCCTGCCTCAGCCTCCTGAGTAGCTGGGATTACAGGCATGTGCCATCACGACTGGCTAATTTTTTAATCTTTTGTAGAAATGGGGTCTCTCTATGTTGCCCAGGCTGGCCTTGAACTCCTGGCCTCAAGTGGTCTTCCTACTTTGGCTTCCCAAAGTGTTGGGATTACAAGCATGAGCCCTCATGCCTGGCCTAAACATTCTTTTAAGCAACAATGCAAATGATACAGGAGTTAAGAAGAAATTACTTAGGCAGATAGTGAGGATGGAGAAGTTCTTGGTAAGGTTTTTCTTTTAATGAAAAGCAGCCACAAATCATTTTCCTTTCTAACCAAAAGCAGCCAGTAAAATTGGGCTGCAGACATAGATGCTGGCAGTTGTACCAATCATGTTCAAGACGGCGGCTCCATCTTCCCTTCTCTTTGTCAGCCACACGCACCGTAAGGAGATGGAGCCGCCAAGGGGAGAGTTCATTTGCATAATAAGATTAGGGTGGGAACCAGCCTGCCCTGTGCTATGTAAACGTCGTACCTGATGGAACCAATCTGTGAGCCCTATGTAAATCAGACTCTGATTCCTTTTTTTTTTTTTTTTTTTTTGAGACGGAGTCTCGCTCTGTCACCCAGGCTGGAGTGCAGTGGCGCGATCTCGGCTCACTGCAAGCTCCGCCTCCCGGGTTCACGCCATTCTCCTGCCTCAGACTCTCCGAGTAGCTGGGATTACAGGCGCCTGCCACCACGCCCGGCTAATGTTTTGTATTTTTAGTAGAGACGGGGTTTCACCGTGGTCTCGATCTCCTGACCTCGGGATCCGCCCGCCTCGGCCTCCCAAAGTGCTGGGATTACAAGCGTGAGCCACCGCGCCCGGCCCAGACTCTGATTCCTTAAACCTGACTATAAAATCCGGGGCATCTGACATCGGCTGGTCCTTTCCTCTTGGAAGTCCCCTCTCTCTCACTACAGAGAGAGCTGTTTTCCTTTTTCTTTCTTCTGCCTATCAAACCTCCTTTCCTAAACTTCTCCTGTGTGTCCATGTCCTAAATTTTCCTGGCTCAAGAAAATGAACCCTGGGTGTTTACCCCAGACAATGTAGCTGCTTCACAAACATATTTACTTATTTAGGTTAAAAAAAATGTGAAAATTATACTAACACATTTAAAAAGTTGTCTCTGGATAGTGGTATCTTAAATGTATACTTCTCTATATTATTGAAATAATCCACAATAAACTAGGATGATTTTTTTCAATCAGGAAAAGAGAGATTCAACAGATAAAATTTTGAATACTCCATATATTTACATTTATATGTAAAAAACATGATCGGCAAACATACTGGAAGAAGATAAACCTGTAGGTTGGCAGTGGTTGTATCTGGATGATAGATATATTGGTGATTTTCTTTTGCTTCTGTTTTTCTTTCTTTTCCAAGTATTCAGTGATGTGCATACTTTTCTTTTAAACTTTAAAAATATTTATTTTTTAAAAGATGGTGGCCTATCATGGTGGCTCATGCTTGTAGTCCCAGCACTTTGGGAGGCTGAGGCAGGAGGATCATTGGAACCCAGGAGGTGGAGGCTGCAGTGAGACATGATTTCACCACCGTACTCCAGTTTGGGTGACAGAGCAAGGCCCTATCACCCAAATAATAAACAAATGAAAATAAAATGAAGCTAATGTAGGTGACCCTGACCATATATGCATATGGCTATAATTTTTTTTAAAGCTATTCTTTTACAAATTATAAGAACCAGCATGTATTCAACCCCTCTTCTAAAGAGAACAACAATCCATCAGGGCTGTTGTCATGTTGTTTAATATGTGCTTGCTTCTGAGGGCCTAAAGAGAGAACACTTTGGTTTTTTAATAGCCACAATTCGGGTATAGGATTCAGAACAGAATTCTGACCTCCTACTTTATAGGGGAAAATGCCCTTTAAGACATAGCCTCCGGGATGACCAGATCATTAATTTTAGTTTAGTAAGGTCATGGCAGAGAAAACAAGCAGTGAACTTCATTTTAATTTTAGTGTATTACCATTTCTTGAAGTTTTCTTTTGGGGAATAATGGTTTTTAAGGAGTTAATGAAAAAGGAATTCTGATCTTTGTTTCTAATTCATTTTCTCCATTCTCATTTGCATTTTATTTGTTGAAGTCCTTGCTAAGCTACATCTGAATGAAACAAGAATTCCCTGGGGATAGGGATATTTACTCCTTATTTACATATCTACTTGGTGATAGAAAGCTGCACAGAACGAGGAAACTGAGAATTAATACGGTTGCACGTTTACATTCTGTATCTCAATAAACTTTTCTAGCTAAAGGCTATTTTGAGGCTGGGCGCCGTGGCTCATGCCTGTAATCCCAACACTTTGGGAGGCTAAGGCGGGCAGATCACGAGGTCAGGAGATCGAGACCATCCTGGCTAACACGGTGAAACCCTGTCTCCACCGAAAACACAAAAAAATTAGCCGTGCGTGGTGGTGGGCACCTGTAGTCCCAGCTGCTCGGGAGGCTGAGGCAGGAGAATGGTGTGAACCCGGGAGGCGGAGCTTGCAGTGAGCCGAGATGGCACCACTGTGCTCCCACCTGGGTGACAGAGCAAGACTGTCTCAAAAAAAAAAAAAAAAAAAGCTATTTTGAGGCCTGGTGCAGTGGCTCACGCCTGTAATCCCAGCACTGTGGGAGGCCGAGGTGGGTGGATCACTTGAGGTTAAGAGTTCAAGACCATCCTGGCCAACAGGGTGAAACCCCGTCTCTACTAAAAGTACAAAAATTAGCTGGGTGTGTGGTGGCGCACACCTGTAATCCCAGCTACTCAGGAGGCTGAGGCAGGAGAATCGCTTGAACCCAGAAGGCAGAGATTGCAGTGAGCCGAGATTGTGCCAGTGCACTGCAGCCTGGGTGATAAAGCAAGACTCTGTCTCAAAAATGAAAAAAGGAAAGAAATGAAAAGCTATTTTGAGTAATTTTTTGGTGGCTGAAGACTAGAAGCACAGAGTCACTTGAAACTTGCACATGACTGGCTTACATGTCACTGGCTCCTTGCACCATTTTACTACCTTCATTTTCTTTGTTAATATCCCAGAAACATATTTTTCATAAATCAAACTCTCCTTTTCAGAAGCCCTAGGCATTTTCAAAGCTGTAGCAAAATCAACGTCAAGATCTAAAGCCATTCTCTGTATCATTCATTTACTGCAGCCACAACCCAGACTGAGGGAAATCTCTTTCTTTAGCCAAAGAGGCACCATTACCTAAGCTTCCCTAAGGCTCTTGTGACATAAAATGGCAGGACTTTTATGAAAATGTGTTCAGTTTTGCTGAAGCATTGCCTTTGGCTGTTTTAGTCGCTGCAGTTCTGTGTTTGTTCAGCTGGAGAGGTCAAATAATTTGTTCTTCCAGAAGTTAATCATTTATGACAAATTTGCTTGGCTAACACATGCACTCTTTGTCACAGACTAGCATGGGAGAGGGCAATTTGCCTTTGTAAAAATGCTCATATTCTTCAGTGTACCTTTTCTCCTATTTCATACACTAGCTTCAGGCCACTAGCTTTTCTCATCACCTTCTCTGCGTCATCTCCTTCTGTCGCCTCTGGTCACCCCCTTTCCTCCCTTGTCAGTTAAAGACACAGAACCTGCCTTCACCTGCCAGGGCACATCAGGACTCAAACACGGTTCTCATGCTTGACCAGAGGTGGATTTTCTTTTTTTTTTTGAGACGGAGTCTTGCTCTGTCGCCCAGGCTGGAGTGCAGTGGCGCAATCTCGGCTCACTGCAACCTCCGCCTCCCAGGTTCATGCCATTCTCCTGCCTCAGCCTCTCCGAGTAGCTGGGACTACAGGCGCCCGCCACCACGCCCGGCTAATTTTTTGTATTTTTAGTAGAGACAGGGTTTCACCGTGGTCTCGATCTCCTGACCTCGTGATCCACCCGCCTCGGCCTCCCAAAGTGCTGGGATTACAAGCGTGAGCCACCGCGCCCGGCCAGAGGTGGATTTTCTAAGGAAGTTTAGCTTCAGGGCCCCTTGCTTGCATGGGGTCGTAGCAGCGTGTTCACGCAATCATGCATTGTAAAATGTACAAATGCCAGATATCTTAGCCTCTCTCTACACACAATTATTCTCTGTTACATTGTTGTAGGGCTTTCTCCTTAGTTCAGCTAAAAACAGGGTCCTTGTCCCACAACCATGAAAGATTAGGCTCAGAGACCCTTTGAAGGGTGAGAAGAGCAGGGTTTATTGGGTGAAAAGGAAAAAAAGGGAAACAGTGACTTTCAGCAAAGTGAGAGTCCTGCTAGTAGACTTCTTGCCTCACAGATTGACTCCCAGGTACCACCTGGAATAGGAGAGGCCGGGCTCCTCTCTCCTGCAAATGGCACCAACTTCCTGAGGCTCCACCCCAGTGTACATTCCTCCCAATGCCCAGGCTGGTTGGATGTTCTCCGGTGATCCCTTTATACTCAGCTGTCTCAACGTCTCCCCTAATATGGTTGGACTTCGAGAGGCTGTGGACATTTTGGGGAACCATCTAAAGGAAAGTGGAGTTGGGGACACCTCTAATTTGGATTTAGTGGAATATGCTTACTTGGTTTGCACTCTGTTCGTGCCTGGCTACTGTTCAGTTATGGCTGGCTGTCTTCTTGGAGAAATGGCTCCTAGGAACACTTCCCCCACCTACTCTGCGACTCCCCTGGCATAGAGACTTAAGAGACATGAAAGGGCAGACCCAAGCATCTCACTGTGGGATGAACATGCATATGATAGCTGGTACCCTAACTATGTGAGAGGCAGAGGAGAGGCATCGTCTGAAAGCTATGGAGCCTGAAGCCAGTCTCTGGAAAACTCCTCCAAATGGTAAAACTTACATGTGAGGGAAACTTTATAGAAGTCTTGCCAAATCTGACCACAATCCCAAGAAACTTACATGACATCATCAAAAGCGATTTTGATATTGAAGGAATCGTCTACACTACTGACTTAATTTTTTTTTGATACGGAGTCTTGCTCTGTTGCCCAGGCTGGAGTGCAGTGGCACAATCTTGGCTCACTGCAATCTCCGCCTCCCAGGCTCAAGCGATTCTCCTGCCTCAGCCTCCCGAGTAGCTGAGATTACAGGCAGGCCATCACGCCCAGCTAATTTTTGTATTTTTATTAGAGATGGGGTTTCATCATGTTGGCCAGTCTGGTCTCGAACTCCTATCTCAGATGATCCAGCTGCCTCAGCCTCCCAAAGTGTTGGGATTACAGACGTGAGCCACTGCTGCCAGCCTGACTTAAAAATTTAATCAACCAGGCTAGATTAAAGATATTTACTCTTATGTTGTATATTATGAAATCTTTATCATGTGAAGAGATGGTCAAAAAGTATGCAGCCAACAATGTAGGAAGAAAAATCTAATTAAGATGTGTCAGGATTTTAATTTTTATTATTTTTACATGATATTCCCCTGTACTTTATGATGCTCATGATTTTTTTTTGCCAGTGTTTAAAAATTTGTATTTCGTTATGACTTCTGATTTCCCTCACATCTTTACCCAATTTTGTATTCTTTTTTACAAAATGAAGCTTGAAGGTGAAATCCTCCTCTTCATCTTTTTAGGCTACCATATTACAGGGCAAAGACTTTTATACAATAATTCTCAACCCAGATACTGGTAACTAATATATTTGAGGCTGGAGAAAAGTCCATAAATATTGGAAACTGCTATTATGAATCTGCACTCAGCTTTTTCTAGTTTCTATAAAATAAGATTTCAGCTTAGAGGACATCCATTCCCACATGCTAGAACAACACTCAAAAATCTCTAAAAATATAAAGCAACGTTCAGTAGGGAGGAAGCCATGTCATAAGAATAATTTGGCTGGTTCTTCGGAACAGTTAGTAACTAGGCACAGCCAAAATCAGTGTGTTTGTCTTCTAACAGATCATAATACCAGGTGGCAAAGAAAAAGACGGAAAGGAAATGCGTGCAGTATGTTTCAAAGGGGGTTGTTGTGTTATGCAAAAGGCATGGATCCCAGAGGAAGCCATGTGCCCTCCCTACTGTTCAGATGGGGTTTGTCTGGCGCTAGGTAGCAGTAACCAGGGGAATAACAGATTGGTAGGATGTTCTCAAGGGGAAGGAATCTTCTGATGCCCCAAAGGATAATGCCTTTGGAACATAAGGTAATTCAGATCTGATTATATTGCTGTGGTTCCCAAACTTTAGCACTGGCATCATAGGGAGGAGGGCTTGTTGAAACAGATTCCTGGGACCTACCTTCAGAGTTTCTGATTCAGTAAGTCTGGGGTAGGGCCTGAGATTTGCAACTCTGACAAGTCTTCAGGTAATGCTGATGTGTTGTGAACCTTTAGAGGTTGTATCTGACTTGTTGTTGATCTGCTTTGTTCAGATCTTGCTGTAACAAGGGAATCAGCCACCATCACTTGCATTTTGGCCCAGACTCAAAGGTGGGCAGAGGAGTGGAAAAGCATCAGTGGAAACAAGGGAAGCCTTTAGGTGTGCCCTGATTGCAGGCTGTTGGCATGGGAACTTGGAGGTCGGCTAACTAGACGTGGAGCATCCTACGGGATTGCTTATGGGATTTACAATAGATGATATATATTTGGCTTTCTCCATGTGGTCCTAAGTTGGAAGTAGCGACAAAAATAAAAGAAGCTGTCAATTATTAATTAAGTCCTGATCACTTGGATTCAATTGTTATAGGGGTTATTGTGTGGCTTCCTGGGCTGGTTGCAAGAGATAGTGATCTGAATTCCTACAAATTCTACTTATAGATGTACCTACTGGCTGGCTTCTTGGGCTGGTTACTGTAAATAATCAGTTGGCTTCTTGAACTGGTTGCTGGGATTTTGGATAAGAGTTCTATTTTTATATGTATTTTGACCATCATCTGTTTGTGTATTCAGTCTCTCAGATGTCCAGTAATAGTTTCTTGCCTCAATGGACAAAATCATATTGATGTTTACGATACATGAAAACCAAGATCCTCTTTGTGCATCCACTGTCGAATATAGATTAAGCACCTAGTTTATGTCACATATGATGTCAGCACTGGCAATGCAGCTTCCCTTTGGAGCTTAACAGCCCATATAGAAGCAAAGAACTTTAATCAAGTAATTATAATAAAATATGACGAGTGAATTCATTAAAGAAGTTGAGATCTATTGTGAGAGCAAAGGAGTCCTGGAGAAAGAGAGATTTACACTGACATTTAAAGAGGAATAGTAGGTGAAAATGGGTGGTGGTGAAGATGAGGGTGGAAAGTGACAAGAGGATTATGTAGGCTAAGAGGTCATCGGGGCAATCAATCCTTGCTGTTGCAATAAGCAGACTCCCCCAAATTTCAGTGATTTAATGTAATAAATTATTATTATTATTATTATTATTATTATTATTTTGAGACAGAGTCTCGCTCTGTCACCAGGCTGGAGTGCAGTGGTGCGATCTTGGGTCACTGCAACCTCTGCCTCCTGGGTTCAAGCAGTTCTCTTGCTTCAGCCTCCTGAGTAGCTGGGACTACAGGCACATGCCACCATGCCCAGCTAATTTTTGTATTTTTAGTAGAGACGGGGTTTCACCATGTTGGCCAGGATAGTCTCAATCTCTTGACGTTGTGATCTGCCTGCCTTGGCCTCCCAAAGTGCTGGAATTACAGGCATGAGTCACTGCGCCTGGATTATTTGTCATCCACACCAAGCTGAAGGTGGATGAGGCAGCTCTCCTGCATGCCTTTCTTCCAAGTGGAAGACCTAGGCTGCTGGGTCCCAGGCTGCTTCCATTTTGCACCTCTGCAGCCCTTGACTTCCAGATGTACAGATGGGAGGGAGAGAGGCTGAGAGTCTCTCACACCTGATTTTAACTCCTTCGACTGGAGATGACTCATTACATGGCACTGGCAAAAGTTTATCACGCAACCTTCCTAGATCCGTAGGATCTGGGAACTGGAGAGAAAGACAGGGATGCATGGTGAGCACTAACAGTTGCTAACACTAACATTTGCACTAACATGTTGCACTAACAGTTGCGCTAACATGTGCCAAGGTGGCACACAGGAGGTAGTGGTGCCTTTTTGAGAAGCCCTAGGCAAGCAGGAGAGTAGGATATAAGGGGTCACAGGGCAGCTGTTACTACTGAAGAGGGAGACAGGAGACCAGAAAGTTTGGGACTTGGGAGATGTGTTGGGGAATTTGTGCTTCACTCAACGACAATGGGAGCCATTGAAGGGCTAAAAAAGGGAAGCGGTGGGATCAGATTTGTGACTTTTAGATTACCCTGCTCTCATTTTGAAGAATGGGTTGGAGCAAGACAAGATGGTGCAAAGAGAGTATATGGAAACATGTTGATATTCTATAAAATACAATACTAATGAGTTCATTTCTGGTGACAGCCAATACTTGAACTGGTTGCTGGGATTGTGGATAAGAGTTCTATTTTTATATGTAGTTTGACCATCGTCGGTTTGTGTATTCAGTCTCTCAGATGTCCAGTAATAGTTTCTTGCCTCAATGGGCAAAATCATATTGACGTTTACGATAGATGAAAACCAAGATCTTCTTTGTGCATCCACTCTCGAATATAGATTAAGCATCTAGTTTATGTCACATGATGTCAGCACTGAACATAGCAATAAGCAATTTCAAAATTATCTGCTTCATTTAATATTTCTTTTGTTGCTACTTTCATCATGGTTCTAATATGCCTTCAAAACACAAAACTAAACTAGACTTTGCAGGAAAAATTCATGAGTGTGATAATTTTTTCATAGAGAAACAGAATGCATTGCAGTTCTAATGTGATAGGGATCCATTTTATTTTGCATGGAAGGGACGAGTCCTGTGAAACGGGGATCCATAAACTGATAAGTCCTTGGTTTGGTGCAGAAAATCCTCATGATGGGAGAAATTAACCTAAAAATTAGAAACTCAAGTGTAATAGGAACTGAAAAGGGATTCTAGCTAAACCCTGTTCCTGATAATTGAGTGAATGACTTGGCCTCAGCACTCACTTGGCCCCTCCATTGGAAACACAGCAAGACCCAACTCAGATTTACTCTGTAGGCAGAGAAGGAAAGTAAGACCATTGAGATGTCTTCTAAAAGGGCACCATAGAAGTAAATGCATTCTTTAAGGCATGTTTGCTACATGATCCAGGAAAACATAGATCACTGGATAAGAGTTTAGGGAAATAGAGTAGTCTTTTTATCTGCCTTCCCTGCCACCCCCATGCCTCAGCCCGGGGCTGCTTTCATCATTCCACACAGGATAATGACTTATCTTTCTGATTCAACCACTGAGCATCTTATTGCATGGAAGAGTCTGGTATTTTGTTGCTTTTAAGAGTAATACAATACAATTGGTTCTGAGGGCTTCACTTATTACATTGCATTGTTTTCTCATGAAGGACTATGATTCCTCTTGTTGCTTGTTTCAAAAATAGTTGGAATTACATATGAAGATAGTAAATTGCAAACCCTTTAGGTTCTTTTGCAGAGGCTTGCTACTAATAGTTTCTTTAGTGCTTTTCAGGATGTAAAGAAAGGAACTGGTGAATGCCTGTGTTCTGTTTTTTAAGTCAGGGGAGCCAGGGGAAATATAATCTGTGGAAAAAATCCAGGCCTCAGCTCGGTTGCTCTCTGCCGAGTCCTAGATCATGACCATATTATTGCCAGATCTTGATTGGAAGGATTAGACTTTTCAAAAATCAAATTTTCATATTCTCTTAAGACTTTTAGAAAGCCTAAACTTACAAATTGACAGATAAGGACTATTATTTTGCAAATTCAGAAGTCATTTCTCTTACTTGATGATGCTCTGAGGTGAGGATGGAAGCCTGAGAGAAAAGTCACATAAGAATAGGACCCTTTTGTTAAAAAAAAGAATTTTTGGCTGGGTGCAGTGGCTCTTGACTGTAATCTCAGCCCTTTGGGAGGCTGAGGTGGGTAGATCACTTGAGGTCAGGAGTTCCAGACCAGCCTGGCCAACATGCGAAACTCCATCTCTAATGCAAAAATTAGCTGGGTGTGGTTCTGTGCACCTGTAATCCGAGCTACTCGGGAGACTGAAGCTTGAGAATCACTTGAACCTAGGAGGTGGAGGTTGCAGTGAGCCAAGATCACACTACACTGTCTCAAAAATAAATAAATAAGATTTTTTAACTTGGTTATAAAACTAGTATGTGCTCATGCTCATTGAAAAAAAAAAATACAAACAGGTAGAGTTAGATTTTAGAAACAGTTTTATCTAACATAGACCCTACCTGTATAATGTTTTGTTTTTCTTATTTTAGCATAACCATGTCCCCTATTTCATTAATATTTCTTTGCAAGTATACTTCTAATGACTAAATAATATTCTGTCTTATGAAATTTTTATAATTAACCATTTGTCTATTGGTTAAGGCTTAGATTGTTTGTAGTTTTGACAGTTACACATAATATTGCAGTGAAAACCTTGGTGTGTACATGTTTTTTGTTTACAATTTTCATAAATTCCATAGATTTCCACAGATTTCATAAATTCCTAGAAGTAGATAGAGTCACAAAACATAAATACTTCTAAAGCTGTTTTTTCAGCAACCATTGAAATGATGATGTGATATTTCTTATCTTGTTGATGAAATAAATTGAACTCATTCTAAAAATAATGGAGGAAAAAATTGAAAGAGATGGTATCCATTTTAATTGTGTAGCATTATATTAAGGTTAGATTGGGTAGAGTATTGGTAACTCCATGTAGAGGACACACAAATATTTAGTGAGCATTAAAAGTTTCTGCCATGGGCCAATATATGTGGGGCACCAAGAGCAGGAGACAATGGTGGAAAGCCACAGCAATTAAGAGTTGAAGAGTGTCATTCCACATTCCCATTATTTTCTGCCCAAGTTTCAGCTGCATTGAGCCCTAGACCTGTTGGGAAGACTCAAACTTTTATTTGCATGAGACCTGACACCTTGGTTGTTTTATTCTTATTGCATTACAGGTTGAGTATCCCTTATTCAAAATGCTTGGGACCAGAAGTGTTCTGAATTTTGTATTTTTTCAAATTTGGAATATTTGCATATGGATAATGAGATATCTTGGGGATGGAACATGAATCTAAATATGAAATTTATATTTCATATACACCTTATACACCTAGTTTGAAGGTAATTTTATACAATATTCTTCATAATGCTGTGCAGGAAACAGTTTGCTTACATTGAACCTTCAGAAAGCCAAGGTGTCACTTGTCTCAGCCACTCATGCGGACGAACTGTGGTTCCTTGGCAGTTACCATCATTCCTAACCAATGACTGCTACCAATAAGCAGACATTTTCTTACAGTTATTCACACATAAATATTAAAGAGTAAGAAATATGACATACCATCAATGCAGCAAAAAAAAAACACCAAAAAAACGTGTTCTGGATTACTAAGCAGCACAGTAGCATCACCAGAATATGTGGGGACGCTGAATAAACTGTGTTGTATGCCTGCGTTTTGACTTTGACCTATCACGTGAGGTCATGTGTGGAATTTTCCACTTGTGTCATGTCAGAGCTCAAAAATTTTGGAATTTGGAGCATTTCTGGTTTTCAGATTAGGGATGCTCGGCTTGTATCTCAATTTTTCATTAACCGGAAATATTGGATCAGAAAGTCTTAAGCATACCAGAGCTAACTGTAAGGGAGACTGGGAAAGGTAGTATGACTTTGTGCAAAGCAGGCAGAGGGGTAAGTCTAGTGAATACACAGCATATCCCCCCACGCCCCTCCCTTGCCTTGACCAATTCATTTTTGCTGTTCTATGCAGTTCTTCTTGAATATGTTTCAAAATTATGACAAGGTTCTAGTTTCATTAAGCATCTATTAAATTCATTTTTTTAAAAATGTTTGATTTGTTTCAGGGAGAAGGCAAACCACTCTTCCATTTTTTTTTTCTTTTTTCTCTTTTTAAATAGAGATTGGGGGCCAGGCGCAGTGGCTCACACTTGTAATCCCAGCACTTTGGGAGGCCAAAGCAGGTGGATCACTTGAGGTCAGGAGTTCAAGACCAGCCTGGCCAACAGGGTGAAACCCCATCTCTACTAAAAATACAAAAAAATTAGCCAGGCACAGTATCACATTCCTGTGGTCCCTGCTACTCAGGAGGCTGAGGCAGGAGAATCGCTTGAACCTGGGAGACGGAGGTTGCAGTGAGCCAAGATCATGCCACGGCACTCCAGCCTAGGCAACAGAGTGAGACTCCATCTCAAATAACAAGCAAAAAAAAAGAAAAACAAAAAAAACAAAACAACGAAACAAAAACAAAAAACAAAACAACAACAAAAAAACACAACTAAATAGAGAGCGGGGGTCCCAGTCTGTTGCCCAGGATGATCTCGAACTCCTGGTCTCAAATGATCCTCCCTCCTCAGCCTCTCAAGGTGCTGGAATTGCAAATATGAGCCACTGTGCCCAGCCTGCTCTTCCATTTTTATCTAGAAACCTGGACACCGTTGATTGCACTACCTATTTATTTTTAGTGGCCACGTTGTAGGCTGTTGCAGATCCTCACATTTGAAATAATTAAAATTTTTGTTCTCAGGACCTAGGATTACTTCTCTAGATAATTAAATATTACTTAGTGCTGCCAGTTATGTTATGAAAATACCTTAGAAATGGGCCGGGTGCGATGGCTGACATCTGTAATCCCAGTACTTCGAGAGGCTGTGGTGGAGGACTGCTTGAGCCCAAAGAGTTTGAGACAGGCCTCGACAACATAGGAAAACTCTGTCCCAACAACAACAACAACAACAACAAAGGTTAGCTGGGCATGGTGGCATGTGCCTGTAGTCCAAGCCACTTGGGAGGCTAAGGTGGAGGGCTCACTTGAGCCCAGGAGTTCGAGGCTACTGTCAGCCATGTTTGTGCCACTTCACTCCAGCCTGGGTGATGGAGCGAGATCCTGTCTTTAAAAAAAAAAAAAAAAAGAAAAAAAGAGAAAAGAAGATTTTATCTTCTTTGTGCAGTATCCAGAAAAATTCAAAGTCAAACACTAAATTCAATGTTGTAAGTTGAGAGAAAACCTTTTGTGTTAATAGCATGAGAAAAATGAGCAATTGTTCTTTGAATGTATTCTTGGTATGATTTTCTGTAAGAACTTCCAGGTAATACCCCTTGGGTGGTAAGAATTCCTCAGCCAAGTCATGATTGAGTCAGGAAACCCAGTACAACCACTTTGCCATGTGCTTCAGCCAGAGAGAGGGTGGGGAGGTATCAGTTAGCATCTGTTTATCAAGTGCTTCATGGGGGCTCAACACTATTGGGGAGACCAGAACCCCTGCACCCTGGGATGACAGCTGGTATTAAGAGTGAGATGGGCCGGGCGCGGTGGCTCACGCCTGTAATCCCAGCACTTTGGAGGGCTGAGGTAGGAGGATCGCTTGAGCCCAGGATTTCCATACCACCTTGGGCAGCATGATCAAACCCCATCTTTACAAAAAATGCAGAAATTAGCTAAGTGTAGTGGCGCTGCCGCCTGTAGTCTCAGCTACTTGGGAGGCTGAGGTGGAGAATCACTTGAGCCCAGAAGGTTGAGGCTGCAGTGAGCCGAGATCAAACCACTGCAGTATGGTCTGGGTGACAGAGCCAGACCCTATCTCCCCGCCTCTCCGACAAAAAGAAAAAAAAAAAAAAAAAAAAAACAACTTTGAGATATGCAGAGGTTAGACACAGCTTACAAAGTAGAGATGATATATTCTTGTGCGTATTGCTGGATTGTGACTGAGAGAATTCATGTGAAATGTAGTAACTTTTAGAGAGCCACACATGTGTTAGCTGATTTTTTTTTTTTTTTTTTTTCAGAGGCAAGGTCTGGCTGTGTTGCCCAGGCTGGCATGCAGTGGCTATTCACAAGTGTGACCATAGTACACTACAGCCTGGACCTCTTGAGCTCAAGTGATCCTCCGGCCTTACCCTCCCAAGTAGCTAGGACTACAGATGTGTGCCACTGCTCTTGGCTTTTAGCTGCTACTTTATTGTAAGACCCAAGTTGGCCAAACTCAAAATAGGCAAGTCCAGACTACTCTGGATGTGTGTTGGGCACCTTAAGCTTAACCCTCCACATCTCCTTGGCCTTTTCAGGAGATCCCCTCCAGGTGCAGTTTGAGACCTCACCATTGGTTGTAAGTTTATTTTGCTGCACAGATGGAATTTAGGATAAGCCCTCAGCTACGTGCTCTCTGAGAAAGTGTCTAGTGTGTGTTGGTGTAAGACACCTGGTATCTTTAGACAGCATAAGTCCCTTGTGATTACTACAGGTTCTGCAAAGAACTATTACTCTGGGCAAGGACTTTGTTGACATTCCCTTTAGCAGAGACTCGGTGATGTTCACAGCCACCAGCTCTCAGGAAAGGCTGTTGTGGGCAGCAGCACAGCTGGACGTTGCTTTGCTTACTGATGGGAGATTCATAAGCTAAATGAAACTTGAGCAGAACTTTCAAAAGATGGAGAATCTCATCATTGTCATAATGTATATTTTACTCTTTCAAATGATTTTATTAAATAACTTATTATGAGGTTTATAATGCCAGAATTTGGGGCTCTTATTTCTAAGTCCTGTGATCTTTTGGTTCAACCACACTGAGGTCATTTGGCAGGTGAAAAAATGTAGATAAATTGAAGAGCTTCTATCAATGGGAGTATGATGTGGAGACAGGATAATGAAAAATTGTTTTTGAACATGCAGTCAAAACTGGAAACAGGAGAAAGTTGGTGGAGAATCACAATTACTTTGGAACGGGGTGCATTCATGTCTATGTGTGATGATAAGTCTTTGAGATCCATGACCAGAAATTTGGGTAAAATGCATGTAGAAACTATAGATGTCTTGTCAGAATTGGGAAGGTAGGCAACATATGAGAAAGATATTTTGGCTATTCAATCTGAAGGGGCAGTGGTGAGATGGACAGTCCTGTACAAAGTGGCAGTCCAAAAACAGGGGGAAAGGCTCTGGACTGAGTTTTCAGTGATGGGAAGACCACTGGTATATGGGAGACTAGCTGGGGGAGGGTGTGAGGAATCTCAGTGATGACACCAGCCAATGGCTACTAGGGACAGCATTGTGGTTGAATGGGAAGGATATTTGGAAAAAAATAAAATCAATCTCTGCCAAGTCTTCCCATTATGAACACTGGCCTACGGTTTCCTTGTGGTGAGTGATCTCAACCCAAGAGAGCTCACAAGAAGATGTATTTAGGAGTGAGCATGAATGCAGGAGGAGAAACAGGTGTCAGAGATGCTTTGTCTCATCTGAGTGTGCTGAGAAGAAGGGATTGATGGCCAGAGTAAAAAGAAGCAGAGAAACCTATTTTTTTTTTTTTTTTGAGGCAGAGTCTCACTGTGTCGCCCAGGCTGGAGTGCAGTGATGCAATCTCTGCTCACTGCAAGCTCCGCCTCCTACGTTCACAGCATTCTCCTGCTTCAGCCTCCCGAATAGCTCGGACTACAGGTGCCCGCCACCGCCCCCAGCCAATTTTTTGTGTGTTTTTAGCAGAGACGGGGTTTCACCGTGTTAGCCAGGATGGTCTTGATCTCCTGACCTCGTGATCCGCCCGCCTCGGCCTCCCAAAGTGCTGGAATTACAGGCGTGAGCCACTGCGCCTGGCCGAGAAACCCATTTTTGATGTTTATATTTGGTGAGTGTTTCTTTTTACTGTTTAATCATGGTTTTGAAAGCCATAAGGAAGGAAAAGCATGGCAATGCTAATTGCAGTGGATTTAAAACACGTCTGTGTGTTCTTTGACACTTCTCCCATCAAGGACCTAATTCCCTTTCCTTTGGCCCTAGTTAATAGAATGTGTTAGAAATGCATGACCACAGAGGCTGGTCATAAATGGCGACACAGCATTACCCTGGCTTTGTTTCCCAGGATACTTGCTCTTGGAGCCCACTTGCTCTTGGAGCCCACCTGCCCTGCTGGGAGGATGCTGGGAACACCTGGAGAGCCATGTGCAGCTGTCTGGCCAGCAATCCCAGCCTTGTTCCCAGCCAGCTGCCAGACCTGGGAGTGAGGAAGCCTTCCAGAAGACCCCAGCCTCTAGTCCCCATCTGACAGCGACCTCATGAGATATCCTGAGTGAGATCTACCTGGGTGAGCCCAATAAACCCATGAAAACATCAGAGGTTTTTCTCCTTCTCTTCCTTTCTCTCCTCCTCCTCATGAAAATTGCTGCAGTTTTATGCTACTAAGTTTGGGCTGATTTATTACACAGCAATAGAAAACTGAAACATCAATCAATGGCACGTTGTTAGAAATTATCAAAGGCAGTGGGCACGGTTTCTCATGCCTGTAATCCTAGCACTTTGGGAGGTAGAGGTGGGCAGATTGCTTGAGGCCAGGAGTTCAAGACCAGCCTGGGCAACATGGTAAAACCTTGTCTCTATAAAAATTAGCTGGGCTTGGTGGCATGCATGGGTAGGCCCAGCTACTTGGGAGTCTGAGATGAGGGATCGATTGAGCCCAAGAAGTCAAGGCTGCAGTGAGCTGTGATCGCACCACTGCACTCCAGCCTGGGCTACAGAGCAAGACCCTGTCTGAAAGAAAGAAAGAAAGAAAGAATGAAAGAAAGAAAGAGAAAGAAAGAAAAGAAAGAGAAAGAAAGAAGGAAAGAAAGAAAGAAAGAAAAGAAAGAAGGAAGAAGTTACCAAAGGACCCATACTATTTCCTCTTAATATTCTTTCTCATTCTCCTTTATTCTTCCTATCTCTGTAAGAAAGCACACTGATGATAACTCGTATACAGTTTGTGCAGAAGTGAGTTTTGACCAAGTATTGCCCCAGGTGGTCCTTGATCATGGAACCTGGTGGGATGTGCTAGCAACTGTGACCAAGGCCAGGCCATGAAGCTGCGCATCCAAGAAGTTGATGCTTCAGACTCTTTCCACGTTCTCAGAAGGGAAAGAGTGAGACAGTTAATATGTAGGTGGGTGTTTTGTTTTGTTTCTTAAACTAATTGTGATTCATGTGCTCTTGGCACAGTTTGTCTCCATGACTTTCATTGGACTCGGGGTTGGGTTTTGGGGTATCACTTACCAGTGTGCAAACACTACGTTTCCGGGGGAGGAAAGCTCTAGATTGCAAGGGAGAGAAGCAAAGTGAAAAATCCTGCCCAAATGAGTAATAATAATTGCTAACCCCCATGGACTTATTGTCACATTATTCTTTTTACATAATGTATATTTTACTGTGTGAGTAAGCTTCAAAGACTTTCAAAACCCTTTTTCTTACTTTAAATAGTGAATTTTACAGATAATTAAGTTGGTAATTATATAAAAGCCATAGCTGTTCTGCATCTGGTATGGAACTCTTGGCAGTGCTCCCCTTGGGGATCTGCTCCACCTTTTGAGAATAGAACTCTTGGGCTTCCTGAGAGTCTTGAGGAGCAGAGGAAGAAAGAGCCTTAGCGCAGTCCTCCCGGAGAACAGATGGGGGAGGAGATGCCTGCGGGGCTATGCGCCTCCAGGAAAATTCTGGAAAACTCAGGGAGGGACCTGAAAGGCAGCAGGACCTGGAGGGGCAGTGGATGGCACCCTACCAGCCTGCTTGGTGACAGGCATGGAATGGCTTTGAGATGTACAATTTTGAAGCTCTTGTCAGTACTTGTCACAGTCTAAAGTGAAGCAGCCCCTACTCTCCTCCCTTCAACCATTCTCCATTTTTTTTCCGCAAGTTTAGACAAGGACTAAGTCACTGCAAGTGGAAAACAAGATGATTCCAGTAGTCTCTCCTTATCCAAGCCTTCACATTCTGCCCTTTGGGTTCCTTTCAGTCAATAGCGGTCCAAAAATATTCAATGGAATATTCCAGAAATAACACAATTCATAAGCTTTAAATTGCTTGCTGCTCTGAGTAGCGTGATGAAATCTCACGATGTCCTGCCCAGGATGTGAATCATCATCCATTTGTCCAGCGTCTCCATGTTGTCTTGTGCTTCTCGCCCACAAGTCACTTAGCAGTCTGGGTTATCAGAGCACCTGTCGTGGTATCACAGTGCTGGTGCTCAAGTCATCCTGATTTTTCCTAATGAAAGCACAAGAATAGTGATGCTGATGATTCAGATATGTCAAAGAGAAGCTGTAAAGTCCTTCCTTTAAGTGAAAAGGTGAAAGCTCTCAAATTTATCACATAACTTTTATTACAGTATACTGTAATAGCTGTTCTATTTTATTTTTGTTTACTGTTGTTCATCTTTGTGCCTAGTTTACAGATTAAACTTTATCATAGGTATGTATGTATAGGAAAAAACATAAAATATGTAGGGTCCATTACTACCCATGGTTTCAGGTATCCAGTGGGGGTCTTGGAACATATCCTCTGTGGATAAGGGGTGACTACTGCAGTTCAGTTCCACGTCTATGTATTGAGCACATATGAGGAGCCAGGCTATAGAGGAACAAAGATGAGCAACACGCACTCCCTGCCCTTAGATGGACCACAACAGTGATCTCCATATAACGTGCCAAGGAGCAAGTGGAGGGCTACCCAATGCTGGGGTTACAGAGGGCCACTCTTACTGCTGGATCGATTGTAATGCTAGCTTGGAAACATTACGTGGTCCCCTCTTTGTCTTTTTCACTCTTTTGGTTTTATAGTCCTGTCTCATTACTTACTGCTTTTTAGGGCGATCTGCACCATTTCTTAGGTATGTTGTAGACGGGAATCATCCGTGTAACTAAGTAAAAGATCGTATTAACTAGCATTTACTGAGGGCTTTCCATATGAGGGCTTTTATCAGTATTTTCTCGTTCAATTCTCATGAAAACTCTAGTGAGAAGGTTCCATTATTATCCTTTCTTTGTACATGTGGCCAGTGAGGCACAGAGAGGGTCATTAATATGCTCAAGGTTACACAGCTGGTGCATGTAGAGCCAGAGTTTGGAGCTCACTTTCTGTACATCTGGCTCTAACTGAACACTGGTATCCTGTCTAATCATGAGATTTAATTGCTCAATGAATAAACTCTTTGCTGGACTGATTCATTCTGAGCAAGAATGCTATGCTCTTGAATTCTCTACTGAAAGGTCAAGACGTTGGCATCTCCTGAGAGTTCAAGGTCTCAGGGGCCTCTCCAGAGAAGGAAGCTGGGTGTCGCCTTATGCACATGGGTCAGGGCCCTCACCTTTCTCAGAACATGGGACAAGGGGCCACATTGTGCCCACCCTGAGGCTCTTTGGATTTTGGATCTGTAAATTTTCATTTTTAGTGGACATCAGTATTTTATTTGTTCTTGCATGCCTGTTCTTGCAGTGTAAAGCAAGCCAGAACTGTCTTCTTTCCATGAGAATCTGAGCTAGCTTAGTCCTAACCGGCCGCTGTACTTTAGAAAAAAATGTAAGACAGCTGAAATATGTAAGTTGGAAAACAAGGATTTCCAAATACCATGCCAGGATTTGCTAAGCATTCAGATATCCTGAGCCTTCAAAAAGAAAAAAATTATTAGATGCCTGTGGTATGTAAGGTTTCCACAGTTATCTTCTAATTTATTCACACTGACATTCAAATTCATTTTCAAGGACTTTTCCATCTTCTGGCATTTATGTATGATTGCATAATGTTGATACATTTATGATTGCACAATATTATAAAATATTAACCAAAGTTTTCTTCTCCCAGTATTTCTTTTTTCTTTTCTTCGCATTTTCCCTTAATTAAGTGCTCACTACTTCTCAAACTGACTATGAATTGGAATCACCTGGAAAGTGTTTACAAATGAATCCTACCTGGGCCTCACCCTCAGATTGAGTAAATCAGTATTTATTTAGGCCTGGCCAAAATATGGGTATTTTTGAAAAGTACTCTAGAGGATTTTAATATGCAACAAAATTTGAGAACCCCTGGAGTGACTAAACTTCTCATTTTCAGGGGGATTCTCATGCAAAGGATAAAAATTCAAGGTAAACAAATATATTCTTGGCATTTGAGCTTTTTGTTTTTGTTTTTGTTTTTGAGATGGAGATTTGCTCTGCTGCCCAGGCTGGAGTGCAGTGGTGCAATTCTCTGCTCACTGCAGCCTCTGCCTTCCGGGTTCCAGCCATTCTCCTGCCTCAGCCTTGTGGGTAGCCTGGATTACAGGCACACGCCACCACACCTGGCTAATTTTTGTATTTTTAGTAGAGACAGGATTTCACCTTGTTGGCCAGGCTGGTCTTGAACTCCTGATCTCAGATGATCCACCCGCCTTGGCCTCCCAAAGTGCGGGGATTACAGGTGTGAGCCACCGCGCCCGGCCGGCATTTGAGTTTTAACAGACTAGCAGGGGAGTAGAAAGGACACAAGACAAACAGAAGATATGGCAGAAATGAGAAGGAATAACAGCAAGGCTTCCTTCTCCCACAAGAGGAAAAGGTGCCTTGGACTGCTAAGGCAGCCCAGGGGGTGAAAGGAAGAACTAGAGGGAGAATGCCAGACCTTAAGTATTTTGGGGTCTTGGAGACTCTCTTAGACACAAGGCATAGACCATACACCTGAATGGGGGACCAGGAGGGGCACCGGCCATCTGAACAGGTGCCTTCATGGACAGACATAGAGAACACCAGACGCCACCTCCCTCCTATGCCTCATCCCTGGGCACAATGCAGGTTTCCTAGAACTTAGATGACATTCTTGGAAAGAAAGGGAGAATATTGAATTTTGGCAGAGGAAAGGGAGGGCTCCGAATAGAAATTAGGTTGAATTATAGAAAATAAGAATGCATCTTACACACCTGATTCTGACATTTGTGCACACTGCATTTGGCACAAAAAATAAAAACTCTCTTCCTTTGGCCCTAGTGATTCTGTTCAGCAGCAACAGATTTGCTCTTGACCACCTTGTTTTTGAGTGTAGTATGTTCTTAATAGAGGCCTAAAGAAACTGTTGCTTAACAGATATTGTTGAAGGTTGATACCAATCACCACTTTAATATTTGTGTACTCTACCAAACTGACCAAATTCCATTTGATGTCACTACCAAGTAATTCTGGGTTTAATATTCCATACTGTCATCCATTATTATTATTATTATTTTTTCTGAGATAGAGTCTCACTCTGTCACCCAGGCTGGAGTGCAGTGGCACGATCTTGGCTCACTGCAGCCTCTGCCTCCTGGGTTCAAGTGATTCTCTTGCCTCAGCCTCCTGAGTAGCTGGGATTACAGATGTGTGCCACCATGCCTGGCTAATTTTTTTATTTTTAGTAGAGACAGGGTTTCACCATGTTGGCCGGGCTGGTCTCAAACTCCTGGCCTCAAGTGATCCAACTTCCTCAGCCTCCCAAAGTGTTGGGATTACAGGTGTGAGCCACCATGCCCAGCCACTGTCATCCATTATTAGAAGCAATTTAATAAATTAAGAAGTCTAAAAATGAATTTTGTTTATGTATTAAGTAGTATATTCACATTGTCTTAATCCCAGAGACAGAGAGAGAGAGAAAAAAAAATGGTATGTAGTAAAAATCTTCTTCATTCAGTCTGGTTCCTTAGCTACCCAGCTGCCTTCAGAAGCAACCAATGTTATCAGTTTCTTATGTGTCCGTCAGAGACAATCAATGCTCATCAACATAGATGTGTAAACATTCTCTGATTTATTTTTCTTTTCCCTCAAATGGCAACTAATATAAATTGATCTAGACCTTGATTTCTATATCAAGGCATGATGGAGTCCTCCATTCTTTTTTATGGCTGCATGATATATCACTAAATGCATACCTCATGATTTATTTAACCAGTCCTTATTGAGAGTTTTAGATTGCTGCCATTCATTAAGCATTTTTAAAAGTAATTGAAGATCTGGGATCCTCTGAAGAGCTTCAACTCCTCCTCCTCCTCTAGAATTACCAATTTGATAATGATATAAGTGTACGAATCTCAATTGCTATTATTTTGTCAGTGTTTCAGCACATTTAGAAAGGATTTTAATTTTATACATTAAAAGATACTTTATCATGAAATAATTACATTTATACTCTTAAGCAGTTTTACGGGCTTTTTATTTTCCGTTTTTCATAACCCCATAAAATTTCTATGTTCCCAATCCATTTTTGCTGGTCTTGGATAATGTCTGTTTTAGTGCAGTTGATAATACTTCAATATGTTATCATGCTGTTCTATGACTTCAAAGTATAAATAAAGAACTTAGAAATATCATTAAAAATTAAGTCATTTTCTGTTTGAAAATTCTTGTTTTGGTTAAAATCACTTGCTTCAACTGCTGGAGAAGCCTGGCTGTGATGGTTAATACTGAGTGTCAACTTGATTGGTTTGAAAGATAAAAAGTATTGATCCTGGGTATGTCTGTGAGGGTGTTGCCAAAGGAGTTTAACATTTGAGTCAGTGGGCTGGGGAAGGCAGACCCACCCTTAATCTGGGTGGGTACCATCTAATCAGCTGCCAGTGCAGCTAGAATATAAGCAGGCAGAAAAATGTGAAAAGAGAGACTGGCCTAGTCTCCCAGCCTACATCTTTCTTGTGTGCTGGATACTTCCTGCCCTTGAACATCAGACTCCAGGTTCTTCAGTTTTGGAACTCAGGCTGGCTTTCCTTGCTCCTCAGCCTGCAGACGGCCTATTGTGGGACCTTGAGATTGTGTGAGTTAATACTTAATAAACTCCCCTTTATATATATTTGGGTTCCATTAGTTCTGTCCCTCTAGAGAACCCTAATACGCTGGCTAAAAACAACACCCTATCTTGCAGAACAAACACATCATACTTTCTATTATTTAAGATTTTTCATAAATAAATCCAACTTAGCCTCATCAGGTTGATTTTTCAAATGATTTAAGCTATTTTTAGGCAAAATTGATGATACCCTCTGAAATGTAAGTCCTTTTCTTTGACTGTCAGGCTGTGTTTTGAGATTCCACATTGGCATTGATCAGATTTAGAACTACAGAATCTTATTATTGAAATGGACATTAAGGTTACATGATCTTGCCACTCATGACACAACACACGACTGCTGTCCTCTTACCAGCGGTTGTCTTTAGTTGGCAACTTTCTGGAGAAAGGGAATCGCCACTCTGCTAGGGAGATCATTCTGTCTTTAAAAGATTTTCCAAAACTTTATACTTAAATATAATGATCTCCTTTTTAATCAAAAGAACAACATATCATACTAGTGCTCCTGGTGACAGCAGATTAAGCTAAAGGCAAACGATGGGTGACATGAGTCTAAAATCAACAGAAATCTGAAAAGTCATGAAGAGAAGTTTTCAAGAAATGCTAATTTCCCTCAAACTTCATGTCAAAAATATCAGAAAAAGCATATTGTTAATATTTTTCTTTTCCTTGCCTGCTCCTTGAAATTCACCCAAATGATCATTTGAATGCTAGGGAGGTTCACTAATGTTTAAAAGCATCATCTTATTCTGAAGATAGTGACTCCACGTTGTGTTACTGTCCTTATAGCCTACAATGCTATAAGTTAGCTCAGGGTAATGATCACAGAGCTGGATGATGTCTAGGCCACATTTAAACACAGCATGGCTACAATTGATAAAACACTCAAAAATCTTACCTTCTTCCAAAGGTAATATGGGCATCGTAATTCTAGTGATGCTGCACTTACACATGGTGCTCCACTGTTTTTGAGTGTCAATGATCCATCCTCTCTCCCACCAAAATTGCACCTCAATTTCCCTTTGGAAAACAAAGCTTCTGTTGGGCATAATGCTGATGGGACTGGCGTCCAAGGCATTTCCCATTTACCTACCATGAGGTAAGCATGTGACCCAAGTTCAGTCACACTCTCCCTCTGGAAGTTGAGTGTTAGGCTGAGATTAAAAGCAATTAGTGCTCATTCATTCAAGGGTATTACCCCAAAGAGACTAACATTTAGCTCTTACTCCTTCATAAGATCTGTTTCTGGAGCCTTGCTTCCCATTCTATGAGCCAATAAAATCTATTTTTACTTAAATTAGTTTGATCTGGTTTTGGTTGCTTGCAATCCAAGAACCCTCACATTTACAATGATGAAGACAGGATGTTGCGTGTGAATCATTTAGAGGCCCTCAGATGGTAGCTATACCAGGAATTCTATTTATTTTGTGAAGATTTTTAACTCCAACCAAAATGAAGTATCGTTGGAAGGTTAATTATGGAACTTTGCACAGAAAATTGAGTTGGAAAAAAAACTATTAATAAGCAGCTCAAAATTGCCAAGCTTACACAAATATTTTGACAGATCTATCCTTTCTGGATAGTTTAGACTCTCCTTGGGATGAGTTATCCAAGCTGTTGTTACTGCTGTTGTAGCGGGGAGATCAGGAGTGGTGCCTGGGCTCTCTGGTAGATTTCACAGTGATGAGGAAGAGCTGTCTACACAGCTTTGTCTATTTTCTTTAATCTGGATCATCTGTGCTCCTAGAACCCACCTCTAGATTTCATTCCAGACTTCAGAAACCTTTTTCATTAACTCTTTTTGTCATCTTTATCAAGTTCCATAGATAAGCTCAGTTGGTCTGTGGAGGCAGCATGAATGTCTATTTGTAATTTTAATGTCCGAAAATAATGGTTTTTGCAATAAGTGAGAAGACTGACCTTACACCACTCTATCTCTAAAATCTGACTTATTTTTTCAAGATAGTAAAAATCCCAATTTTGGGGGTGGGGGTGACAGGGGCTTACTCTGTTGCTGAGGCTGCAGTACAATGGCATGATTAGAACTTACTGCAACCTTGAACTCCTAGGCTTAAGTGATCCTCCTTCTTCAGCCTCCCAAGTAGCTGGGACTACAGGTGTGTACCACCATGCTCGGATAATTTCTTTTATAAGACGGGGTCTCTCTGTGTTGCCTGGGCTAGTCATGAATTCCTGGGCTCAAGTAATCCACCTGCCTCAGCATTCCATAGTGTTGGGATTATAAGTGTGAGCCACCATACCCGGCCCCAAATATTTTTGTAATGTTTTTCTAGTTGACCACATCTGGAAAGAATCCACCCTACTCTGACACCCCATGATGGGTATTTTCCCATGCCAGGCTTGTTTACACTGATCCTGCACTGCTTTGTAATCCGGCCCTTATTTACAAACCCTATGTCCCCACATTGTTCCCTAGCTGGTTGAGGGCATGTATTTGTTTCATGAAGCTTGCATCTCCTATGATGGTGGGCAGGAATGAATGACATCTTTCTGTACCTCCCCCCTCACTTAATTCAAAAGTGTTGATGAATCCTGTTACTAATTGGATGGCAGTCTGGGCAGTAAGGTTTAGTGCCAACAACAGCAGTAGAGGAAGCAATGTTCTGGCAGCATGACAGAATCAGGATGTCTCAGGCTGTGATCTTCAAGCCTCTGCTGCCTGCAGACATGTCTCAAAGTATGAATTTAAAATCATTGAAATTTGAAGACTTTGGGCACTCTCCACTTCCCTGCAGCTCTTACCTTTCCCTATTATCCTCTCCCCCGCACCCCCCCACCCCCAACCACATTTACATATTAATGTTCCTTGGAAGGCTGTGAAGCCATTTGAGTTTGGACCCCAATGATGTTTCTGACCTCGATGCTGTATCTCCACATACTCTGCATACCTGCATATCTACCTTCTACTCTCCGTATTTCTCTAGTGTGTGTGTGTGTGTGTGTGTGTGTGTGTGTGTGTGTGTGTGTGTAAAACTCCTCACAGGAATGATGCTTAACTACACAACAAAACAAACCAAGGCCTTCCCTAAATATCACCAACTGTTGATCATGAACCTGAGGTTGTCATGAGAGCAAGCCCGTGCTTTGGAGCAATGTTGGGCTTTCATGCTTCAGCCTTGGGATTGAGAGCTCCTCTAGGAACTTTACAGACATTTGCTCCTTCAATTATGCTCTAGTTTCCGAGGAAAGCAAATAACTTAAATAAAAATTATATTTGCAGAAGTACCTGTGGGATGAGCCAGGTGTCCAACAAAAGTGGAGAAAGGTGCTAAGCTCTAGAAATTTTATAGCCACTGAAGTAGACATGCAGATGTGAGGCCAACTGACAAGCACAGCTTTTGAAACTGCTTTTGCAAATGTATGACTGAGACAGTGAAAGAGATCTAACTTAACTGACTCCATCTAGCTTCCAACCTCCAAGCTGTCCTAGTTCATTCCTGGGCATAGGCTGAACTAACTTTGGGAGAAACTTAGTTTATAGCTTGAACAAAGACGGTAACAGCCCTTTCCCAAAGCAGACCTCCTTGCCTGGGGACTAGACTGCCTTTGTAGGACTAACGTTAGCCACAAGATTAGAAATTATGGTTTAGGGGTCATGCAGCTGGAGGCTACAAGATTCTGACCCTCCCTAAGTTGCTGCTAAGATCAGTGCTTGAGATATTTTGCAGACCCTGCACTTGATGGATCAGCTGGCACCACCCAGATCAATAAACTGGCTCATCTGATTCTGTGGCCCCCAACCAAGAACTGACTTGATGTGAGAAGACAGCTCTCACTCCCTATGATTTCATCCCTGATGAATCAGCACTCCCGGCTCACTGGCTTCCCCTCACCCACCAAGTTATTCTTAAAGACTCTGCTCCCTGAAAACTCAGGGAGACTGATGTGAGTAATAATAAAACTCTGGTCTCCCGCACAGTCGGCTCTGCGTGAATTACTCTTTCTCTATCGCAATTCCTCTGTCTCGATGAATCAGCTCTGTCTAGGCAGCAGGCAAGGTGAACCCCTTGGGTGGTTACACTTTTAGGAGAGCTCTGAATCACACAGCCAGAGCTGTGTTGACCCAGGGATGAGCAGGCTGGGACATTCAGAGGCTCCTTGTGGCCTGAATTCCTTCCTTGGGTAGAGCTTGTCCTAAGACACCACGTTTCTATCTCAAGTAGACCCTGAGGCTCAGATGAGTTCTAAGACAAGGTAAAAAGAGTCCAGGGAAAATATGAAGAGCCAGCAAAGATGGCAGATGGTTGTGAAAAACAGTAGCAGACATCCTCAGACAATCGCTCAGTGCCTTGGAATGATTTTCAGAGATGTAAAAATAGACACAGAGACAAAGTAGAGAAGGAAGCGAGAAGAACCCAGAAAATAAAATGCCATGTTATTTATTTATTTATTTATTTATTTATTTATTTATTTTTGAGATGGAGTCTCGCTTTGTTGCCCAGGCTGTAATGCAGAGACGCGATCTCAGCTCACTGTAGCCTCCACCTCCTGGGTTCAAGAGATTCTCCTGCCTCAGCCTCCTGAGTAGCTGGGGCTACACGTGTGTGCTACCATGCCTGGCTTATTTTTTTATTTTTATTTTTATTTATTTATTTATTTATTTATTTATTTATTTATTTATTTATTTTGAGATGGAGTCTCGCTCTGTCACCCAGGCTAGAGTACAGTGGGACAATCTCAGCTCAATGCAACCTCCGTCTCCCGGGTTCAAGCGATTTTCCTGCCTCAGCCTCCCAAGTAGCTGGGACTACAGGGGTGTGCCACCGCACCTAATTTTTGCATTTTTAGTAGAGACAGGGTCTCACCATGTTGGCCACGCTGGTCTTGAACTCCTGGCCTCAGGTAATCTGCCCACCTTGGCCTCCCAAAGTGCTGGGATTACAGGCATGAACCACTGCACCCGGCCTAAGTTTTGTATTTTTAATAGAGACGGGTTTCACCATGATGGCCAGGCTAATCTTGAACTCCTGGCCTCAAGTGATCTACCTACCTCAGCCTCCCAAAGTGTTGGGATTATAGGTGTGAGCCACCGTGCCCGGCAATGCCATGTTATCATAACACATATCATATATGTATGTGTTGGCTGTTGGTAAAGGAAAGCCTTTCCTAATTGTTACAGTCAAATACTGTGTTATGTGTATTTCTTTGTTAATATTTTATATTTACATATCATCTCACCCACTGTATTTTTTCACTTGCTGCCCTCTTGAAAAAAAACCACCTGCGAAACACAGGTGTGGGAGTAATTGTAATCTTTCACTGAAGGGGACCCCGGCTCTAGATTCCCTTGCAGTTGTTCAAGGCAGAGCAGGCACTCAGCTCAGGCTTTCAGTTCTTATCTTGGAAATAGTTTCAGTGCATTTTCAAAGTGGAGGCTAACACCTAAATGACAGGCTCATTATTCATTTTGGTTTTATCTCTTTGTATTTCCAGCCATGGGGACCCAACGGAGGAGGCTCTCTCTGGGGAATGCACTCAGTGGGCTGGGTCCCTGCCCTGCCTGGAGGTTAAGGCCCTTGTGTCACTCCCTGATTTCATTAACAGCGCTTGAGGGGACTGCGCCATTTGCACGTACAGGGAGCAAGAGCAGGTCACGTAGTTATATTTTATCCAGTGTTGCCTTTCTCTAAGGGCGACGTTATCTATTAACCACTTTCTCTCTGCCCGCATCCCTGCTAGGTGTTGTGAAAAGTAAAGATGTAAAATTTCTGAACAATTTAAAGCTACAGTAAACAAAACATTTTCTCTGTGGGAGGTGGGGTTGGAAGGAATGAGAGGGAATCCGTGTAGAGAATCTCCTAATTCTGTCAGTGTATGAACACCAATATGTGAGTTCTAATTTCATGTGCTCATAAAATTCTCATGCCAGGAATATTCTGGAATGTGAAAAGCCATCAATGTCTTTTGCCTGGGCTACTATAGTAACTTTTTTTTTTTAATACAAGGTCTGGATTTGTTGCCCAGGCTGGAGTGCAGTGGCGTGATCTCAGCTCACTTCAACCTCTGCCTTCTGGGCTCAAGCGATTCTCCCACCTCAGTCTCCCTGGGATTACAGGCACATGCCACCAAGCCCTGCTAAATTTTGTATTTTTAGTAGAGATGGGTTTTTGCCATGTTGCCCAGGCTTGTCTCGAAACTTCTGGGCTTAAGCGATCTGCCTGCCTCGGCCTCCCAAAGGGCTGGGATTACAGGCATGGGCCATCACACCCTGCCCTGCAGTAACTTCTTAGTTGATTTTCTTGCTTTCTGTCACTCCCTATGTGACACTCTGTTCTCCCTGTAACCGGCTTTCAAAAGCTCAGCAAGGGACTTTCCAGCACCTCATTCCTCCTGGGATGAAGAAGCCCTAGGCCTCATAAGCCTGTGAGGCCTGAGGCCACCCAGAGCCCACCCTACCTCCCAGCTCTTTGCCAGCCACTCCCTGCCACCTGAAGGCTTCTGTCCTGCAGGATGCTCTAGGCCTTTCCACACCATGGAGCCTTTGACCACATAGCTTTCTCTCCCTTCCTTGCTCTCCTAACTCTCCTCCTCTAACTACTTAGTAAATTTCATTCTTTTAAAAAGTGTACTCGCCGGTGCTGTGGCTTATGCTTGTAATCCCAGGACTTTGGGAGGCTGAGACGGGTGGATCACCTGAGGTCAGGAGTTCGAGACCAGCCTGGCCAATGCAATGAAACCCCGTTTCATTCTCTACTGAAAATACAGAATTACCCAGGCGTGGTGGTGGGTGCCTATAATTCCAGCTATTTGGGAGGCTGAGACAGAAGAATCCCTTGAACCTGGGAGGCAGAGGTTGCAATGAGCTGAGGTTGTGTCATTGCACACCAGCCTGGGCAACAGAAGCGAAACTCCGTCTCAAAAAAAAAGTGTATTCAACTGTCCCCTTTCCAGAAACTTCTCTGTCCCTTCTTTCCTCCAATAACTGATTCTTCCCTCATCTGTTCCCCCACAGACCTTCCCGTGCTGGTTTTGGAGATCTCCTCTTTTATCAGAGCTAGTTGTTTATGACTCTTTTGGATGGTGGGGTATGCTTGTGTGTGTGTGCATGTAAGTGTGAAAAAGAAAGAGACAGGGTCAAAGAAGAAAGCACAGGGCTTGGGGAATGGAGTAGCGACTTTTTAGAACAGGAGAAATGCCAGGGAGACATGCCCTCAAAACCCACGCCGGATTTTTCTGTTGATGCCTGCAGCTTCACACTGCATTTCCTTACACCAACAATAGGTGACTGGATCTCGGAGGGTACAGTTGTCTCCCAGAAATTCCCTCCCTTAGTGGTGTCCTCCCTGAGGCAGGGACTGACTCCTGCTTATCTGTGCCTCCAGTCAAGGGCACAGTGCCTGGTCCCCAGGAGAGATGCGGCAAATGCTACTAAAGTGAATGACCCAGCAGCCTGGAGCATTTTCCTCCACCAGCCTAGATCCTTGTCCCCAACTTTGCTCCTGAGACCATCTCTCTCCTCTGCACCTGGCTTGCCCATGGCTTGTTTCAATGCCATTTGCCTGCGTGACCTAGGCCATGTCTAACTTCTCCTGTCCCTCTACATCTGTCTATGTGGTTGCTGGTTGAGTTTCAAACAGCCCAGAGCCTGATAACATTGAGCCGAATCTGGATCTGTCCCTGTGGTGCTCCTGCCAACATGGAGGCAAGTGTGGAGGGTCAGCTCTTCTGCCACCCACACTCTCCTTCTGTCCCGCAGCTCTGAGTTGCCTGTTTATGCATTCCTTTTCCTTTCAAGAATGTTCTTGACATTGTTTAATCTAATACCTTTCTTCCCAAAATAAACCAACAAAAGATGAACAAATCTGAAATACAGCCAAGGCTGCATTCTCATTGATGTAATGCTGTGTTTTAAAAAACAAGTAAATTGCTGTGAGGTCCTGGGTGAATTTAATCTCTTTGGCCAAATGCCGGATGCCCTGACATTAAAGCCTTAGGCAACAGTGATTAAAATCATAAGCTTGCTCAGATTGTGCTCTTATTGATTTTTTTTTTAAGGTGGGCAACAAAAGGGAAGTTTTTTTTTTTTTCTTGGCAGCGTTCGTTGAGCACCAGAAATTGTGCAGGGTATAGAGTTGTAGAGTCATTAGAGGCAAGTATACGTCATCTCTAAACGCTGAAAATCCAAGAGATAAAGACTGAATTTCCAAGCCCTCCTTAAGCTGTCTCTGTACTTGTTCTTGAAAGTGTGCAGGGCATTTCTTCATCAAAATTATAAACCTCACAAGTTTTTAAGCATCAAGACCAGAGAGAATTGAACGTATTTCTAACTTGGGAGGTATTATTACTGATTTCTTTGTGTTTGAATTTAAGTTAAATTTAATTTTTAAAGTTGTTGCACTAGTTAACCAAAAAAAAAAAAAAAAAAAAAAGGAAAAGACTCTTTTTTTTCAGTTCAATGTAGTTTACTCCTTATATGAGGAAAATATCAGACTGGTACTATGAACAAAAAAATGCTTCAGAATTTGAAACACATACTTCATATGATTAAAGGAAAAAAATTTTAGAGCATATTTGTGAATTCAGAGGTGTATCAGTGTGTCTTAAACTTTATACTTGTTGCTAATACATTATAGTCATTCAGAATTTCAAAAATTAAAAACATGTGGCCGGGCGCAGTGGCTCACGTCTGTAATCCCAGCACTTTGGGAGGCCGAACTGGGCAGATCACGAGGTCAGGAGATCGAGACCATCCTGGCTAACACGGTGAAACCCTGTCTCTACTAAAAATACAAAAAATTAGCTGGTTGTGGTGGCAGGTGCCTGTAGTCCCAGCTACTCGGGAGGCTGAGGCAAGAGAATGGCATGAATTCGGGAGATGGAGCTTGCAGTGAGCCGAGATCACGCCACTGCACTCCAGGCTGGGCAACAGAGAGAGACTCTGTCTCAAAATAAAATAAAATAAAATAAAATAAAATAAAATAAAATAAAATAAAATAACAAAAATTAAAAACATATTTGGCTGAGCGTGGTGACTCACACCTATAATCCCAGCACTTTGGGAGGCTGAGGTGGGCGGATCACGAGGTCAAGACATTGAGACCATCATGGCCAACTTGGTGAAACACCGTCTCTACTAAAAATACAAAAATTAGCCAGACATGGTGGTGGGTGCCGATAATCCCAGCTACTCAGGAGGCTGAGGCAGGAGAATCGCTGGAACCTGGGAGGCGAAGGTGGCAGTGAGCTGAGATTGTGCCACTGTACTCCAGCCTGGCGACAGAGCGAAACTCTGTCTAAAAAAAAAAAAAAAAGGTTTGATTTACTTGGCAACTGAGACTCTATCTTCTAGAAAATATTAAAAAGTAGATTGAGAGATTTTACTTCTGTTCAAGATGAAATAACAGGAACTAGACTTATCCTACTGCTGGAAATAACAAAAACATCAGACGAAAATATGTTTTTTAAAAAGGGCACTCAGTACATAGGGTATCAGATAATGAAAGATAATGATCCTGGAAATGGGAGACAAATGAAGGGTGCACTACAATTGCCCCAACTTATTGTGTGGAAAAGGTTTCTAGTCTACAGTGTAGGAAGAGGGAACCCAGGCAGAATCTAGTGGTCTTGTGTTGAGAAGACTTAGCTGCAAGCCTGGGGAAGCCAAGGTTGTTAGATTTCACAGGGCAGAGTACCAGAGAGGAAAGAGCTATGTAGGGAAAATTCTGCAAATTTGTAGTATTCAGTTTAGTACTAATCAGTGCATACATTTTAGGAAACTGGCTGGGGAAAGAGCTACCTAGAAGGATTATAGAGGAAATAATGCCCTGAATTCACACAGAATTAAAACTGCCTATTCCCAACAGCTACTGTAGACAACTGTCTAATGCATTTGAAAGTAAAAATACAAATAAAAGTCAAAATGAAAAAAGAAATGCAATGCTAATGCTAGTTGAAAAACAAACCCGGTAGTGACTAAATTAATATCAAAGTATATTATAAAGTAAAGAATATTCCCATTGATACTAAGATAAACATAGTCATTTCATAATGGTGAAGGTATCAGTTCATCAAGAGGACAACCAGCTCTAAACATTTAGGCACCAAAGACTAAAGCTTTAAATACGTAAAGCAAAATCTGATATAACTGTAAAGATAAAGAAAAATCCACAATCTCTCTCTTAATAATTGGTAGCACAAACAGACAGAAAATTAGTAAGGTTGTAGAACACTTGAACAACACTATTACCCAACTTTTTCTCATTGACACCTTATCATGTCAGTAGCTGCTGCCTTCACTCAATGACAGAACACATTTCTTTTTTTCAAGTGTAGACAGAACACTCACCAAATTAGACCATATTCTGAGCCATAAAACAAGTCTCAAAAAATTTGAAGGATTCATGTCATACAAAGTATGTTCTCTTAATAAAATGAAATTAAATTAGAAAGCAAACCCAGAAAGAAGATATTAGAATACTAATTGTCCCAACTAGTTCCAAGTATTTGGAAACTAAACAATACATTTCTAAACAATCCATTAGTTAAAGAAGATATCAAAAGGGGAATTGAAAAGTATTTTGACCTGAATGAAGATAAAAACAAAACAGTAAAATTTATGGAACACAGCTAAAGCAGTACTTAGAGGGAAAATTATAGCACACCATAATTACATTAGAAAAAAAGGTCTCAAATCAATGACCTCAGTTTCCATCTTTAGAATCTAGAAAAAAAGAAGAGCAAGTTAAATTCAATTATGCAGAAAAAAGAAATAAGATCAGACTATAAATTATTGAAATAGAAAGCCAAAAAATTAGAGAAAATCGATAAACCCCAAAGCTGGCTCTTTGAGAAGATATTGATAAATCTCTAACCAGACTAATTAGAAAACAAACAAATAAAGGAGAGAGAGAGGACACAAATTACCAGCATTAGAATTTTAAAGAATTTATTGGTATTAAAAGCCTAATAAGGTAATATCATTAACAGTTTTATGTCAAGAATATTTGACAACTTAGATGAAAGGGACAGATTTATTCAAAAACACATTCTCACATAGCTTAATTAAAAAGAAATAGATTATCTTGAATAGACCTCTGTTTGTTAAAGTAATTAAATATTTAGTTAAAAAATCTTCCCATGAAGGGAACTCCAAGCCTGAAGTCTTCACTTGGAAATTCTGCCAATCATTTAAGAAATAAATATCAGCTCTAAACAAACTCTTACAGAAAGTTAAAAAGAGGAGACTACTTCCCAACTAATTCTGTAAGGCTAGCATTAATCTGATACCAAAAACTAAACACAGAACTTTCAAGAAAGGAAAACTACAAACCAAAAACAGTTTTCCACAAAATTTTAACAGATCAATTCCAATAGTACATAAAAAGGATAATACATGTTAATCAAAAAAATTTTTTAAATTTATTTTTAATTTTTGTTGGTTCATACTAGGTATATATACTTAGGAGGTACAAGAAATATTTTGATACAGGCATACAATGCATAATAATCACATCAGGGTAAATGAAGTATCCTTCATCTCAAGCAGTTATTCTTTGTGTTACAAAGAGTCCAGTTATACTCTTTGTTCTTTAAAAATGTATAACAAATTATCATTGACTGTGGTTACCCTGTTGTGCTATCAAATACTAGATTTTATTCATTCTAACTATATTTTTGTACTCATTAACCATTCCCCCACCCCCCTGCTACTACCTTTCCCAACTTCTGGTAACCATCATTCTACTTGTTATCTGCATGAGTTTGTGTTAAGTTTAACTCCCACAAATAAGTGAGAGCATATAAAGTTTGTTTTTCTGTGCTTGGTTTATTTCACTTAACATAATGACCTCCAGTTCCATCCATGTTGTTGCAAATCACATGACAGTATCTTATTCTTTTTTATGGCTGCAGAGTACTCCATTGTGTATACACACCACCTTTTCTTTTTTTTTTTTTTCGAGACAGAGTCTTGCTCTGTCACCCAGGCTGGAGTGCAGTGGCGCAATCTCGGCTCACTGCAAGCTCCGCCTCCCGTGTTCACGCCATTCTCCTGCCTCAGCCTCTCTGAGTAGCTGGGACTACAGGCACCCGCCAACACCCCTGGCTAATTTTTTGTATTTTTAGTAGAGATGGGGTTTCACCGTGGTCTCGATCTCCTGACCTTGTGATCTGCCCACCTCGGCCTCCCAAAGTGCTGGAATTACAAGCGTGAGCCACCGCGACCGGCTTACACCACCTTTTCTTTATCCATTCATCTGTTGATGGACACTTGGGCTCCTTCCAAATGTTGGCTATTGTGAATAGCGCTGCAATAACATGGAAGTTCAGATTTCTCTTTGATATATTAACGTCCTTTGTTTTGGGTATATACCTAGCAATGAGATTGCTGGATCATATGGTAGCTCTATTTCCAGCTTTTTGAGGAAACTCCAAACTATTCTTCATAGTGGCTGTATTAATTTACACTCCCACTAACAGTGTTCTGGGGTTCCCTTTTCTCCATATCCTCGCCAGCCTTTGTTATTGCCTGTCTTTTGTATAAAAGCTACTTTACCTGGAATGAGATATCTCATTGTAGATTTGATTTGCATTTCTCTGATAATCAATGATGATGAGAATCTGTTTTTTTTTTTTTTTTTGAGACGGAGTCTTGCTCTGTTGCCAGGCTGGAGGGCAGTGGTGTGATCTCGGCTCACTGCAACTTCCGCCTCCTGGGTTCAAGAGAGTCTCCTGCCTCAGCCTCCCGAGTAGCCAGCACTACAAGCATGCACCACCATGCCCAGCTAATTTTTGTATTTTTAGTAAAGACGGGGTTTCACCATCTTGTCCAGGACGGTCTCAATCTCCTGACCTTGTGATCTGCCTGCCTCCACCTCCCAAAGTGCTGGGATTACAGGCATGAGCTGCTGTGCCTGGCTGATGAGCACCTTTTTTTTTTTTTTTTTGAGACGGAGTCTCACTCTGTCGCCTAGGCTGTAGTGCAGTGGCACAATCTCAGCTCACTGCAAGCTCCGCCTCCTGGGTTCACAGCATTCTCCTGCCTCAGCCTCCCGAGTAGCTGGGACTACAGGTGCCTGCCACCACACCCAACTAATTTTTTTGTACTTTCGGTAGAGACGGGGTTTCACCGAGTTCGCCAGGATGGTCTCGATCTCCTGACCTGTTGATCCGCCTGCCTCGGCCTCCCAAAGTGCTGGGATTACAGGCGTGAGCCACCACGCCCAGCCAAGCACCTTTTAGTATACCTGTTTGCCATTTGCATGTCTTATTTTGAAAAATGTCTATTCAGATCTTTTGCCCCTTTTAAAAATTGGATTATTAGATTTTATTCCTAAGAATTGTTTGAGCTTCTTATATATTCTAGTTATTAGTCCCTTGTCAGATACTTAGTTTGCAAATATTTTTTCCCATTCTGTGGTTGTCTCTTCACCTTGTTGATTATTTCCTCTGTTTTGCAGAAGCTTTTTAACTTGGTATGATCCCATATATCCATTTTTGCTTTGGTTGCCTGTGCTTGTGAAGTATTATCCAAGAAGTCTCCAATGTCCTGGAGAGTTCCCCCAATGTTTTCCTTTAGTTGTCTCTTTTAGTTTGAAGGAACTAATGGATTGAAGACTTAAATCTAAGACTTGATTTGATTTTTTGTATATGGCAAGGGATAGGGGTCTAGTTTCACTCTTCTGCATATGGATATCCAGTTTTCCCAGCACTGTTTATTGAAGATACTGTCTTTTCCCCAGCATGTGTTCTTGGCACCTTTGTTGAAAATGAGTCCACTGTAGGTGTGTGGATTTGTTTCTGGGTTCTTCTCTATTCCACCCCATTGGTCTATGTGTCTGTTTTTATGCCAGTACCATGCTCTTTTGGTTGCTATAGCTCTGTAGTATAATTTGAAGTCAGGTAATGTGATTGTTTCAGTTTTGGTCTTTTTGCTTAGGATAGTGTTGGCTATTCTGGGTCTTTCTTCGTTCCATATACATTTTAGGATTGTTTTTTCTATTTCTGTGATGAATGTCATTGATATTTTGCTAGGAATTGCATTGAATCTGTAGATTGTTTGGGATAGTATGGACATTTTAACAATGTTGATTCTTTCAATACACTAACATGAAATATTTTTCCATTTTTTGGTGTCCTCTTCAATTTCTTTCATCAGTGTTTTATAGTTTTCATTATAGAGATCTTTCACTTCTTTGGTTAATTCCTGGGTATTTAATTTTATGTGTGGCTATTGTAAATGGCATTACTTTTAAAATTTCTTTTTCACATTGTTTACTGTTGGCATATAAAAATGCTACTATTTTTTGTGTGTTGACTTTGTATCCTGCAACTTAACTGAATTTGTTTATCAGTTCTAATAGTTTTCCTGTGAAGTCCTTAGGTTTTTCCAAATATAAGATCAAGTCTTATGCAAACAAGAATAATTTAACTTTTTCCTTACCTGTTGGGATGCCGTTTATTTCTCTTGTCTGATTGCTCTGGCAAGGACTTCCAGTACTGTGTTAAATAACAGTGGTGAAAGTGGGCATTCTTGTCATGTTCCAAATCTTAGAAGAAAGGTTTTCAGTTTTTCCTCATTCAATGTGATACTAGCTGTGGGTCTGTTGTATATGGCTTTTATTATGTTGAAGTATGTTCCTTCTATACCCAGTTTTTTGAGGGTTTTTATCAGGAAGGGATGTTGAATTTTATCAAATACTTTTTCAGCATCAGTTGAAATGACTGTATTGTTTTTGTCCTTCATTCTGTTGATATGATGTATTATACTGATGGATTTGCATATGTTGAATCATCCTTGTGTCCCTGGGATAAATCCCGCTTGGTCATGATGGATGATATTTTTAATGCATTGTTGAATTTGGTTTACTAGTAGTTTGCTGAGAATTTTTGTATCAAAGTTCATCAGGGATATTGGCCTGTAGTTGTTTATTATTATTATTGTGTTTGTCTGGTTTTGGTATCAACATAATACTGGCCTCATATAATGAGTTTGGAGGTATTACTTCCTCCTCCATTTTTCAAAATAGTTTGAGTAGGATTGGTGTCAGTTCTTTAAATGTTTGGTAAAAATCAGCAGTGAAGCCATTGGGTCCTGGCTTTTTCTTTGCTAGTAGACTTTTTATTACAGCTTTGATCTTATTTCTCGTTATTGACCTGTTCAGGTTTTGGATTTCTTCATGGTTCAATCTTGGTAGGTTGCACGTGTCTAGGAATTTATCCATTTCTTTTAGTTTTTCTAATTTATTGGCATGTAGTTGCCAACTTTAAAGGTCTAATGATGTTGATCTAATGATCTTTAATGTCCTGAGGGCTTGGTTGTAATGTTTACTTATCATCTCTGATTTTATTTATTTGGGTCTTCTCCCTTTTTTTCTTAGTCTGGCTAAAGGTTTGTCAATTTTGTTTATAAAAAACAGCTTTTGTTTCATTGATCTTTTGTATTGTTTGTTTCAATTATATTTATTTCTCTGATCTTCATTATTTCTTTTTTTTTTTTTTGAGATGGAGTCTTACTCTGTCATCAGGCTGGAGTGCAGTGGCGCAATCTCAGCTCACCGCAACCTCCGCCCTTTGAGTTCAAGCGATTCTTCTGCCTCAGCCTTCTGAGTAGCTGGGCTTACAGGCGCCTGCCACTGCACCTGGCTAATTTTTTGTATTTTTAGTAGATACGGGGTTTCACCTTCTTGGCCAGGCTGGTCTTGAACTCCTGACCTCGTGATCCACCCGCTTCGGCCTCCCAAAGTGCTGGGATTACAGGTGTGAGCCACTGTGCCCGGCCTTCATTATTTCTATCCTACTAATTTTTTGGTTTGGTTTGCTCTTTCTTTTCCAGTTCTTTAAGATGAATTGTGAGGTTGTTTATTTGAGGTCTTTCTACCTTTTTTGATGTAACTTTCACAGTTATAGCTGTGAACATTTTCCCCTTAGTACTGCTTTTGCTGTCTTCCATTGGTTTTGAAAGGTTGTGTTTCCATTATCATTTGTTTCAATAAATTTTTCAATTTAATTCTTAATTTCTTCATTGACCCACTGGTCATTCAGGAGCATATTGGTTAGTTTCCATGTGTTTGTGTAGTTTAAAAAATTCCTCTTGTTATTGATTTCTAGTTTTATTTCATTGTGATCAGAGAAAATATTTGATAAAATTTCAATTTTTTTGAATTTTTCAGAACTGGTTTTGTGACCTAACTTATGGTCTATCCTTGAGTATGATCCATGTGCTGAGAAGAATGTGTATTCTGCAATCATTAGATAAAGTATTTTTAAAATATGTGTAAGGTCCATATAAGGTTCATAAGGTCCATAGTGTAGATTAAGTCTGATGTTTCTTTATTGATTTTCTGTCTAAATGATCTGTCTAATACTGAAAGTGGGGTGTTGAAATCTCTGGCTATAATCATACTGGGGCTCTCTCTCTCTCTTTAGCTCTAATAACATTTACTTTGTATATCAGAGTGCTCCACTGTTGGGTGCATATATTTACAATTGTGATATTTTCTTGCTGAATTGACCACTT
Source organism: Symphalangus syndactylus (assembly GCF_028878055.3). NCBI lineage: Eukaryota > Metazoa > Chordata > Mammalia > Primates > Hylobatidae > Symphalangus > Symphalangus syndactylus. The sequence goes on from NC_072425.2 coordinate 57,030,302, forward strand.
TATCATTATATGATGACATTCTTTTCTTTTTTATAGTTTTTGTCTTGAAATCTATTTTGTCTGATATAAATATAGTTAACTCTTGATTTTTTTTGGTTTCCATTTGCATGGAATATCTTTTTCATTCCTTTCTTTTCAGTCTATGTGTGTCTTTATAGGTGAAGTATGTTTCTGGTAGGCAACAGATCACTGGGTCTTGCTTTTTTTTTTTCGTTTGTTTGTTTTTTAATCCATTCTGTCACTCTATGTCTTTTGATTGGAGAGTTTAATTCATTTACATTCAATATTATTATTGATAAGCAAGAACTTAATCTTGCCATTTTATTTGTTTTGTGGTTGTCTTATGGTCTTCCTTCTTTCCTTCCTTCCTGTTTTTCTTTCAGTGAAGGTGATTTTTCTCTGGTGGTGTATTTTAACTTCTTGTTTTTATTTTCTGTGTATCTGTTGTATGTTTTGTTTTCCTTTTTTTCCTTAAAGAGCCAGCTAGAATTTCTGTGGCATGTTTTTTTATTTGAGATTACCATGAGGCTTGCAAATAATATCTTATAACCAATTATTTTAAACTGACAATTAACACTGATTGCATGAACAAACTAACCAGCAAAGAGAAAACTGATAAAAACTGTACACTATAACTTTGTCCCTCTGCTTTTTAACTTTTTCTTGTTTCTATTTCTATCTTATTGTACTATGTCTTGAAAAGCTGTTATAGTTATTATTTTTGATCAGTTCATCTTTACTCTTTTTACTCATGATATGAGTAGTAGACACACCACATTATAGTGTTATCATATTCCATGCTTTTCTGTGTACTTACTATTACCAGTGAGTTTTGCACCTTCAGATGATTTCTTATTGCTCATTAATGTCTCTTTTTTTCAGATTGAAGAGCTCTTTTTAGCATTTCTTGTAAGACAGGTCTGATGTTGATAAAATTCATCACCTTTTGTTTGTCTGGGAAAGTCTTTATTTTTCCTTCATGTCTAAAGGATATTTTCACTGCATATACTCTTTATTTTCCTTTAGCACTTTAAATATGTCATGCCACTCTCTCCTGGCCTCTAAGGTTTCTACTAAAAAAGTCTGCTGCCAGATGTCTCGGAGCTCTATTGTATGTTAATTGCTTCTTTTCTTTTGCTGCTTTTATGATTCTTTACCCTTGACTTTTGGGAGTATGATTATTAAATGTCTTGAGGTAGTCTTATTTGGGTTTAATCTGCTTGGTTTTGTATGACTTTATTTTACTTGAACATTGATTTCTTTCTCTAGGTTTGGGAAATTCTCTGTTATTATCCCTTTGAATAAACTTTCTACTCTGATCTCTCTCTTTACCTTCTCTTTAAGGTCAATAGCTCTTAGATTTGACCTTTAGAGGCTATTTTCTAGATCCTGTAGTTGTGCAACATTTCTTTTCATTCTTTTTTCTTTTGTCTCCTCTGACTGTGTATTTTCAAATAGCCTGTCTTCAAGCTCACTAATTCTTTCTTCTGCTTAATCAAGTCCGCTGTTAAGAGACACTGATGCATTCTTCACTTTGTCAATTGCATTTTTCAATGCCAGAATTTCTGCTTAATTATTTCAATCTCTTTGTTAAATTTATCTGATAGGATTCTGAATTCCTTTGCTGTGTTATCTTCAGTTTCACTAAGTTATCTTAAAACAGCTATTTTGAATTCTGTCTGAAAGGTTGCATACCTCTGTCTTTCTGGAATTAGTTACTGGTGCCTTATTTAGTTTGTCTGATGAGGTCATGTTTTCCTGGATGGTCTTGATGCTTGTGGATGTTTGTCAGTATCTGGGCATTGAAGAGTTAAGTATTTATTGTAGTCTTTGTAGTCTGGGCTTGTTTGTACCAGTCCTTGGGAAGGCGTTCTGGGTATTCAAAGGGACTTGGGTTATGTAATCTATGTTTTTGGTCACTATACCCATATCTGGGCACCCCAAACCCAGTAATGCTGTGGTTCTCGCAGACTTGTAGAGGTACTGCCTTGGTGGTCTTGGATAATATCCAGAAGAATTCTCTGGATTACCAGGCAGAGACTCTTGTTCTCTTCTCTTACTTTGTCCCAAACAAACAAAGTCTCTCTCTCTCTGTGCTGAGCTCCCTGGAGCTGGGGGAGGGGTGGCACAAACACCCCTGTTGCCATCACTGGGACTATGCTGGGTCAGATCTGAAGCCAGCATAACATTGGATCTCACCCAATGCCTGTGATAATCCCTGCCTGGCTACTGCCTATGTCACTTAAGGCTCTAGGGCTCTACATCAGTAGATGGCAAAGCAATCCAGGCTTGTTTCCTTCCCTTCAGGATGGCAAGTTCCCTCTGGCCTTGGGAAGGTCTAGAGATGCTATCTTGGAGTCAGGGTCTGTAGTCAGAAACCTTAGGAATCTACTTGGTACTCTATTCTACTGCAGCTGAGCTGGCATCTAAGTCACAAGACAAAGTCCTTCCCACTCTTCTCTCCCCTTTTCATAAGCAGAAGAGTTTCTCCCTGTGGCCACCACTACCCCAGACCTGCAATGAGTACTGCCTGGCCACCACCAATGTTCACTCTGAAGGCTCAAGTGCTTTTTAATCAGCTTGTGGTGAATGCTGCCGGTTCTAGGACTCTCCCTTGAAGGCTGTGGGCTCCCAGGGCAGGTCTAGAAATTCCATCCAAGAGCCAAGGCCTGAAATCAGAGACCCCAGCAGCTCACTCAGTCTTCTACCCCAATGTGGCTGAGCTTCTACCTAAGCTGCAAGACAAAGTCCCTTCTACTCTTCCCTCTCTCAAGCAGCAGTAATCTCTCCCCATAGTCACAACAGCTGGGAATGTGGTGGTCATGCCTAAAGTCAACACATCTCTGGGTCTCATCCAAAGCCCATGATGAGTACTGCCTAGGTATCACTGCCAATTATCCAGGGCCGAAAGGCTCTTTAGTGCACAGGTGATGAATCCTGTTGGGACTGGGTCCTTCCCTTCAAGGGAGTGGGCTCTCTTCTGGCCCAACACGTGTCTAGAAATGTTCAGGAGCTAGAGCCTGAAATGGGGGCCTCAGGACTCTGCCTGGTGCCCTATCCTATTATGGCTGAGCTGGCATCCAAGTTGCAAGACAAAGTTCTCTTTACTCTTCCCTCTTCTCTCCTTAAGCAGAGGAAAGGAATATCTCCCAGAGCTGTGAGCTGCACTGCCTGGAGCATTCCCTTTGCCTCTCCAGCTGGTGTCTCACTACATCATGTGCCCCCAAGTCCACTGGCTCTGAACCCAGCACAGTATCAGGACTTGCCCAGGAATTATAGTCCTTATGGCCTAGATTGCCTTGCAAGTTTATTTAGGACCCAGAGAACTTTAGTCCACAGAGGTGAGGCTTGCCAGAACTCACGTTCCAACTGTTGGGATGGGCAATTCCCCTCTGGTTAGGGCAGTCCAAATTCTCCTTCTATAGGTGCTGGCTGAGTTCTTCCCAGTGTGCTTTCTGCTGTCACAGAGCTGCACTGTGTTTTAATGGAAAGTCCCACAGTCACTGCACTTTCTCTGTCCCAAGCACACAGATTCTCTCTCTGTGCCACATGGCTGCTGCTGGAGGATGGGGGAGAGGGGCACTGGTAATTCAAGACTATCTTTTCTACTCTTTTCAGCATCTCTGTCAAGGATATAAAATTAAAAACAGGTACTGTGGTCACTCACCTAATTTTTGCTTCTTACAAAGCTTCTTTTTGCGTAGATAGTTGTTTGATTTGGTGTTCCTTTAGGGAGGATGATCAGTGAAGTCCTCTATTTGGCTATCTTGCTGTGCCTCCTGAAAAGACATGATCAAATATTTCTTAATCCATGAGTACAACAAGGCTGGTTTAATATTCAAAAAACAGTAGATGCAATCTTCCATGTTGATAGATTAAAAAAGGAAAACTGTATGATCATTTAAATAAATGTCAAAAAGGCATTTGACAAAAATCAAAATAGAAACAAATCGTTTCAACCTTTTAAAGGCATTAATAAAAAACCTATGTCTAACATCATACTTAATACTTAGAGACTGATATTCCCCCAATATCAGAAACAAGTCAAAAATGTCTGTCTTACTACTTTTATTCAAAATTTTGTCAAAACGTCTAGCCTTCGCAAAAGGCAAAAAAAAAAAAAAAAAAAAAGGAAATGAAACACATGGTAGCAAAATTGGAAATGAAGAAGTAAAACTGTTAGTATTAGCTAACAATATGATTTTCTATATAGAAAATTCTACCAAATCTCCAAAATGCTGCTAGAACTACTACTCTTACCTTAATAATAATGCGCTATTCAAAATCAATATAGAAATCAATATAAAAAGTCAACTTTATTTCTATATATTAATACTAGCAACAAAAAAGCCCGTTCATTGTAAGTAAAGAAACAGCACAATTTACACAGTATAAAAAGGTACTTAAGAGTAAATTTTACAAAAGATACACCAGACCTGAAAACTACAAAACATTACTGAAAAAAAAATTAAATAATGCTCAAATAAATAGATATACCATGTTCATGGATTATAAGACTCATCTTATTGTTAAGATGTCAGTTCTCCTTGAATTGATCTATAGTTTTAATGCATTTCTTTTTTGTTTGTTTGTTGTTTGTTTTTTGAGATGGAGTCTCACTCTGTCGCCCAGGCTGGAGTGCAGTGACATGATCTCGGCTCACTGCAAGCTCTGCCTCCTGGGTTAATGCCATTCTCCTGCCTCAGCCTCCCGAGTAGCTGGGACTACAGGTGCCCGCCACCATGCCCGGCTAATTTTTTGTATTTTTTAGTAGAGACGGGGTTTCACCGTGGTCTCGATCTCCTGACCTCATGATCCGCCTGCCCTGGCCTCCCAAAGTGCTGGGATTACAGGTGTGAGCCACTGTGCCCAGCCAGTTTCAATGCATTTCTACACAAAATTCAATCAGACTTTTTTCTAGAAGTTGACAAGCTGATTCTAAAATGCATATAGAAATCCAAATGATCTAGAATGTCTAAAACAAACTTGTAAGGCAAGAGCAAAATTAGAAAACTTTCACTATTTGACTTCTGGACTTCTTTCCTAGATACAGTAATCAAGACAGTGTGTTCTTGTTGTTAAGATGGACAAGTAAATTAATAAAACAGAATAAAAAGCTCAGGAAGAGCCCATCACTCATCTGGTTAATTCACATATTCAAAAATTAACTAAAAGTGAATCATAAAGCTAAATGTAAAACCCCAAACTATAAAACTTCCAGAAGAAAACATAAGAGAATATCTGTGTTATCTTAATTAAGGCAAAGCTTTCTTACAAAAAATATCAATAGCATGACTTGTAAAAGAAAAAACTTATGAATTAGACTTCATCAAACTTAAGACTTCTGTTCTTAGGGGAACAGATTTCAGAGAATGAAAATCTCTTTTTTTTTTTTTTGAGACAGAGTCTCGCTCTATCACCCAGGCTGGAGTGCAGTGGCATGATCTCAGCTCACTGCAACCTCTGCTCTGGGATCAAGCGATTCTCTTGCCTCAGCCTCCCAATTAGCTGGGATTACAGGCGCCCGCCACCATACCTGGCTAATTTTTTGTATTTTTAATAGAGATGGGGTTTCCAGGATGGTCTCGATCTCCTGACTTCGTGATCCACCTGCCTCGGCCTCCGAAAGTGCTGGGATTACAGGCGTGAGCCACCGCGCCTGGCTGAAAATCTCTTAAATGAAAGATAGGTCATAGACTGAGAGAAAAATGTGTGCATATTATGTATTTGACTAAGTACTCATATCCATTATATATAAAAACTTGAACCTCAATAAGAAGAAAACAAAAAATTAATAAAAATGATCAAAATATTTAAACATGTACTTCAGCAAGGAAGATTTATGGATTTATTTAAACACACAAAATGATGCTCAGCATCATTAGTCATTAGAGAATTGTAAATCAACACAATGAATTATCACATACACCTATTTAAATGGTTTAAAATTGACCACACTAATTATTGATGAGGATGTGAAACAGCTGGAACTCTCATACACTTCTGTTGGGAGTGTACAATGATATGGCCATTTTGGAAAACATTTTGGCAATTTCTTCAAAAGTTAAAAATATACATATTGTATGATTCAACCGTTGAGTTCTTATTTACTCAAGATAAAGAAAATCATATGTCTATACAAACACTTGCACACAAATGTTCATAGTAGCTTTGTTTGTAATAGCTCCAAACTGGAAACAACTAAAATATACATCAATATATGAGTGGATAAACAAACTGATGGAGCCACACAATAGAATCTATACTAGTGAAAAAGGAATAGGCTATTGATATACACAACAACTGTTACATGAAATAAGTTAGACGAATATAGAGTACCTACTCTGTGATTTCATTTATATAGAATTCTAGAAAATGCTATCTAATTCATAATTACAGAAAGCAGATCAGTGGTTGCCTGGAAATGGGGATGGGAGAAGGGAAAATTGGAGAGGTGCAGGAGGGAGGGGTTATCAAGGGATACAAAGACATTTTTTAGATGAATGAGCTTATTATTTGATTGTGGTAAGGGTTTCACTGATGTACAAATATGTCAAACTTATCAGGTTTTACACTATAAACATGATCACTTTTTTTTTTTTTTTTTTTGCTAATTATATCTCAAACTGTTTTAAGCAAAAGGCTATATGATACAGGCTCTGGGTTAAAGGAAAGAATTGACTTTTCTATGAACTAGAGACTTTGATCTGTGAAACCTTAAATATTAAAAATTTCTTATAGCCATTACAAGTAGCTAAAACAACCAAATATTAGAATCTGTTGAAAAATACTCATCAAAAATAATTACACTTTCAAAACATATGGGTGAAGGTACTGTGTGTACAAGATTTGTCCATTCTAAAATGTTGCCATCTGCTAGATAATGTTTTAATAGGAAGAAAGAATAATACAAATCTTGACATGATTTGATAGTGTAATAAATGTCATCAAAATTGGTTAAATCTTTTGAAAATTATCAAGAAACCAAAAATATGAACTGCCATTGGCCAAGTAGTCATGGTTATGTGGTCACTAATACAATCAATGATAAAAATGAAATTGTTCTTTTCCTAAGAAAATACGTAGAAAAGGTTACAGTAACTTTTAAAAACACTTACTTTAGAGGCATCTGGATTTTTAAAAATGAGTTTTTTGAGGCCGGGCATGGTGGCTCACGCTTGTAATCCCAGCACTTTGGGAGGCCGAGGTGGGCGGATCATGAGGTCAGGAGATTGAGACCACGGTGAAACCCCGTCTCTACTAAAAATACAAAAAAATTAGCTGGGCATGGTGTCAGGTGCCTGTAATTCCAGCTACTCAGGAGGCTGAGGCAGGAGAATCACTTGAACCCAGGAGGCGGAGGTTACAGTGAGCCAAAATTGTGCAACTGCACTCTAGCCTGGGCGACTGAGCAAGACTCTGTCTCACAAAAAAAATAAAAAATAAAATGAGTTTTTTGTTTAAAAAATACCCCAAAGTCGTAATAAAGTTGACAGTTAGAATATTTTTCGAAGGAATGAATATAAATATAATCATTGCAGATTGAGTGTTGGATCTGGATATTTTTCTTAATTTTCATAATTCACATAGAAACTGAAATAACATGGTTTATGTGAATGGAAATTACCACTATTTGTCATATCTTACTCCCATCTACTATAGTATTTCCAGAGCCCCGAACAGTGCCTGGTGTTGATAGGCTTCAATTATAATTTTTGAATAAGTTAATAGATTTTAGTGATTGTGAGACTGACCTAGGTACTTCCATCATTGTCTCCTACACTTTGATAACTTGCTTCTGAGAGACAGGTGGCTTTGCTTTCCTTGCTCCTTCCTCAACAAATTCCTCTACTCCCTGCAATGAAGGCTTTCCTGCCAAGACTGAGTTGTTCATCATTCTGATGGTTTGTCAGGAAAGCTGACAGCCTTCAGGCATTGTTAAACAAGGATTCTGAAACTTGAAACACAATGTGATAGATGTCTTGCTTACTTAGCACTGTTGGCCTTTCCTGTGAAGACTCAGAGATGATTAAAATGCTTATGATCACAGAAGCTGAAAGCAAGAGAAACGACACTTGTTACAGTTATTTTGGACTTCGTTTTTGTAAACTTCTTGAGAGACAGATTTTTGTCTCTTTTCCTTGTCATATACTTTAGGGAAAACAATGTGATCTATCACACTGAGATTTTTGCCCTGAAGAAATCAAAAAAATGCACTTACTATCCCAAAAGCTTTGTGATTACAGCAAGGATCGACATGTACTTAGAAATGGCATTTGGTTGACCTATTTCATTTCCAACATTAAAAAAAAACCACAAAGCCAAAAACATATTTTCCTTTTAGTATTTCCTAATTTATAAATAATTAAGCCAATACTGTAAATTTATTAAAATAGATTTTCTACAGTAACAGATGCCCTGGGGCTCCCGTTAGGCTTTATATTGCATTGGGCTTTCTTATAAAGACAGATTTTTTTTTTAATTCCATAAAACAAAAAGTACCCTTAAGGCTTAACCAAATCGAAAAAAAAAAAAACCTATTCTGAGAACGTAAATGACTTCACCTCTTAAACTTAAGCTAATTTGAATCTCACGATCAATGCATGAGTTATAGTGCAATATAGTGCTGGCCTTGGAGGCAGCAATCACACAGTCCCTCAAGGAAATAGAAGCAAATTGTTAAATAAGGAAAACAATAAGATGGGAAGAAAATTGCTTAAATGGTTTATGAATATGCCGATTGGTGGCAAAGACTGTCTGATCTCACTGTTTATACATTGCATTATTCAGCTCAGGCTGCCTTTATATAATATCGTAGACCGGGTGGCTTAACAATAGGATTTATTTCTCATGGTTCTGGAGGCTAGGAATTACTGATCAAGGTGCTGGCTGATTTGGTTCCCCAGGGAGGGCTCTCTTTCTGCCTTGAGGGTGACTGCCTTCTTGCTGTGTCCTCACATGGTAGGGAGAGTTCTGGTCTCTCTTCTTCTTCTTATAGGGACAGTAATCCCATCACAGGGTCCCCACCCTCATGACTTAATCTAAACCTAATTATGTCCCAAAGTTCCTACCTCCCAATACTATCACACAGTGGGTTGTCTTCAAAATATGAATTTTTTGGGGACATAAACATTTAGTCCATACATTCCGTCCCTAGCCTCCACCCCCAAATTTAGGTCCTTGTATGCAAAATAGATTTATTCCATCCCAACAGCTTCAAACATCGTCTTAACTCAATACAACATTAAATCTAAACGTCCAGAGTCTCTTCTAAATCAGATGTGGGTCAGGCTTAAGGTAAAATTCATTCTAAGAAAAATTCTCCAGCGATAAACCTGTGAAATCAGGTAAGTTATGTGCTCCCAAAATACAATGGTGTGGTAGGCATAGGATAGAAATTGCCATGCCCCAAGGGAGAAATAGACAAGAAACAAGGGGTTATGAGGTCCAAACAATTCAAATTCCATTTCTTCCTAAGGTTTAAAGATAATTTTTTTTGGTTTTATGCTCTGCCCTTCAGGTCCACTGGGGTAGTGGTTCTACCTCTTCTACTCTGCTGGTCAAGGATTGTGGTGCCATCTCCAAAGCTCTGGCAGACTGCTGTCTGTCTTGTTGAAAGTGAGGTGATGCCCCACCTGCCCTCCTTCTCCCCCTGAATCTGAGGAGGCCACCCTAATGACTTCTGAATCACTTTCAAGGTTATTCTTCTTTGTCTTGAAGAATAGTGCATGTTCATAACCAAATAGGTCTATGGTGCAGTCCTATAAGATCTAAGAAGGCTGACAGCCTTTCTTCATTTCATCCTGTCCCCGTCCCCTTCAATCCAAACTGGCAGTCTTTCTGCTTGTTTAATCCAATAATCTCCTTATCAAGTCTGGCCACACCATTGATGTTCTCTTCTGAACATGCTTTCTCATATTTTGCAATATGGACTCTTCCCAATCTTTCTGGTTTTCTTTATCTTAACAGTTCCTTTTAAAATACGTTTAAATATTCAATTTCATTGCTCACAAGTTCTACCTTCCATGAAACACTAGAACACAAACACAATTCATCCAAGTTCTTTGCCACTTTATAACAAGGATCATGATTCCTCTAGTTTCCAATAACATGTTGCTGCTCATTTATGTCTGAGACCTTACCGGAATGGTTTCTAGCATCTGTCTAAATCCATTTCTGCTGCTACAACAAAATGCCTTACCCTGGATAATTTATAAACAACAGCAATTCATTTCTCACCGTTTTGGAGAGTGGGAAGTCCAAGATCAAGGTACTGGCAGATTTGGTGTCTGGCGAGGCTGCTATCTCTCCTTCCAAGATGGTGCACTGTTCCTATGTCTTCACATGGTAGAAGACATGCTGTGTCTTCACACAGTGGAAGGCAGAAGAGCAAAGGGCAGTAGGGCACTTCCTTCAATCTCTTTTATCAGAGCACTATTCTATTTATGACTTTTTGTTTTGTTTTTAAAATAAATTTTATTGTGCATATTTAAAGTATACAACATGATGTTATGGGATACATACAGATTGTAAAATGGTTTTATAGTGGAGCCAATTAACGTATTCATCATCTCGCATAGTTACCCATTTTTTTCGTTTTCTGTGACAAGAGCAGCTAGAATCTACTAATTTGGCAGGAATCCCAAATACAGTACAATTTGATTACCTCTAGAAATCATGTTGTACATTAGTCTTCTAGTTCTGTTCGTCCTACACATCTGCTACTTTGTGTCCTCTGACCTACATCTCCCCATTTGCTCTCCCCTCAACTCCAGTAATCACAGTTTAATTCTCTATCTCTGTATTCACATATGACTCTTTTTTTTTTTTTTGAGACAGGATCTCACTCTGTTGCCTAGGCTAGAGTGCAATGGTGTGATCACGGCTCACTGCAGCCTTGACCTCCTGGGCTCAATCAACTCTCCCACCCCAGTCTCTTGAGCACCTTGGACTATAGGCCCACCCCCTGCATGCCCAACTAATCTTTTATTTATTTTTTTTGTAGAGATGAGGTTTTGCCATGTTGCCAAGGCTGGTCTCGAACTCCTGGGCTCAAGTGATCTGCCTGCCTCTGCCTTCCAAAGTACTGAGATTACAAGAGTGAGTCACAACATCCAGTCCTCTTTTTCCTTTTGCTTTTAGATTCTACATGTAAGTGAGGAGATAATGCATATTTTTCTTTCTGTGTCTGGCTTATTTCACTTAGCTTACTGACTTTCAGTTTCTTCCATTTTGTGGTAAATGACACAATCTCCTGCTTTTAAATTTTTTTGTTTTGAGACAGAGTCTTGTTTTGTTGCCCAGGCTGGAGTGTGGTAGTGTGACCACGGCTCACTGCAGCTTCAACATCCCGCACCTAAGCAATCCTCCCACTTCAGCCTCCTGAGTAGCTCGGACCACAGACATGCCACCACACCTGACTAATTTTTAAAATTTTGGTAGAGATGAGGTCTTGCTATATTGCCATGGATGGTCTTGAACTCCTGGGCTCAAGTGATCCTTCTGCTTCAGCTGCCCAAAGTGCTGGTAATACAGGCATAAGCCACTTTGCCTGGATCTTTCTTTGTTTCTTTTTCTTTCTTTTTCTTTGTTTGTTCTTGAGACAGGGTCTCACTCTTTCACCCAGGCTGTAGTGCAGTGGTGTAATCACAGTTCACTGCAGCCTCAGCCTCCCTGGCTTAGGTGATCCTCCCACCTCAGCCTTCTGAGTAGCTGGGATTGCAGTCACAGGCCACCATGCCCCACTAATTTTTTAAACTTTTTGTAGAGATGGAATTTTGCCATGCTGCCCAGGCCGATCTTGAACTACTGAGCTCAAGCAATCCACCTGCCTTGGTCTCCCAAAGTGCTGGGATTATAGGCTTGAGCCACCACGCCCAGCCTATCTCTTTCTTTTTTAAGGCTGAATAATACTCTACTATATAGAATATTATTATACCTGTTGGCAATTTTTATGTCTCCTTTGGAGAAGTGTCTGTTCAGGTCTTTTGCCCATATTAAAATTATTTGTTTTTCTACTGTTGAGTTCTGTGAGTTCATTGTGCATTTTGAATATTAACTCCATACCACATATATGGTTTGCGAATACATTTTTCCCAGTCGACAGGCTGCCATTTTATTTTGTTATTTGTTTACTGTGCATAAACTTTTTAGTTTGATGTAGTCCTATTTATTTATTTTTGCTTTTGTAGCCTGAGCTTTTGGTGTGATATTTGAAAATTAATCACCAAGGCCAATATTCAGATTTTTCTCTATATTTTCTTCTAGGCATTTAGTAGCTTCAGATCTTACATTTAGGTCTTTTATCCTTTTTTTTTGTTTTTTTTGAGACCGAGTCTCGCTCTGTTTCCCAGGCTGGAGTGCAGTGGCGCAATCTTGGTTCACTGAAAGCTCCGCCTCCCAGGTGCACACCATTCTCCTGCCTCAGCCTCCTGAGAAGCTGAGACTGCAAGTGCACCACCACGCCCGGCTAATTTTTTGTATTTTTAGTAGAAACGGGGTTTCACCGTGTTAGCCAGGATGGTCTCGATCTCCTGACCTCGTGATCTGCCCTCCCAAAGTGTTACTATTACAGGCGTGAGCCACCACAGCTGGCCACTTTTATCCATTTTTAGTTGATTTTTGTGTACGGTGTAAGATGACAGTCCAATTTCATTCCTTTGCATTTGGAAATCCAGTTTTCCCAGCACTGTTTATTGAAGGGACTGTCCTTTCCCCATTGTGTTCTTTTGGTACCCTTGTCAAAAATTAGTTGACTATATATGTTTGGATTCATTTCTTGAGGCTCTCTATACACTTTCTCTGTTGTATGGGACTGCTTTTATGCCAGTATCATACTGTTTTGATCAAAATAGTTTTGTAACGTGATTTTAAATCAGGAAGTATAATGTCCACAATTTTGTTTTTTCTTTTTCAGAATTGTTTTGACTATTCAGGGTATTTTGTGTTTCCATATGAATTATAGGATTGTTTTTCTGTTTCTGTGAAGAATGCCATTGGGATTTTGATAGGGATCGTGTTGAATATGTATGTTGCTCTGGGTAGTATGGACATTTTAACAATATTAATTCTTTCAATCCATGAGCATGAAATATCTTCCAATTTACTTGTGCAATCTTCAGTTTCTTTCATCAATGTTTTATAGTTTTCAGCATATAAACATCTCACTTCCTTGGTTAAATTTATTCCTAAGTATTTTTTAATGCTATCATAAATGAAATTATTGTCTTGATTTCTTTTTCAGCTAGGTTGTAAGAAATGTTGCTAATCTTTGTATATTGATATTGTATCTTGTGACTTTGCTAAATTCATTTATTCATTTAATTTTGGATATTAACTTCTTATCAGATACATGGTTTGCCAATACATTTTCCCCAGTCCACAGGGACTGTGCCTTCTGTTCTAACAGATTTTTTTTTTTTTTTTTTTTTTTTGGTGCATTCTTTTGGGTATTTTACATATAGGTTCATGTTATCTGCAAAGACCCCCACCTATTAATATCATCAACTTGTAGCTTAAGTTCCAACATATGAATTTTGGAAGGACACATACATTTAAACCATAGTAACATCCAAATTTTACCAACATTCTGTTAATGCATGTTAACATGCATAATTCAGCCAATTTCAGGATGAGATTCTGCATTTGGTTTTCAGCAATCTCAGCTCTGCAGCTGCAGAGGATAAGGGTATTTTTCAGGACACAAAAGAAGCTTTCAGGTCATTTATATGGCTCTTGAGCTAGCAATTTGAATTTCTAAGATGTATCATTCTCTTTCGCCACTTTGTCCAGCAACATCAGGAGCAAACAGCCAACTCATTATATTAATAAGATATGCAAAAATGTTCAAAAGTATTACATACACAATCACCCAGCTCCTTGCTTTTTGTAAGTGGTTGATTAGGAGTATTCAATAGAGGTATTTTGTGTATCTCTATTGCCAGATCACATCATAGACTATCAGTGTTCTCTTTAGTACTGAAAATAGAGTCATTAGTGTCTATACATCTAATCAGTATATTCATTTTCTAGGTGGTAGAAATTTGATCTCCATTGTCAGTACATCTGAGTAATATTCTGTTATTAAATGAATGGATTATTATTTATATCATTGCAATGTCTTCACCAAGTTGTCACTTTATTAAAATTAGGATTCTTGGTGGTAGCCAAAGGCTTGCTTTTGACACAGGTTGGTTGCTAGGATTTTGTAGGCATACATACAGTAGTAGTTCAGTAATTAGTTATGGAGCACTAACTGGCTGAATTGTATCCCTCCAAGTTTTATATATTTATGTCCTTACCCCAGTACCTCAGAATATGACTGTATTTGGAGATAGGGTCTTGAAATAGATAATTAGAGGTCATATTGGGTGGTCCCTAATCCAATATGACTGTTGTTCCTATAAGAACAAGAAATGTGAACATAAACACACACAGAGAGATCATGGGAAGATACATGAAGAAGATGGCCATCTACAAGCCAAGGAGAGAAACCCCAGATGAAACTAACCTGCCAACACCTTGATCTCAGAGAGCTAGCCTCCAGATTGTGAAGAAATAAATTTCTGTTTTTTAAGTTGCCTAGTTTGTGGTACTTTGTTATGGCAGCCTCAGCAAACTAATACACTAACACTGAACACTAGGAAATCATCCTGGGGAATCAAAATCATTGAACCTTGGAGTTGGATAGCCTGGTTCAGCATATCTTTTCTTTTTGTAGAGATGAGATCTTGCTATGTTGTTCAGGCTGGACTGCATGATCATAGTGCACCATGGCCTTGATCTCCTGGACTCAAGTGACCCTCCCACCTCAACCTCCTGGATAGCTGGGACTACAGATGCCCACCAGCCTGGTACAATATCTTTGACATATAAAATATTCAGGCTCCTTCCTTCCAGGGATGGAACAATTTTGGTATTTCACAGAAGTCTCAGGAAAGGATATTCAATTTGACCCTCAAACTCTGTAGACAATGTCCCTTCTGTGGGTATGTGGCTCTTCTGTATTTATTATCATCTGCTATTTCTCTTTTCTTTTTTCTCCTTCTTGGAGACATTCCCTCTACTTTCAAAAGTGAAGGCACAAAGTCACTTCTCAAGTTGGGCCACTTAAAGCTGCTCCCAGCTGGAGAGCAATAACAGTATTTCTACCAACTGTGCTTAGCCACTCAATCCATATGTGAACATTCTAAGTACAGTGCACTATGGCAAATTATATTATGGCTCATTCAATTCAACCATAGTGTTTTGTATGCTTACTGTGTGCCAGGCACAGTGCAATGAAAGTGGGATGCAAAAAGGAATGAGATGCTATACCTGCCCTTACAGAGGTCAATTGCTCAAATACCTCAAGGTACTCTGGTGATAGTAAGTGGGAAATGATACAATTGTTCCTGTGATTATTTATCAGGAGACTTAGTGAAATCACCTGGTGATGGATATTGAGAGATGGCTTTCCTCTGCCAACAGATGTACAAGTGTATACCTATATACACTTGCTTGTGTGTCCCTTGGAGCCCCAATGTGTCTTCCTTTTAAAAGTACACCAGAATAAGAGACAAGCTCAAAGAAAGGTAAATGCATAAATCTGCTCATGGAACCAGAATTTCTTACACATTTTTCTGGACCACTCTGGGTTTTATAATTTAAGAAGTTATTTACAATGTTCTAGGTACTTAGCATGGCACAAAAGGGCACATTCTTTGCTCCCAATGCACTGCATGCTATAATTTAGAGAAAATGGGAAACATCTCAAATAAAGAGCCGGGAAGAGGCAGGAGCTGTGCTGGAGGAGCAGAGAAGTGGGAGGCAAGGCAACTGAGAGCCGGTACATTGTGCACCGTCTGGGGATATGCAGGAGGGGGAAGCAAGCCTGCAATTTTTTTTTTTTTTGACTTTGGAAAAGGAATCAGGAGCTATTTCTTGGTTTGTGAGCTTTGCTATGGTTTCAGTTTGCCCTCAGAAGGTTGACAGTGTGGGTGGATGGCATTGTTTGGTTGTAAAGTGGGGCAGCAGTTGGCGAGTGGTTAATTTAAGAGTCATGCTCTGACAGAACAACCCATGTGTCTTTTCCCATATGCATGGGGGAAAGAGCCAGCACTGCATTCACTGTTGGAATTGACTCTGTGTAGCTGGGATTAGCAGCTCTGTTTTGCAGAACACAAAGATTTAGAGAGTTAAAGTAAATGCACCAAGGTAAAGCTGGGGACAGAGGTGCAATTTTAATTTAGTTTAGGCTGTGCATCTTCCACTGAAGAATGGTTTTGCTTTTATTTATTATTATTCTTTAATGCTAAAGAGGAGAGATTCAATGGTGTTCAGCTCAGGGGAGAAAGACAGCATTATTTGTGGCCCCCCTGCACGGTCTGTGACTGGGTCCAAATTTCCCTGGGTCAGTTCCTTCCTGGAGCCACTCCTTTCTGCTGTGGCAGCAAGGTCAGCAGGGTGACTCTTGTCCACTCAAACCTGGGGCACAAGACTCCATGTTGGAGAACCTTCAAGATGGCAGCCAGTCATCTTGGTGACTGATAGGATGTAGGGCCCTTCTTGGAGGCTCTCCTCAGGCTAGGATAGGCTGTGCAAAGAAAACCTTGATTGGTCTAAAATGACTGTTATTTTGGGAACTATGCAGAGAGGTATATGACAATTACTGACTCAGACACTTTCAAAGTGGTGGGATTCTCTCTTCATGGTTTTGTTTGTTTGTTTGTTTTTAGACATAGGGTCTGGTTCTGTTGTCTAGGCTGGAAGTACAGTGGTGTGATCATAGCTCACTTCCCCTCAAACTTCTGAGCTCAAGTGATACTACTGCCTTAGCCTCCCAAGTAGCTAGGACTACAGGAGCACACCACCATGCCCTACTAATTAAAAAAAAAATGTAGAGATGGGGTCTTGCTATGCTGCACAGACTGGTCTCAAACTCGGGCTCAAGCAATCCTCCTACCTTGGCCTCCCAAAGGACCAATAACCTGGTCCAGCTCACCATTCCCTAAAGGGCTTCCATCTTCATCCAGCAGCCAGCAGGGCTCCTCCAGCAGCTCCTGGCTTAGTTTCGGAATTACAGGCATGAGCCACTGCATGCAGCCAGGATCCTCTTTTCAAGTTAATGGATGTGCTTTTCCCCCAGTCGCCATTACTATGTGCCCCTTTCCCACTGCTGCCTAATTTGAGAAACAGCTGGGGCATCCAATACCATCACTGCACAGAAAGGTGAGGCCAGAGCCAGAGGGAAATGATGTTTTCCCCCTTAACTTTCATGTTTTAAAAGAAGAGGCTCTTAGAATGATATACAAAATAAAGAGGGCAACAGTCTTGTGCACCTTGGGCAATACAGTAGATTTGGGAGAACACAAATAATATGAGAACCAAACTTTCCTCTTCTTTTTTCCACTAGGGGGAAAAAACCCCCACAAAAAACAAACAAGCAAACTTCCTGGACAGAGAAGTGGAAAAGGAGAGAACTTCGTAAGGTTTGTAGGGAAAGCATGAGGCCCTAGTGAACCCTACGTATAGGAGTGCCATCAAAACTCAAAAATCACCAGCCTCCGCCTGGAGCCAACATCATCAATCACCAGCATCCATGTAGGAGCTAAGAAGCATCTGACAGCCACCTGTATAGTGGAACAATGTGATCATACTTCCCATTGGCTTCTGATGAGGACCTCATTTTGATAACGGTCACAACTTCACAGCTCATTCTGATATCCGTTCAGCAGGAATGTCACATGTTTGGACTCTTGAGTCTTTTTAGTCCTCATTTGACTTAACCCAAGTGTAGAATCTCTGCTTCCATTTTCCCCAGATGGAGAGTGGAGTCTGGGTCTAGACACCTAGAGAGGGCCATGGGGAAGGAAATAAGAGTCTTTCTCTTAGATTTGGATGGGCTAAGAGGAACCAACTGCAAAGGACATTAGGCTTTTCTCTCATCCCCTGTATCATCTTCCTCTCATGAAGAAATTTCCATAGCTGCTTTCTAAGGAGCCACATTGCTCCAGGCACAAGAGTAGACAGACATCACGTTGCTGAGACATTGGCTTACCTGTTCCCATTGCCCTCAGAGGGCCAGCAGAGATCTGTTGCTAAAGCTGGCTTTTGGCACTAGCGATTCAACATTTTATGTGCTTAAAATTCCATCTGTGCATTTTCAGACATGACCGGAGTGCTTGTCATTTCTAGTTCAGCTCAGCCCTCCTAGGGCTTGGGCTTGGAAGAAGAAAGGTTTCCTCCTTCTCCCTCATATACCCACCCTGCTGAGCAAGTAGCTCCTTCTGCCCCAGACTTGCAGCCTGGGACTTGTTGACAAACTTGGGCAGTTTCATTATTCCCACCCAGTACTTACTGGGAATAAGCCAGGAGCTGCTGGAGGAGCCCTGCTGGTTGCTGGATGAAGATGGAAGCCCTTTAGGGAATGGTGAGCTGGGCCAGGTTATTGGTCACACAACCCAGGAAAGGAGTCACCGCTGGAGACTCTCTGGGAACCCAGGACAAAATATCAGCTTCACTCATGTGAGCTGAGATCCTAAAATTCAAAGCACCGGATAAGAAATGGAGGGGATGTATAGTGGGCTGGAGATGCACCACCCACATCCCCATTCACGGAGGATCTGCTGCCCGTGCTACTGGAGGTGATGTCAGCAGACAGTTCTCAGCTCTCGGTTCCTTCTGGATGGCCTCATCTACAGACAGCTGCCTTGCCCAAGAGCACACTCTTCCCTGTGTAGGGCAGCAAAATATTTCACTCCCAATTATGCCATTTTGGCATAAGGATTATATTGAGCTGAAGACAGTGGAGAGGAAGCAGATACAAGAAAAGCTCTCTTCCCTTCTCCTATTTGGCTAAAAGCAGAGTATAAATTTGTAAAGGTATTTTCCTCTCCCCTTTACCAGGAAAGACAGAAATTAACCACTGAGACAAAACCTGTGTCAGTCCAGAGACGGCACCATGAGGGCTATCCAGAATTCAAGGATGGGAGCGGAGCTTGTTCTGGGCTTTGATTTAGGGAGAGGGGAGGCAAGGAGAAGGCATTCTGGGCAGGAGCCTGGCACAGATGGGGCAAGTGGTCAGTGAGGTGCTGATGAGGTTAGCATTGGATGAAAAGCAGGTAGGGTTAAACCAAAGCTGGGCGAGGGGCCTCTTCGCGACCCTTCCCCACCCTGTGGCTGCTTTCTGTAACCATTGGCACTGTGTGCTCCAAATACTCTCATTCCTGCTCCTTTTCTCATACCTTCTCGGAGTCTTGGCTGCTGCCATCCCCCTGTGCTCGTGCCTTCACCTCCTGGCCTTTTTCTGTGTGCTCACTGCTCCGGGAGCCCAGACATCGTGGAGGAGTCCCAGCCCAGTCCCTCATCGGCAAGCCTGCCTTCCTCACATCCCGGAGGGCATTTCCAGCTGCACAGATGCACTCCAGCTTGCATCGCCGGCATCCTGAGGTCAAACTCCTCCTTCCCTCGAAAAATAACTTGGCAGACTCCCACAATCTCATTATTTTTTCAGGCTCTTGAGCTGGAAGCCTTGGGTCATCTTTGCCTGCCTGCCTTCCCTCCATTCCTTCCTTCCTTCCTTCCATTTCTTTTCTTCCTTCCTTCCTTCCTTCGTTCCTTCGTTCCTTCCTTCCTTCCTTCCTTCCTTCCTTCCTTCCTTCCTTCCTTCCTTCCCTCCCTCCCTCCCTCCCTCCCCCTTTCCTTTCCTTTCCTCCCTCCCTCCCGCTTTCCTTTCCTTTCCTTTCCTTTCCTTTCCTTTCCTTTCCTTTCCTTTCCTTTCCTTTCCTTTCCTTTCCTTTCCTGTCCTGTCCTGTCCTGTCCTGTCCTGTCCTTTCCCTTCCTTTCCTTTTCTCTTTTCTTTTTCTCTTTCTCCAATGCCACCTCCAAACCATCACAAAAATCGTACAGCTTCTATCTTAGATATTTTTTATTTTTCTTTTGTACCACACACACCAGCCCTAGAGTACCCGCCTCAAATTTAGCCCATTCCCTCATTCTTGTGGCCCAAGAAATTCATCAGGGAGGACAATCTAGAAATCTCTCTCTCTATATATATATTTAAAGTAACTTTCTTTTTAAAAAAATGTTTCTTATTTTCTTTAACTTGTAAGTTCCAGGGTACATGTGCAGGATGTGCAGGTCTGTTACATAGGTAAACGTGTGCCATGGTGGTTTCCTGCACAGGTCAACCCATCACCTAGGTATTAAGCCTAGCATCCAATAACTATTCTTCCTGATGTTCTCCCTCCCCGACCACAGGTCCTAATTTGTATTGTTCCCCACAATGTGTCCATGTGTTCTCATCATTTAGCTCCCATTTATAAGTGAGAACATGTGGTGTTTGGTTTTCTGTTCCTGTGTTAGTTTGATGAGAATAACGGCTTCCAGCTCTATGTCCCTGCAAAGGACATGATCTCGTTCCCTTTTATGGCTGCACAGTATTATTCCGTGGTGTATATGTACCACATTTCCTTTATCCAGGCTATCATTGATGGACATTCACGTTGATTCCATGTCTTTGCTATTGTCAGTAGTGTAGCAATGAACATATGTGTGCATGTATCTTTATAATAGAATGGAAATATATTTTTCAGTAACCTTCTAGGTGATTACTTTGCCCTGCACTAAACTCAGGATAGATTAGATTATGCTCCTGTAACAAATTCATCCTGAAATCTCAGTGGCTTAACATAATCAAGATTTATCTGTTGCTCATGCAAATTCCAATATGAGTAGGGCTGCCTCCTTCTTGTAGCTACACCACTTGGAATGTATGGTGCCCAAGATTTTAAGACTGGGAAGCAGGAGCTGAAGGGATGTTTCTAAGGATCAGGACTGGGATTGGCTAGAACTCAGTTACATGATCTGAAACAAGCTGCAAGGTGCAAGGCTGGGAGGTGCCCAGGAACTTCTCAGGAGGAGGAAACAGTCTGCAGACATCTGCTGTCTCTAGGATATATCTGGGTTTCTCTCTCTTCATGAGTATGGCTGTTCCCTGGTGTCCTGCAATGGCCTCCCTCACTCACATCAACTTATTGAGTCCTTGGTTCTTAGAGCTAAAAGAGCGGGGCACAGCATTCTCTTCAAGCAACACAGGGCAGAGCAGCAAACACCTCACGCTTGTTTGTCAGAAAGGTCTCCCGGAATCTCTGTTTTAGCTGCTTAGTTTGTTCTGAAATCCTCAGGATTTTCCCCCCAAGTTCTCTGGAATTTCTGGCTGATGAAAACACAACTTTCTGGGGGTTCTCTGAAGGAAGATCATCCTGTTGTGACTTTGGCTTTGGAAGATAAATTGAGTCAAAGCAAAGAAGAGCTTAGGGATGTGGACCAAATGTTGCTAGGGCAGGAAGTCCTTCAGATAGGCACAAACAACCATTTCTGAACAGTTTTGTCCATCTTGCCTGTTGAAGAAAAATAGTCTGTAAATATCCAGTCTAGTTATTCATGCTCTTTGGAAGACAGCACAGCGGGGCAGTGAAGAGTGGGGCTTTCTGTAATAGATTGCCTGTGTTTGAATCACAGGTCACTTCTTTCTAGTGGCATGTCCTTGGGCAAGTTGCTTCACCTGGTGAAGCCTCAGTTTTCTCATCTGTAAAAAAGAAGGAGCAATCATTCCTATCTCCTTAAGTGAGGTGGATATTGAAAAAATGATCACTGTTTGACTTAATGTAAGGCAATAGAAAGGAAGTTCTCACCAATGTTGTTATAAATCCTTGTTTACTCTTAAACTTGAACAACTTAACTCTTATTTTTGACAGCTTGAAAATGTTGATTTCAGGCCGGGCGCGGTGGCTCACGCTTGTAATCCCAGCACTTTGGGAGGCTGAGGCGGGCGGATCACGAGGTCAGGAGATCGAGACCACGGTGAAACCCCGTCTCTACTAAAAAATACAAAAAATTAGCTGGGCGCGGTGGCGGGCGCCTGTAGTCCCAGCTACTCGGAGGCTGAGGCAGGAGAATGGCGTGAACCCGGGAGGCGGAGCTTGCAGTGAGCCGAGATTGCGCCACTGCACTCCAGCCCGGGCGACAGAGCAAGACTGTCTCAAAAAAAAAAAAAAAAAAAAAAAAAAAAAAAAAAAAAAAGAAAATGTTGATTTCAAACACACATTTAGGACATTTACCTTAAAAAATGTACTCTGCACATTCATTCTTACAGACATTCTGTGACGAAAGAATACTGTCATCCTAGGGAAGGAGCAAGTCCACTCAGGGTTGGCTGGGAGAATGGAGCTCCACAACAACTGTGGGAGAAAAGCATTTATTGCCCTTGCTACACATCAGCCATCCACATTTTCCAAATTGCAAACATTTTATAACCATGCCTGAGGCCGGGATGAAAACTGCCTCTCAGATTGACCTCATCTGTAGTGCTTTCTGCTTTTGCTAGAGCCGGGGTGCATGGCCTAGGCCTGGTGCTGCCTCTGCTTTTGAGAATTAAATGGGAAGTATTGGGGGTGAGGGGGTGGGAGGTGTATACTCTAGGGATCCAAGTCATTGTTGCCACACCCACTTGCTTTTTTCCTTTCTTTTTGAGACCCCAGGTGATGGGAACAGCAAGGCAAGGTGAAATTAATAAAATGAAGGACTGCATATGCCTGGTCTACAAAGTGACATTGCTTAGCAGCAGGGTCTCTGTGTCTTTGCAGTGCATGGTGGATTTTTTTTTTTCAGGCTTTGCTTTTTTTTTTTTTTTTTTTTTGAGGTGGAATCTTGCTCTGTAACCAGGCTGGCAGGCAGTGGCGTAATCTCGGCTCACTGCAACCTCTGCCTCCTGGGTTCAAGCGATTCTCCTGCCTCAGCCTCCCGAGGAGCTGGGACTACAGGCTTGAGCCACCATGCCCAGCTAATTTTTGTATTTTTAGTAGAGACGAGGTTTCACCATGTTGGCCAGGATACTCTCCCTCTCTTGGCCTCCTGATCTGGCTGCATTGGTCTCCCAAAGTGCTGGGATTACAGGCGTGAGCCACTGCGCCTGGCCAGATCAGGGTTTGCTTTTTCATAAAGTCAATGTGGGTAGGGGGTGGAGGTGGGAGGGTCCTATATGCGCTATAAAGAAAGAGAACTGGGAGCCTGGGTGCAGTAATGGGGAGGATCTTACAGTGAGTAGATTTTGCTCTAAAATAAAGGAAACACTGGCTAAATTCTTTTCCTTCCAAGAGTTAGAACAGAACATGGTATGCAGGAACTGCTTCTGTTTTCTTGTAAAATAATGCCAGCAAACTATTCAGGTCATTTGCTCGACAGTTTTTCTCTTAAAAAATTTAAAATATTGGGGCCAGGCGCGGTGGCTCATGTCTGTAATCCCAGCACTTTGGGAGACCGAGGTGGATGGATCACGAGGTCAGCAGTTTGAGACCAGCCTGACCAACATGGTGAAACCCTGTCTGTACTAAAAATACAAAAAAATTAGCTGGGCGTGGTGGCAGGTGCCTGTAATCCCAGCGACTTTGGAGGCTGAGGCAGGAGACTCGATTGAAACCGGAAGGCGGAGGTTACAGTGAGTCGAGATTGCGCCACTGCACTCTAGCCTGGGAAATAAGAGCAAAACTCTGTCTCAAAAAAAAAAAAAAAATTTTAAAATGTTGTTATTGTTAGTCAAAAAATTTCTCTTTTCTCTTAAATTTTATTTCTAGGGCTGCCATAACAAAGTGCAATATTCTAAGATTTTATTTGTTAATTAACTTTCCAGTTCACAACTCACATTTCTTAACATTTCAAATGTAAAGTTAGCCTAGAACAGTTGTACATTCAGTACTATCAGAATTTACAAGCTTAAGTCAACGACATCTAGTTTCAAATAGCCGCAGTATATATTTTCTCTTTTCAATTATGCATTCGCTCTCTATTCTGATTATTTCAACTTATGCAAATCAAGCTAGAGAAGAGATTTAATGTAATCAACTGTGGGTTTGCCTACACCGATCTGAATATTAGCTGTCGTCTATATGTAAATGACAAGAGTGAAGAAAACCTGTTGCTAAGCACTGTGACCAATTCCTGATGCGGTCCTTGAAGGTTAACCTTGTCAGACTGTCAGGGAAACAAGGACATAGGAGAGTCAGAGTCACGTCATTTGAAGTTCAGCTCCGTCTTGACACTAACAAGGCACATTCCTTGCTGGTCACAACCCACAGCCCTAAGATGTTTACAGTTCCGAAAACAGCTTGATGATACCTGCAAGGACACACTCCTATGACAATGGAATGTCCAGATGTCCCAATATCCATAATAATGCATGCTTCTAAGGTAATTACAGGTATGATTTGATGTATTTACACACTATATGCCAAGGAGTGTTTTCTTTGAGTCAGCAAAAAATAAGCAATTTTGCCATGCTGTCAGCCCACCTGCACATAGACATAGCTTAGCTATTGCATAGAAAAGACCCCCATATAAGAAAAACAAAACAAAGACGAAGCATTCCTCCTCTTGCTTTCTGAGGATTCCTACTCTGTAACTGAGTATCTTTCAATCAACTCTCTCTTCTCACTGCACTCTGTGACTCGCCTTACATTGTTTCCTGCGTGAGATCCAAGAACCCTCTCTTGGGGTCTGGATTCAGGACTCCCTTTTCCGGCAACAAGACCTCAAAGCCAGACTCAAAGTCAGATTGGTTGCGGGAGGTTGCTCGGTGTGCTCTGGAGGAGGACACCTCTCCCCAGGTCCAGTGGCTGGGGGCATTCTAAAAACCAGACGCTTTTTTAGACATCTGCCTGTCGTTTATGGTTTATGAGATAGAAAGATTGAACAGGAATATGAGAGAGGAGTGAGAGATTGTTTCTCCCTACAAAGAATTCTCCATTCACTCAAATGAAGCTGCGTTCTTTGCATTCCAGACCGAGAAAGGAGGCTAAGGTATCCATTCCCCGAGGAAAAATAGGAGACTAGATACTTGGCGCTGTTAGCAATCTGGGAGGAGCGAGAAACCCTTCCAATTGCACAAAGGGTCAGGAACAGGGAAATCATCAGCCGAGTGAGTTCTCAGCAGAGGACCCCATGAGAAAGGTGGCCACCTCTCTAGCCAATCATAAACAGAAGACTCACTCCTTAAAGTGCAAACATGGCTCTTTGGTGGGGGGAAGAGAGGTGGATTTTTACGGGGTTTATAAACACACCATCAGCTCATCTTGAAGATGCAAGAGAAGTTTTCAGGCACAGATGCTGTTTTGCTTTAGGAAGCTAGCGATGTGTTCTTCACAGGAAAGCTGACCAAATCCTAGAATTAATTATTCATTGTCTTCTTCTCCCCTCCCCCCCACACTAAACTGGGTCGGGGAGAGAGTTTCATATTTGTGTTGCTGTTACAGCGCCAGCTCAGAAGTAAAATGATTGGCTGAGACTTGGAGCTTAACAATTAACGTTAAATACAGGCAGCTGGCTGTGTTTTGATTAAAAGCCACAATCAAGGAATCTGGCAATCTGGAATTTTGTGATGGCTGATGCCTGTTTGTTCCCCCCCCCACCACCACCACTATTTGCACAATTGCGAGTCTTCTGGGAACTTTTCCTTTACTGACACTATGGTTTTGCATGTTTAAAAAATTGGCAGACATCCTCGGAGGTAACGCAAGTTTCCTCTGTGCCATACACAGCCAAGGTGTGCAGTTCCGCGGCCACATGATTCATAGTTCTGCTCTGTTTGGTAAAAACAAACACTGAAGACGCGTTATCAGTTTGTTAGTACAATGCTTAATTGTGCTTTTTTTTTTTTTTTTTCTGTTCTCACTCAATTAATTGCTTATAAATGGGAAAACAAAAAGGATTGAGTCCTTTTAGCGGTCGGGCTGCTCTGGAGGTGAACTGTATTCTATTGCTTCTAGGGCCACCTTGTGGACAATGAGTGTATTTAGAAATTAGACGTAAAGGATGGATTCATTGGGAAAGCGTAGTAGACTGGTAATATGACTTTGGGATTCTTGGTTATAAAATCCAAGTATAATGATAATGACTTAGTTTCTATTAGAGGAACATTCCAGAAAATATCCTATTATAGGAAAGGCTAGTAATTGTGGTGAGTATGGAAATCTACCCATCACCATGAAATATATAATGATAATCCAGATTTTTTAGTTTATTATCAATCATCTAAATTTCCTTACAATTCTTTCATGTGCTGGGGGTGGAGAAAAACCCAGGAGAGAGAGAGAGCCTGTTTTTCACCTGTCTCAGTGTTTCAGATTTCCTGCTGTTCTCCCCACCCTGCTAGATGGCATCTGGCTGCATGAAAGAAGTGACATAACCTTGGGGTGGCGGGAGGAGATGTTGTATGCCTGAGCACCAGCCCTTCATCTTCTAGTTACAGATGGGCTGGGCCTTCTATGGGTCTCTGCATGGAGCTTGTGTGCAGCTGGTCCCTTCTGGCTGCATGTCAGGTATGGGTCATGAGTCCTCATGCTCCACAGACCCCAAAGCTTTGTGATCTTTGGTCAGCACAGCTAATCTCAGAACCTTTGAGGATACGTTTGTGGATCTTCTGCAGAGCATGCATGGGCTCTGGGGCACCAGTAACATTTTCTCAGGATGTTTACGTAGAATCTTATCCACCATTGCTAGTTCTGCCATGTTGGATGTGGAGGTATAACAAAGACCCACTTCCCAAAGATAGGTTTGGGAGTTTCCAAGTTTACCCTAAGGTTGCAGAAAGGGATAGATATCAAAGACATTGGCAACCAACCTCTTCACTCTGTTTTTCTCTCTCCCCTCCCATGTTCCATCTGGGCTAGGAGAGGAAGGTTCTTCTCCTTTCTGTGTATCAGAGGTTTTCCTTTCATCACATCTTGCATTTTTTCTTTCTTTCTTTCTTTTTTTTTTGAGATGGAGTCTCACTCTGTTGCCTAGGTTGGAGTGCAGTGGCACAATCTCGGCTCACTGCAACCTCCGCCTCCCGGGTTCAAGCGATTCTTCTGCCTCACCCTCCTGAGAAGCTGAGATTACATGTGTGCGCCACCACGCCCAGCTAATTTTTATATTTTTAGTAGATACAGGGTTTCACCATATTGGCCAGGCTGGTCTCGAACTCCTGACCTTGTGATCTGCCTGCCTTGGTCTCCCAAAGTGCTGGAATTACAGGCATGAGCCACCACGCCCAGCACATCTTGCATTCTTTCTATCCTATGACTTACAGCAAAGCTGCAGAATCAGTATTGCCAAGCTTCACTTAGATGTTTCAGAATTGTCAAAACGATCCTATTTCTAGAGACACAAAAATACAATTTGTGTAGTCAAAGCAGAAAAATCAACTCTTTTTGTGCATTCCTGATGTAATTATTCTAAATCCTCTTAGAGGCAAATGGATGCTTCTGGCAGATTGAGTGAGTATATACTTGGAAATGCAAATAGAAAAACACCAGTATTTTTCAATAACAAAAATACTGGAAGATAATAACATTGAAGATATTATCTTCATTTTATTATGTTATTTTTATTAGTCCCCAAAATGCAAATATTTCATAGTTTGGATAATAACTTGGGAAGCAAATAATGCAGCCTCTGTATTATTTCTCTCCTGCTGTTTCTCTCCTGACTTGACCAAACTAAGATTGGTTGATGTTTGGTTTTGCGTTATAACCTCCTTAGAAGATAAAGGCAAGGAGACTGGGAGAAGCTGGTGCATTTTAATAGGAGCCTATTGCAAAGACATGAATTTATGCAGGACAGTCTTCTTGCCAATCCAGTACCTACACCAAAGCAATATTAGCCCCTTCTAATCAAAAAGGAATTTTTATTTCTTTAGGTCAGTAGTTTTTTTCCTTTTTTTTTTTTTTCAACTTCCACCTCCAGGGTTCAATCGATCTCCTGCCTCAGCCTCCCAAGTAGCTGGGATTACAGGCATGTGCCACTATGCCTGGCTAAATTTTGTATTTTAAGTAAAGATGGGGTTTCACCATGTGGGCCAGGCTGGTCTCGAACTCTTGACCTCAAGAGATCCGCCCACCTCGGCCTTCCAAAGTGCTGGGATTACAGGTGTGAGCCACCATGCCCAGCCTAGGCCAGTAGTTCTTAACCCGAAGTGAATCATGTCAGTTCACTTGGCAAGCATTTTCTAAGCGCATTTTAGCCTTTGATTTAGATATTCTAATTAACTTGTTCTGAGATTGGGCATACAGAGTTCTGAGAACATTCCTTGTTAGGCATCATGGCTGAGGTTTATGGTCTATCCCCTTCTAATCCATTCTGCTGGACACCATCTATTGCTTTGTGCCATCAATTACCTCTTCTTTGGTAATGAGGTGTCTTGGCACGGTGTGAAAGGTCACTTTCAAACTATCAGGGCCTGATGATTCATACTTTCCACAGAGTCCTCTGCACATCCTGGACACAACCACCTTCTATTTGTTCATGGAGTGCCCTGGGAACCCCAGCATGTCAAGGGACACTAAGATTCCCTGACACTTCCCTTGGTTTACACTAGACTGGGAAGACTATGTAGCCATACAGACCTCTGATGGTCTGTAGGATAAAACCATTGAATTCCTGAAAGAAAAACCACCACAAGGGAGGAATAAATAGTAATTGATTAAACATATACAGTCTTGTGCCCCTTGAGGACATTTCGGTCGATGATGGACTGAATATATGATGGTGGTCCCATAAGGTTTTCATAAGCAGGCCTGCCTTATACAGGTGTACCACTTTTTAAAGATCTTTCATGCCACATTTTTTACTATACCCTTCCTATGCTTAGATATGTTTAGATACATGAATACCTTCCACTGTGTTAATAGTTTCCTACAGTATTCTGCACAGTCACCTGCTGTACAGGTTTGTAGCCTAGGAGGAATAAACTGTACCATATAACCTCGGTGTGTGGTAGGCCGTGCCATCTAGGTTTGCGTAAGTACATGCTATGACGTTCACACAATGACAAAATTGCCTTGCAACACACTTCTCGGAATGTATCACTGTCTTTAAGCAAAGAATGACTATACTAATTGAACATCTACTATGTGCCACATGATGCGTTGGAGATACATGACAACAAATAGACAAGCAATCTCCATTTCCATGGGGCATGAGAGGGGACAGGCAATAAAAACGAGAATGGGTAAATACCCAAGACAATTTCAGATAGCAATAGGACCTCTGAAGAGTGGCGGGTGTAGCAGGTGAAGCAGCAGGGATCTGGGTGAAGGAGGGGAGCATGGGTCTGCTTCGGTGTGGGGCTGTGCCTCCACCAGGGCAGGGCACCCCAACATCACCTCCTCCTACTCCTGCAGCCTCATTTGAGAGTGCTGTGACTCTCAGCGGAGGACAGGTCCTGGGGCATAAAGGAAAGATTGGGGTTCCAAGGGATCCAAATGAAAGGGCTGTGGGATCTTCCTCTGAAAGTTGGACATAAGGGTTGATAGAGGCCAAGCTGCCTGGGGAAAATAGGTGGGAGTGTGGACACAAGCCCACAGCACATGAAGGTTAGAAGTCTGCAGGAGATTTTTTTTTTTTTTTTTTTTTTTTTTTGTGACAGGGTCTCGCTCTGTGACCCAGGCTGAAATCCAGTGGTGTGATCTCGGCTCACTGCATCTTGGGCCTAAACCATCCTCCGACGTCAGCCTCCAGGGTAGCTGGGACCACAGGCGTGCACCACCACGCCAGCTAATTTTGTGTATTTTTAGTAGAGACGTGGTCTCACCAGGTTGCCCAGGCTTGTCTCAAACTCCTGAGCTCAAGCAATCCGCCCGCCTCAGACTCCAAAAGTGCTGGGATTACAGGCATGAGCCACCATGCCCGACTTCTACAGGAGAGTCTAGCAGCGTGGACTGGGGTCCAAGGCCAGGACGGTGACGGCAGACACCAGGGCAGAGGGCTGGTGGGCATGGAAGACATGGAACACTGGATCTGCAGAGCTCCCCCTTGAAATCGTCCCTTAGCTCCCATCGGCTCAGAATCTGAGCAAGAAAGAGACCCTAGAAAGGGCTAGGGGGCACTCGGGTCCTCTCTGTATACAATCCTAAGGACTCACATAGATGTTCCTGGAAATAGACAGCAGTCACTGCTAATTAGCTAGCTAGTGGGTGCTCAGAGTATGGAGACTGGTGTATGAGAGGCAATGTGATGGCAAAGTAAAGTTGCCAGCCTCTGAAGCCTGGCCTGCTCTTATCTGTCATATGGTGAGCACTTTGAGGGCAAAGATTCTTTTATTTTCAGCACCGTGCAAACTGTCCGTGATAGTAGGAAGCAGGAACTCAAGAAATACTTATGGAATGTTTCTATTTGACTGTTTTGACCTTGGGCTTTATTATTATTTATTTATTTTTCCATCTGAGGAAGCATCAAAATAAAGGTTGGTGTGTAAATCAGATTGATGTGGGTAAATCAGTAGTTAATAAAATTAAGATTTTTTTTCTTCTTGATCCGCTTGCAAGCATAACTTGGATAATTTGCAATTATATCCCAGGAAGAATTAAACAATTATATGATGCAAATGAGCTTAAAATGATGCCCTTTGGGATCAAATGCACACAACTGCTTTATTGCTGGAGACTTGCCCAGGATTTGTGTTTTAGCTGTCTAATACTAGTAACAAACCACCCTAAAAGTTAACGGCTTAAAACAACAACCATTTTATTATCTTTCCCAGTTCTAGAAGTTGATTTAGCTCACTTGGAAGAAGCTTCTGTTCCACATGATTTTGGCTGGGGCTGCAGTAATTTGGGGGCTTGATTGGGTTAAAATGTCCCAAAGGGCTCATTCACAGAGCTGGCCATTGCTGTGTATAGTGTTGGCCATTGCCTGGGACCTCAGCTAGGGCTTAGTTCTCTTTCATATGGCCTCCTCCACGTGTAGTTTGGACTTTTTCACAGCATAGCATCTTGAGTCTAAGAATAGGCATCCGAAAAGAAGGAAGCAGAAATTGTCAGTTCTCAGAAGGCTGAACTCACTTAAGCCTGCCTTTGAAGGCAGTCCACTTAAGGCTGGACCAATTCTGTTGGTCAAAGAAGTCATAGAGCCAGCCCAGATTCAAGAGGAGATGAAATAAAACTCCACTCACTGTGAGAGTGGCACACATGTGCACAGGGGCCCCATCTTTAGATACTGCCTACCACAATCTGCCCTCTGGCCTCTAGAACTCACATCTTTCCCACATGCAAAATATACTCATCTCCTCTCCTCATATTAGCATCATGGTATTGGCTCAAACAAAGTACCATATGTACCAAACAAAGGATCATATTACCAGCTTCAGGCATGGATAGGAATCCTTGAGTGCAGCTTCTCTGGTGTGGTTTCTTGAGAGAAAATTCCTCTAAACTAGAAAGAAAAGTTATCTGCCCTGTATACAACCTCTCACATAAAATGTGAAAAAGGGACAAGATAAATGCAACAAATGCTCCCATTCAAAAAATGGGAAAACAACAGGCCAATAGCTTTAACTAGTTCGTAGAAATTCTGAATTCCAGCCAGGCATGTGTTGTCATTTTTTGAATCAGGATCTCTTTCATAGTTCTCTGTGGTTCTTGACTCAGCTCTCTAGTGACCTGTTCTTTTCCATAAGAAATTATCTATGCTTGCAGCTGAGTAGGAGACTATCTCAATCTCCTTTCTCTTTATAAGACATTAAGGACCCAGAGACCTCTTTTCATTTGGAATCATCTCCGTATCTTTTAGACCAAGTTAATATAATTCCTTTAAAAACCTTGTAGGTTTCCTGTGCATCAAATTATAATTCCAATCCCTTAGATAAATGCTACACTCAGAATTCTCCTTGAGACAGGAGCATCCAAACCTTGGACTGAGATTAAAAATGCTATAGAACAAATCCCTTAAGATTCTTAGAAGCCCTTTTGTCTTGGAAGTGAAGAAGGTTATTGAGGCACTGTCTCAAATCTTTCTGAGGTCTTATGCCTGCACTTTCGATTTGAACATTTTCTCTGACACTATATTTTACTTGCAGCAACCTGGGTTTAATACTTGCCTTAAGGCCATTTCTTCCTTTGAGAATCTTTTGTTGAGTCTTGAGTTCTCAATGTGTTTTCTAAATTCTGCTCTCCATCTGAGCAGCCCTTTTTTTTGGTTCATCTCTTTTTCCATTGGCTTCATAGTTTGACAGTGTTGTTAAATGTTCTACCAATATATTGTATGAGTTGCCTTTTCTTCCGCCTCCAATAACAATTTCCTCACTCTCCTTCCAGTCTCCTTTAGTGGTTTTTTGAGACCTTTCTGGCTCCCGTCTGCCCCACCAAGTCTTAAAGCCAATGCTGCATGTTTTTGGTTTCTGTTACAGTATCTCACTTCTAGATATCACATTCTGTTTCAGCTATCAATTACTGTGGAATAAGCCAATTTAAAATATCATAGCTTAAAACAACAGCCATCTTACTATTCCTAATTTTATGCGTGAAATGGATTTGGGGTCAGTTTTTCTGCTCCATGCGATGTCAGCTGACTCTGCAGTCTTCTGAGGGCTCGACAGGCAAGAAAGACCCAGGAGAGCTCACTCACATGTCTGGCAGTTGGTACTGCATGTTGGCTGGGAGCTGAGCTAGGGCTGTTTACCAAAGACTTTTGTTTTCCCCCGTAGGGCCTTGCAATGTAGTTGTTTGGGCTTCCTCAAAATTTGATGCCTGAGTTCCAAGAATGAATGTTCCAAGAAGGAGGTAGAAACTGTCAGCTTAACTCCTGAGTTCAAATTTCACTTCTGACATATTTTATCCATCAGAGCAAGGGGCCAGCCCAGATTCAAAGGAAAAGAAGTACACTCCACATCTCATTAGAGGAATGGATGTACATACAGGCAGGGAGAGTTGATAGCATGGCGGTCATCTTTGGCGATGACCACAGCTGGAGGATGGTGACTGCCTCTGTTAACAAGGAGTCACATGGAACTGGGTGCTACTTTTTCTTGTGTAGAGAAGACAAATATCTCATTTCTAGAACTTTTCAATTATTTTCGTATTTTCCCTTTGATTCATCCTACTCACTGAAGGCATGTTAATATCTACCATTTGCACAATTGAAATTTACGCTGTATATACTGAGAATTCACTATAAAAATGCATTTGATGTTTCCTTCAGTTGGGCAGGATTCTTGGTAAGAAGTTAAAAAAATAGGAATTGAGGCCTGAAACAAAGTCTGAATGTAGTGTTGATGTGCAGTGTAAACTGTGGCCAAAGCAATTTTCTTTTCTTTTCTTTTCTTTTTTTGTTTGAGATGGAGTCTCACTATGTCACCCAGGCTGGAGTGCAGTGACATGATCTCGGCTCACGGCAACCTCTTCCTCCCAGGTTCGAGCAATTCTTCTGTCTTAGCCTCCCCAGTTGCTGGGACTGAAGGCGCACACCACCACGCCCAGCCAATTTTTGTATTTTTAGTAGAGACAGGGTTTCACCATGTTGGTCAGGCTGGTCTTGAACTCCTAACCTCAGGTGATCCACCCGCCTTGGCCTCCCAAAGCGCTGGGATTACAGGCGTGAGCCACCGTACCCAGCCAGCCCTTTTCTTTTTAATATGACCTATGCAAACTGTCAAGGCTTCTCTGGCTGATCATGATTTGGGTAATGGGGCTTCCACGAGATCTAGAGCTTTCCCTAAAGACAGAGAAGAGAGAGAGCTTTCTTCTGCTTGTTTTAAAAAAGTATATGCCTTTTTAGAAAAAAAAAAAAACAAAAAACAAAAAAACCCCCACAGATTAACATGCTATAAGAATTCAAACAGTTCAGAATGACATGAAATTTTTTTTTTTTTTTTGAGATGGAATCTTTCTCTGTTGCCAGGTTGGAATGCAGTGGCGCAATCTTGGCTCACTGCACCCTCTGCCTCCCGGGTTCAAGTAATTCTCCTGTCTCAGCCTCCCGAGTAGCTGGGACTACAGGTGCCTGCCACCATGCCTGGCTAATTTTTTGTATTTTAGTAGAGGCGGGGTTTCACCGTGTTGGCCAGGCTGTTCTCAGACTCCTGACCTCGTGATCTGTCCGCTTCAGCCTCCCAAGGTGCTGGGATTACAGGCATGAGCCACCGCACCTGGCCTGACATGAAATTTTTTAAAGTCTATTTGCTCACACTCCACCTTCTGCAAAAACTCAGCATCAGTCTCTAGAGGCAGTCACTGTTAACACTTTCTGGTCTTTTGGTGGTTGCCATTGGAAATTAATACAATATATTTATACGTTTGTTTTTTGATTGGTAAATTTAAATAGTATTTATTGTGTTCTCATTAAAGAGCAATTGTTTCCCAAATTTAGCATGCATGAGAAGCACCTTGA
The DNA here is from genome assembly GCF_028878055.3 of Symphalangus syndactylus. Lineage (NCBI taxonomy): Eukaryota > Metazoa > Chordata > Mammalia > Primates > Hylobatidae > Symphalangus > Symphalangus syndactylus. The sequence continues at coordinate 57,064,478 of NC_072425.2, forward strand.
AGATTTCTCAAAACACAAATTGCAGGGATGCACCTCTGGAGTTTCTGGGGTCTGGGGTGGAGCTTGAGAATTTGCATTTTTGGAAAATTGCATTTTTTTTTTTTTTTTTTTTTTTTGAGACAGAGTCTCCCTCTGTCTCTGAGGCTGGAGTGCAGTGGTGCAATCTTGGCTCACTGCAACCTCCACCTCCTGGGTTCAAGCGATTCTCCTGCTTCAGCCTCCCGAGTAGCTGGGATGACAGGTGCCTGCCACCATGCCTAGCTAATTTTTGTATTTTTAGTAGAGATGGGGTTTCACCATGTTGGCCAGGCTGGTCTCAAACTCCTAACCTCAGGTGATCTGCCCTCCTTGGCCTCCCAAAGTGCTGGGATTACAGGTGTGAGCCACCGTGCCCGGCCTGAAAAATTGCATTTTTAACCACTTAATGCTATTATAGGAAATATAATTTGTTTTTATATTTTGATCTTATGTCTAGAGTTAATCCTATAGTATTAGAATTAGTAATTCTAATTCTTTACTTGTTGGTAAGATTCTTACATTGTTGGTAAGATTTTGCATGTTGATACCTGCAGCTCTAATTCATTTTTATTGTTATATAATGTTTCATTTGCTTGTTTTACTACAGATTAGTCATCCATTCTCTCATGGGTGGACATTTAGATCCTTTAGGTAGTCCCTTTCTCCTCCCCTTCCTTCTCCTCCTTTCCTATTACATAACAATGCGACAATAAAATTCTAGTACCTGCTGGGCGTGGTGCCTCATGCCTGTAATCCCAGCACTTTGGGAGGCCAAGGCGGGTGGATCACCTGAGGTCGGGAGTTCGAGACCAGCCTGACCAACATGGAGAAACCCCATCTCTACTAAAAATACAAAATTAGCTGGGCATGGTGGCGCATGCCTGTAATCCCAGCTACTAGGTAGGCTGAGGCAGGAGAATCGCTTGAACCTGGGAGGCAGAGGTTGCGGTAAGCCGAGATTGCGCCATTGCACTCCAGCCTGGGCAACAAGAACGAAACTCTGTTCCCCCTCCCCCCCAAAAATACAAAAATGAACTGGGCGTGGTGGCAGGCACCTGTAATCCCAGCTACTTGGGAGGCTGAGGCAAGGGAATTGCTTGAACCTGGCAGGCAGAGGTTGTAGTGAGTTGAGATCGCACCACTGCACTCCAGCCTGGGCGACAGTGAGACTCCATCTCAAAAAATAAATAAATAAATAAATAAATAAATAAATAAAATAAAATTCTAGTACCTGTCTCCATGTGAAAATGTGTGAGATTTTTCTTTTCCAGGATCTACCAGGGAGTGGAACTACTGGGTTGTAGAGAATCAGATACCTCTTATGCACAATTCATAGCCTCTTGGCCTGACCTACTTTTCCAGTTATTACAGTGGCAACCGGCTCCTGAGAGCTCCAAATGACTTTCCCTTGGTGTTCCCTGATCTGCCCCACCCCCTTCTGTGATGCCTGTCTCTTGCTTTGGCCTGGGATGAGGCATGAAACACTATAGATCATGCTCAGTGTCCATGCATGCACAGCCACGAAGCATGGCGGAGGCAACGCCACACGGGGCAAACATTTGACCCTGGGACATAGGAGCCGGAGGATAAATTCTTCCCCTTTGCACCCCTGGACTAACTGTCCTGTAGTGCCGTTTGCATGGCTTCTTGAAGGGTGATCTCACTAGATCCAGCCACGGGAGCACTCTCTGCATGTGGCCCCTGCCTCACTCCCCTTCCCTCTCTATTCCTGAGTCTCACTCTGATCACTACCGAGAGACCACCTATCTCTGGGGTGAGTCCAGCAGTCTGCCGGGGTTCTCTTCCTGCCATTGTGAAGGTCCCCACATCCAAGTGGAATAGAAGGAATGTGGTGGACTTGTGGGGAAACTGCTTATGATCAGTTGCGCTTTTGTGGCGGAAGTTACTCACACGTAAATTCTACACACAGGAATTTATGGAAATCTGGTCTTTAGCTTTGAGTTTGGACAGACAAGTTTGGTGCTAGTGGAGATCCTAGTTTAGGGGTTGGTTTGGAGCAGTATGAATCTTACTAGGGATTTAGCTGAATATTCAGAATCAGGAGGTTAAAACAGATGTGAATCTGATGCCTGTTGCTGGCTTGGATTAGTAGGCACCAGCCTCAGGGCACATGACTCAGCTAGCCCTGATTCTGCCTCCTCTAAAGCTAACATAATTTTCTGATAGAGTGTGTTGCATTATGGTCTATAATATTATTCATGCTACAAATACTGAGAACCTACTGAATGCCAGATACTATTCTAAGTGCTTTAAAAACATTAACTAATTTAATCCTCATGACAGCTCTGAAGTAATAAGTGTTATCTCATATGAGGAAATTGAGGCACAGAGGTTTTATAACTTACCTCAGGTCCTACAGTGGTCGAGCACTATTTGAACCCAGGAAGCCTACCCCTAGCCCCACACTATTAACTACTGGACTACACTGAGTCTTATATAGTTCTTCTTCTTCTTCTTCTTCTTTCTTCTTTCTTCTTTCTTCTTTCTTTCTTCTTTCTTCTTTCTTTTCTTCTTTCTTCTTTCTTCTTCTTCTTCTTCTTTCTTCTTCTTCTTCTTCCTTTCTTTTTCTTTTTCTTCTCTTCCTCTTCCTCTTCCTTCTTCTTCCTCTTCCTCTTCCTCTTCTTCTCTTCTTCTTCTTCTCTTCTTCTTTTTCTTCTTCTTCTTTCTTTCTTCTTCTTCTTCCTTTCTTCTTCCTCCTCCTCCTCCTCCTCCTCCTTCCTCCTCCTCCTTCCTCCTCCTCCTTCCTCCTCCTCCTTCCTCCTCCTCCCTTATTCCAACTCTACCAGTGAATGTTCATATACCATTCAAGTTTTTTGTTTCCAATCATTATTGAAGATGAATAATAGTGTAGTTGTTAGGCACAGGAAGAAGGTTCAAGTTGCAGCTCAGCAACTTCCTAGCTGCATACTCTAGACAAGCTGTTTGAAGCTCTGTGACTCTTTCCTCATCTGTAAAGTGAGGATGATAAGAGCATCTACTAGAAAGAGTTTTTGTGAGGATAAAGTGAAATGGCTCATGTGAGGTTTGTAAACAGTGCCTGACACATACATAGTAAATGTTGCATAAGTGTTAGCTATCATCCTGATTTTTATTTTCATCTTCATCAACATCAACATCATCATGATTAAATTCAACGAAATGTATATGTATATTTTTACATATATAAATGTGTTCAACTAACATACATTTAAACAATTCATTCCTTTTAATCTAGTTACAGAACTGTAAAGAGATGTAGTCCAATTACTAAATATTACAAAAGAAGACAAAGAGATCTGGTGCTCACAGCAAGCAACTGGAAGATTCTGAAATTATGAAATGCCAAATCAGATATGGAAAACCTCAAGTGTCTCCAGGCATCTGGAGAAGTAACGAGCTGGTTCTTTTGTCATTGTTCTCCAGATGGACAAGAGACTCATCCTTCCAGTATGCAGATGATTCTTTCCCTAATTTGTTTTTTATTGGGGTAAAACATACATATAAAATTTACCATCTTTACCATTTTAAATGAACAGTTAAGTGGCAATAATTAAATTTATATTACTTTCCCCCCTGCAGCACCTTCTTTTCCCTACCCTTCCTGGCCTCCAGTGGCCATCAGTCTACTCTTTGTCTTCATGAGATCTACTTTTTTAGCTCCCACATATGAGTTAGAATGTGTGATATTTGTCTTTCTCTGCTTTGCTTATATCACTTAACATAGGGGCCTCCAATTTCATGTTGCTGATTTCATGGTGCTGTTCAAGATGAACATTTAAAACATTCTTTGGATTAAACAAGCATATAAGCTACTTGCTCCTCACAAACATCTTTAGGTGAATACACATCATTTTAATTAGGTAGAAATATGTCTTTGAGTTTTGTTGGGGACAGCTCAGTATTAAATTTCTGATAGGAAATTATGATGTTGTACGATTGTAATAGGATTTGAATTGGTGGAATAAATCTTTGGGGAAATAGATTTATACACAAACAATTTAATTTAATTCCATTAAATAATTAACTAATGATGTTGGTGACTATGGCAAACAGGACCTCTAAATGGGAGGATGTGGATATGTAATTACTCATTTGGTCCACTGAGAGGAGCCATTTCCATAGCAAAGATGGAACAAAGGCGAAAGGGAGATTGTGCTCACGACCCAATAGTAACTTTAGTGTATAAAGTTACTTGTGCAGATGCCTGAAATCACTACAGTCCTACAATACTCAAACAAAACCATGTTTTAAAAGTCAATACAATTAGCTGCAGTGATTTAAAACAAAAATCTGTTGAGTTTGGGTGCCAGTACATCTTCCCAGGGAGAGGTAAAGGGTAAAAGATCATTCTTTGTTTCTCTTTGTGTCTCCTTCAGAAATACCCAGTACCAAATAAAAGTTAGTTGCAGGTAGCAATAGCAATAGAAATGTTTGCTGAGGGTTTGCTGTGTACTAAGTGTGTTGTAAACATTGGCTTATTTAATCCTCACACTGATTCTATAATGTTGGGAATAGTTGCCATCTTTCCCATTTCACAGATTGGAAATGGAGACACAGAGTGGTAAGTCAACCACCTGAGGTCACGGAGCTGGTAAGAAACAGGTAGTCTGGCTCTAAAACCCACGCTCCACTATGCTGTCTTTCAGTTGTAAAGTCTGCAAGCCTTGGCTGAATGAGTGAGTGAGTGAATGATGGAGAAAGTGAGAGGGTGAGACAGTGCAGACAGCTTGTCCAGGCCATGAAATCAGAAGTGTTTTCCCTTGAGACTCAGAGAGAAAAGTCAAAGGGAAAGTGGGCCCTCTGAACAGTTGCATGAACACAGCACAAATGTCAAAAGAAAACAAATAAGGAGGAACTTGTTTTGAATATATCTTAATATTGGAAATGTTGTCAACAGTCCTTGGGGATAATGATCTTGGGGATAGTAAGAGAAGGTTTTGGCCTAGATGAAGTGAATATGGGGGTGAGAAGTGCAGTTTCCAGCCAGGCGCGGTGGCTCACGCCTGTAATCCCAGTACTTTGGAAGGCCAAGGTGAGTGGATCACAAGGTCAAGAGATTGAGACCATCCTGGACAACATGGTGAAACCCCGTCTCTACTAAAAATACAAAAATTAGCTGGGCGTGGTGGCACACGCCTGTAGTCCCAGCTACTCAGGAGGCTGAGACAAGAGAATTGCTTGAACCCGGGAGGCAGAGGTTGCAGTGAGCTGAGATCGTGCTATTGCATTCCAGCCTGGCGACTAGTGAGATTCCGTCCCCCCACAAAAAAAAAAAAAAAGGAAGAAGAAAGAAATGCAGTTTTCGTGAAAAACATGCTGTGTGGTACAAAACTGAACTGTATACTGTGTTATGGTTTTATCTCTCCATATTTTATTAACATTTTAAAACTTGCCTCATCTTCCTGGACTGTCTTTAAAAGGTTTTTTCTTCCCCTTCTGCATTCCCCTCCCTCCTTTTTTTAAAAATTTTTTGCAGCTGTTTTCAAGCACTCTGGCTTTGTCATATTTTCTTGGCTTTGGTGACATGTGAACCCCAATTTGCCTGGTGATAAAAAAGGTCTCACAAAGAAATCCAAAAAGTTAAAAAAAAAAAAAGAAAGCTAGGACAATTTTTCCCACCTTAAAATGATTCTGCCACATTATATTCAACACAGAAAGTATCAAAGATGAGAAAGTAAAGTGAATTATTTATAACTCAAAAGAGAGAAAATTTCTCTTTTTAGAGACTCTTCTGTTCTGAGAAAGAATATCTAACACTGGGGGTGAGGTGCTTGTGGCCCTTGGAGAATCTTATGACCCATAGCTATGTTCACATTCAGATTTTTTATTGGCTTAAAAAAAGTATTTAGAAAAACTAACTAATGGAGACTGCTTGCTTTGCCAAGAAAAATGAGAGAACCCTATTTTATTACCCTTGTGAGTCATCTCTTTTCTTGGTTCTGTAAAAAAAAATTGTTATGAAACTCATCAAATGTTACTTAGGAATAAAACCAGTGTTTGTGATTCATCTATAAAACAGAAATTAATACACACAATTCAACATAATCTTGGCATCACGGTGCTGCAAAACAAGGCGTTATCATTGAAAATCTGCCTGTTTTCAGGTATCAGTTGTTTGTGCAGAAGCTTTTCTGGACCCTCTCTTGAGCTTTGTTTCAGCTCAGAATAAGAAACTTAGGTCGGGCACAGTGGCTCATACCTGTAATCCCAGTGTTTTGGGAGGCTGAGGTGGGCAGATCACTTGAGGTCAGGAGTTCAAGACCAGCCTGGCCAACATGGTGAAACCCCGTCTCTACTAAAAATACTAAAATTAGCCAGGCATGATGGCATGCACCTGTGGTTCCAGGTACTCAGGAGGCTGAGGCAGGAGAATTGCTTGAACCCAGGAGGTGGAGGTTGCAGTGAGCTGAAATCGCACCACTGCACTCCAGCCTGGGTGACAGAGCAAGACTCTGTATCAAAAAAAAAAAAAAAAAAGAAAAAAAGACAAAGAAAAAATAAAAGCCAGTCAGTCTGTCAGTCACTGGGTTGTGCTCAACTGCCTGAACTGCCTGGCCACCGAGCTGAAGGCTGGAAGGAAAGTGGCCTGTCTTGTGACTTATCTTTGATTTAGCCAGGTAGGGGCACCAGTGGCCAATGGGAACCCAGGAGAGTGGGGGCCAGAGCTCAGGAGGATCCCAGAGAAGAGGATGCAGGTATCAGTTGCAGAGTGCCAAGAATTGCAACCAGAGAACCACATCCGTCAGCAAGTTTCAAAGGCATCGGGTGGGCCTGAGGAGGGTGAGAAAAGTCATCCAGGCAGGCTCTGTGATCTGTGGAGCCACAAACACAAAACGGGCCACTGCTTGTAGGTTGTGTCCTTGCCACATGTTCTGTGACTAGGTCAGGCGGGTTTAAGTATATGGTTGGCTGGAAACCACTAAGGCAAGAAAAAAAAGAGGACATATCTATGTTATTAAAAAAAAAAAAGCATTTGACTACTTTAAAAAGAAAGTCTGCCTAGAAAATGGCATTGTCAGAAAAACTGAAGACACTGTCTTAAGAGATTAACCCTTGGTCTATGGAGTAGGAGGAAGGGGCTGCGCAGAGAAGAGGTTTTGGGTTGCAAAGTATCCTCCATGTTTGCCTGCTCACCTGAGCTCTCATGGTCCCTAGAGATTTTCCCTTCACTTTCCTTCTCTGCCATCTCCACCCTTACTATGTTGAGAGGCAGTGGGTGGTGACTCAGAACCAGGGTATCCCAAGGCCCAAGCCTGGGTAGGGTAGCTGGGAGGAAAGGTTGGGGGAACCCATGTGTGTGGTAGGGACTATGCTTCTTTCATACTCTTACACTTTCAGTACATGATGATTTCAACAGGCTAGTGTGGGCAAGTCTGGGAACCTATACATATATAAGTAATTCATGTATGTTTTGTCTATATAATATACATATATAGATACATCATATATCTAGACTTATATAGATATACATCATATATCTGTAGCTCAAAGTATTAGTTTGTTTTCATGCTTCTAATAAAGACATACCTGAGACTAGGCAATTTACAAAAGAAAGGTTTAATAGACTTATAGTTCCACATGGCTGGGGAGGCCTCATGATCATCGTGGAAGGTGAAAGGCAAGGATGAGTAAGTCACATCTTACGTGGATGGTGGCAGGCAAAGAGAAGGAGCTTGTTCAGGGAAACTCCCGTTTTTAAAACCATCAGAACTTACTCACTATCATGAGAACAACACAGGAAAGACCTGTCCCCATGATTCAATTACCTCCCACCAGGTCCCTCCCACAATATGTGCAAATTTAAGATGAGATTTGGGTGGGGACACAGCCAAACCATATCACTCGATACATTATTCTTTGGTAGAAAATGTCCCCAGATGTATTTCCTTTGGGAACTCACTACTTGGACGCGTTGGAGGAAGCCTGATATTGATGCATATTCCTTTCCGAGGACGAAGAGCCTAGGATTTTTTTGCATCTTTTTTTACTTCACCTGTGAAACAAGTTCACATTTTTCGCATCTTAATGGAGCTTCCTTTTCCAAGAAAAATGATTAACATGGATATCTTTAAAATCATAACAACTTGGGTTCCCCTCCTCTCACACTGGGAACTTGAGGAAGATGTATGATGTGTGTTACAGCAGGGGTCCCCAGCCACTGGTCCATGGACTGTTAGGAATTGGGCCAGGCGGCAGGAGGCACGTGGTGGGCAAGCAAGTGAAGCTTCATCTGTATGTACAGTCACTCCCCATCACTCATATTACCACCTGAACTTTACCTCCTGTCAGATCAGCAGCGGCATTAGATTCTTATGGGATCGTGAAACCTATTGTGAACTGCACATGTGAGTGATCTAGGTTGCATGCTCCTTATGAGAATCTAATGCCTGATGATCTGTCACTGTCTCCCATCACCCCCAGATGGGACCATCTAGTTGCAGGAAAACAAGCTCAGGGCTCCCACTGATTCTACATTATGGCGAGTTGTATAATTATTTCATTATATATTACAATATATAATAATAGACATAAAGTGCACAATACATGCAATGTACTTGAATCATCCCCAAATCATCCCTTAACCCTTGTCCAAGGAAAAATTGTCTTCCACAAAACCAGTTCCTGATGCCAAAAAGGTTGGGGATCTCCATGTTACAGGATACAACTGTTTTTATTATCATAGCAGACACTACTGTTTTTCATCCTACTTTGTATACTTTTATTCATTTAATCCTAATGACAGTGCTATAGGGTGGATACTCCCCACTTTATAGATGAAGACACTGAGACAGCTACTAAATGCCAGGCTGGCTCTGGGGGCATCTCTCTTAACCACTTTACCAGCCTGTCTCTCAAAATGAAAAGCAATTCATTTGTTTTATTCCCCTTTGTTTTTATACTAGAAAAATGAAATGCAATATCTCCTTCCAAACCTTCTGGAAAATTTGGATATTAAATCTTCTCAACTCAAGGAAAGGGAAACTAGTTTCACTCTGGGGGAGATTTTTGGGTCTAATGGGCCATAACTCCAGTGTGCGCGTACTGGAAGAAAAATGAGTTTGAGGTGCAAATGCCTTTGGAAGTAAGAAAGGATCTTCAAGACAAAATGAGGTCAGTGAATGGGGGAAGCCAAGGAGGGAAATTGCAGAGGGGATGCATAGGACCTGGGACTTATCCAAAAGAAGTTGCTGGAGGAATAAGAGAGTTCTTATTCTGGGAAGATAATATGGTTTGGATCTGTGTCCCCACCAAATCTCATGTTGAATTTAATCCCCATTGTTGAAGGCGGGGCCTGGTGGGAGGTATTTGGGTCATGGGGGCAGATCCCTCATGGTTTGGTATTATCCATCCTCGAGATAGTGAGTGAGTTCTCTCGAATCTCGTTGTTTAAAAAAGTGTGACACCTCTTCCCTCCTCCTCTTGCTCCGGCTTTCACCATGTGAAATTCCTGCTCCCACTTCACCTTCCGCCATGACTAAAAGCTCCCTGAGGCCTCCCCAGAAGCTAAGCAGATGCCGGCATCATGCCTGTATAGCCTGCAGTACTATGAGCCAATTAAACCTCTTTATAAATTACCCAGGGTTAGGTACTTCTTTCTAGCAATGTAAGAACAGCCTAACACAGAAGACTTGGGTGGGTGTTTGGATGTAGCCAAAGACAGGTATGAATGACGAAGTAGGTCGTGATTTCTGTGACTCTCAATGAGCCATGCCTCCGGGCATTCACACCCTTGTGCTGTCTCTTCCTCTTGATCTGACTCAGGTCTGTTAGAATGCTAGTAGAGGGGACCCAGTGCCAGGTGTGGTCTTCAGCTTTAAGAAGGTTTGGCCATTTCTGATTGTGTATCTTGGAAGGATTGAACTTTGTGGACAGAGAGAAACCCTGAGATTGCATGGAGACTGAAGAACCCAGCCAACTGTGAGAATTGAGGCTACAGACTTCTGACCCCCATAAAGTGTCTCTGTCAGCCTTCAGCTACTTGAGCCAATCTAATTGAGGGACCAGATGTATGAGTGAAGAAGTCATCTTGGACATTCCAGCCTCAGCAGACATTGCATGGGACAGAGACAAGCCACCTTCTGTGTGCTGTCTGAAATCCTGATCACAGAATCATGAGAAATGATAAAATGGTTGTTGGGATAGACCAGCCACTAAATTTTGGGTAGTTTGTTTCACAGCAATTGATAGCGAAACAAACAAACAAAATTCAGAAAAACTGTGCATCATTTGCATGCGCAGGAGCTTCAGAGAAAGGGAGGCTTCATCTGCTGCAGACCTAGTCCCTTCTCTTGATTCCAGCTCCGTGGATCTTAGTGAGATCTTCATTAGCATTCTTCATCTTACCTGTCGGTCACCTAGCTATAGTGATGCCATAGACATTGCATACATTCTCCCTGGTCACTTCATATAGACAACCCTCTCCTGCTCTGCTTGGGATATTCATAAGCCCAAACAAGTGGAGGGGGTGAAGACTTGTACGTCTGGTGGGAAAGTGTGGTGGTTCATTTTATGTTTTAACTTGGCTGGGCCACTGTACTTGGATATTTGGTCAAACATTATTCTGGATGTTTCTGTGAAGGCGTTTTTTGGATGACATTAATGCTTAAATTGGTGGATTTTGGGTAAAGCAGATTCCCCTTTATAATGTGGGTGGGTCTCATCTAGTCAGTTGCAGACCTTAACAGAGCAAAGACTGACCACCCCCCATTCCATCTTGTTGAGCAATAAGGGATTCTGCCAGCAGGCTGCCTTCAGACTCAAACTGCAACTTCCCTGCGTCTCTAGCCTAGCGGCCACCACCATCAAATTTTTAACTCACCAAGCCTTCATAGTTGTGCAAGCCTATTTCTTAAAATGAATCTTTCTCCTTATATGCATATCCTCTTGGTTCTGCCTCTCTGGAGAACCCTGACCAATAAGGCTGGTAAGACTCCTTGCATATATTCTTTGTGTTGGTCAATAGAATATGCTCGAGACTGTCTAAGCTGGCACAGTAGTGAACGACTCTCTGTTACATGTATTAGAACAATTATTGGATTGAGAATTTGGAGCTCTGGGTCAGCCTCTGGCTCTGTTCCTCTCAATCTTAGGAAAACCAATCAAACTTCCTGGGCCTCAGTTTCATTAAGGCTATAGCTCTCAAAACTTTGTGTAATTTAAATATGGTTATTAGAATGAAATAACAATGGGGCCATTGTTACTGCAATAATGAGTGCTTAATCATGGCCCAGGTGGGGACCATATAATAAGCTTTTTAAAAATTTTTAATAAGGAGTTTTAAAAAGTGGGCATATTTTGCACTTTCTACTTTCTGCAGCTTAAGTTGTATGAGCTGAATAGAAGTAGATTCCGGGGGTTACCATACTTAACCAATTAAACAAGGACATTAACTGGCACACCTGTTCACATTTACCCTTTTATGGCTTGACCTCAGAGCCAATACAATTATAGTTTGCCCAGTTCGTTTTCATGATGCATCGATTGCTTTTAATAATACATTTTCTCCCAAGTGTCTGAGTGGACTGGGGTTAATGGTCACTTCAGTGTCAGAGTCCAAAACTTAAAGGAAAAGCCAATCCGATTCTCTTTTACTTAAGAGGCCTGACCCCTAGGAGATGGTGGCCTTTGTGCCTGGCCTGTTTGCTTTCTGGTTTTAGTGCAGGTTTGCTAGTGTGCTTACTGCTCTGTGTAAGCACAGTAGTCCCTCGGCCCTAGCAGAGCATTGAGGAGAAATCTGGTGGTTCTGTGCACTCCCAGAGCAGTGTCTCAGGTCATTAAGTGGCCACTGAGGAGGGCTGGCTTGGGTCACTTTTACGATATAAAGTAGTTGTGACCTGGAGCCTGTGAATACAGGAGTTTTCCAAAGTGATGTGGACACAGACTTTGCAGTTAACATTTCCTAAGTGCTTTCTGACTCCCAGGAAGATCCCTTCGGTCTTGCTTGCTGGGATCCAGTCTCTGGACAAACACCCATGGTGGATTGATTGCTGCTGTAACATGTGGAGTTCAAGAACCACAGAGATTTAAGACTTAAGGCTGTGACCTTAGAAATTCAGGGTTTAGTGGTTTTCAAACTTATTTTTAACTGTGGAGCCTTTTGTTCAGAAGAAATGTGGGGCAGAGGCACAATAGGGAAAGCAGGCAGAAGTCTGCACATCAGGTTGAAGTTGCCAAGGGTAGGGGGGTAAAGACCACTACCTCCTGGGGCTCTTCCTTGACCCTCACAAAGACCCCAAGGATGGAGCCTCTGAGGACCAGTGGTGTGGTCCAGCTTCTTCCTTCCACATACGAAGAAATTGAGGGTCTTCCCCCAAGCACTCAGTGAGGGAGTGGAGCAGCCTGGGGTATTTCTTCAGAGGCTTCTCCCCGAGGAGTCTCTCTACTGCCATCACTCTGCATTTACCCACAGCTTGCAAGAGTGCAGCATTTTGGTTTATCTGTCCTAGTGTAAATCGTGGTAATGGCTTCCCATGATCTCCTGGAAACAGTTCTGGGGTCACATCTTCTTTTTGGAGGTGCTCTGATAGAGGGACTGAGCCCCAGCCTGGGAGTTGGTGGCTCCATGTCCTGGTCCTGCCCCGCTTACTGTGGAGCTTCACGTTGATGGGGAAGTTGCTTTCTTTCAATGGGCCATAGTCCCTTAATCTGGAAAATGAAGATCACAACATCTGGGATAAGAGTTGTATTAGCTTCTTGTTGCTGCTCTAACAAATTAACATGCACTGGATGGGTTGGAGCAACATAACTTGATTCTCTCATGGTTCCAGAGGCCAGATGTCTGAATGCAGTTAGTTTCACTGGCCAAATCAAGGTGTTGGCAGACCCCCCAACTCTACCCTCTGCCCCTGGAAGTCCTAGAGAAGAATCCACCCCTGCCTCTCCCAGCTCCTGGAAGCTGCCAGCATTCCTTGGCTTGTGGCTGCATCCCTTTACTCTCTGCCTCCATGGTCGCATTGCCTCCTCTTCTCCCTCTCCCTCCCTCTTAATAAGAATACTTGTACTCGTGATTGCATTTAGGGCCCACCTGCTAATCCAGGATAATCTCGCCATCTCAAGATCTTTAACTTAATCGCATCTGCAAAGTCTTTCCAGTATAAGGTAATATTTTTAGGTCCAGTAGATTAAGACCTGATCTCTTTGGGGGCCATTATTCAGCCCACCACACCAGTCAACCTCAGGGCCCATTTTTAGCACTCAGGGGATGTGATCTATGCAAAAACGCTTTCTTTATGGCAAAGTTCTAGGAAATGCATTTTTATCAAAATAATGATAATATTTATTTCACTAGCAGAATATACATGAAAATAGCATAACAGAGAGACATGTTAATAACAATAATAAGACGAATTGGGATTTTACAAGTGGTAGATTGGAGACACACATTCGTTCTCCAGCATTTATTGAGTTCCTACTGTGTGCCAGGGGTCTTGTAGGGTCTTGAGCTCCTTTAGTAAATAATGCAGCCAAAGACCCCTGGCTTCATGGAACTTACATTCTAGCAATGGGACAGAGAATAAATAATAGACTTACTATTATATAAGTAATAAATGTAGAGAGTCCCTTAGGAAGTTGGATAATGAATGCTTGGAAAAAAGCAAGAAGACAGTGAGTGCTAGTGGTCAGGGTGGGGTGGGCCAGGGGCCTCACTGAATGGAGATGTCTGAGCTGACCTGCAGGAGTGAGGGGTGCATGCCCACAGGCGTCTGGAGGAGGGTCATCCAGGTTGAGCATGGTTGTGAGAGGCTGCAGTGGACACTTGTGAAAACTGTTAATGGGAATAAAACAGTCAATGCTCAATTTTTAATTTTTTTTTTTTTTAACATAGTTTCTCTGTTTGCCTGCTTTAGGGATCGTGAACTCAAAGCCTCCAGAGGTCAGACACATCAGCAAGGCATGCCTGGGGGAGGCAACTGGAAGCACTAGAGATGGCTGAGAGGGCCTTACTCCACAAAGCCCGGGTTGTTCATCTCTGCAAGATGTAGACCCAGTGGCTGGGTTTCAGAAGGTGAAAGTCCAAAATTTTCATGTGAAACTTCCCAATTTTGAGATGTCAGTAGCAATTCATATATTAAAATGGTGCACCTTGGCTGGATGTGGTGGCTCACGTCTGTAGTCCCAGGATTTTGGGAGGTCAAGGCGGGTGGATCACTTGAGGTCAGGAGTTCGAGACCAGACTAGTCAACACTGTGAAACCCCGTCTTTACTAAAAATACAAAAATTAGCTGGGCATGGTGGCACGCTTCTGTAATCCCAGCTACTTGGGAAGCTAAGGCAGGATAATTGCTTGAACCTGGGAGGCAGAGGCTGCAGTGAGCTGAGATTGCACCATTGCACTCCAATCTGGGCGAGACAGAGAGACTGTCTCAATCAATCCATCAATCAATCAATAAATAAGATGGTGCCCCAAACTAAATATATTTGAGGGCCAGATTCAGCTCACAGGCTATCATTTTTCAACTTCCAGTTTATGAGATACATTCACCCAAATTTAGCATGCCTGCCTTATCTATGGTGGGTAACAATTTCCCCTAAGTTCAGCCTGAGGGACATAGAGTGGAGGAGACTGAGGTCTGCACCCCATCCTTGAGGAGGTGTAGGGTGCACTCTGCAATGAGTGTCCCTGTTATCCTTCCACGAAGCTCTCTGACGTCGGCCCACCCTGGCCACCCTCCACTCTCATCCTTTCGTGCTTGGGCTCAGCACTCAGCCTGGTCTTTGGTCGGTCCTTCTCATTTTGTTTTGTGTGCTTCACTTTATTTCATTGCTCACGTTGTGAGAATCAGAAGGAAAGGAACATTTCAGAATTCATTTGAGAGGCTTTTCCCTTTTTGAATTTCAATAGTTTTTGGTTACATGGATAAGTTCTTTTTTCTCTCTTCTTAAGACAGGGTCTCGCTGTGTTGCCCAGGCTGGAGTGCAGTGGTGCTATTTTGGCTCACTGCAACCTGCGTTTCCCAGGCTCAGGTGACCCTCCCACCTCAGCCACCTGAGTAGCTGAGATGGGATGACAGGCACGTGCCACCACATCTGGCTAATTTTTGTATTTATTGTAGAGATATGGCTTGGACATGTTGCCCAGCAGGCCTTGAACTCCTGGGATCAAGCAATCTGCCTGCCTCAGCTCCCAAAGTGCCAGGATTACAGGCATGAGCCACCGTATCCAGCAGATACGTTCTTTAGTGGTGAATTCTGACATTTTAGTGCACTCGTCACCTGAGCAGTGTACACCATACCCAATCTGTAGTATTTTATCCGTCACCCCACTTCCAACCTCCCTCTCCCCATGAATACCCAAAGTCCATTATATAATTCTTATTATGTCTTTGCATCCTCATAGCTTAGCCTCGACTTAAAAGTGAGAACATACGATATTGGTTTTTCATTCCTGAGTTACTTCACTTAGAACAATAGCCTTCAGTTCCATCCAAGTTGCTGCAAAAGACATTATTTCATTCTTTTTTATGGCTGAGTAGTATTCCATGGTGTACATATACCACATTTTCTTTATTCACTTGTTGTTCAATAGGCACTTAGATTGCTTCCATATCTTTGCAATTGCAAATTGTGCTGCTGTAAACATGCATGTGCATGTGTCTTTTTCATATACTAATTTCTTTTGCATTGGGTAGATACCCAGTGGTGGGGTTGTTGGATCAAATGATAGTTCTACATTTAGTTCTTTAAAGAATCTCTATACTGTTTTCCATAGTGGTTGTACTAATTTACATTCCCACCAGCAGTGTAAAAGTGGTCCCTTTTCACCACGTCCACTCCAATATCTATTGTTTTTTGACTTTTTAATTTAATTATGGCCATTCTTGCAGGAGTAAGGTGGTATTGCATTGTGGATTCAATTTGCATTTCCCTGATGATTAGTGATGTTGAGCATTTTTTTCATATGTTTGTTGGCTGTTTGTATATCTTTTTTGAGAATTGTCTATTGATATCCTTTGCCCACTTTTTGATGTAATTATTATTCTTTTTTTTCTTGCTGATTTATTCGAGTTTCTTGTAGATTCTGGATACTAGTGCTTTGTCAGATGCATAGTTTGCAAATAGTTTCTGGGTTGTCTGTTTACTCTGCTGATTATTCCTTTTGCTGTACAGAGGCTTTTTAGTTTAATTAGGTCTCATTTTTTTGTTGTTGTTGTTGCTGTTGTTGCGTTTGCTTCCGGGGTCTTAGTCATAAATTGTTTGCCTAAACCAATTCCAGAAGAGTTTTTCTGATGTTATCTTCAGAATTTTTATGGTTTCAGGTCTTACATGTAAGTCTTTGATCCCTTTTGAATAGATTTTTGTATTAGGAGAGAGATGGGGATCCAGTTTTATTCTTTTACATGTGACTCTCCCAGTGTGTCTTTTGCCCGCTTTATGTTTTTGTATGCTTTGTCAAAGATCAGTTGGCTGTAAGTATTTGGCTTTATTTCTGGGTTGTCTCTTCTGTTATGTTGGTCTACATGCCTATTTTTTATATAAGTACCATGCTGTTTTGGTAAGTGTAGCTTTGTGGCATAATTTGAAGTCAGGTAATGTGATGCCTTTGGATTTCTTCTTTTTGCTTAGTATTGCTTTGCTATGAGGGCTCTTTTTCCATTCTGTATGAATTTTGGGATTTTTTTTTTTTCTAATTCTGTGAAGAATGATGATGCTATCTGGGTGGGAATTGCATTGAATTTTTAGGTTGCTTTGGGCAGTATAGTCATTTTCACAATGTTGTTTCTTCCCATCCATGAACATGGAATGTGTTTCCATTTGTGTCATTTATGATTTCTTTCAGCAATGTTTTATAGTTTTTCTTGTAGAGGTCTTTCATCTTGGTTAAGTATGTTGCTAGTCATTTTTTTTTTCAGCTGTTGTAAAAGGAATTGAGTTCTTTTTTTTTTTTTTTTTTTTGAGATGGAGTCTTACTCTGTTGCCCAGGCTGGAGTATAGTTGTGCAATCTCGGCTCACTGCAAGCTCCGCCTGCTGGGTTCACACCATTCTCCTGCCTCAGCCTCCAGAGTAGCTGGGACTATAGGTGCCCACCACCACACCTGGCTAATTTTTTGTATTTTTAGTAGAGACAGGGTTTCACCGTGTTAGCCAGGATGGTCTCGATCTCCTGACCTTGTGATCCACCCTCCTTGGCCTCCCAAAGTGCTGGGATTACAGGCGTGAGCCACCGTGCCTGGCCTAAGGAATTGAGTTCTTGATTTGATTCTCATCTTGGTCGTTGTTGGTGTATAGAAGTGCTACTGATCTGCATACGTTGGTTTTGTATCCTGAGACTTTACTGAATTTGTTTATTAGATCTGGGAGCTTTTTGGATGAGTCTTTAGGGTTTTCTAGGCATACAATCATATCATTGGCAGTGACAGTTTGACTTTCTTTATTCTAATTTGGATGCCCTTTATTTATTGCTCTTGTCTGATTGCTCTGGCTAGGACTTGGAAGGCTTTTCATGTTGCTTGATAGAGCAAGCATATATGAAAATACTACTTAAATTGCAAAGCACTCTATAAACATTGGTTGTGGTTTTCACTGTGGTTGCCAGTAGATGTCTTGCTATTATTGTCAGCATAAATGGTGGATTGAACTTAGAGAGCAGTTGTAATCCTTTTTTTTTTTTGGTACCTTAAGGTGATTCAGGACTCACCCTGCAATGTGGGTTTGTGTAGAAATGGCAAGCTATCACCTCCTTTTTGAATAATTGCCCTGTTCTTCTAGTTGTTTTTGTTGAGCAAGGTGGCAGATACTACTATCCTTCTTCAATGTCTGGGTTCCTTCCGCTTGCAGACAGGAAGATCGTAACTCCCTACCCACTTGAAGTTAGTCATGGCCATAACTTGTTTCAAACAATGAAATATGGGCCGGGCGCGGTGGCTCACGCCTGTAATCCCAGCACTTTGGGAGGCCGAGGCGGGCAGATCACAAGGTCAGGAGATCGAGACCATCCTGGCTAACATGGTGAAACCCCGTCTCTACTAAAAATACAAAAAATTAGCCGGGCGTGGTGGCGGGTGCCTGTAGTCCCAGCTACTCGGGAGGCTGAAGGCAGGAGAATGGCGCAAACCCGGGAGGCGGAGCTTGCAGTGAGCCGAGATCGCACCATTGCACTCCAGCCTGGGTGACAGAGCGAGACTCCGTCTCAAAACAAAAAAAAAAAAAAAAAAAATACGAGTGGAAATGTCATGTGCCATTTTCTCAATGAGGCCTTTAATTGATAGTATGCAAGTCTCCATTCTCTTTTCCCTGCTTCAGCAAGGGTAGAAACGGTTTGTAATATGGAGCCACAATGCTGAGCCATCACATGGGGGCACATATCCTGGAGACTGGCCCTGATGGTTCATGCCACCAAGATTTGGGGGTTAGTTTTTGCCATAGAGTAATGCAGTAATGCAGCCATCTTGACTGATACAACTTTTTTTTTCCTTTTCCTTTTTTTTTTTTTTTTTTTTTTTTTTGAGATGGAGTCTTACTCTGTTGCCCAGGCTGGAGTGCAGTGGCACAATCTCGGCTCACTGCAACCTCTGCCTCCCGGGTTCAAGCAATTCTTGTGCCCCAGCCTCCTGAGTAGCTGGGATTACAGGCATGTGCCACCAAGCCCGGCTAATTTTTGTATTTTCTGTAGAGAGAGCGTTTCCCCATGTTGGCCAGGCTGGTCTCAAACTCCTGACCTCAAGCAATCCACCCGTCTCAGCCTCCCAAAGTGCTAGGATTACACGTGTGAGCAACTGCACCCAGCCTGATACAAATTATGTATCTGCAACTGTATGTGTGTGTTAGGTCATTATTTAACAAAAAGTCACTACATGCTATAGAAAGAGCATGGACTTTGGAAGTAGACTTGGGTTTCTGTCCTGGCCCCACTGCTTGTTAGCTGAGCATCCTCCAAGACTCAATTTCCTTATTTGTGAGATGGAGAAACAATGACTAGGACCAGCTGTGCAAGTTATGCATTATAGAGCACCTTCAGGTTTGAAATGTGTATGTCTCACTAAGGTGAGACAAGCAGGTGCCTGGGGCACAGAAGGTAGTGAGGTGCTTGCTGTTCAGGCTCATGCAGGAGTTGCCATGCTGTTACAGATGACTCTCAGTGGTAGGCCCTGGAGGAAGATGAGAAGATGAAGCACTCATGGCTCTGACCATTCAGAAGCTTATGGTCTCCTGTGGGGAGAGGGACTGATGCTTCTCTAGGTAAGCCCCAGAAGATGTGACAGATGTTCAAATGGCAGGAGGCACCAGGAGTGGTGGGAGGGTCAGGAACAGCTGGATGGCTGAGTGTGAAAGATCGTGGGTATTCACCAGATGCAGGAGAAAAGGTGGGACTTTTCAATCAGAAGGAAAAACAGAAATAAAGCCACCAAGGGATGATGCAGCCTGGGTTATTTGAGGACAGGGACAGGTAGAAACTTGGGAAAGCTGAAAGCAAGGTTCGAAGTAAGGATAGGCGTCGGATGGGCATGGTGGGGATAGGAGTGGGTGGGTGAGATTTGAGGGGAGTGATGGGGGCTAGAGAGGAGGAAGTCAGACTGATATGACAGAAGTATTTTTTATTATTTTAAAATATGCACAATCTCATGACTTTTGCAAAAGCTGCTTTAAGATTACCATCAGCCTTTGTTTCGGTTACTATCGCTGTGTAGCACATCACACTGAAGTTTATGAGCTTAAAATAACCATTTTGTGATGCTCGTGGTTTCTGTGGGTTAGGAATTCAGCAAGGGAACCATGGAGACAGTTTATCTTTGCCTTGCAAGACCCGTTCATGAGCATGTCTGGCGCCTGTCTGGGAGTACTCGAACATGACTGCAAGCTGGAGTGCATACAAGTGGCCTTTCCATGTGACTTAAGCTGCCTTGTGGCATGGTCGTCAGACTTCTTATGTGGTGGCTCCAACCACAGGTGTTCTAGCAGTCAAGGTAATTCTATCGTGACCTAGCCTTGGAAGTCGTGCAGCATCATTTTGCTTCATTCTGTTGGTTACATGTAAGTTACAAGCCTGTCCAGATTCAAGAAGAGGAAACAAAGACCCCACCTCTCAATGGGAGCAGCGTCCAAATCACATGTTAGAAGGGAGGCGAATGGGAGACACTTTGCAGCCAACTTTGGAAAATACAATCTGCTGTAGCACTCACTTAATCATTTTATGCAAATTATGCATTCTGCTAATCTCACTGAGTCTGATATCATAAGTGTATTTTCATGTGTCTAAATAGTGAACTGGCCGGGAGCAGTGGCTCACGCCTGTAATTCCAGCACTTTGGGAGGCCGAGGCAGGTGGATCATGAGGTCAAGAGATCGAGACCATCCTGGCCAATATGGTGATACTCCATCTCTACTAAAAATATAAAAATTAGCTGAGTGTGGTGGCACATGCCTGTAATCCTAGCTACTCGGGAGGCTGAGGCAGGAGAATCACTTGAACCTGGGAGGCGGAGGTTGCAGTGAGCTGAGATCGGGCCTCTGCACTCCACCCTGCAACAGAGTGAGACTCTGTCTCAAAAAAGGAAAAAATAAAAATAATAAATAAACAAATAGTGACCTACAGCGTCGACATCTTGGAGTGCTGACAGACATTTTGGAGTGCTGACAGACACTGTCTTCAGCTGCTTCTCCATTGTGAGTTCCACTGTGTGTGCCAGAGGGAGATGAAGGTTTGCTGGTGGTACTCAGTCCATCCAAGACTCAGGCAAAGGTTCCCTGTCAGAAGCTGTTCATCAGAGCACCCACTTCCTTCTGGAGCTTCAGGCTGCTCCACTCTGAATGGAGGGAGTAAACCAGCTGATACCTCAGCAATTCCTGATTTTCATTTACAAAAGGATTGACCAGTGTTTTTTTCCCCCTTCAATCGGAGTAAGAAGTCATACTTTAATGAAAATTTGACTGCTAGCCCTGAATCGCCAACTTTTTAAGAAATTAATGCAGCTCTTGCCTTTCAGTTTGTGTTAGCTGTGGTGCTATGAAAGCAAAGCAAAGCAAAGCAAACCAAACCAAACAAAATAAAACCGTTAGTAGCCAGGGGTCAGGCTGGGTTATCGGGGGTGTTTGGTGATGACTTTTCAGTTCAGATCCACAGTTGTCAGCAAACTCCCAATCCATTTTGGACTGTTGTCAGTGAAGAAGCCAGAGGCAATATTTACCCCCAACCAGGCTGAATTACAAATTATTGGCTCAGCTAGACTAAACTAGGACTCATGGAAAGATCTTGCCAGTGCCTTTTAATAGCTGAGTCAGTTTAGAGGTTTGGATGCAAGATGATCAGTATTCTAGACATTGTACTTAGGAAAATTCCAAATTCAAATTCATTCGAATAACTTGCAACATAAATAACTGGATTTGCTCTTGATCTGTCCTTTCTTTCCAAGCACTATACCAATTATTTTGGCAGAAAAAGGAGCGAGAGAGAACATTTTATCAGTTCATTTTGCCCTCTTTCACCTGACTAAGTGCACTATGAAATGAACTGGGGAAGAGGCAATCCTTTGGCATATTTAATCAGAGTAGAGGCTTAAGGTGTCAAGCAAAAGAATCCACACATGTCATGGAACTCTATACCAAGATTAGTCACCATCCTAGATAGAGAGACAAATGGCCACTGCACTTTACAGTCACAGATGTTTCTGCTGTCATGTGATACAGGCATTTCAAAAAACCCTGAGTGATACAAAACTGAACACTAATAAAAACAGGGCTTATGTTTACCTCTACACCCTTGTAACTAGACAACAACAACAACAGATAAACAATCATAATGACATGCTAGCACATTAAAAAAAACACACACATTAGGCCAGGCGCGGTGGCTCATGCCTGTAATCCCAGCACTTTGGGAGGCTGAGGTGGGTGGATCGCCTGACGTTAGGAGTTTGAGACCAGCCTGGCCAACATGGTGAAACCCCGTCTCTACTTAAAAAAATTACAAAAAATTATCTGGGCATGGCGATGCCCACCTGTAGTCCCAGCTACTTGGTAGACTGAGACAGGAGAATCGCTTGGACCCAGGAGGCAGAGGTTGCAGTGAGCCACAACTGTGCCACTGCACTCCAGCCTAGGCAACAGAGTGAGACTTCGTCTCAAAAATAAAGAAAAAAACAAAAGACACATTAGTTTCTAAAAAAATAAATACTGCTGTAAGACTTGCCCTTTAAAACAATGATGAAAGTAGCTTGATTGAAGCAAGTGTAAGGAGGGGAGAGCCTGCTGAGTTCTGGAGACTGGGGTGTAGCCTGCAAAGTTTGGGGAGAACTGACCAAAGCGCTGTTGTCATACAGAGCCTGTGGCCAAACTCAGTGGAGAGGAAGAACATGGGGGTGCATGTTCATCTTGTACAGTCTCATTTTCCTTTGTGGCTTGCAGCATTCAGCCCTATGAGTGTATCATACTTGGTTTTCATTTGTGTTCGACTTTAACACTGAGGACGAATCATGTTATTAATGCATGTAAGTCCTGGGTTATATTTCCAATTATTCCGTTATTTGTTAATTACATATGAAAGAGCTGATATACATTGTGCCAGAACTGACCTGATTGTGTGTATGTTCAGGCATGAGCTGGTTACAATTAAGGTCAAGGGAATTTGCAAGGAGTACTGGCAGGCTGAATATCTACAAGAGTGCCCCTGTAGTCTTTATTCCACTTTCTTTACATAATTTTCTCTCCTATTACCCAGAAGAGAAACTTGTAATATCTTTTTGTATTGACTTGTATTTAGTATTATTTTATTTAAAAACTTCTCTCTTTTTAAAAAAGCATTAAGTTCATATGTACAAGTTTAGATAGCTTAAACAAGGCTAATGAAAAGTTTCAGGGTAAACAAATCCAGGCTCAGATAAAGAAAGGATGTTTGGTTTCCTAGTTTCTCTTATTTTAGCCACTGTTGGCAGGGGGAAATTATTATTCTGAAGACATATAGATAATTTAGGAAAAACAAAATTTTCAGCTTTTTTAAAAAAGCATTTTAAGGCCTGGCAAAATTCCAAATGTGTTTGCTGTTTTTGGTTTAGTTTTTGCTGAACACTTGGTCTCTTAACTTCAGAATCTCGGTTCAAGGGAGGTTTAACCTGCACAACATGCTTCTGATTATTTGTACATAACTCAGCAAAATGGTGTTTGGTCAGAATTGTTTTTTCATCTCTTTAATTTTCAATGAACCTCATGTTTTTTTCCCCCCATTTCCTTTCTTTGGCTTTAATTTAATAAATGTCTTTTCAGGGACAATAAAATGTTTGCATTTGGAGAGACTCAAATTTTGTTGGAACATCAATATTCCCAAAGTGGGACATGATGCATTTCCGATAAGGAATGTTGGGTTGTTTAGAAGCTGGAGGTGTGGTTTGGAAATCTCTGGCTAGTTATCTTATTTTTTGACTTGCCTTTTTGTTGGTGGTTCTTAAAGCTAATACGGTTGCTCTGGTATTATAAGTAACGGTAAGACGCATGAACAAGAACAAAAGGCAATCCACCATTACTATTTGTCTCCACTCCCTTTCATAAAAACATAAACTCAGTCTCTAGTGGTTACTTTAAAAAAGAGTACCCCTCAAGGAACAACTTTCAAGAATCTGAAGTATTTTTCATGGACTAAGAAAGTCACAAGAGTATTTATGATCTGTCAACTCTGAGATAGCGTGAAAGTCTGTTGGGCAGTTTAGCTTATTTTCCCTCCTTAATTCTTCTAAGTCTTTTATTTCGTTCTCCCTTCACTCTGCCTCCCTGAGTAAACTTGCTCAGCTCTTCCAGATTTTGTGACTCTGACAACTTGTCAGGGAGCACTTCACTCCCAGACTGCTGGGCTGGAGTGCTGTCCTCAGCAGGAGCCCGTGGGAGGACAGCTGGCATCCGAGGAGACCCGGGCAGGCCCATGGCTCCTCCAAGGGTCCAGGTCCCTGTGGGGGCGGCCGGCTGACAGCCTTCCTCTGCAGAAGGCAGGATTCTGGAACTTGCTCTTGGGCCTCAGCTGTCCCTGACAGCTTCTCCAGCAGCTTACATAATGTTGGTGAATTCAGGTGGGAATTCGGATCTGGAGGAAAAAAACCAAGAGAGTGAAAACTGGGAACACGGGATTTATTCTTTGCTTAAAATGATCAAATCCTGTCTATGAAAAGCAGGCTCGTTTTTTCTCCTACCCATGAAACACATTTCCTCTGGATATTGTCTACACTCAGAAGCTAAAATCTGGAATCATTACTTGTTTGATTTACATGTACTTTTTAGCTTTAATTTATGATATGGCTTGCCTAGGTTTACACTGCATTTCCTTCAGCCTTCAGCAATGCTTCAACTAAATAAAATTAATAACTTGTTTGACTTGTAGATTCATTGCCTGAGGTGGGTTGGAAGGTCAAGAAAAACAGAAGGAATGCAGTGATATATAACTAGTTCAAGAATAGGATTTGATTTTTAAAAAACAACAGCTTTACTGAACTGTACTTCACATACCATAAGATTCATCCCGTTAAAGTGTACAATTCAGTGGTTCTTTAGTACATTAGTAAAGATGGGCAACCATCACCACTATCTAATTCCAGAACATTCATCACCAAAGAAAACCAGTGTTCTTCAGTCACCCTCCATTCCCCTCTCTCCCTGGTACAAATCTATTTCTGTCCTTATGGATTTGCCCATAATGGGCAATTCATATAAATGGAATAATGTAATATGTGGCCTTATGTAACTGAGTTCTTTCACTTGCCATAATGTTTTCAGAGTTCATCCATCTTGCAGCATGAATTATCACTTTATTTCTTTTTTACTGCTGAACCGTATTTCACTGTGTAGATGTGCCACATTTTGTTATCCCATTATCAGTTGATGGACATTTGGAAACATATTTGGCTATTAGGAATAATGTTGCTATGAACGTTTGTGTGCAAGTTTTTATGTGGCTGTAGGTTTTCCATTCTCGTGGGAACACACTTAGGAGTGGAATCATTAGGTCATATGGTAACTCTATATTTAACCTTTTGAAGAGCTACCTGATTGTTTTGCAAAGTAGCTGCACCATGTAATATTCCCACCAGCAGTGTGTGAGGGTTCCAATTTCCTTGCACGCTTGTTAACATGTTATGTTTCTTTTTAATTTTAGCTATGATAGTGGGTGTGAAATGGTATCTCATGTTGTTTTGATTTGCATTTCTTTATTGCCTAATGACTTTGAACATCTTTTCATGTGCTTGTTGTATATATTCTTTGGTGAAATGTATATTCAAATCCTTTACCCTTTTTAAAATTGGATTATTTGCTTTTTTATTATTGAGTTGTAAGAGTTCTTTGTACATTCTGGACACAAAGTCCCTTATGTGTGATTTGCAAATATTTTCTCCCATCCTGTGAGTTGTCTTTTCACTTTCTTGGAAATACCTTTGAACACAACATTTTCTAATTTTGATGATGTCCAATTTATCTTTTATTTTTGTCTTTTGTGTATTTGATGCCCAAATGCTATGTTTTCTTGTAAGGGTTTTACAGCTTTAGCTCTTATCTTTGGGTCTTTAATCCATTTTGAGTTAATTTTTGTATATGGTGTGAGATAAAGCTCTCCTTTATTCTTTTGCTGTGACTGTCATCGTCCTAGTGCTATTTTTTGAAAAGACTATTGTTTCCTATTAAATTGTCTTGGCACTCTTGTTGGTTTATTTCTGGACTCTTGACTCAATTTCATTGATCTATGCATCTGTCTTTATGCCAGTACTACTCTGCCTCGATTACCATTGTTTTGTGGTTAAGTTTTGAAATCAGAAAGTTTGAGTCCTCCAACTTTTATCCTGCTTTATTCTGAATCTCTTGCATTTCTATGTGCATTTTAGGATCAGCTTATCAATTTCTGCAAAAAAAAAAAGCAGTCGGGATTTTGATAGTAAAAAAAGACTTATTTTAAATGAAGAATAATGCAGAGATCATGACTTGATCACTGCCGTTACATTTATCACAAACAATAAGAAAGCAGAATAATTGTGGAGTGTGAATGTAGTTGGTGAGTTTGAGCGAAGTGAGTTGGGGAGTAAATTATAAAGCATGCTTACAATCAGGGAGGTCTGGGCTCCTCCAGGGTGCTCCAATTACTGGAATGATTTGGGGTAATTTTTCTATTATCTTATCTGCAATCTCGAAGTAACAATGGGCACACTAGGGTAAGCACCAAATCAGGTGAATTTTTCTTAAGCTCTTGGCACTGTGGCTGGCACATTGCTACCCAGTATATAGTAGCAATTTTGATTGTTATTGGATATTTCTCACTTCTGTTAAGGAAAAAAAAAGAAGAAATGAGATGACACAGATTACGATATAAAGGAGAATTCTTGATACTAAAGTGTGAATAGCTTATTAAAAGAAGACTTGGATGGGTGTGGGGGCTCACCCCTGTAATTCCAGCACTTTGGGAGGCTGAGGCAGGCAGATCATTTGAGCTCAGGAGTTTGAGACCAGCCCAGGCGACATGGCGAAACCTTGTCTCTACCAAAAAAAAAAAAAAAAAAATTAATCAGTCATGGTGGCATGCATCTGTGGTCCCAGTTGCTCAGGAGGCTGAGGTGGGAGGATGGCTTGAGTCCAGGAGGTGGAGGTTGCAGTGAGCTGAGATCATGCCACTGCACTCTAGCCTGGGTGAGAGTGGGAGCCCACCTCAAAAAAAAAAAAAAAAAAAGACTTGGTTCTTCACCTGATAGAATCCGAATAAACAGGACAGCATGTAGGGTGGACATTATAAGGCATACTACTTCCTGCGAAGAGAAGAATACAATAGTCCCATGGTTTTTAATTGGTAATCTAAAGTATGTAAAGTCAAAGCTATTATCCTAAGCTGTTGTTTGCCTTTTCCACTCTTATCCTCTCAGACCGTACAGTGGAGTTTTCCAGTGGCTACATGATGGGTGATGACATCATTGTTCTGATTGCTGATAGAATGTGTGTTTTTGTATTCTTGTGTTTCAGACATTGTTATAATATCAAATATTATACATATCAATAAAAAACCCTTCTGAGCAAAAGTTTTGGGTGTCCTCAACAATTTCTAAAAGTGTAAAGGAATTCTAGACCAGAAAGTTTGAGAAGGGCTGTAATAAGCAAACTTGGATAACAATAATAAGAATATATTTTTGAGCACTTTCTACATGCTCAGCACTGGCTAAGTACTGGTTTTGTGTCATCTCACTGGAGCCAACCATTGATAAATCATTGTTGCATCTCAATTTGGTGATGGGGAATCTGACCCTGAGAAGAGTTAAGTGAATTGCTAAGGGTCACATGCTGGTAAGTGGGAGAGCTAGGATTTGAACCCATTGCACCTTTTTTCCTGGGATGCATGTTACGATTCTGCATCCTTGAAGATTGAAGTGATACTGAATTTCACAGTGAACCCCTGCTCTGGGATCTGAGAAGCTGGAAGTCTGAGTTATGCTCTGAGAACACATTTAGAATCCAATTTTGGATTATGAATCTCTAGCTGGTTGATTGGAACAAAAAACTGAGACCATTATTGAATCCATAATATTCCCAGCATTTTTGCTTTGACACTCCCAGCTCTTTCAAAGAGGGGGTTGTTGGCTGTTCTGTGTTCTTTACCTCAGATTTATGAGTGAAGCAGAGGGAGCTGGCCAGCTTGCTGTGAGCCACTCCACTGGGACACATAAATCATGAGCTCCATTCTAAGTGAAACTTGGGGTGAGAGAGAAGTACAGCCAGGAAGGTTGGGCTGCACCCCAGGACTCAGGCTTCTTTTGGTGCCAATGTCTCTACTTTTCACATTTAAAAAGAAGAAGAAGACAAGGGATAGCAAAGTGGGGTGGGGATGGAAAGCTGTCATAGTCACTGTCAAAAAAAAAATAGGAAAAAAATCAGCACTTGCATATTGTGAAAACTTCTTGATCTATACTTACAGAATGCTATGGATACCTGAAATTTACTCAATTAATTTCCAGCCGTGAGAAAGCCTTTATTTTATTAACATGTGTGTGATGCACTGGAGACCCCAAGGCTTGACTGGGCTCATGCCAAAAAGCCATGTGCAAATCCACCTTTGGTGGGTGCACTTGCCTCACTGCCTCCAATTTCCTGACACAGAATCTGAAAAGCAAATAATCTCAGTGATTTTGAGATCCCACAGCTGGCTTATAGCACAGACATCATGCTATTTTCCTTTCACTGATGTTCCAGATTTCTGTATTTTAAGGACTGGCAAAAACTTTTATAAAGGCGAATGGCTAGGAGGAATATAGCAAATGATTGCCAATTTTTTTGTTTTAGCAAGTAAATATATTAAGAAGCCATAACCATGATCTGATGTCAGCACTTCTTATAAAAAAAGGACACTTATGACTATTTTAAAGTCTTTTGAACAGCCCAAATTTAGATCCATGCACTACTTTCTATATTTTCCTACCTTCTCTTATTTTAAGACAAGATGGGATAAACACTGCCAAAGGCCACTCTTTGTCCTCAGGATGATGTTTGGCTACTGCTGAGCTATACTTATAATTCAAGAAGGAGGAGCATTTCTCTAATGATAGTGATGTTGAGCATAAGAAATATACCTGTTGGCCATTTGCATATCTTCTTTTGAGAAGTATCTATTAAGGTCTTTTGTCCATTTAAAAAATCATGCTATTTGTTTTCTCACTATTGAGTTCTTTGAGTTCCTTATATGTTCCGGTTATTAATCCCTTTTCAGATGTATAAGTTGAAAATATTTTCTTCCATTCTGTAGGTTGTCTCTTCAATTTGTTGATTGTTTCCTTTGGTATGCAAAAACTTTTTCATTTAATGTAATCCTATTTGTCTATTTTTGCTTTTGTTGCCTGTGCTTTTAGAGTCTTACCAAACCCATAATGAGATATCACTTTGTTCCAGCTAGAAAGACTGTTGTTAAGAAAACAACAACAGGGAGGGGTGGGATAAAATACACCAAATAGGGTGGAGTGTATACTGCTTGGGTGATGGGCACACCAAAATCCACAAATCACCACTAAAGAACTTACTCATGTAACCAAATACCACCTGTACCCCAATAACCTATGGAAAAATAAACAACAACAACAGAAGATAACAAGTGATGGTGAAGATATGGAGAAAAGGGAAACTTTACATACTGTTGGTGGGAATGTTAATTA
Source organism: Symphalangus syndactylus (assembly GCF_028878055.3). Classification (NCBI taxonomy): domain Eukaryota; kingdom Metazoa; phylum Chordata; class Mammalia; order Primates; family Hylobatidae; genus Symphalangus; species Symphalangus syndactylus. The sequence goes on from NC_072425.2 coordinate 57,093,581, forward strand.
GTACGGCCATTATGGAAAAATGTATGGAGGTTCCTCAAAAAATTAAAAATGGAACTACCATATGATGCAGAAATCCCACTACTGGGTATAGATCCCAAGGAAATGAAATCCATATACCAAATATCTGCACTTTCATGTTTATTATAACATTATTCAAAATAGCCAAGGTATACCTTGAGTCAACCTAAGTATCCATAAATGGAAGAATGGATTGAAAAATGTATACATACACAATGGAATGTTATTCAGTCATAAAAATAATGAAATCCTGTCATTTGTGACGACATGTATGAACCTGGAAGACATGATGTTAAGTGAAATAAATAAGACATAGAAAGTCAAATACTGCATAATCTCACTTATATTTGAAATCTAAAAAAAAAGATCTCATAGAAATAGAGAAGAGAACAGTGTTTACCAGAGACTGGGGAGAGAGGAGGAAGGACATAATGATGGGGAGACTGGTAAACAGGTACAAAGTTACATTTAGATAAGAGGAATAAGTTCTGGTGTCTTATTGCACAGCAGGATTACTATAGGTAATAATGTGTATTTCAAAATAGCTAAAAGAGAGGATTGTGAATGTTCTCATTACAAAGAAATGATAAATGTTTGAGATGATGGATATGCTTATTACATTGATTTGATCATTACACAATATATACGTGTATCAAAACCTCATATTGTATACCATAAATGTGTATTATTATGTGTCAATTAAAATTTTTAAAAAAGAAGGAGAAGCATAACCCTCCCATAACCTCTTTTTTTTTTTTTTTGAGATGATTTTTCCCTCTTGTTGCCCAGGCTGGAGTGCCATGGTGCAATCTCGGCTCACTGCAACCTCCACCTCCTGGGTTCAAGTGATTCTCGTGCTTCAGCCTCCCAAGTAGCTGGGATTACAGGTGTCCACCACCATGCCTGGCTAATTTTTTTGTATTTTTAGTAGAGACAGGGTTTCACCATGTTGGCCAGGCTGGTCTTGAACTCCTGACCTCAGGTGATCCACCCAGCTTGGCCACCCAAAGTGCTGGGATTATAGGCGTAAGCCACCACACCGGCCTCCCCATAGGCTCTTTTGTGCAGCATAGGGTGTGCCTTGCTTTCTGATCATTTGAATAGCAAGTGTGAATTTTAATGCTTGTATGCTGAGCCCCTAGGCATGGGGCCACAGCCGGTTGCCTAAGAACCTCATGAAGCTATGCCTGTGTTCCCACCTGGCCCAGGCACCTAGCTACCTGTTGGGATGTTGAGAACCTGTGGGGAAGTTTCCATTTCATTTTCACTTGGATCCCAAACCTACATTGTCGCAATGGAGCAAAAAGTTAATGCAACGTTGAATGCCTCCACTAATTGTCTACCTTCTATGATGAGAGCTGTGCAAGGCATCAAGGCTTTAGTTTCCATGTAAGTTGAACTCAGCTGACCAGACCAGATATAGAGAAGTAAATGACCTTACTTGGACTCCTCCATGACCTCCCATAGCAATGATCATCAATAAGGTAGTTATAAATGTATTAGACTGGAATAGGTGAATGGGATTGTACCATTTATCTATTGTGGTCAAAATGTGAAAAATGTCTCCCCTAAGCTGTTCCATTTACTCCCAAATCTCAGCAAATAAGCAACTGTCAAAGTGCAGATGGCCAGCAGGCTGGTAGAATGACCAAGAGACTGGGTCATTGCAGGCGACTGGCTGACCAGTGTGGTGATCAAAAAGTCTCACTCCTAAATTCTGGATAATTTTAGGAACTCTTAGGCCTCCTTAGGGGAAGTGGGTACTAAGAAATTCTGAATTACCTGGGCTTTAGGGAATTTCCTAGAACCGTGGCCAACAGTAGGATGGTGCTACCCTGATCTGTGCATTCAGGACACTGATTAGTCTTCACCATTCTAGACCCTGAGATTGGTCTACTTGCTTTACTGCACAGATCCCAAGCCCCTCTGCCCTAAATTCCCCTATCTGGATTAGTTTTGAAAGCTCTAGGGTTAGTCTAGTCTTTCTGGGGAATGTTGAGGGCTGTTGTGCCTCACAGTGGCAATGGGGTTTAATCAGCTAAATTAAACCAAGCTAACAACTATTTCCTGAGCACCCATTATGAGCAAGGCTATATGCACATCTCTCACTCTTGTCAGAGGCAAGTACAGAAAAAAGTGGAAAGAAATGGGGACACATCCTTGGAAAGGGTTGAATTGTCAATATTAGAGTTTTTACTTATTTAGCACATGGTTTATTTAGCACGTACTATGTGTCGAGGACTTTCAATTGTGATTGCATTGAACAATGCTACTAGGTGAGTGGTACTCTATCTCTCTATATAACTGGAGTTCAGACAGGTGAAGTGTCTTGCCTGCAATCACATGGCTAATATGTGGCAGAACTGGAATGTAAGGAAATCTAACTCCAAAATGGACTATAGTATATTATAATGATTCTCAGCCTCCATCAGACTCTCTCTAGGAAATAAACTGTGAAGCTACACCTGAAACCACTAAACCCGTCTCAAACTCAATGATCTTTTACATTTTACCTCTTTTTTTTTTTGTAGCTTTTCTGGGGTCGTGCCGGTTATACCAACCTTATCTCAGGTACCTGAAGGATTGTCGTGCTGGAGAAGACGTGTGGAGACCCACCTGACCAAAGCTCAACTTCATGAATGTAAGAGCTGGAGGAACCGTCTCTCAGACTGTCCAGCTTGCTCAGAAAAGTGGCCTTCCTTTGGCTGGGAGACGGGTAACCATTTTTTCTCTTTATTGCTAAAAAGGCCCATCAGGTTGGGGTCTGCCTTCTTGAGCTGTGATTTACAATGGCAGGTTCAAAAGGCCTTCAGCCAACTTGAGTTTTGCAGTCAAATTAGATCCAATTAGAAGTCAGCCTGTAGAATGTGAGCCATTAGTAAATTTTTAAAAATGAGCTTTGCCACTTCTGGACTGTGGCTGTAGAAATATCTGGAGTTTTAATGATCTTCTCTGTCTATTAAAGGATCTGATAGGCATGAAGTTTTATAAGGTAAGGACCCAAAATGGATCAGGTTTTTAATGCCAGAATTCCATTAGGCCTGCAATAAACGATGGAGTTGATCTATTTAGCAGATATATTTTTAGGTGGTGAGACTAAGTAAAATAATAAGACCTTATAAATTTAATGTTTATTACAGGGGCTGATGATTCAAAAGAAAATCTTTCTTAGTATGATGGTAATTTGTTTTTCTGCTGTATTTTTCTTCAGAGACCTGGTTACTTTTCTCCCTTCCCTGAGGGCAATAGTGCACTTTTTGCTCTTATATTATGTTGGCTTATGGGAAATAGGTGTGAAGTCCCTGCTGGCACTTTTTCTAGACTGAATTCTCTTTAATTCTGTTACCAGGGCCTGGGGGATGAAGCGAATCCCTCAGCCAGCCCTTCGTATCTGGTTCAGCCCCATCTGCTTAGTAATGGTCCCACCCTCTCTCATTAAAAGCATTTGTTTTGTGCTGAGTATATTATTAGCAATCATAGGACATGGTTCAAGACAGGATTGAGAGAAGGGGTTGAACATATAGTTCTACCATCCTTCTAGTCCTTGAAGTGATTTTTAAAAAGTTGCTAAAAAAGACTAAGTCCTTTGATACAAGATTCCTTTACCAGGGAGCAGAAATGTTGATATACTATTGCAACAGAAAAGAGCATAGGGTTTGGTTTTCTATAGGGTAGAGAATGTGGGGCACTGTGTGTGTCCCTGTAATCCCAGCCACTGGGAAGGCTGCAGTGGGAGGATCGCTTGAGCCCAGAAGTTTGAATCCAGCTTGGGTAACAAAGCAAGACCTTGTCTTTAAGAAAAAAAAATTACATGTAATTTAAAAAATAAAAGTAGGGTTGGGCGCGGTGGCTCACGCCTCTAATTCCAGCACTTTGGGAGGCTGAGGTGGGTGGATCACGAGGTCAGGAGATCAAGACCATCCTGGCTAACAGAGTGAAACCCCGTCTCTACTAAAAATACAAAAAAATTAGCCAGGTGTGGTGGCGGGTGCCTGTAGTCCCAGCTGCTCGGGAGGCTGAGGCAGGAGAATGGCATGAATTCGGGAAATGGAGCTTGCAGTGAGCCGAGATCGTGCCACTGCACTCCAGCCTGGGTGACAGAAAGACTCCATCTCAAAAAAACAAAACAAAAAACAAAAAATTAGGGTCAAAGCGCACTCAGGAGAAGACCACTGTAGAGGTAATCGCCAGTCCAGTGATACTCCAAGCTCATCTGTGTTTAGCTGCTTGGGTGCAGGTGAAGACTAAATATAGTTGAGTTTAACCAGGATTGGATTTGTCAAGTGACTCTGACTTGAGATAGGACACAGGAGAGACGCATGGGGCAGCAGAGATGAAAGGGTGTGCATAGGATGATGAGAATAATGGGCTCTGGGGTCTAGTCTGCAAAGGCAGAGAAGTGACAAAAGAAAGTGTTCAGTCATCTGGAGGCCCCTGGGGAATGAGGAGCTGTTGAAGATTGATGCTAAGGAAGGAGGAGACAGAGACAGAGGGTGAGAGCCTCAAATGGGAGATGCTGAAGGTGGTGCAGCTATGAGTCATGATGAGGTCTGGGGTGTGACCGGGGAGCTGCTATTTGTACAGCATGAAGGAAGTTATCATTGTTAAGTTGGAGGACCAGGAACACTGTCCTCCTGGACAAAACAAAAAGTGCAGATCAAACAGCCACAAAAACCTGTCACCACCACCACTAATACACAGTCATATGTGGTTTCATAGAAATGCTCCAAAAACAAAGCAATCCAAGAATATTAGAGATAAAAAGAACAGGCAAATTCTGGCCAGAAGAAAAATTAACCTAATGGTATCAATAGCTGATAAAAATAATGTCTGAGGAAAAAGCATTAGATGAGAAAAATAGTTTTTTTTTTTTTTCTTTTGAGACAGAGTTTTGTTCTCATTGCCCAGGCTGGAGTGCAATGGTGTGATCTCCGCTCACTGCAACCTTTGCCTCCCGGTTTCAAGTGATTCTCCAGCCCCAGCCTCCTGAGTAGCTGGGATTACAGATGCCCTCCCCCACCACCACGTCCAGCTAATTTTTGTATTTTTAGGAGAGACGGGGTTTTACCATGTTTTCCAGGCTGATCTCGAACTCCCGACCTCAGGTGATCCACCTGCCTCAGCCTCCCAAAGTGCGGGGATTACAGGCGTGAGCCATTGCGCCCAAAGAAAAAGAGTTATTTCTGTTTGATGAAATTGACAGTCCACAAAGAAGATGGAATTATCAAGAATCTTTATGTTCTTAATAATGTAGATTTGAGATATACAGAAAGTCAAAATATTAGAGAAACAAATGAATTTACAACCACAGTGGCAAACATTAGGAAATCAGAGATGGTCATGGTCACGATTCATAAATAGCAGTTTTCAGTGCATTTATTTAGGCAGAGACATTATGCATGCATATTTAACTTGCTCTTATTTTAGAATCTATACACATTTATAAAAAGCAGCTACTGAATATGCATGTTGTGAAAACAGCTAACAAAACTAAAGTCCCATCCACTATTAGAAGACAGTTCAACGTTTATTAATAGGTTGTTGGTTATTTCTATTACACCAAAGCTTAAGTCTTAAAATCTAAAAGCGATGGAATAAAATCTGCTCCAGTAATTTAAAAGGATTCTGTAACCAACTTTGATTCAATTCCTGTTCATGTATAAGACACAAGCCTTAAGAGTCATTAAATTCCCATTTTAGCTGGTTGCCAGCTGTAAGTTAATATGCAGACTTTGTTGGCTTATCCTGCTCTATGCTATGCACAGTGCTTTGAGTGTTCTGTTTTCCTTGCCTTGGATTGCCATTCCATACCAGGATTCTCATTTCCTCTGCTCCTGAGTTTTGACTGGCATAATTTGGAACTTAAAAAAAAATGCATCTTCTGTTGTTTTTTCTCAGAGCCTTCATTTCATTTTTGTCTATTTTGGATTTTTTTTTCTGCAATGCTTTCAATGTACTTTATTTCCGGTTTTTATAAGCTTTATATAACTTCAGAAAAACATAATCCAAGACATATCTTGGTTAGAATAATAACCAAGAGGTTATTATTCATGTATTTATTTATTTACTGTAACATGGAACACAGTGACCTGCAGAGTAGACACTGGGTGTGGCTGTAGAACTGTCTTTAGAGAATATTAACTAGAGGTGACTTTCCAGGGCTTTGCACCTTGGTGACTTGGGAAGGCAGGTGGCAGGATGCAGATGCAGATGCAGAAAATTAACATGTATGTGCCACCTACCCTCTTACATCCAAGGCAAAAAGGATGAAATAGTTTCTTCTCTCCTTCCATTAGCCCCCATTTCCTTGTTTTTTAAATTAATAGTACTTTATTACATTCCATACAATGTATAAATCTTAAGTGTTCAGCACAATGAATTTTGACAAATATATTAAACATAAAACACTTCCAGGCCTGGCGCGGTGGCTCACGCCTATAATCCCAGCACTTTGGGAGGCCGAGGTGAGTGGATCACCTGAGAGTGGGAGTTCGAGACCAGCCTGACCAACATGGAGAAACCCCATCTCTACTAAAAATACAAAATTAGCCAGGCATGGTGGCACATGCCTGTAATCCCAGCTACTGGGGGGCTGAGGCAGGAGAATCACTTGAACCTGGGAGGCGGAGGTTGCAGTGAGCCGAGATCACTCCATTGCACTCCAGCCTGGGCATCAAGAGTGAGACTCTGTCTCAAAACAAAAAAAAACCAAACAACACTTCCATCATTCTAAAATGTTAATTTGTGCTTCTTTCCAGTCAAGTGCTGTTGTACAACCAACTCCAAGTAACCACTGACCTGCTGTCAATCCCTATAGATTAGTTCTCTATGTTCAAGAACTTAATATAAATGGAATAATATTAATACATATATATTCTTTAGTTTAACCTTTGTTCATCCAGCATTTTTTTTTTTTTTTTTTTTTTTTTTTGAGACGGAGTCTCGCTCTGTTTCCCAGGCTGGAATGCAGTGGCGCAATCTTGGCTCACTGCAAGCTCCGCCTCCCAGGTTCACTCCATTCTCCTGCCTCAGCCTCTCTGAGTAGCTGGGACTACAGGCGCCCGCCACCACACCTGGCTGATTTTTTTTTTGTATTTTTAGTAGAGATGGGGTTTCACCATGGTCTCGATCTCCTGACCTCGTGATCTGCCCGCCTCGGCCTCCCAAAGTGCTGGGATTACAAGTGTGAGCCACCGTGCCCGGCCAATTCAGCATTTTTTTGAAATTTATCTATTTTATTATGTATATCAATAGTCTCTCATTTTTTTTTTGCTCAGTACTATTCCATTGTATGGATATACCACAGGTTTATCTATCCATTTTCCTGTTGATGGATACCTGGGCTGCTTTGAATTTTTGCTTATTGTGAGTAAAGCTGTTATGTATGTACAGGTGTTTTTGTGAACATAATACATTCATTTCTCTTGGTATATAGTCTAGGTGTGTGATTGCTAGGCCATAGAGTAGATGAATATTCCCATTTATCAGAGAGTGGCAAAAGGTTTACAAAATGATTGTACAATTTTCAGCATCCAGCAGCAATGTGTGAGAGTTCTAGTTTCTCCACATCCTTGCTAACACTCAGTAGAGTTGGTTTTCATTTTTAGCCATTCTGGTAAGTGTGGAGAGGTATCTCATTGTGGTTCTGCTTTGCATTTTTGTGGTGACTAGTGATGTTGAGCACTCTTTCTTATGTTTATTGACCATTTTAATATCTTTTTTTGGTGTGTAGTGGTATCTCACTGTTGTTTTGCTTTGCATTTTCATGGTGACTAATGATATTGAGTACTCTTTCATATGCTTATTGACCATTTGAATATCTTTTTTTGTAAAGTGTCTATTCAAATCTTTAACAATTTGGGGGGGTTATTTGTGTTTTTGAGATTTCACTTCCCTTTGAAGAGTTTAAATAATTAATATGCTTTAATCTATAGCCAACTGCATGCCTGGATTGCCACAGTATTTCGAATTTGATGTCTTACTTAATAAATACAACAAACGATTGAAGTCAGTGTGTCACTTCCATTTTACAGAATAGGAGACCAAGGTTCAAACTGATTGAAAACCACCCTTGAAGTTGAAACTTTCTGACTGGAAGCATTGGGACTCTGGTGTTCATTTTCACCAGTTTTACCTGAGAATAAGGTGGAAGGAAGACATTACAGGAGAATATTCACTATCCTTGAAATTGATCTTGACTTTTTAAAAATAGTTTTTAAAAAAATATACTTTTAATTTATATTTATATATTTACGAAAAAGTTGCTAATATGGTACAGAGTTTCTATATATCTGTTGATTGTATTTATTTATTCAAATGGCTATATTGAGATATAATTCATTTACTTTACAATTCATTCATTTGCAATGTAGAATTCAGTGATTTTTAGTATATTCACATATATGTGATGTGCAACCATCACCACTGTCCATTTTAGAACATTTTCATCACCCTTTAGTTATCACCTCTCCACACCCCCATAACTCCTCTCAGCCCTAAGCAACCACTCATCTACTTCTGTCTCTGTAGATTAACCTGTTCTGGGTATTGCATATGAATTGAATCATATAATCTCTTTTGTAACTGGCTTCTTTCAGTCCTGGCTGTTTTTAACACTTGTGGCATAAGACTGCTTGTAGTCATCAAGATTCTTGTCCTGCTCTTCCTGGACACTCTGTTGACCACATTTCCAGTCCTTGTAGTTAGGTGTGGCACACGTGTCTGAGTTCGGGTGAATGCAGAGGTGATGTGAGTGTCGTTTCTAGGCCGAGTGCTTTGAAAATCAATCTGAATGAAACACCCTAACGCCCATCCTCACTTTCTTTTCTCTTACTTGGGTCCCTAAATGAGAGCAAAACCTTCTCTTTACCTCTATTGGACAAATGTTTATTATGTTAAATTAGCCTCTGAGATTTAGAAGTTGTCTATTACAGAAACTAGTCTTATTTACCTTTCCTCCTAAAACATCTCTAAAATCCCATATTGTGGAATACTTTTAATGTATCAAGAACTCTGTGCATTGTCTTTTTTTATTAAGGTGTCTTAGGTTGTCCACTCATCCAAGTCCAGAAACGAAGAAACTTGATTCCTTTAAGATAGTGCTCCTGGATAGAGTATCAGCACACATTTTTGTTACTTCCAAGCAGTCTTAAAAATAGATTTTGTTCCTAAGCTTATACATCGTATTTAGCTGAAAAGAGTCAGAGAGAACATTCTTAAGGAATAAATCACATATATCTGAGACATTTATCAACATCCTTATAACAAATTCTTCAAGCTTAAGATTGATTTCACCATCTTTGCTCCATAATCTCCCTGCACATTGGAGGCTCCGTAGGAAACGCAAGGGACAGAGCTATGTACATTGCAGGGCGTTTTGTGAATTATAAAAATCTGCTCAGTTCTAAAGATCAAAACTTCTACCCATCTGGGATGTATAAATCCTATACAGAGAATTTATGAGGGGGTTATCTTGAATTATGTGTTGGGTGTTGGGCTTGGCACATAATAAATATAAATGATCCTCACAGGACAGTAGATTAACATCCAGGGGAAAAAAGTCAGGCATCTGTGGAATTTAAGTGGGAAGATGCCCTACTCTTCTCAGACGGGAAAGAGCTTTCAACCCCCAGGAGATAGAACTCTGATCCTTGTTTTTAAGTCCCTTACTAACTCCTCCGCATGAGAGAAGAAGTGATTTATCTGCTCAGCGATCTGGAAAAGGAACTGTGTATGTTTGGTTTGCCCCCTAGATCTTCTCATTTTCAGATCTTTCTGCCCACAAAAGGGTGCATCTCCTTTATACTGTGCTGTTAGCTGGCAATATTGTGGGAGGCCGGTGGGTGGCCAGGTGCACCAGGGGCCAAGGAATGAGTCGTCCAGCTCTGAAGGGAGCTGTTAGGAAGCCAAGTGAGAGTAGCCATGTAAGCCATGCCCTCCAGAACAACTTTGATTGGTAATAAAGTTCACACAAGTAGATTGAAACTCCTTGAAAAGGGGGAAAAACTTGCATAGAAGTTAAAATCAGCTGAAGATGGCATATAAGTAAGTGTAGTATGATGTGGGAATGAATGCAATTATATGAGAAGTGAGATGCTGCTACAGACTGGAATATTGCTGAGGATCAAGCATGGCCCTGCAGACCATAGTACTCAGATGTGTTTAAGTTTATATACATGGAGACAAAAATGTTTCAGTTTTCCAGAAGTTATTTCTGGTCCCTTCCACTTTTTTTCCCTTCTAGTTGTGATTTCTACGTGGCATATAGGAAATGACATATTTAAATGCACAAAGAAAATCTAAGAATTTTGCCTGGATTCATAATTCTGTGTTCACAAATAATGATCTGTACTTTTGAAATTTCCATAGTACCTCAATGTCAAGGGTGTGTCATCGACAGGAGCAATATAAGAGTTGACATGATTGGGCTGGGCGCAGTGGCTCACGCCTATAATCCCAGCACCTTGGGAGGCTGAGGCGGGTGGATCACCTGAGGTCAGGAGTTTGAGACCAGCCTGGCCTACGTGATGAAACCGTCTCTACTAAAAATACAAAAATTAGTTGGGCATGGTGGTGCACACCTGTAGTCCTAGCTACTCAGGAGGCTGAGGCAGGAGAACCGCTTGAAGCCCAGAGGTGGAGGTTGCAGTTAGCCGAGATTGTGCCACTGCACTCCAGCCTGGGCAACAGAGAGGGACCCTGTCTCAAAAAAAAAAAAAAAAAAAAAAAAGAATGGACATGATCTTTATTTAGTCTTTATTGTCTTTACAGTCTTCACTATATGGTTTTGCCCTATATGTTTCTCATCCAACTGTTCTTGCTCTGTAATGCATCATTCTTTAGAAAAGCAAATAAGTCAACACTTTCTAGGACATCTTCATGAATCAAAAAAAAAAAAGAACACATGCTAGAATAAAGCAAATAGTAAAAGTGAGCATTGCTGTGAAGCTTGGGCATGTGAACACAATAGATGGGATTGTGAAAGCTCTTTGTTCTTCAGATGGATGTTCTCCTTCGGTTTGGCTCACCAAAATCTAAGTGGCTTTATGGGTGTGCTCCACCACTCTTGGTTCTAATTTCCTTCCATCACCCAAGTGTTGGCAAACAACTGCTCAGCCAATCATAGTGACCTTATTATACTTTAAAGAAGCACATGGAGCCAGGAGTGGTAGCTCATACCTGTAGTCCCAGCTACTTGGTAGGCTGAGGTGGGAGGATTGCTTGAGCCCAGGAGTTTGAGGCTACGGTAAGCCGTAATAGTGCCACCGCACCTCAGCCTGGGTGACAGAGCAAGGTATGTTAAAAAAAAAAAAAAAAAAAAAAAAAAACCAGCACATTGAAGTAACCTAAAGTTACAACTTCGCTGTAGTGTCTCCAAGAACAACTCCCCAATATGCGTAACTAGTGTCACAACTGGGATAGGGGCAGCTTCACTGGAGGCGGAAATGAGCCTTGTGCCGGAAGTCCTTGGTGTCAGGCTCTGTCCTTCTGATAACCATCCTGCATGTGTAGCCCCTCTTTCTCCTCCTCTTTGTGCTCTCGGCAGGCACTGAGTTTAAGCAATTTTAAGGCTGATTCCAATGTTGCTCAAAGAGCTCAGATTCTTGCCAATCACACAGGTGTTGAGTTTTTTGAGACCCTGTTACCCTGGGCAGGGTCCATTCCATCAGCTTCCTGAGATGGGCCTGCAGGAGGAGAAGGGGAAATCTTTGGTTTTCCTTAGTGTGGTAGCATCTTCCTTTAGATAAGGGTGCTTTGCTTATAGCCATAAGATCAGGCACACATGCCTTTAGGTTTATTGGAGAATATGGAATAAAATTTAAACCTCAGAGATCAACAGTTTAGAGGCGTTGAAGCCGAAGGTATTTAATGGCTCATCAATATTCTTTAAACAAAATCTTAGATTTGGTCTTTCTATGTTGCTCAGGCTGGTCTCTAACTCCTGAGCTCAAGTGATCCTTGCACCTCAGCCTCCTGAGTAGCTGAGACCACAGGTGAGCACCCTTGTACCTGGCTATAGTATTCTCAATAAAATCATACTACAATTTTATTTAGATTGATTTAAAAAGTAACCTAGATAACTTTCATCCATGCTGCCACTGGCCTGCACCTTAACCCGGATAACTTTCGTGTTATGGCTTTGTTATATTCCACAGAAGCAAAGATTCACCTTCTACACATCATACAATCTCTCCAAGGGTCTAGTTTCATGGAACTAATGACAATCTTTAAAGGATAGATATTTAAATAATATCTAAGGCATTTGTGTCAGACTTGGTAGTTGCTTATCTTTTATTCTTTTTTTTTTTTTTACTAACAGAATCATATTTGTTGGATTGCCAACTAACCTACCACATATATCTACATTTCCTAGTTCCTCTTTTGAGTAGAGGCAGTCATGTGATATAGTTTCAGCCAGAGATGTTAACAGAAATAACTGAGTGGGGCTTCTGGGAAAGGAATTCCAAAGGGGATTATCTCAACTGGCATGCAGTCTTTTGCCCTTGGCCTTCTATCTTCCTATTGTCTGCAATGGCCATTGTAATTGTTGGTTCTTCAGCATCCATTTGGGGACCATGAAGACAGCATAAGTTTGAAAACTGCGAGCTAAGGATAGAAGGAGCCTGCATCCTGATGACATTGTAGAAATTCTACGCCAGTCATCAATTTCTCATCTCCAGACTTCTTTTAAGCCACTGTTATTTGTGTATTCTGTTATGTGGTGTCAAAACACCATTCATAACTGATAAAATACTCAATTTTCAGATTGCTTTGCTTAAGAGGTAAAACAAAAATCGAGTGTCTGGCATGAAAACTTTTGTTTTGAACAAAATAGTTTTGGCAAAATTCTAACTTTAAACATTGAGGAGGGGCATACCTATTTATTTATAAATCCTATATAGCATCAAGGAAGCCTAGAAGAAACATCCTTTTGTTTGGCTTAGTTGTCATTACATGCAGGTGAAAACTGCTCTTAGTAGAACTTTCTCTGGGGGTGGTGATAGTGGTGTAATTTAGTGCAAAGAGTAGGGGTTTTGAAATCTGGCATATTTGAGTTTTAATGTAAATCTAAACTCATTATTGTATCTTTCTAAGCCCCAGTTTTCTGATCCATTAAATAAGGAAGGTCTCAAGTTAACAAGGGAGAATCTGCAAAATACCATACCAAAGGGAACCAGTGAAGTACCTGGTACTATATATGATCATTTCCCTGTATTTGTGTCTTGTTTCTTATTCTTTCATCTAATAAATATTGATTAAGCATCTACTATATGCCAGGACAGTTTTGGGTGTTCAGTTCTTTGACTCTGAGTTTGCCCTGAATGGAGTTATGGCTTATGGGCTGAGTGTTGAAAGGACTAATGCCATATTTATTTAGTTCATTGGCACTAACCAGGGAGGAGTGAATTTCAGAGCTTCATCACAAGGTTCCACTTAGGAATCCAAATTGCAGTCTTAGTGGCATAGTGGTTTGGTGATTTTCATCCAATACCAGATGTAAGGGCTAGAGATGAGTCTGGCTGACACAGTCACTGTTTAGAAGCTGGAGTGAAACCTTGAAATTTCATCTGGAAAAAGTTGTACTTCTCCAGGAAACAGAATGGGTTTTGGTACCTAAAAACTGAAATGAAATGGGGCTCACTTCCTTGTGACTAGCCCCCATCATATGTCCCACAGATGTGAGACCAAGTACTTGAAAATATTTGAAGTCAATGGATTATTTACAACAGGAAAGCACGGATTTTACCCAAGCCAGACCTTAAGAATTTCAGTCCGTCTTTCCCAGTTACCACTCCATGAAGTCGGTCAGTTGGGCTTTCAAATGGGCAGCAATTTAAGACTGTTCGTGAATCATGACATGAAACAAACATTTAGAAGATAGGCTTTGGGCAGGGAGAGGTGGAAAAGTACAGATACTTTACCTTGTGAAGAATTAAATTGTTATTCATTTTCCTTATTTTATTCATCAGGACATTGGGCTCAAGGGTCTTGCAATTGTAAAGAGTAATTATGATGGTAGCTCATATTTGCTGAACATTTTTAAGTGCCAGGACTTTCTCTGGTTTATTATTATCATGAACAAGTGCCATTTAGGAAGACAAAACTTGATTTCAGCCTGTGCTTCCTTGGGAAGCAGTGCTCTGTAGTGGAAGGGATAAGTCATTGGCATCACTGAGACACGAGTCTGAGCCCTGACTGTATAGCTTTCAGCACATTATTAAACGTCTGTCAACCACAATAAATTGTTCTCTATTGTTCTCTCCATTTTTTGTATGAGTAAACTGAGTCTGGAAAGAGTTGAGCCACATGCCCAAGGTCCATAGAAGAGCTGGGGCGGGGTGAAGGGAGTCCAGTATCTGGTTCTTTCCTACACACTGTTATCGGGTAGATGTTAGGGACCTCATGGGTCATGGAGGGATAAGAAACACACCCCCTTTTACATGTGAGGAAATGAGAGCCCAGAGGGGTTGAACTGACCATTCCAGTTACTACAGGAATCAGAACTGCAGCTCAGGTATTCCCCTCCAGAGAGGGCATGAGAGGGGTGTACATGGAAGAAAACTAGCAGCTCACCAATATTTCATCTTCCATTTTTCATTTCCTGGCTCTGGAACATAAGTCAGGATAAGATCTGGATTAGATCCATTTTCCCAGTTTCCCATATATCACATTTCGACAAGATTTATGGATGTTTTCTCCTGGGCTGGAGCAAACATGGGTGGATTATGAGGTTGTGTTTACATTTTTCTCCTATCTCAGGCAGCATTATGTTAGTCTCCAGCTCCTGGCTCTGCGCCACCTGGATAAGCTTTTGCATTTGATTCTTTCCATTGTGCACACACTCGTCCCTTCACCTTCTCTGTATCTCTGCACTTTCTTTTGTTATCAGTTACACGTTTTATGCCAGAATGGCTATGGTATCATTCTCCTGCTTTTGTTTTCTGGAGAGTATGGAGAGATTCTCTTCTAAATAGCTTTGTGTACTGGGGGATTGACATTTGTGATCTTATCTCCCCCTGGATAAAAATACTCCTTCCTCTAGTCTCTCAATTCAGAGCTCATAGTCAGTCTTTTCTCTCCTAATAGCAAATGCTTTGAGTTGTTCAGAAGTTTGCAGAACACTTCCTTTAAATTCTCTATAATGCAGAAAACATTTTTTGCTCAGAGCCCCAGAATCATGTTTTGTTGAATTTTCTTTTTAAAAATAGAGGCTAGGTACGGTGGCTCACGCCTGTAATCCCAGCACTTTGGGAGGCCGAGGTGGGTGGATCATGAGACCATCCTGGCCAACATGGTGAAGCCCCATCTCTACTAAAAATACAAAAATTAGCTGGGCATGGTGGCACGTGCCTGTAGACCCAGCTACTCGGGAGGCTGAGGTAGGAGAATTGCTTGAACCCAGGAGGCGGAGGTTGCAGTGAGCCGAGATCACGCCATTACACTCCAGCCTGGTGACAGAGCAAAACTCTGTCTCCAAAAAAAAAAAAAAAAAAAAAAAAAAAAAAAAAAGAACAAAGAGCAGTCGCAACTGCCAGTGCCTTGGCTCTTGGCTTTTGTTGTTGTTTCCTCTTAGGCCCTAAATAGTAACCAGACACAGACTCACATTCCGTGGTCCTCAATGACACCCTCCCCATTTCTCTTTTCCTCTTGAGGTTCATTATTTTTTCCAAATTAAAACGTTCTGGTTGGAATGAGTGAGAGGAAAGAGACAGGGCAGCAGGGAGCTCCAGTTGTGCAGAGGGATTATATCTAGGGGGTTCTTCCTTGCCGGGGTCTCTGATATGATTAATTGGCCGAAAAGAGCGAGGCTTTGTAGTTTGAGGAGATCGGTTTTGAAAGGGTCTGCTCTTGTTACTCAGGACAGTGGGTTTTAAAAACAATATTTAAGATTATTTTACAGACATTTGAGAGCTTCTGGCTTTATCTCTATGTGAAGCTGCTAGTAGTTCATTTGTCTGTGCATTCATTTGTTCTGCAAATATTGACTGCATGTTACTGTGCATCAGGTACTGTGTTGGGCCCTGAGAACATTGGGGTAAGCAAAACAGACTGGCTCCTGCTCTCTCAGATCTCACAACAAAGTGAGGGTGACAGATATTAGGCAAATAATCATATGAATAAGTGACCATCTGCACACTGATAAAAGGAGAAGAGGGTCTCCAGGATGTGCACGCTGTGTGCATGTCAGAGCAGGCTTTCTTCTGAGGAAGAGACTCCTGAGCTAAGATATGAAGAGTGAGAGTCTACTGGGTGATGGTTGGGAGCGGGTTTTGGGTGCTTTTGGTGGAGCAGGTCCTGTTCCTGATAGAGGGAATGATGTGCGCAGAGGCCACATGAAGGGATTAGCATGGTGCATGGGAAGAAATACACCTGGGCCAGAGAGGCTGGGTTTCTGAGTGTGAGAAGGTGAGTGGAACCACAGGGATCAGCGGGGTAGCCAGAGCCCAGTGACGGCTTGGATGAGAGATTTAGTCTTTATCTTTAGGGCCACTGTTGGTTCTACGCTGGGAAACGATACGATTAAGTTTGCATTTTAAAAAGATCACTCCTGTTTCAGTGAAGAGAACAGATTTTCAAAAGGCCAGAGTAGATTCATTCAATCATTCATTCACTCATGTATTCAAGAAATATTTATTGGGCTCCAACCATGGGGCAGGGACTTTTCTCTCCACAGTGGTGAGGGAGTTCCTGGCTTCCCAGAACTCATATCTAGTGAGTCAGGACAGATAATAAACAAATACATAGTTTAAGAGAAAAGATAACTTCAATAGAGGTAAGTGAGTGCGGTGAAAAAAATCAACCAACAGGAATCGGAAAGACAGCATGGAAGCACTGTGGTCTATGATCTCTAGTTCTATTGGGTTTTCAGGAAATGCCTTCCTGAGGAGGTGAGAGTTTCCTCCCTAGACACAGCATTACCCCCTCCTTCCCTTTTTTTGAGCCTTGCCTAAAGCAGAGCTGGCCACTTTATTAGCTCTTTACTTGCTAGTCCTCAGATGTGCTGACTGTGTACACGAACCCTTCAATCCCCCCAATTTTCCATGGCCTTTATGGAAGTCAGAGGATTTGAGCTTGAAGGAGCTTTTAGGATTTTCTGATTCAACTCCATCATTTTATAGGACACTAAGCAGAAGGCCAGAGAGGTACTGTTCAAAGAGTGAGCAGTCACCCTGTCCTAGCATCCAGGCCATCTTGTCCTGGGGCCCGAGCCTCCTGGCTCACCATTCAGCCCTCCTGGTAAGTGTGAGGCCACAGCTGTGCTCTCTGAGTCCATGGAGGCTGTTTCCAAGATACTCGTCATCCCTGGGTGCATAGGGGACTCCAAATACCTGCAGAAAGTGATTAATGGTCCCTTCCCCCACCCTGGCATCTCCTAATGCAAAAAATGTTGGACAGCAACCAATTTAATTTAGAATCCAGAAAATATCACTTTTTTTCCAACCTGGCTTATATTAATGATATTTTTAAAATGCCCTGCAGCTCTGAAGCATATTTAAGACCATGAAAGAGCATTACAAAGCTTTTGCCCTTTACAGAGTTGCATGGAATGCTAAGTCCAGAAAGAAAAAAAAGGGAAATTCTCTCTTTCCCTTTGGTTTCTTAAGATTTAAAACTCAATAAGCCATTTCCTATTTAAGATTTTGTAAAAATAACTATTTTTTCCCTGTAATTGAATCTTGTTGCCTGAGTTTTAATCTAGAACGTTGTTTTCATGGTTGAGTTGAAAATCCCTTTGGAAATCATGGTGAAACCCAAACTGAAATAGTGCTTATTGAACTAATAATTAAAGTTTCTTTACATTAGCTGTCTTAGGAGATTTCTCGTCTTCTCCCTCCCCCCTGTTTTTTTTTTCAAAAACATTGTTCTGGGAGAAAAATCCCAGTGTATCTGAATTCATCAAGTCAAAATCATAAGTCATTGAAGAAAGCATTAGGTGATAATTTTTATCCTTATGAAAAAGCATTTTATTTAATGAATTTCAGATATAGCCTACTGCTAAATAAGTTTTTTTCCCTCTTTTTAATGAGATATTTGTTTTATGTTCTTCATTTTCAGATGAAGAAATCGAAGCCCAGAAAAATTAAGTAACTTGTCCAAATCCAAACAGATGAATTAAAATCTTGATGACTGTTTAGTCGCTTGAAGACATTTTGTGTAACATTTCAGCTTCAATAAGAAGACGGGAGCTCGGTGCAAGGATGTTTTACTGGGAGCCTACAGTGGAGCTTAGAAAGTCATGTTCTGGCTGGGTGCAGTGGCTTATGCTTACAATCCCAGCACTTTGGGAGGCCGAGGCAGGTGGATCGCTTGAGCTCAGGAGTTCAAGACCAGCCTGGGCAACATGGTGAAACTCCATCTCTGCAAAAAGTGCAAAAAATTAGCCAGGTGTCATAAGGTGCAACTGTGGTCCCAGCTACTTGGTGGGCTGAGGCAGGAGAATCCGTTGAGCCCAGGAGGTTGAGGCTGCAGTGAGCCTTGTTGGAGTGAGACCCTGTCTCAAAAAGTCATGTTTGAATATTCTTTTGGGGCTTTTGTTTCCTCATGTTTGCTCTCAAAACATCAGAATGCCACAGAAGATTGTTAGATCTCTGGATCAGTTGAGGAAGGAAAAGCATCAGCACCTCCTCAGGAATGCCGTAGGAGGTGTGTGCTGGGATGCTCTCAACTCTGCAGCAGTGATGCACACAGCTGGAGATGTTGAAGGTCAGATGCAGGTGGTCAAGCATTTTAGTTTCCTGTGGCTACTGTAATAACTAAAGTGGCTGAAAACAACAGGAATTCGTTCTCTTTCAGTTCTGGAGACAAGAAGTCCAAAATCAGTTTCACTGAACTAGAATTGAGGTGTTGGCAGGACCTTGGTCCCTCTGAAGGCTCTAGGAGCGAATCTGCTCTGTGCCTCTCCCAGGTTCTAGAGGCTGCCAGCATTCCTGGGCTTGTGGCAACATCACTCCACTCTGTGCCTCCATGGCCTCATTATCTCCTCCTTTTCTGTCTGTATCAAATTTCTCCCTGCCTCCCTCTTATAAGGTACATGGGATTGCATTTAGGGCCCATGCAGGTAATCCAAGATGATCTTCCCACGTGTAACTCTTTGCTTAATCCACATCCGCAAAGAGCCATTTTCCTTAGAAGGTGACATTTACAGCTTCCAGGGATTAGAACCTGACATCTCAGTAAGCTATTATTGAGCCTATCATACTGAGCCTAGATCCCTCCTGTTGGCCTCATATATTCATGGAGGACAAAGGAAAAGGTTAAAGGCCAGAGACCAGCAGAAGAGTGCATTCCTGCTTTCCAGATTCGGGTGAAATGTCATAATCAGTGTCTGGCAGAACAAAAGACCGAGGGAAAAAGCTGAAGCAATGCAAAGCCCCAGAGTGACCACAATGGCATGATTACTGCTGAGTTTGTTTATGAGAGGAAAGAAAGCAGCCATGTTGGAAAGCCTTGGGTGGTTTTCATATCCTGGAAGTTATGTAGAAATAGCTGGAGAGGAATGCATCATTCAGGAGTGTAAAACAATTTCTTGTTTAAACAGACCCCAAGGCTTGAGTGGTTAAAAAAATTCCTCCCAGAGAGTGGAAATGAAAAAAGCCCTTCAAAAGGTTATTAATGTGGCCACTTGCAGACAAGGGAACACATCATGTGGAGTCTCTTGCTGATTTTACCCCATGGAGACTGGTTGTGGATGACGAACGATAAAATGGAAGCATCCAGCAGTGGTAACTTAATGTTGTGGTGGGGAATAGTTTTACTTCCTGACCTCATTCATAAGAGGGGAATGGAGGAGGATGAAGATGCCTCATTAGTGGAAACTCTACGCTCCTGTCTATTCACTTGCTGTAGATGAAAGAACACTCCAAGATACTGCTCCAAAAGGAACATTAGCCAAACTGGATCTTCTCTTGTAAATTTCAGAGGCATCTGTAGACATGGCTGACAGGGAAGCCTCCAAGCGATCAACTTCCCTGCCTTTCCAACACCTGAAAAGTGGCCCTGAGGTTTTCCATTGAGGTTTTCCAAATGCAGATTGCCAGTGCTTCTGAGTGTCCCCTGGGCCCTGGTGGTTGTTTTTAGGATAGAAAATACTTTTCTCTTACATGGCCACCTGCCCTCTCTCCAAGTTCTGGGGCTTCCTGAAAGCCCAACTGCCTTACCTCTTTTCTCCTCCTCAACCATCATACATTATTCTTATGATGAAGTATGTTCCAGAAATGGTGTTCAGACAAAAATTGTGACTAGGTTCAGTTATCCAACACAACACTGAAAGCTGCTGATTCTAGAATAGAGGTGATTAGGATGATCATTTATTTGGCAATATTATGATCAAAGATGAATGAGTAGACTAGAAACTGTTTAAATGGCTTCTTCAGCACCCTCAGGTCAGTGACTTAGAGCTTCCATCCTGTGTGCTGTGGGTCACTAAAATCTCTCCATCACCTGCGAGTTCCATTCTGTTAAATGAATATTAACAACTTTGGTATATCTTGTTAAGGGCTCTGCAGCAGAGCAATCTCTCTTACTAAACTGTTGGAGCACACCATTGCATATGCATTTTTTCCCCTTTGCCAAAGGCAACTCTATCTAGGACAACTCCATTCCATCCATTCCAGGACATGATGCATAGCAAAATGGAGCAGTCCTGTGACTCCATGCCCTGTCAGTGACAGCTCCAGACAAGACCAGACTCATGGACATGGTGGTGTTTGACCCTTTATTTCTCCCAGGGCTGCACTGTGGAAATATTATTCCTATTCTATCACATAAATGCCTTTTTATCTCTGCCTTTTCAAATAACCAAGTAATTGAAGTGAAGTTGTCTCCCACATTACGTAGGACATTTTTACTAGCCTTGATTATATTTCCATTAGACTTGGTGTAGCTGACTTAGTAACTAGGCCTAGGACAGCAGTGATGGATTTGTCTGATGGTCAGTCATTGAGTGTGAACTCATTAAGACCTTCTAAAGATTTGAAATTTTTCTAGATTCAGTTTGGACTCTATGTTTGCAATGACGCCATCTTTTGAATTCCCTGCCCTAAAGTGACCTTTTACTCTATGAACAACTTAGGCTCAACAGGGCAGAGACATAGTATGACCTCCTCTCTTCTCTACAGCAGCACATTTACCTGCTAGAATGCCAAAGAACAGGCAAATTTCTGCCCAGTAGAGTGATTTGCAGTTGATGAGATTCAGTGGGGACACATATACCTCCTCATGGGAGAATCAGTGATGTCTCTGGAGGAGTGTTCACAGAGTAGAAAAGTATGTTCAACATAATTAATTTTTTCTCAAAATAAATAGCAAGAAGTAGAGGCTTTCCAAGTCTCCTAGATGATAAGGGATCATGGATAACAGAAAATAGAGTGGGAAAATGTTATGGGGCACAGCGACCATATGCCCATGTGTCCCAGTTTATACCTGTTGTTCAGGAATAATTATTTATAGTACCCCTTTTATTCTTCAAGTATTTGTTTAGGCATTAAATTATATGATTACCCTAGTTAAACAGCTTGGGAAGTACTCATCTGATAGGATCTCCAAAAAAGTTCCA
The DNA here is from genome assembly GCF_028878055.3 of Symphalangus syndactylus. Classification (NCBI taxonomy): domain Eukaryota; kingdom Metazoa; phylum Chordata; class Mammalia; order Primates; family Hylobatidae; genus Symphalangus; species Symphalangus syndactylus. The sequence continues at coordinate 57,115,155 of NC_072425.2, forward strand.
GTGGAGTCCATTTTTGCATTGCTGTAAAGAATACCTGAGAGTGGGTAATTTATAAAGAAAAGAGGTTGATTTGACTCACAGTTCTTCAGGTTGTACAAGTCTGGCCCCAGTATCTATTGAGCTTCTGGTGAGACCTTAGGAAGATTTTTCTCATAGAAGAAGGAAAAGGGGCAGCAGGCACATCACATGATGAGGGAGAGAGAGAGGGAGAGGAAGCAAGAGAGAGAGAGGAGGGGTGTCAGACTCTTAAACAATCAGCTCCCCTGTGAACTAATAGAGTGAGGACTCACTCATTACCACAAGGACAGTACCAAGAAATTCATGAGGGATCTACTCCTATGACCCAAACACCACCTGTCAGGCCAACTTCCGACATTGGAGGTCACATATCAACATGGGGTTTGGAGGGGACACATGTCCAAACCATATTAGCTCCTGAAGTTGTCCTCAAATTCAAGATGCAATGTCTGAGAAGAGAGTTTGTGTTAACAGAATGGCTTCCCAGCAAAATAAGTTTTGGTCATGCATGTTTTACAGGAGAGATCAACTGTGTTTGGAAGAGATCAGATAGTGTTTATGAGCACATTGCATGCCGTAATTCTGAAGAATCCAGAGGTAAAAGATATTTTACAAGAAACAAATATAGTTATTGTAATGGAAGCATTTAGATGTCACTATGAAGAGGAGTGATGGAAATTCATAGCAAATATAAGGTAGGAATAGAAATGCTCAAAAAATCTATTAGGTGCTTTTTTTTTCCTGACACTTTGGATATCTCCTCTTTAATAATGTTCTTAATTACCATTGTCTTTATATTGTACAAGGTAGACAAGTTGATTCTAACTTGGTTCTGGCTTCCTTCTTCTGCAAAGAGAGAGAGAAATAGCTGAAGGTGAAGCCTTGTAAGTTTGTTGCTCCTGCATTCATTTGGGTCACACGGCGGCTTCTCTCTTGGTTATGTGGAGGGCTTGGATTCTTCTAGCCCAAATAAAACTTGGCCACATACCTTTGCTCAACATGCACTAACCTGGGGGAACAATATGTTGTAACACAAGTTGCAATTAGTCATTATTTTTTCAGTTCCTGTGTGAGAAACTATGATTTTAACAACCAAAACAACAACAGCAGCACCAAAACAAGATAAATGTGTGCAGCAAATTTCCTTAAATGAGCATTGCCAGTATATTTTTCTCTTGCTAAATAACCTCCTCCTGGATCTCAACATATTATTCCCCGCCCTCCCTCATTTAACTCGTAATAAGGGACAACCCTTCCACAGCAGCTGTCCGGAGACCACCACAGCCTGTGAGAGTCTCCAATGGACAATGGTTGTCTGGTTGAGACTCTTCCTGGTGTGTTCAGAAAAACCTGTACTTTTTTTGTTTCAATTAGTTTTATAGACATTTCAAGCTGGGGCCTGCATTTTTTTGTGGTAAGCTCACCCCTCAGCACTCCCCACGGGGCTCACTAACCTTGGCTACCTTCATCGTTTATGGGAGTTGAGCTGTGCATGCTTGAGACTGCCATTTGTTTCTTCTTGCATTGAAATACCTTGCTTTTCTCTTTCAGCAAGCCTGGAGTTCAACAATTTGAAACTGCTTCACACCAAGAGCAGAGAAACTCGCTCTATGGTTATCACCTCAGAGAGATACAATACCCAAAACCTGAGAACATTCGCCTTGTTTTGTTGGAGTCAAAACATCTGCCAGGTTATCTGTCTTCAGTCAACATGGCTCACAGAAATCCATGCTGAATTATTTTCTAGGAAGTTGGGTCTTGTTGACGATGGAGTTAAATGTTATTCATGTTAAAGTGAGTCTTTAAGAAGATGGCCGGCTGTATTTCTACATAGTTTTGACATCTGTCTTCATTTTTCATTTTTCCTCTAAGATGTTCTGCACATATTTGTCAATTTCTGTGGTCTGACTCAGAGCACAAGAAGTGTGGGTAAGTATCAAAAGAAAAATTCTTTGAGAATTTCTTTTGCTTATTCCCTGTTCTTCTGGTAAATGAATGCCTGAAAAGAGAAAGCAGTCAGTTATCTCAGTTTGGTTCAGGGTAACAGGAAAGTTGCCCTGGATTAAACATTTCTGTCCTATTGGCCTGCTGGGGCACTTTAAAATCCCAATCTTTAGACCACACTCTCTTAATTGTGGCATGTGGGTTTCTAGGAGTTGTAATTAAACAACCCACAGAAGGTGATTTTACAGTTTCAGCTTTTTTTTTTTTTTTTTTTGAGATGGAGTCGTGCTCTGTCACCCAGGCTGAAATGCAGTGGCACGATCTGGCTCACTGCAACCTCCGCCTCCTGGGTTCAAGTGATTCTCCTGCTTCAGCCTCCCAAGTAGCTGGGACTACAGGTGCCCACCACCATGCCTGGCTCATTTTTGTATTTTTAGTAGAGACAGGGTTTCACTATGTTGGCCAGGCTGGTCTTGAACTTCTGACCTCAGATGATCTGCCCGCCTTGGCTTCCCAAGTGCTGGGATTACAGGTGTTAGCCACTACGCCCAGCCTACTGTTCCAACTTTTAATTGTGTCTTCCTCTCCTTCAGATTCGGGCCCTTTGGCCAAGCATAGTGACAACTGATTAAGGCATAGCAGGCCTCTGTCAAGCTGCTAATCAAGTTATGGGGCAGTAGGGGCCAACATGCATGATGCCAGCAGCAGCCCAGGAATCTACCCACAGGTTAACCTCAGACTCTTAGGAAGACTCTGGGGCACAGGATAATACAAGGAAGAGGGAAAGGGTAGTGAGAAGGACCTGCATCACTCCTCATGTAATTTTCCCTTGTGTTGTCCAAAAAAGAGTGTAGACAGGGTTTGTAAAAATATGCACCTGAAAAACCATGAATGCCTTTATCTGTTGCTTAAAATTTACTTTCAATTTTTTTGGTAACAACTTTATTGACATGTAATTCCTATACTCTACAATTTACTCAATGAAAGTATGCAATTAGATGGTTTTAGCATATTCATTCACAGAGTTGTTTAACCATCATTTAGGAATTTGCTCGCCTCGCTATCCTGCCATTTCCTCTCTCTGGAATGTTCTTACCCCAGTCATCGACTCTCCCATTTCATCATTTAAGTCTTTGCTCAAATGTCACATCCAAGGTGCTTAGCGCTCTTCCCTTACCAAAATCACCACTCCACCCATTCTCCTGCCTCCCTCCTGCTCTAGTGTCTGGACAGCACATCCCCCTCTGCCATGTTCTTGTTTGTCACCTGCCTGTGGTCCTCAGCTCTTCCAGGGCAGGATGTTTTTCAGGACGTTTGCTGCTGCCCCAGTTTCCAGGCTGGTGCCAGACTAGAATTAGGGGCCGGGAGGAGGAATGGAGGGGGCTGGCTGTCCTCTCTGCACCCAGCCCGTTGGAAGAGGGAAAGAGACTGGAGCCCTAAACAGACAGGGCTGGCTCCCTACAACTTGCTACTGGGTTGGCCAGGAACAGATGCTGCCATAGTCACCAAGTATTGGCTGAGGTGAAGTGCAAGGAAGCTCAGCATGGGCCTATGGGAACTTGAGCCATATAAATTTCTGTGTGAGCCCAAGAAATTATTTGCCATCTCTGAATGTCTTTAAAATGAGGACATTGGATCTCTGGCTCCTTGTAGTTCTGACACTGGAGTTCTGATGGAATTCTTTGATCACGTGTAATTGAACAAATGCAGTTAAGGTGTCCCGGAGCACTTTCTTTGATGGATCCCATCTCTCCAGCTACCTTTGCCATATTAAGCTGCTTATTTGTCCTCCCTCCTCTCCACGCCCAACACACACGCTTTTGTAAAGATAGAGTTTGCTAATGCCCGGGGTCTTAGATCTATACGGCAGGAGAAGGGCAAAATAGAAAGTGTGCTTTGGGTGTGCTATTTGAGCTGGAGCTAAATTTGAGTAAAAGCTTTGTCTGTGAGTTTACAAACATACAATTAAGGCTCTCACAGTTATCTAAATCCACTTTCTTGCCTTATAATTTTATGGTTAGAAGCATTACAGTTGTTTTTAGATTTTCATTATAACTGCAGTAGCCACAGACGGAACCAAATAGCGTTTGTTTATTTGTGTGACAAATTATGCCCCTCAGCTAACTATACTGTGTAATTTGTATTGGGTGTGCATTTTGAGAAAGAAGTATACATTGGTCTGAGGGTCTTTTCTTCTCTTTCCTCTATCTTCTTCCCAAAGCAGTGCTGATAATAGAAAATTGGAAAATAAAAGGCACATTTGTGTACTACACACACGCTTGAGTTCAGATTCCACTCCCCACCGTTGTAGCTGGGTAAACTTGGGGAAGTCAGCTTATTTCCTTAATTTTCTTTTCACATAGTGAACTTCTACATTTTGTTCTTTTAAAATACATTATTTACAGATTATCAGTAAAGGAAGAGTAATTTAAAGTATTAGGAACTTCAGGCCAGGAGCAGTGGCTCATCCCAGCACTTTGGGAGGCCGAGGGGGGCAGATCACCTGAGGTCAGGAGTTTGAGATCAGCCTGGCCAACATGGCAAAACCCCATCTCTACTAAAAATCCAAAAAAATTAGCCGGGCGTGGTGGCACATGCCTGTGGTCCCAGCTAATAGGGATGCTGAGGCAAGAGAATTGCCTGAACCTGGGCAGTGGACGTTGCACTCCAGCCTGGGTGACAGAGCGAGACTCCATCTCAATTTTAAAAAAATAAACAAATAAATAAACTATTAGGAACTTCAGTGTCACTTGAAGGTTGATTAGAAATGAAAATCATTTCTGATGACTTAGGTACTTCCCAGCTGTGAAAACTCCTGTAATTAGTCAACTCTGCCTCTCTGCTTTTTCTTTAATTTGTTATATTTTCTATTGTGAAAGAATACATGTAACGTAAAATTGACTTTCCTAACCATTTTTAAGTGTGGAATCCAGTGGTATTCATCAAGTTGTGCATCCATTACCTCCATCCATCTTCAGGACACTTTTCATCGTGTAAAACAGAAACTCCACACTCATGAAATAATAACTCCCCATTTGTCCCTGCTTCAAGCCCCTAGCAACCACCATTCTCCTTTCTGCCTCTCTGATTTTAACTCTTCTAGGTACCAGGTATAAATGGAAGCATACAGGATTTGCTTTCTGTGACTGGTTCTTTTCATTTAGGTTCATCTATGCTATAACCTGTGTCAGAATTTCCTTCCTTTTAAAGATTGATTAATACAGTATTCCATTGTGGTATATCTACACTGCATTTTGCTTATCTGTTCATCTGTCAGTGCAGGCTTGGATTGCTTCCACGTTTTGGCCATTGTGAATAATGCTGCCATGAATGTGGGTGTACAGATATCTCTTTGAGGCCCTGCTTTCTATTCTTTTGGGGATATACCCAGAAGTAGCATTTCCATATCATATGGCAACTCAATTTTTAATCATTTGAGAAACCACTGTACTGTTTTCCACAATGGTTGAACCATTTCTTTTTTGTTTGTTTGTTTTTAACTTTTATTTTAGGTTTTGGGGTACATGTGAAGGTTTGTTACACAGGTAAACTCATATAATGAGGGTCTGATGTACAGATTATTTCATCACCCAAGAATTAAGCCCAGTATCCAATAGTTATCTTTCCTGCTCCTCTCCCTCCTCCCACCCTCCACCTTCAAGGAGGGTCACTGGACGTTGCACTGCAGCCCTGGAAACAGAGCAAGACTGTGTCTCAATTAAAAATAAATAAACAAACAATGTATTAGGAACTTCATTGTCACTTGAAGGTTGATTAGAAATGAAAATAATCTCTGATGACTTAGGTATTTCCTAGCGATGAAAACTTCTGTAGTTAGTCAATAAGTTGACTAATTACAGGGTCTGTTGTTTCCTTCTTTGCATTCATAAGTTCTCATCATTTTGCTCCCACTGAGTTGCATTTGAGTTCAAGCAAGGTAATTTCTGAACTCCTATTGCAAGTTGCTAAATGCTATCTAAATATCTACTAGAAATGATTAGAATGATGGTTAATAAGTGCTATATTTCACATCAGGTTAAAATTTCTTCCAAGATATCTTTCTTTTATCTGCATTTATAGAATTTAGATCTTAGCATGAATGGAGATGAATTTATTTCCATCTGTCATTTGAGATACTCTATGTGAACAAGGACCACTGTCAGTCTGGCTGACCATGTACAATATCAGATAACAAAACCTTGAAGACTTATATTGGGAGTGCATGCTTTTATTTAGTCTTTTCTGGTCCTTTTAAGCAGTCAACAAATTTGCACTGAGACCTTGCTGCCTGTGAGTGTCTGGTGATTTTTGTCCATTGACGATTTTAATCCTTAGTTGCTACTTTTTCTTTGGTTTCAAAGAACCACACGTGGCAAAAAGTGGCAATGTCTTAGGAAGTGGTTAAGCTGAGTTTATAAAAAAGGAATTGAAAATATGTAATACATTTAAGCAATTTGAATTGATTAGGAACTTGGATGGGGGTAATGCTTCAGTTTAATACAACTCAAGAGTTCTAGATAAATCTATCTTTAGATGAAGCCTAGTTTGTTCTGGATTCCTGCTGAGATAAAATGATCATAAATTTACAAGTAAAAAATAATGTAAATACCTTAATGTCAAAATATTGCTTTACAGTTCATACAATACTTCTCAGTAAGTTGTACCCTGAGAGATCTTGTTTCTGCTACATACCAGCTGATGACCTTGACAATGACTGTCAGGCTTGTGGGCCTTAATTTCCCCCACCTTGGTAGGGTAAGAGGGGTGGTCTGGGCTCATCCTTCCAGCAAAGCTCCGTCTAGCTCAAAAAACTACAACTCTGGTAACTTCCGCATTTATTCTCTCTGCTTTGTAGATTAGAAATCAGAGGAGATGTGAGTCTCTCATGATTGGATAGACTGATTTAACTACAGTTCTTAGAAAAATATTAATGCCTTTCTTCCTCCATTCCCTGTGTTTTGGGCTTCTGCTGTGAGTCGGGCCTTCTCTAATGCTGAAGACACAGAGTGAAGAAGGTTGCCTCTGCCTCGGCCTTCTCCTGGGCTCTGGGGTGAGCCGCTGTCCTGGATTGCTCTGGACCTAGGGGCTTCCTGCCCAAACTGGGAGAGCCCCAGGCAAACTGGGATAAGTTGGTCACTCCAAGTGGGAGATACTGAACATAAATGAGTATTTTTTTTTTTTTTTGAAGTGAACAGTTTCAGACAATGACCAGTGTTCTGTGGGAAACCCTCAGGATGATGCAATGCTGAGCATTTTGGGGTGGGGGAGGTGTTGGTGAGCTAACAAGGCCTCTGAGGAGACCACAGATATGCTCCAGGGAAGAGGGATAAGGTGGAGACCTGGTGAGAAATAGAATGTTTGAGAAATAGATCAGTGACCAGGATGACCCCTGTGAGCAAAATGGTATGTTCTTGAGGGAGGGAGAGGTAAGGGCATTGTGGGTCTTAGTAAGGACCCTATACAAATAACAATAGCTACTGTTACCTTCTGGCACTGCATTTATTTCATTACAACCAATTCATAATCACCCATTTTACAGATAAGAATACTGAGACATACAGACTTTAATGAATCGTATCTAACGTCATGCAGCTTGCAGATGGTAAAACCAAGATTTCAACCCTGATGTTTTGGTGCAGAACCCACTGTTGTCCTTAACTGCACTCACCTGAGGGGAAGCCCCTTGGCCACCGCAAAGGTGTTCCCATCCCTCCAAACTCTTCATCCCCACCAGCACTCACAATCACTCAGGAATAAAGACCAGCTTTGTCATTTGCAGTTGCAGTTTTCACTGAGCCAGTAACGGCGCTGGGGGAGGCCTTTGCTGCTTTTGTGGCTTGGTTCCAGTGCTGAATGGGGGTAGTTATAGGATGGCTTAGAAATAGTCACTCTGTGTGTAATCAGGTCACTTCACTGCAAAAACATTTTTGTTTCCGCTTCCTTCCTTTTCTGGATCTTATCCAGGGAACAGTGTCTCTGACCTTCTAAGCCACAAAGGCCAGAGATAATGGGGCACAGCAGGTCGATGTAGTGAAAGGAGGGGAGAGTCCGTGGTCAGGATGCGCGTGTGGGCACACACACACACACACGCGTGGGGAGACAGTCACTACCCAGGGCATACTTCATAACATATGCTTAGAAAAATACTGCTAAGAAATACACAGAAACTTTCCTAGTATCTAATTCTCTTTTGTGTGTCTGAGATCTCCCTTCGGGCTCAGAGTAGAGTGGAGGAGATGGGCATTCACTCTGGGCAAGTGCACAGAAAAGCACGCCAAATTCCTCCCCTTCTTGTCCTCATCCTTGTCCTTGCAGCTCACATCCAGCGCCGGCCTGGGCTTCTGTGGTCTGCGTTGACTCTGATTGCCTTGCCAGATGTATAGGCAGTGTTGAGACTGGATTGGTTACAATTTCTTTCAAATCTGCTTAAGAATGAGAGAGACCTTTTTCTATAGGGGAAACATAATGTGTTCTACTTGATTAGGGCTGGAGGTAAAAAATAAAAGCTATATGGAAAATTCAAAAGATTTAGGTTTTTATTCTAAATTTTTAAACTTACCTATGAGAGATTTGATGGAAAATAATGAACCCTAAAAAAATATTTTCCAGAATCAATCATGATTTTTTCATGCATATAATGTTGGTTTAAGGCTTGGGAATCAAGAGAAAAGTGCATAAAGAGTGTCATATGTTTCGCTTTACAACTTTCCTATCGTTTGCGTTTCACACTCAAATCTCTCTTCCATTATTCTTTGACTTTTATAAATCTACTGAACATAGATTCTGTATAATTACAGATGGCTCACGTGTATTAGAATTATGTTAATAATGAAAATGCTGTTGATTAGTAATCAAAGACAGATTTTGTAAAGAGAGAGAAGGAGGCGAGGAAAGGTTTGGGGTTCAGGAAGGAAAGCCTAACTTCCTTCCTCATCATTCTCCCACAGCTGCAGGGTTTTCCAGGTTACTGTGGCCAGGCCGCAGCCCTGTCTGTGCAGTGATGTGGGGGTTGTGTTCTCTCTTTTTTCTGGTAACAATTTTCCCTCCCTCCGTTGCCCCTGTGGACACTGATGTTTGTGTCTCAGTTGGCCCTGGGATGTGGTGGTGCTGCTGTGAGGAGCACTGGTCACAGCTGGCCTGCATCCTCAGCAGGTCCCCAGGGTGACTTTAGGCACATCACTTAACCTCTCTGAGCCTCAGTGTTCTTACAAAAAGAAGATGCAGTAACAGCCCCAAAGCGTGGTTAGAATTATTTTAAATATCTCATGTAAAATGCCCAGTGTACATCAGGTGTCCGGCCATCAGAGGAACTCAATGATTTTGATTATTATTATAATTTTAAATCTTGACTGTTGATACAAAGTAAGAAACAAATGAAGTCAAGGCCCCAGGGCACTGCGTTTGAGCCTGTTGGGGCTTGGTGTGGTTCCAGGTGTGGCAGGAGTGCTGGGGATGAGCGGGCGCCTGGCTCCAGCCTGCCCTCCCCTTGCCCCATCTTGGCACTGTGGCGGCTGGCAGCTGGGTTCCCAATCAGGCACTGAGAGGCTATGTGTTCCTTTGTCATAGGGCACGTCCACCTCTGTTGTGTGTCTAGCCCCAGGCAAATCTTGAACTAAGTCTCAGTGTCCTGAGAAAAAGAACACTGGACTCAGAAGTAGAAGAAATGGGGCCGAGCGTGGTGGCTCACGCCTGCAATCCCAGCACTTTGGTAGGCCGAGGCGGGTGGATCACCTGAGGTAGGAGTTCGAGACCAGCCTGACCAACATGGTGAAATCCTGTCTCTACAAAAAATACTAAAATTAGCCTGGCATGGTGTCACATGCCTGTAGTCCCAGCTACTCAGGCAAGTGAGGCAGGAGAATCGCTTGAACATGGGAGGTGGAGGTTAGAGTGAGCCAAGATAGCACCACTGCTCTCTAGCCTGGGTGACAGAGCAAGACTCTGTCTCACAACAAAACAAAACAAAAGATATAGAAGAAATGGGCCCTAGTCCCATTCACAAGTCACCTTGGATGAGCCGTTTCAGAGCATGGGTTCCTTTGATAGAAAGTTTACATTTTCATATATGTCTTGTGGTTTCCGAAGGGAAATAAGAGAATATTTGTGTGAAAATACTTTGCTTACTCAAATAATAATATCAGTGATCATAGAGGTTTTTGGTTTTTTTTCTCCCCAGGGCTCAGTATCCCCCTACTATCTGCTTACTGCCTTTCCAGATCCTCCCTTAAAATGCTTTGCTCAAACCTGTTACATCTTCAAGTTTTTTCAGCTTTCTCATCGCAGGTTCCATTCTTAATTCATGCACATAATCTGCCATGTGTAGACACAGGCACACACTCATTCAACTTGTCCCATAATCTTTAGGGTTTTGCTCCCTGTTACTTAGCCTGAAGAGTAGCCTGACAATATTTTCAGAGCTACTGATGGGTTGACGTAACCCAAGACTGCCTGTGGTAGAGAATACTGCAGACTAGGGTTTGGCCAATTTTTGTCAGTCAAGGGCCAGGTGACTAGGACAGAGTTTTGGAGCAGCTGAAGGTTTTGATGCCCCCTCTCTTCCGCCCTGCCAAGGACTGATTCAGAGTTCAGGGATTAAGCCTCTGGCATGGGGATTAAATTGGGATTTCACATGCACAGATCCCACGGGCACCAGACGCTGGGTTGGGTCTGGCACACGCACTGTTGGCTCTGAGAAGCCCCTCAACCCTTTGTGGGCATCAAAGTAAAGAAGTGAGTGGTCCCCCTTTTCTGCATTTAGCCTTGATCTGAGATGAGAACATTCATTGGAAACAACCAAGGAGCATGAAGGAATTTCTTCCCAAGGCCAAGAGTGATGAAACGGCTGAGTGTTAAATTTTCAGTAGGGATACAGAGAAACATGGGCACAAAACTCAGTTTCATCCCCATGGCTTTGTTCCACTGGCTCTATCACGCTGCTTCCTGTGGGCCCGGAAAATGTTCCCCACTTTCCGAAGAACTGTGTCTGCTCAACATCCACATCCCAGCAAACGGGATCCATTTCAAAAGAGGCTTTTGATCACTCATTGTCATTGTTGAACCTCTTGTTGCTGTCAGTCATCAGTAAACAGTGCTCTTAGAAAAGCCCTAAGTAGGAGAGGTTGAAGACGATGCCTCTGGGCTGGCACAGCTTTTTGTTTTGCACATACGGAAATTGAGACTGGGAGTGGAAGGTGAGCAGTTCAGAGTTAAACAACTAATTCGAAGTGAGTTGAGAACTGGAGTCCAGTCCTCTGGGCTTCTGTTCCAGTGTTCATGAGACAGAAGGGAACCGCTGCTCTGTAATGATAAGGGTCATGGGGTTACAGGCACCAGTGGTTGATCTGAAACTGTATCACAGAAAGAAAAAGAATTTGTTTTTGCTTTTTGTCCTTGAGAGGTAAAGAAGTTTTTCCCACCTCTTGTAGATCTAACCTCATCAAATCATACAAAATCAACTTTTGTTTACTTGCATGGAGATTATCTTTTCATACTCATGTATCAGTCAGCATAGGCTGAGTTACATTGTGGTAACAAATGACCCCCAAACCTTAGTGACTTTCAAACACAAAGTTGGATTTTTCACTCCTGCTATAAGTGTGTTGGAAGTTGCTGAGTTTCTGCTCCTTATCTCCTTACTCCAGGACTGAGGTGGACAGAACTCTCTGAATTTCAGGGTTGGGAAATTGTGAGCTGTGGCAGAATCTGGCCTGCTATTATTTTTGTTAATCAAGTTTTATTGAAAGATAGACATGGTTATTTGTTTATGCACCATTTTCACACCACCACAACAGGATTAAGTTGTCATAATAGAGGCAGTATGGCCCACAATGAGGATAATCTTTACTTTCTGACCTTTTACTGAGCAAATTGGCTGATCCCTGGTGTATCTGAAACACAGTGATTTGTGGCAGAAGGAAACCAGACAGAGCAAACTGTAGGCTGGTTCTCAAAACTTCTGCCCAGAAGTGACACATGGTTGTTGCTACTTACATTTCTTGCACTAAAGCAAGACATGTGACATGTGGCCCCTCTTGATGTCAACAAAAAAGGGGCAGGAAATCAGCTGATTCCGACATAATTTGTATTTTATTTGTATCTGTGTCTGTATTCTTGGTTGCAAACAACAGAAGTGTACTGTGTTTAATTTAAAGAGAAGGAAGATTTACGTAAAGGTTATCAGGGAATCATGCACTTGAGAGGAAGGCTGAAGAAGGGGCCTCTATGGGGTGCAAGGACACAGAGCCACAGTCCCACTGGAGAGACGGCCTCTGTGAGCTTGCCCTCTGGCATTGCCAGCAGTGACCCTTCTCCACAGCACTGCTTGTATCTCTGAAGCCACTGTGGGTAACTTTAATTGAACCTTAGCCTGGATGTTACTCCCTCAACATTCAAAGTGCTGGGTGGGTGCTGTTTGTTGACCACATTTAAAGCATGTGGCCATGTCCTAGCTGCTGGGAGGGTTGGGGAAATGAATAGCAAGACTTTTTCATCTTGGTAGGAGGAAGGGGCCCTGCTTTCCCTAGATACTTAAAAGCGGAAGAATCTCATCGACATAAGAGGCCACTCTGGGAGGCCTGGGAAGCCTAGGAAGCCCTGTCATTGTTCACGCGAATGGTCAATTGCTTGCAGTTGGAAGCTGGGTGAGAAGTCTGGCAAACGTCGGTATTGCTTGTGCTTCAACTTCTTAAGTGACATTTTCCTACAGGACACCTTCAGCAGGCAGCGTGGAAGGATCAGAAGAAGATGGGAGAACTTCTTTCCTGCTGGTCACTAAAGAGCCAGAATGACCTTTGTTACCTGGACTTTTCCTTTTCTCCTCTTTATCATTGTTCCATCCCCACTAAGACCTCCATTATTTTGGAAATATTAAGTTAGAAATCTAGTCATGGCCAGCGTGAGAGAGGGACAGGGATGCATACAGGAATCAAACTGAATATATTTTGTGTTTTCATTCCCCATAGGTACTTCTGCTGGTGTCAATCATTGGGACTGGATTATGTCTAAGCATCTTCAACTGCACAGGGGTAATTTGAAAAGTTGAGGAGCGGTTTGCTTTTGAAGAGATAAGCTCATATAATGCAGAATCCAGCCTTTATGGAGATCAGGGGGTCCCTCCAACCATGGCCTTCACAAATGGCCTTCAACTGTACCGCTTGGGTTCATATCCAAATGAAATTATTAGTCTAAATAATTGAAAGATAATAATATCTATTATACAATTAAAAACCTGTATCCCCTTCCAGATCATACACCTACAAATTCATGTTTTAAACTAATCTTCCATGTGGTGAGTGACACAATTATATTGCATCATACTTTTTTTGCATTAAAAATATTAACTTGTGGCTGGGCCGTGGTGGCTCATGCTTGTAATCCTAGTACTTTGGGAGGCCCAGGCAGGTGGATCACAAGGCCACGAGTTTGAGACCAGCCTGGCCAATATGGTGAAACCCCATCTCTACTGAAAATACAAAAACTAGCTGGGCGTGGTGGCGCCTGTAGTCCCAGCTACTTGGGAGGCTGAGGCAGGAGAATTGCTTGAACCCGAGTGGCGGAGGTTGCAGTGAGCTAAGATCATGCCATTGCACTCCAGCCTGGGCAACAGAGTGATACTCTGTCTCAAAAAAAAAAAAAAAAAAATTAACTTCTGGCCGGATGGGGTGGCTCATGCCTGCAATCCCAGCACTTTGGGAGGCTGAAGTGGGCAGATCACCTGAGGTCAGGAGTTCAAGACCAGCCTGACCAACATGGTGAAACCCCTTCTCTACTAAAAATACAAAAATTAGCCGCATGTGGTGGCGGGCGCCTGTAATCCCAGCTACTAGGGAGGCTGAGGCAGGAGAATCACTTGAACCCGGGAGGCAGAGGTTGCAGTGAGCCGAGATTGTGCCACTGCACTCCGGCCTGGGCAACAGAGCGAGACTCCATCTCAAAAAAAAAAAAATTTAACTTGTTTGATGCAAGTATTTTAACCTCAATTTTTAACCCCATTTTAGTATTCCTTTTTTGTGTGTGTATGAGTGTAAAGCCTCAGAATATGGATGTGGCCTGGAAAATTCTTGGCCTTTAATGCTTTCCTATCTGAGCTGACTAGAGAGAAGAGATCTGGATTCTCTAAAGGACATGAAGCCCAGGAGCAGGCAGAGCTAGTGTGATGTTAGAATTGGAAGTCAGGGGTCTAAGGACTTGAAAGTCTTATTTGTCAGGATTGAGTGTGGATGTGGATTACAAATGACTGCCTTGTACCCAATCAATGGTGGAAGGCTTTCCAAAGTGCCAGACACCGGATGGCTTGTCGCTGCACTCATTTGGACATACCTCATGAAAACCATCTTTTTATTTTTTTATTATACTTTAAGTTTTAGGGTACATGTGCACAACGTGCAGGTTTGTTACATATGTATACGTGTGCCATGTTGGTGTGCTGCACCCATTAACTCGTCATTTAACATTAGGTATATCTCCTAATGCTATCCCTACCCGCCCCCCCCGACAGGCCCTGGTATGTGATGTTCCCCTTCCTGTGTCCATGTGTTCTCATTGTTCAATTCCCATCTATGAATGAGAACATGTGGTGTTTGGAAAACCATCTTTAAAGTCTCCACTGGTTATGTCAAACATGTTCAAAAATGACTAAAAGAAGATAGTGTATCTGAAGTTGGTATTTTGTCAGCAGGTCCCCATGCTGTATGGATCGCATGGTTTTTGTAAGATGGTGGCTGGGCACTGGAGGCAGGGCTGGATCCCAGGGGTCAACAATGACGCAGCAGCCTTCCTACGGCTGTATAATGTGCCATGGCTGGGACAGGAGAGGGCAAGCTCAGGCTAAGTGAGATCCCAGGTTCCCAGGTGGGAGCAGGACAGCTGACTGGCAAGACAGCCAAGGGTCCCAAAAGGAGTGGAGTAGAAACAGGCAGGGAAAGGGGACCGCAAGGGGGCAGACTTTTCTTCCTCAGCTCCTCTTAGCTTGTAGGGCTGATACCACCATCAGGTTCTGGAGCCCAGCCTGCCATTCAGCAGGCCCTGCCCACTTGCCTGTGGAGAGGAGGCTGGGGTTCACAGTTGGCAATCCAGTTTCTTGTTGGAACTAGGACCCTAAAACCATGCCTAGATTTCTTGAATTCTAGACCTAATTCCCCATCCCCTCAGCCCCTGAGTGGCATCCTGGGCCTCAGAGTTGCTTTTTCAGAACCTTATTGCTGCCAACCAATCTGATTTCTGTTATCTCTGAATCATCTTCTCTCGTCTCCTCTGCAAAATCAGTCCTCCTCAAAGGCCAAGATTTAGCTTGTCTACTCCAAAGGAAATGAAATCAGGATTTTTTTTCATATGAAATAGAAAATCATTTATTTACAGTATTTTTTCTAGGACACAGTGTAATTTAATTTAATTGAATGCATTTTATGTTATTTTATTTATTTTATTTTAAGTTCTGGGGATACATGTGCAGGATGTGCAGGTTTGTTACATAGGTAAACGTGTGCCATGGTGGTTTGCTGCACCTATCAACCCATCACCTACGTTTTAAGCCCAGCGTCCATAAGCTATTTTTCCTAATGCTCTCTCTCCCCTGACCCCACTCCCCAACAGGCCCCAATGTGTGTTGTTCCCTCCCTGCGTCCATGTATTCTCATTGTTCAGCTCTCACTTATAAGTGAAAACATACAGTGTTTGATTTTCTGTTCCTGTGTTAGTTTGCTGAGGATAATGACTTCCACCTCCATCCATGTCCCTGCAAAGGACATGATCTCATTCTGTTTTATGGCTGCATAGTATTCCATGGTGTATATGTACCACATTTTCTTTATTCAGTCTATCGTTGATGGGCATTTGGGTTGATTTCATGTCTTTGCTATTGTGAATAGGATTGCAATGAACATACGTGTGCATAATATCTTTATAACAGAATGATTTATATTCCTTTGGATATATACCCAGTAATGGGATTGCTGGGTCAAATGGTATTTCTAGTTCTAGATCTTTGAGGAATCGCCACACTGTCTTCCACAATGGTTGAACGAATTTACATTCCCACCAACAGTGTAAAGGCATTCCTATTTCTCCACAGCCTCGCCAGCATCTCGTTTCTTGACTTTTTGATATTGCCATTCTGACTGGTGTGAGATGGTCTCTCATTGTGGTTTTGATGAAATCAGGATTTAAAAGAGATACCTGCACTCCTATGTTCATTGCAGTGTTATTCACTGTAGGTAGAATATGGAACCAACCTAAGCATACTCCAATGGATGGTTGGATAAAGAAAATATGATAAATATATGCAATCAAATACGATTCAGCCACAAAAAGAAGGAAATACTGTCATTTGCAACAACATGGATGAACCTGGAGGACATTGTGCTAAGTGAAATAAGCCAGGCACAGAAAGAAAAATGCCACATGATCTTACTTATGTGAAATCTAAACAAATTAGGTACATAGAAGCAGAGAGAAGAATTGTGGTTACTCAGGGCTGACAGTTGTGTGTGGGGAATGGGGAGATGTTGGTTACAGGGTACAAAGTTTCAATTAACAGGAATAAGCTCTAGAGATCTATTATACAACATGGTGACTATAGTTAATGCATTGTATACCTGAAAATTGCTAAGAATGTTCTCGCCACTAAAAAAATAATACATAAGTATTTGAGGTGATAGATATATTGATTAGCTTGACTTAGTCATTCCAGGATGTATACATATCTGAAAAAATCATGTTATTTTTGTTTTTTGAGATAGGGTCTCACTCTGTTGCCTAGGATAGAGTGCAGTGGTGTGATCACAGCTCATTGAAGCCTTTATCTCCTGGGCTCAGGAGGTCCTCCCACCTCAGCTTCCCCAGTAGCAGGGACTACAGGTTTGCACCACCACGCCTGGGTAATTTTTTTTTTTTTTTTTGAGGCAGGGTTTCGTTCGCCATGTTGCCTAGCCCATGTTTCTCCAACTCCTGGGCTCAACAGATCCGCCTGCTTGGCCTCGCAAAGTGCTGGGATTATAGATGTGAGCCACCATGACCAGCCACATATTGGTTTTACACCATACATTTATATACATTTTCATTTGTCAGTTACAAAACCCAGCTGGGATATAAGCTCATGTAACTGGGATCCGTATTGAGCCCCTGTTTTATTCTCCTTTCTGTTTCTGCAGAGGAGCTTGACCAGAGAAAGAAACTGAGAGCTGCTTCTCTTACCAAGGACCTTCCCCAAGCCAGGCATCTCCGGAGATGGTGTGGAGCCTGGGGTAGCTCGGCCAGGCCTTTGATCACCGGTGATGCCATTGCTCTTCCCCACTCCACGTCTGCTGTGGCTTGCTGCCGAGGCTGCTTTCAGACCTCTGGAATCAGAAAAGGAGGTGACTATATCAGGTAGCCCACATTTGCCTTTTGTAAGAATACTTTTAAACATGCTCGATTCTTTAAAACGGTCCCCCCAAATGTACATCACCTTGATCCCTGTTCCATGTACTATACATGACTAAAGTTTTTGCCCTTCATCCCCACTCTAAAGGTGATTTATTTTTGTTGATGACAAATGAAATATTTTGGTTTGTCATTATCTACTTCATAGAAAACCAGAATGTTATTACTAATAAATTTAAATTCACAATTTTACTTCATTTAAAAAATGGCACGTATTCAGTAAATCATCATATTTCATTGATGGAGGTAGCTGAGGGATTATCACGTCTAATCCTTAATTTTACAAATGGGAAACTGAGGCACAGTCTTTGTACAAGCTACTTCTCTCTACCTTAGTGAGCTTGTCAATTCCCTTCTATGAACTGCTTTTAGCTGAAGGATTAGCAAGTAAAACTATTTTTTTTTTTTTTTTTTTGCTATGACTCCAGATGGGGTCCAAAGAAGAGTTTCACAGTCTCTTCTGTCTCTTCTCTGGTTTTGATGGAGACTTACTTTACCCTTCTGTGTTAGCCTCTTACAAAACTGTGTCTGCCTTAAAAGGGCACAGGAAAGGGTGAAAAGTATTTTTAAAAGGCTAAATAACCACATAAAAGTCATGTAAGTTGACGCAGGAGCCAGCGAATGGAATGATGATGTGGCCTTGGAGGTCTGATGGGTCCTCCCGCTGGCACGGTCCCTTCTGTTACTGGCGCTCCTGTGCCTGCAGTCCAAACATCTGGGGCCTGGCCAAGGGGATACCAGGGGCTTGAGGAACATGATGAGCTAAGAGGTGATGTGGGGTCCCGGACAGGCAGGCAGTGAGGATGTGTGGAGTTGAGTACACATCAGGGTGGGGGACTGACTGCCCATGATACATTTAAAATAGTGCATTTCAATTGGTGTTTGCCAATTCCTAGTTGTGGCTGTTTGGGGGAGGCTCAAGAAAATGTCTTCATAGCCCTTGGGGATCCTGTAATGAGAATCATGTGTAAACGGAATGTTGACGAAGCCACACCTGGGGCACATATGACCCACGACAGACACTGATGTGGGAAAAGAGCCGGTACCTTTTGAACCTGACCCATTTTATGAAAAGATGCATATCAAAACAAACAAACAAAGCAACAACAAGAACACTGTAGAGTCTAAGATTGAGGTGTAGTGTCTTGAACAAAAGACAAAAGACTCAGCCACGCTTATGCTAAGAAGGAGAGCCAGGGAAAGAAAATGCTGCAGTCGCAGTTGGAAGGAAAAGACTGTTTCACTTTGGCTTCATGTGCATCCCCCAAAGGGACTATCATGTTACTTTCCCAAAGAAAAGCAGTCACTTTCAAAATGACTGCATAGCAGATGAAAAATGATTCTCATCTGCCTACGGCTGCTGGGAGGTGGAGTGCAGTGCAGGACTCCTATGGAGATACTTGTGGCTCCTCATGTCTCCTGGACCCAGGGTACCAGGACAGTGGACATAAGGGACAATAAAGCTTATTTGAACAAAAATACCACCTTCAGATTCTGCATTCATCACACATTTTGTTCTCTTTGCTACTAGGATGTGACAATGCAAAAATAATGTCCTGCTGGTCCTTTCAAGGATACCAGAGTTCTAGATTTTATTCTGTCTCAAATGTGGAGCCACTGGAGACTTCCCCAGTCAAACGCTGTCCTTACCTTGGCAGAAGGAGCCCTTTATGATGACATATTTTCTTCTTTTCACACGCTTTCCCACCCTCACACCTGGGCCCGGTTTACCAAATGAATTCAGTTCAATAAATGCCCTTACCTTTCTTATAACACTGCTCCTTTGCTCGTGCCATTTCCTCTTCTGGCAACCCCTTTTCCCCATTTTTCTGCTCAAAAACTACCTTCCACTTGTCTTGAGTCACAGCTTCCATGTAGTAGCCTGGGGCAGGTTTCCTTGCCATTGCTTGGCATCACAGTGTGCTCATCTCTGTCATGGCCTTAATTGTACCTGATGTACTTATGTTGGGTGTTGTCTGCGTGACCCACTAGACTGATCTCCTTGGGTGAAGGAAATGTGCTCGTTCATCTTTGAAACTCCAGTGACCAGTAACTTGGACAACATCTAGTACATGATAGGTGCTCAATAAATATCACTGATAGGTTGAATAAAAAAATTTCAAGCTCATGGGCTGGTAAAACTCTACCTAATTGCCAACTTTGGATAAAGACATGGAAAAAGTGATGCATACACAATCTAGCAAAGGTCACTGAATCTAACGAAGAGAATCCTGGGTTCTTCTGTGGTCCACACTGTCTCTGGATGTCACTGGAAACAAAAGGCTCGCCAAACGAAATAAATGTTTTTCCTCTTTCTTCTGCCTCTACAGTCCTACCCATTCATAGCCTAGAGCAAGCCCTATACATTTAAGAAGTTTCCAGTGTCTGAGTTATTGCTCCCCACAGAACTACAAGGGGATCACTTAAAGGCATGGGTTATGGGACTTCATGGTGGACTTGGCTGCATTGTTCAATGCAGTTTTGAGTTCTATCCTTGGGGTGCTTAGAGCCTGATTGTGGTACTACCAGGTAAATTACAGTAATAGTTATCAAATTACCAAGAACTCCTAAACTGATGGCTGGTAATACATTTGCAATCTTGTAGCTTGATTTTTCCACATTAATGCAAAGGAATAAATAATATGAAACTTTGGGCACTGTGACAATTTCTGTTGGTATCATAGGACTCTTGGTTGTAAATAAAAACCCAACCTTGATGGCTTAAGCAGAAGGTAAAGGAATTTATGTACTCACAGAGTTGAAAAATCAGAGGAAACTAGCTTCAAGCACAGGCTGATTCAGGGGCTCAACGAAATCAAGGCTATCTTTTCCAGTGGCTCAAATTTCTCTTTCCTGTATTTGCTTTGTTCTCAGACACTATCTTATGGCCTTTCAGTAGCTTCAAGGTCATTCTTCCCCAGTTCATATTAAAACAAAAGCCTGTAATCCCAGCACTTTGGGAGGCTGAGGCGGGCAGATCACTTGAGGCCAGGAGTTGGAGACCAGCCTGGCCAACATGGCGAAACCCTGTCTCTATTAAAAATACAAAAATTAGCTGGGCATGGTGGCACAGACCTGTAATACCAGCTACTCTGGAGGCCCAGGCATGAGAATAGCTTGAACCCAAGAGGTGGAGGTTGCAGTGAGCCAAGATAGCATCACTGCACTCCAGCCTGGGTGATAGAGTGAGGCTTTTTTTTTTAAAGTAAAACAAGAGAATGTTTCCTCCTAGAATCAGTAGTTCTAGTCCTGGGACTCATTCTGAGCAGGTGCTTTCCCTCACCCCACCATCCCTGTGGCTTTTGTAGGTTGAATGCCTTGATGGTCTAGGTGTGTGACACTTGCTGCATTTATGAGACTGGAGGTGGGGCCCCACCCAAGTTCTACTTCCAGAGGAGGAGGCATGACCAAGACACCAAAACAAGGTATAATAGATATTGATGGAAAAAAACAATATATGTCCACCCTGTAAGATAGAGGTGTGGGCAGAGCTAGGCTATTCCCAGAGTCCATCAAAGTTCACATGCCACATCCTGATCACGGGCCAGGCCAGCCTTGTACAAAATATTCTTTTCTTACTCAATACTTAAAGTTTGAGAGATGGCTCTGTTACATGAGATAAACTAAGAATAAGCCCTTGATTGGAGTAAAGGGTGAAGGTACTTTCCATATGCATGTGAGATGCCTTCTTTTTGAACATCCTTTATAAACCCTGACCATAGTAATACAAAGAGGATGTGTTCTAATGACTGCTTCTTTGTCAGAACTTCTTGGTCAGAAGCCAAGCAAGGAAATAAGAGAAGGTCTAAGGCCAGTGGCTCTGCAGGCAGGCAGCCCTGGGCTGGAGTGGAGAGGACTCAGAGCTGGAGGGAGGTGAGGGTGTAGGGATGAACAAGCCTCTCTGTCCCCAATGTCCTGTTGTATCCAGGAGGGTCATCTGTTGGAGGGTCATGATTCATTCATTCATTCTTTCTTTCATTCATTCATCTGTCAAACATTTCCTGAGCACCTTCTATGTACTAGGAATACCTTATAGTACCCAACAAACTATGTTTTCAATCAGTGTTTGTTGAATAAATAGAACCTGGGGAAACAGCCTTTCACTTCACAACTAGAGACGAAAGGTTGAACATGAAATATCACTGTTACTGAGTGTTAATGAGCTTCTGCCCTGTTGTAAGTACTGGTAAATAGATCCTTTCTGATTGAATGGAGAGATGGGGTGGTTGCTAAAAATCACAACATTACTAGTAGTTAACATTGGAGCTTCCTAGATGCTCCCATGCTAATTTCCCTTGTATCCATTATCCCATTTAATCCCCACAACAAATCTGTAATTTGTTACTATTTATTATCCTCATTTTACAGAGTAGGGAATGTAGGCAATGAGAGGTTAACTAACCTCCTACAATCACACAGATATTAACTGATGGAGCCAGGGTCGTCTTAGAAGCCAGTCTGCTTTTAGAACTGGAGCCTTAGTGCTGGAGGAGCTGGGTGGGTAAGCAGGGAATAGGAGCAGAAAGACAAATGTCACAGCTTACCTAACATCATCTACCAGACAAATTATCTATATTTAACTGAATCAGGCAGCTTCCAGTGAGGGCTTTTGTGTTCCCTCTTTTTTGTCGTTGTATTTTAAACTCTTACTGTTGGCATCCAAGTGGATCAAAGCCAGGTAGACATCAAGCAGGAGGGCCCTGAGACAGGAGGATGTGGGCAGAAGAGAAGTGAAAAACATGTTTTCCTCTAACCCCGAAGAGTGTCTCCCTGCCTCCTGCCTTCTGTAGCTTCCTTCACCCTTGGGTGGAGGTTGTGGAAATCCCTACACAGATATTTATTGCTTAGATTTGTTTTCATGAACAAAAGCAAGACGGCAAGTTTGGTCACTTGAGTTTTGTCATGTCCTACACGGATGTGGGCAAAGAGGATTGTGGAATTAAGCTGAAACTTTGGAAAGCCCTTTCTACGAGAATGTTTTGACATCTGCCAATGTACAAACAGAAACCTATGCAATGGCAATCACTGCTTCCTGCTGTTTCTGTAGTTATGCTAAGGGAAGCAGAGAGATGCTGATGTCTGCCAGAAGACTGTTAAGAGGAAATTCACACTGAAAGCAGCAGTGGTAAGGACATCTCTTCCTCTGTTTATTAGAAACAAAAAGTATAAGAGAATTCTCCTCTGGAGGCAAGTTGTCAGTGTTTTTAGTTCTCATAGCTATATGGTTGCTAACACAACAACTAATGACAATCAAGACTTGGCTTGGTTTAACTGTTTTTGAAGACCGCAAGTTCCTGCCATGTAGATCTGGCCATTGCTTGGAAGCAGCCTGAAAAGTTGCCATGTGCACTGTTAGAGCTGCTGTTCCTGGAATGGTTAGGTCTCCATGTGAATTCCAAAATAATCTGTAGCATTTCACTGCTGTGAAGAAGCTCAGAGCTCTTGTTACAGATGGGTGTGACCCTAAGTGTCCCAGTGCTTAGTTGACGACAGAGCTGGACCTAGATTGATGCTGTGTCTAACCCGTGCCTCCTCTCACCTTGGGGGTGATGCTTGACCTTGACTGTCAGGCTCCATCCTGTCAAGAGGAAGGATGGGAGCCCCTGCCCAATCATTGTGATCCTCAGACATCTTTGACTAAATGATCCCCTATGTGCTATGCTGAATGCTTGATGGGCACTGTTTCGTCCAGGCTCCTTTCCACTCAAAAGCACTCTCTGGCCCTAATTTTAGTCTTGTAGGCTGCTGTGGACACAGAAGTATTCACTACAGACTAAGCTAGAATTGAGCAAAAACTCCCAGGGGGAAAATGGTCCTGTCTTGTCACCAATTCCCTGAGTCCTTCTGTTGCTGTCTATGTTCTTACTTATTTATTTAACTTTAATTGAGTCTTATGAAGAGAAGCATCACTGTGCTGTGGTGAAGGGAAGCCTCTCTGGAGTTCCATTGCTTGGGTCTGAATCTAGGTTCAGCAATTTAACAGCAAGTTCCTTAGGAAAGTCCCTGAAACTCTCTATGCCTCAGATTTCCTCATCTATAAATCAGGATAATAATAGGAACCACCTTAAAGAAATCTCTGTGTACAAAATGAGATAAACATATATAAAGAACTTAGAGCAGTCCCTGGCACAGAGTAAACATTCAATTTATGTTAATTATTATTATAGAAGTTATATAGACTATACATAGAGTACAAGTGCTTGGGCCTCTTTTCTGATGTGAATTTGGCTATTTATTTGGCTGTGGTATAGCTACCTGTATATATCAAAAATGAATGAATGCCAGGCATCTGAGAGCATGTTTTCTCATTAAATTCCTCCATTCGTTCACGCATACATTCACACAACACCTATGCTGTATGGCAGCCACTGTTAGGCTTTGAAGGCCTGAGAAAGAACAAAATAGATGCTTCTCTGCACTGAGTTCACAGTCCAAAAGGGAGGATAGATAACAAGAAAACAGTTACACCATTTAAAAAAAATTAAATACTCGGGTAATTTCTTTAAAGGAGGCAGGCAAAGTGTCAGGACAGTGCTAAGATCTTCAGACCTGCTTCAGCCTGGGGTCGGGGAGGCTCAGGGGGGCTGACCTGTTGCTGTATTCTTTCTGAGGGTAAGGCAGGACCTGTGGCATTTATCCATTGGTCAATCAGCAGTGGCCAAATCTGGGGGTGTCTGGCTGTGAAGGAGTGTGGGAGAAAGTTGAAAGTAGATGAAGTAGAAGTTTCCACTCAAGGACGAGATTCAGTGAATCTACCAATGTCTCCCTGTTTACTGAACATTTACTAAGGCCAAGACCCTTAGGATATGGGGTAAGGTATGGGGGTAGGCAGAGTGGAACTTGGGGGTAGAAAATAAGAGAAAGTAAAGAGAATGCCTGCTGTCAAGAAACTTAAGATATTTTGTTGTGAAGACAAAGTACATACATATAAACAGATAATGGCAGGCCATCCCTGACTTAAATAAATGAAATTTATATCTGTTCCTTTCCTTAGAATGGCCCAAATTTGTGACCTAGGTAGCACAGGAATTTGCATTCCCTCTGAGGTGTCTAGAACTGCCAAGGCCCCCTGCCTGAGGTGTGGAATGTCCTTCTTGCAGAGAAAGAATGCCCTCTAGCCCTCCACCTGGCCACACCTACTCAAGCAGCTTTAAGGGTCCCCTCTCACCTCTCAGGGCTGCCATTTCTCTATCCTCTGGTCCCAGCATGATCAATCATTGCCTCCTCTTGTGCCCGCAGTAGGTTGCATTGACCTGGCATCTCTATCATAGCATTTTCCGCATGACCTGAGAGGGGATGAAGGGTCTCTGCTAGATTTCACTATGGATGGGCTGTGTCTTATGTTTTGGTTATCTCTTGCTGCATTACAAAGCACTCCAGAAGTTAATAGTTTAAAACCACAACCATGTAATTGCTTATAATTCTGGAGGTCAAGAATTGGGGTGAAGCCAGTGGTACAGCTCACCTCTGCTCCATTTGGTGTTGCCTGAGGTGGCTCAGCTGGGGCTGGAGGTGCCAACATGGTTTCATTCACATGTCTTGGTCCTGGCTATTGACAAGGGCATCTCAGTTCTCTTCCATGCAGCCTGATATGGTTTGGCTCTGTGTCCCCACCCAAATCTCATCTTGAATTGTACTCCCATAATTCCCACATGTTGTTGGAGATCATTTGAATCACGCAGGTGATTTCCCCCATACTGTTCTCATGGTAGTGAACAAGTCTCACGAGATCTGATGGTTTTATCTGGGGTTTCCGCTTTTGCCTCTTTCTCATTTTCTCTTGCCGCCACCGTGTAAGAAGTGCCTTTTGCCTCTCGCCATGATTCTGAGACCTCCCCAGCCATGTGGAACTGTAAGTCTAATTAAACTTCTTTTTCTTCTCAGTCTCTTGTATGTCTTTATCACCAGCATGAACACGGACTAATACACAGCCTCTGTCTCCAGCAGTGTCATCATTCAACAGTCTACCTAGAGCTTTGTTATGTGGCAGCTGGTTCCTAAAGAGGTGAAAATGGAAAGTGCAAGGTTGCTTAAGGCCTAGCTGAGAAGTCACATAGTGATACCTCAGCAAAAGCAAGACACAGGGCCGCGTAGATTCAAGGAGAGGTGATATAGACTCCACCTTTTGACTGCAGGAATGACAAAGTCTAACTGCAGAAAAGGTTGAAGAAGGAGTGGATTACTGCAGCCACCTTTGGTAACATCTTATTTCTTTATCTTTTTTTTTTTTTTTTTTTTTTTTGAGGCGGAGTATCACTCTGTTGCCCAGGCTGGACTGCAGTGGCGCAATCTCGGCTCACTGCAAGCTCCGCCTCCCAGGTTCACGCAACTCTCCTGTCTCAGCCTCCCGAGTAGCTGGGACTACAGGCGCCCGCCACCACACCTGGCGAATTTTTTGTATTTTTTAGTAGAGATGGGGTTTCACTATATTAGCCAGGATAGTCTTGATCTCCTGGCCTCGTGATCTGCCCGCCTTGGCCTCCCAAAGTGCTGGGATTACAGGTGTGAGCCACCACGCCTAGCTGACATCTTATTTATTTCTAACAGTTAGCACACCCCTGGAACATAATAGTTACTCAATAGTAATAAGATCTAGCATTTAATACGCTTCTTTTTTTCTAAGCATTTTACATGCATTATCTCATTTAATCCTCATTACTCTTGGAGGTGTTATTATCCCCATTTCACAGAGCAAATTGAAGCTTGGGAATGTTAATCTAATTCTAGCTAATTAGCATTAACTAATCTAATTCTAGTCTAGTTCTAGCTCCACAGTTTACTAGCTAAATAATCTTGGATAAATTGCCCAAAATTATTTAGCTAGTAAAGTGTGGAACTAGAATTCAGACTCAGGCAGCCTGGCTCCAGAGGTTAAGCATGTAAAGCCTCTATTGAAAGATCAGGTTTTTTGTAGTTTACTCCTCCATGGGATCATTGTATCACCATTATAGTCCTGTGGCTGCTTCTGCTGATTCCTTGTTCAGACCTGAGGGAGAGATACGGTACCTGATAGACCGAATTCCTTTGAAACCGGAAGGGACATGAACATGCCCCACAGGCTGGGCTCTAGCTGTGAACCTACTCCCAGCACCTCTTGGGAGGGAAATACCTCGGGTGGCAGATGCCTTGCAATGGGTTGCCAAATGATTCTCAGTGATGTGTTGCCAACTGGTGGTGGAATTTTCACGTTTTGGTGAGATTTCCATAAAGTTTTTATTTATTCACTTAAAAGTTATAAGATTTAGTCCTTCCTACTTTTTTGGGACTAATATTTCATTTTATGAAACTTTTTTTTTTTTGAGACAGAGTCTCACTGTCACCCATGGTGGAGTGTAGTGGCGCAATCTTGGCTCACTGCAACTTCCGCCTCCCAGGTTCAAGCAATTCTTGAACCTCAGGCTCCTGGGTAGTTGGGATTACAGACTTGTGCCACTATGCCAGGCTAATTTTTTTTTTTTTTTGTATTTTTAGTAAAGACGGGATTTTGCCATGTTGGCCAGGCTGGTCTTGAACACCTGGCCTCATGGGATCCACCAGCCTCAGCCTCCCAAAGTGCTGGAATTACAGACGTGGGCCACCATGCCTGGGCCGTTTTATGAAATGGTTTTGAGAGTGGATTGTAGATGTTTTTGAGTGGAGACACCTGGCAATCAAAATGTTGGCAGCCCTGTGTTCATTGCCAAAGTATGCCAACGTTAACATTCTCCTGGTTCTTTGAAATCCTAGAGTCTGAGAACCTCTGCTCCAGCAGAAAATGGGGGCAAGGTGATGGGGCGGTTAAGAGCGAGGTGCAGAGGAGTAACACTGACTCCCACCACCCAACCCAAGGACATTCAGAATATCACATTGTCTTTTTTCTTACTATTCTTTAGACTTGCTGTTACATGAGCAAGTTAGTGTTGACCATTGGATGGCATTATTTCTAGAAAATGATTTCTCAGAAGAAGGTCCGTCATATAGTAAGTGCACAATAAAGATGGAAGAGCACCATTATTGAACCCTATGAAATTCCTGCATGTGATGAAGACTGACATTCTTAGAACTTTTTTTTTTTTTTTTTTTTTTTTTTTTTTGAGACAGAGTCTCGCTCTTTTCCCAGACTGGAGTGCAGTGGCGCATTCTTGGCCCACTGAAGCCTCCATCTACCGGGTTCAAGTGATTCTTACGCTTCAGCCTCTCGAGTAGCTGGGACTACAAGTGCGCCCCAGCATGCCCAGCTGACTTTTGTATTTTTAGTAGAGATGGGGTTTCACCATGTTGGCCAAGCTGGTCTTGAACTCCTGACCCCAAGTAATCTGCCCACTTCCACCTCTCAAAGTGCTGGGATTGCAGGCATGAGTCACCACACCCGGCCTTAGAACTATTTTTTTCTAACTGCCCCTGGCCAAGCAATTAACGTTCCAAAACCAGCTCCGTGAGGACAGAGCTGTGGAGATGCAGAAACATCAGTGCTAGCTGAGAGCCCTGCGGATTTTCAAAACAAAATCAAGTTATCAGAATAACAGGTCTTTTCTTTCCAAATCCTCAAGCCAGCTGAGGAATTATCCCTTGGTTCTCAAGAGTCCTGGGTAAAATATTTGAATTATGGCCAAATGCCACCCTTTTAAAGAGATAAATGAAAAACAAAATTATATCAGGTAAAAAATTTAAGAGTCTTAAATTGCATCTAGTAGAGGGGATTCTGGGAAGACGGCAGTGAGTAAACACCTCGGATGCCCTCCTTGTCCTACCTCTTCCCATTACTTACCATCTCTCCTGGGCTTGCATGTGGGCAGGACCAGAAGGGTGTGATCTTTTGACTCTGCCAGGAGCCAGAGGAGGCCAAGCAGGTGCAGAAATTTGCACCACTGGGTTGGAGTCTATACATCCAGGGGAGGGCAGTATACTTCCGCATCCCCAGAGATCTGTGGCCCACAGACAGTATGTTGCGCCTCCCTTGTGCATAGTCCTAAGAGGACCTCTAGGCACCCTCCAGGTGTTGGAACTATGGGGGAAGCTGCCTAGTGTGCTAAGTTCCTACCTTCTCTTGAGCCTGGGTGAAGGCGGATCTTTCTGCTGAGCATTCCTGGGGAAAGAGAAGATTTCTTCTGGTGATACACAGAGACTGACACTCCGCCAGCAGGAACTTGCACCTCCAACTACTCATGAGGTTGCTACTGCTTAAGATTCCCCGTCCATCTGACCGGAGCCCTGAGATCAAAGGGAAACAGAAGGAGCAAAGAAAATCAGCAAGGAAGAACAAGGCGAAGTCCAAGTACAGGTGACTGGAGGAGTCAAATAAATCACAACTTGGTCAATAAAAATAACACAAAATGAAACACTATGGAGTAAGAAAACTAATTTTTAAATGTAAATATTCAGTAGATCAGTGAAAGAACAATGCTGTTAAGAGAAAAAAATGTATTGGCCTTCAGGATGAAATAAAAGAAAGACTTCAAAACAAAGAGCAAGGGGACATAAAGAAGTAAAATTAAATTAGTAATAAAAATGTCATTGAGGCCAGGTGCGGTGGCTCACACATGTAATCCCATCACTTTGGGAGACGGAGGCAAGAGAATCACTTGAGGCCAGGAGTTTGATACCAGCCTGGGCAACATAGCAAGACCCTATCACTACAAGATTGAAAAAATATTAGATGGACATGGTGGTGTGTGTCTGTAGTCCCAGATACTTAGGAGGATGATATGGGAGAATTCCTTGAGTATAGGAGTTTGAGGCTGCAGTGAGCTATAATTGTGCCACTGTACTCTAGCCTTGGGGACAGAACAAGATCCTGTCTCAAAAAAAGTCATTGATCAGTAATGTAAAGAAAACGATGCCTTACTGGACTTGAGTTAGTTGATGCAGTACTTAACTCTTGGTGTGTCAGGTAAGTGATAGTGTGTGCAGCAGACTTCTTGAGAACAGGGAAGGATATTGTAGTGCTAACCGTAACTCAGATATCATGGTGGTTATCTCAGAGCAAGAATGTATCAATCACTCCACGCTAGAAGCAAGTATGCAAAGGAGACAGGAGACAAGTATACAAAGACAGGCATTGCTCCTTTTTCATGTTTGATCTTGCTGTTCTTTTTTACTGGTATGGCAGGCTGTGCCCACTGACAGACATGAGCAAAATGTTCTGGCTTGATGCCAAGAAGAGGGAAACGTTGGCTAGGTATTAAAGAACCTTTTAAACAATGAAGTGTTGAAAAACTAGAATGTATCATCTAAGTTGCTGGTTGAGATACCATCCCTTTCAATGTTCAAAGGAAGAACTGAAAACATTGAGCACAGTCAATGGCTTCAGAATGCCAGCTGCCAAGGTCATAAGCTCCCTTGCTTGGAAAATAATACACTCCCTGAATGTGACTTTGGCAGTTTTTTTCAGTGTTGCATTGGCTCACTGCAAAACTTATTAGCACATCATCAGCCATTTGACTCAGCTATGAATTTTCTTAAATTTAATTTTTGCAGTGGTTACTTGTGGTAGAGCTTTGAGGTATATCTCTCCAGAAAGGATTGTGTATATGTATATATATGAGAAGAAGGGTGCATATGGGTATTGTGGAAGAGACTACTAGCTGTCCACCACACTTATTCTGCCCATCTTTATCCCAGTAAGTCCATAGTTCCCATCTTTCCTGCATTGAGATGTGGCCATGTGACTCAGAGCTCTCTATGGAATAGGAACAGAACAAATATGCACCATATTTAAACTTGATCCATAAAATCTTCACATTTATGCCTCTTCAGACCCCTTTTCATGCCTGCTGGCTGGATGCAAATGACTCTGAGGCCATAAGAGAATCCAGAACTGTAACGTGGAAGGAACTTGAGTTCCTAAATGCTCAGGTGGAGGAGAGCTGTGCACCAGGACCATCCGTGTTTCCTGTTACATCTGCAAGAACCAAGTCATTGACAATTTAGTGCTTATTTGTTACAGTAGCTAGTGATGGCCAAAATAAGATGGAAACTGTTGAACTGGCCATTGAATGTGCCTCACAGAAATTTTGTCTTGAAACACTTGAAAATATTTTCCAAACACACACCATCAATTATATGTTGTCTAAAAGTAGGCTGCACTTTTTTTTCTAAGTGTGTCTTTGCACTCTCACATTCCTGTCCCCTCCCAAGACTTGATAGAATCAAGCAATTAGTTGGAAAGCAACTTTTCATATCTCATTTAACTGACAACATTTAAATACCTGCCACATATGAGACCTGTGCTGAACTGTGGGATATAGATTTGGTCCTTGTTCTCTGCCTGCTTTCATGGGACTCCAACCTAACATTTTTCTGTGGCATATACCCAGATAAGTGTCAACTTTGAATACCTTTAATGATAGAGGACCCTATTCCCTCAATAGTTACCCATTTGACTGAGAAGTAACTATAATAAGAATATCTTCCTGATAGTAATCCAGCTGAAGTATCTGCTAATCAGACCCACTCCTAAGAGACATCCAAAAGTTTAAAACATTTTTCTTCCCATTAAGATTTCTCTTCTTCAGGGTAAACATATGGAGATCTTCCCCTCATTCCCAGTTGAACTTGGCTTTGAGGGCCTTCCCCACCTTCTGCAGGAATGGTCAGAATATTCCTGCCTACTCTTTTAGTTGAATCAATTACTTTTATACACTAGTATCCCAGAAGGCCAGGGGACAGTCTCTCCCACCATGTTTCCTCTGCCCTAGCCTAGACCTCACCTCTCAGTCCTGGGCCACTACTAGCTCTTTTATTTTATTTATTTATTTATTTTAATGTTTCTTCCCAATCCCTTTTTTTTCTCCAATTATTGACTCATCTTTCCCTAACAAATTAAATTTCCAAAAGCCTGAATTTCATAGTCTTACTCTTATCAATGACTTACCCAGGTGCTGATTTTAACATGTAACTCGCATATATAAAACCTTGCAGTGGCCGTTTTTAGCCTCTACAGCTTTAAGTCTGGATTCTGTTATTGTCCAGTGTTCCCCTGGGCATTATGAGGAGGGGCTTTGTCCTGAAGACTGTGCCAAGCCTGCCACGGAGCTTGGATTTTGTCCCCCCAGCCTGTACTTCCTACTGAGGAAGGGAGTGTTCTGGGGGTAGAAGCAGAGTCCCGGGTAAGAGAATCAATACGGTCAACAGCACACGTCTCGAAGCATCAGTTTTTACTTGGAAATGTAGGCAAGGAACTTTCCTTTAATATTATATAAAATTGCATAAAACGGTATCTCGTAATGTTCACACTAATATTTAATGTAGAGTGAGAGAATTTAGAGATCATTTATTTTTGAGAAGGGCTGATTCAAGCTTTATCCCAGTTATATATTCATTCCTTTATGTCTGGATATTTGAAAGCTACAGCTGTGTTCTTCAAACTGCAGGTCATGATCCATTTGTGAATTTATGCAATAAGTTTAATAGGTTTCAATTAGATTTTTTTCACCAAAAAATGTGGAACAGAACAGAATAGAATAGACTTGCTCAGACAACCAGAGTTCATAGGTGCGTGTGGTTCAGAGTTGTTTCATTCAGTGACTCAGAAATGTTCTTAGGAACTCAGGTTCCTTCTGTCATCCTAAATTTGGTTGGATGTTTTAGTTTTGTTTTTGTTTTGGAGGAGATCTGCTAGGCCTCAGGACCATCTGGGTTGCCTGTGTTGCAAGCAGAGAGCAGGGACCACATCTGTATCACAAGGCTCAGCATAGGCCCCAGATGTGGTAGGTATTCAAATACTGTTGGTCAAATGAGATATGCCCAAGGTGTCTTTCTTTTTTTTTTTTTTTTTTGAGATGGACTTTTGCGCTCGTTGCCCAGGCTGGAGTGCCATGGTGTGATTTCGACTCACCCCAACCTCCGCCTCAAGGGTTCAAGCGATTCTCCTGCCTCAGCCTCCCAAGTAGCTGGGATTACGGGTATGTGCCACCACGCCTGGCTAATTTTGTATTTTTAGTAGAGACAAGGTTTCTCCATGTTGGCCAGGCTGGTCTCAAACTCCTGACCTCAGGTGATCCGCCCACCTCGGCCTCCCAAAGTGCTGGGATTACAGGCGTGAACCACTGCACCCAGTCCAAGGTGTCTTTCCAACTAACTATTTGATTATTCTCTAAAGTCGTAGGAGAGGACAGAGATGTGAGAGTGCAAAGACACACTGGATATAAAAAGCATGGCCTACTTTTAGACAAACATTAATTGTTTGGAAAATACTTTCAAATGTTTCAAGACAAAGTTTCTACAGAGCATATAAAATGGCCAGTTCAACAGTCCCTACCTCAGTTAAGATACTACTAGCTGCTGTAACAAATAAGCATGAAACTCAATGATTTGAAGCAATCATTGTTTTGGCATTATCCTAAGGCTAGTTTCCTTCATTTTCTTAACATGTTCTATACCAACTTATTTGCCCAACAGGAGAGAAATCTTGGCTTCTTGATTTTCTTTTAAGACTAAGGAATACCTTCTTAGGGTTTGTTTTAAAGAACTGGGTCTCAGTCAGTGCTACTCTTGAGCTCAGAGAAATTTCCTCAATAGGGAATGGAAGTGGTGGACATTGTGGAGTCACACCCAGTGTTTGCTACAGCTAGTGAGGCTGTGATATGCAGTATAGATTAGGGAACAAGGCTAGAGAGAAGGGTACCATTTAAAAGGTCGTGGGTGTCTCCCTCCCAGGCTTGTCTACCTCCTGTTTATCCTTCAAAGCCTACTGATAAACCACTTTCTCAGTAAGATCTTGTCAAGTCACATCACTTCAGCTTGCACTGCTCCTACTGTCTCTGAATTTTGTTTACTATCTGAGCCATGCCCTTTGAACGCGTCAGTGTCCTAGCTCTTTAGGGTTTACATTTCTATTTTATTATAAGATACATGGTGGTAGAAGTGATGCGGTCTACTTCCCTATACCTCAGACAGTGCCAGATCAGGCTGTTTTGATTGGGCTGATTGATTCTGGTGGATTATCTTTTCTGATACTGGAAGAATGTTAGAAACTTGACAGACTTGATTTTCTCTGTTTGAGGATTTGGGAGGACCATGGAAAACTTAGCTCCTCCAGGTAACTTCTTCTAAGGGTGAACATCATTATGAGCAAGCTCGTCTTTGAGTTTAAGCAACATAAACACTTCTATCCCTTTTTTTGGTCATGATTGTTAACAGGTAAAATTTCTCCCAGTTATTCTGGACGATGAGGATTCCATCTAATACATTCGATAGAGATAATGAATGAAGAATAATGTGGTATTCGTTTGGAATGTACAATTATAGATACTACCAACTAAGATATTAGAAGGTATTATAGGAATCATGAACATATTAAATGTTCATTTCCTATGATAAAATAGCCCCATGCAATAGTGTTTACTTAGACGATACTGTTTACTAGGACCTGAAATCTTAACACTAATACTCTACTTAAAGTAAGACCTATATTAGCCCTACTTCAATCTGTTGCAATTCCAAGTTCTAACAAAGTGAAGACACTTGGTGTTCAGGGAATTAATAATTTCCCCTGTGAGGAGTTTTAATCAGGAGATCTTGCCTTTGCACTCATGTGTGAACTAAAGTCCAATGCTTCTTCCTCCCTAATCCTTTACAGCCCTTGCTTTGATCAAAGTAAGCTTATATGAGTTCCAAAGATGGGTTCTGTAGAAAGGAAAGAAAATGCCTTAATTACTTATTTACCAGGAACTGTCAATTAATCCAATCAAGTTTGTGGGAATTTTGTTGCTTAGCCAAATGTCAAAAGGGAGACATTTTTAACAAAAAGGTGTTAGATGCAGCCCAGACACTTGACTCAATTGGTGTATTATTTGGAAATATATTTATCTACATTTATTTATCTATTTTAATTTTATCCCAGAGTCAAAGATCACAGTGTTTTTCTAGCTGATTAGTGAATGAAGAGAACAAATAAAATAGAGCATGAAATGTGTTACATTTTGTATTCCATACTTCCTTGACAGATGGTTTTTTTGAATGAGAGAGAGAGAGAGGTTGACTCAGCAGATGCCATTTGACATAAACCCAATTCCACTTGGATAAGTCAGAAAGAGAATACAGGGAACACCTAAAAAAATAACAGTTGCTACATTTATTGAACACATAGTCTTTGCTAAGGACTTATTTGCACTGACTCCGTTAATATAAGAACTCTTAAGAGCTATCCATATCAGTATGCTTGGAATATTCCAGAATAAATATGTCCCTTAATTTATTTAATCTTTCCCACTGCTAAACATTTTAATGTTTTCCTAATTTCATTATTATACACAATGATAAACATTTTAGTGTTTTCTAAATTTCATTATTACACACTAAATTTCATTATTACACATTTAATAATGAAATAAATTTCATTATTACACACTAATTTCATTATTACACACTCTAAAATTTCATTATTACACACAATGATAAACATTTTAGTGTTTTCTAAATTTCATTATTACACACTCGGCTGTCATAAGCATTCTTGTTCAGGTCTGCAGGAGTTATCCTGGGACAGATACTGAGAAATGGAGTTGCTGCATCATAGGACATGTGGTTTTAAACATTTCAAGACACACAGCCAAGCTGTAGTCCTCACCACATTATTGTCTAGGTTTTCCTCAATCACATTTAAAACTTTTTTTTTCCCAATTCAGTCAATAAATTGCTGTCTCATCATTGCTCCTAGAGATACGGTAGACTAATATTTTGGAGAAATTCTAGAACAACATACTTTTGAGTGTTGGATAATGTATTATAACAAACAAAACCAAAAATCTCTTTTTTAATGGATGACTGAACGGCCAAGAAAATCAGAAAATACTGTGGAGACAAGAAACCAAAGGAAAATATGAACCATGGGATAGGTTAGCTTGTATTTTCTCTGGGTATATTTCTCAGTCATAGGTGACTCTGGCCTGGGTTTTAATGGGTCATATGCTCAGGGACTAGGCAAAAAAGAAAAGGTGAGACTCTTCTTCCGTCAGAAAACACTAAAAGGTCACCCCTTTATGTGATAACTAGAAAAAAAAGAATCCTGGCCCAGCAGAGGGAGATGTTAGGGAAACTTCCTGTTTTGGTCTTGGCTCAGACACGATAGAGTAGGTAAAAAGGAAAATAATTACATTTTAAAATTTCTATGAATCCATGGAAAATTAAAAGGATGATAAGGGAATACAACACAGAACACTACAGTTACAACTAATGTAGATGAAATGAACCAATTCTTCAAAAACCACAAAACACCAAAACTCACTTAAGATAAAGTAGATAATCTGTAACTATTAAATAAAGTGAATTCATAGCTCAAAACCTTCTAAAACATAAATCTTCAGGATCACATGGGTTCACTGTTGGTTTCTTCCAAACATTAAAGAAGTGACACAAATTTTCTAATTTCTTCCAGAAAATAGAAGAGGATGGAATACATTCCAATTCATTTTATGGTGCCTGGCTCACTTTAATGCCAAAAGTAGACAAAGACAGTACTGAGGAAGAAAACCACAGGCCAATATCTTTATAGAATATGAATGCAAAACCACTTGGCCACTTAACAAACTATTAGTGAATCAAATTTAGCAATATATAAACAGAATAAAGCATCACAACCAAGTGGGGTTTATGCCAGAAATGCAAGGCTAGTTCAATACTTGAAAATTAATAAAATCTACCTTAATAACAGTATAAAAGACAAAACTCAATGATTATATCAATTAATGAAGGACAAAAACATTTAACAAACTTCAATATCCATTTATGATTTAAATCTCTCAATATACTAGGAACAGAAAAGAGGCAGGAAATGCAAGAAGAAATGCTGAGCAGAAAGCAAAATGTTCAGTGTCTGGATAAAACTAAATAATCACTGGCTAAAACAGTGATAATAATGTCTAATTTGTGGATTAACAGTTCAAGATGGCACTAAATTGTAGAACAATAATTCTATATAAATTAGCAGAGGGATTGTAATGAGAGCATACTAAATTTCTTGTATGACTGAGATGTTAATAAACAGATTTTGTGAAGTCAAATATTCATGTTAAAATTTCTAGAGCAGTCACTGAAAGTATAACAGGAAAGTGTATAATTTCTATATTAGTGCAAGAGAACAAGGAGATAAGGAGAAAAACAATCTAAAAAAACCTCAAGGAATGCAAGGCAGGCAATGATAATAATAGAAACAAAACAGCTATCAAAAAATGACTTTAAAAAAGAAAAATAAAATAAATATTATAGAAATAATAATCTTCAAAATATGATTACAGAAATGTGTCTTAGTCAGGGGCTAGGTTGTACTGGGGCCATAAACCATCAGTATATATCTCACTGGGACCAGGTCCTAATAACAAATGTTTATTTCTTGCTCACTCTTCATGTCCACACTGTGGGTTCAGTTTGGTCCCAAGCTCCCAGAGCAGCCTCTGTCCTGACATTGTCAGTTTTTGTGGCAGAGGAAAAGGAAATGAGGCAAAGCATTGCACCTGCCACACCTCACTTCTCCCATTTTCCACTGGCAAGTCACATGGCATTCCTTCAGGTGGGTGAGGTATTCTCTCCTTCAGAGAAGCTTCCTTCAAGGATGGAAAACAGAATTTTTGGTGAATCCAATCTACCACACAATAAAGCCAAACACGTCAGAAATCATATTGAATGTAAATATATTAAATTCTCCATTTGAAACAGAAAGATCACTAGAGGTATTTTTGTTGTTGTTGTTGTTGTTTTGAGATGGAGTCTCGCTCTATCGCCCAGGCTAGAGTGCAGTGACGCAATCTCGGCTCACTGCAAGCTCCGCCTCCTGGGTTCACGCCATTCTCCCGCCTCAGCCTCCAAAGTAGCTGGGACTACAGGCGCCCACCACCACGCCTGGCTAATTTTTTGTATTTTTAGTAGAGACAAGGTATCACCGTGTTAGCCAGGATGGTCTCGATCTCACTAGAAGTATTTTTAAAAAGTAACTTCTATGTCTCTTATAAAAGCTCTACCTGTAACAAAAGCAAACAGTAAGAGAGTCATAAGATGAAGAAAAAAAATTAGTTACAGATGAATGGCAACCAAAAAACCAAATAAAACAGAACAAAACAAACAATCTGGAATGGCCATATTAACATGAGTCTAAACAGATTTTAGGGCAAGAAATATTAGCAAAGAGTCACTGTGCTTTGACAAAGATTAAATTTTAAATAGTAAGGTCTTAATTATGTACATTAAAATACTTAATGCTGGTGGTCCCAGCTACTTGGGTGGCTGAGGTGGGAGGATCATAAGCCTGGGAGGTGGAGGTTGCAGTGAGCCAAGATCACATCACTGCACTTCAGCCTAGGTGACAGAGTGAGACCTCATCTCAAATAATTAAAAAAAGGTTTAATATTTGCAAAAGAAGAAACAAATCTATATATTCTGTGATATTTAGAGATATTATTGTCTTCACAGAAACCCTTTCTCAACAATGAACAATTAGTGTGTCCGGAATTGGTGGGTCCTTGGTCTCGCTGACTTCAAGAATGAAGCCTCGGACCCTCGCGGTGAGTATTACAGTTCTTAAAAATGGTGTGTCCAGAGTTTGTTCCTTCAGATGTCCAGATGTGTCCAGAGTTTCTTCCTTCTGGTGGGTTCGTGGTCTTGCTGGCTTCAGGAGTGAAGCTGCAGACCTTCATGGAGAGTGTTACACCTCTTAAAGGCAGTGTGGACCCAAAGAGTGAGCAGCAGCAAGATTTATTGCAAAGAACGAAAAAACAAAGCTTTCACAGCGTGGAAGGAGACCAGAGCAGGTTGTTCTTGCTGGCCCAGGCAGCCTGCTTTTATTCCCTTATCTGACCCCACTCACATCCTGCCGATTGGCCCATTTTACAGAGAGCTGATTGGTCCATTTTGACAGGGTGTTGACTGGTGTGTTTACAATCCCTGAGCTAGACACAGAGTGCTGATTGGTGTATTTACAATCCTCTAGCTAGAGGTAGAAGTTCTCCAAGTCCCCACTAGATTAACTAGACACAGAGCACTGATTGGTGTGTTTACAAACCTTGAGCTAGACACAGGGTGCTGATTGGTGCATTTACAAACCTTGAGCTAGACACAGAGTGCTGATTGGTGTATTTACAATCCTTTAGCTAGACATAAAAGTTCTCCAAGTCCCCACCAGATTAGCTAGATACAGAGTGCTGATTGGTGCATCCATGAACCCCAAGCTAGACACAGAGTGCTGATTAGTGTATATACAATCCTCCAGCTAGACATAAAAGTTCTCCAAGTCCCCACCCGACTCAGGAACCCAGCTGTCTTTGCCTAGTGGATATGGCGCCAGGGCCCCCACAGAGCTGCCTGCCAGTCGCGCACGGCACCTGCACTCCTCAGCTCTTGGGCGGTTGGCCGGACCGCTTGCTGTGGAGCAGGGGGCGGTGCCCGTCGGGGAGTCTTGGGCCTCCTGGGAGCCCACTGCGGTGGGGCTCTGGCATGACAGGCTGCAGGTCCTGAGCCCTGCCCTGTGGGGAGGTGGCTGAGGCCCGGTGAAAATTAAAGTGCAGCGCACAGGAGGGCCAGCAGTGCTGGGGGACCCGGCGCCCCCTCTGCAGCTGCTGGCCCGAGTGCTAGGCCCCTCACTGCCTGGGGCCGGCAGTACTGGCTGGCAGCTCCGAGCGTGGGCCCGCTGAACCCATGCCCACCTGGAGCTCATGTTGGCCCGTGAGCACTGCAGCCCCGGTTCCCACCCATGCCTCTCCCTCCACTCCTCCCTGCAAGCAGAGGGAGCCAGCTCCAGCCTCGGCCAGCCCAGAGAGGGGCTCCCACAGTAAAGTGGCGGGCCGAAGGGCTCCTCAAGTGTGGCCAGAGCACACACTGAGGCCGAGGAGGTGCTAAGAGTGAGCGAGGGCTGCTATCATGTTGTCACCTCTCATTAGAATTAGTAAGATAGCTGCCAAGCACAGTGGCTCATGCCTGTAATTCCAGCACTTTGGGAATCCAAGTCAGGGGATCACTTGAGGCCAGGAGTTCAAGGGCAACATAGTGAGATCCCATTGCTACTAAAAATAAAAACATTAGCTGGGTGTGGTGTCACAGGCCTGTAGTCTCAGCTACTCTGGAGGTTGAGTGGGGAGGATCCTTTGAGCCCAGGAGTTCGAGGTTGCAGTGAACTATGATCACACTACTGCACTCCAGCCTGGGTGACAGAGCGAGATCTAGTCTCAAAAAATAAATAAAAAAATAAAGAGGGTTAGGTAAATTTTCCTGATAGATGATCAACAGGCCAAAGCCAACTTTTTTTCTATATAGCAGCAGTAAGTAAAAGTCATGCAGAAATAAATGTAACACAGAATGTGCAAAATCTTGATAGAGAAAACCGTACAACATTATTAAAATTTATTAGAGAATATTTTGTTAAATGGAGCGTTGTTGTCATTTCCTAAGGATACCATAACAAAGTCTCACAAATGAGTGGCTTCAAAGAACAGAAATGTATTCTTGCATGGTTCTGGGGGCTAGAAGTCCCCAAATAGAGATGTCAGCATGGCCATGCTTCCTGTGAGACTTTGTATGGAATCCTTCCTTGTCCTAGTGTCCAGTGGTGGCTGGCAATCCTTGGAGTTCTTTGGCTGGTAGCTGCACAGCTCCAGTCTCAGCCTCCATGTTCATGTTGCCTTCTTTTCTTGTATCTTCATATTCTCTTTTTATATGGACATGGGTCATATTGGATGTAGGGCTCACCCTGCTCCAATGTGATCTCATCTTAACAGTTATATCTACAATGACTCAATTTCCAAAGAAGGTCACATTCTGAGATACTGAACCCTTCCACCTACCCCCTTTTGGAGGGGGACACAATTCAGCCCATAACAATAACCATACAATGTTTATGGATAAATATTATGTTTATGTCTATGGGTATCTATCACAAGTATATGAATTGTTGTCCAGTTTTTACAGTGTAATTCCCAAATATATTCAAACAAAGTTGATTTTAGAGTTCATATGAAAGTGCAAATAGCCAAGAATAGCCAAGATAATCCTTATGAAGAACATGGTAGGGCTTGCTTTACCAGAAGTCAAGACATATTATGAAGTGACAGAGGCTAAGACAATGAGATATCAGGGCACAATTAGATGAATGAGATAGAATAGAGAGCCCAGAAACTGACCCACACAAATATAAAAACCTTATTTTTGACACAGGTGGCATTACATACCAATGGGGGAAAATTAAACTATTTAGGTTGGGCATGGTGGCTCATGCTTGTAATCCCAGCACTTTGGGAGGCCTAGGTGGGTGGATCACTTGAGGCTAGGAGTGAGACCAGCCTGGCCAACATGGTGAAACTTTGTCTCTACTAAAAATACAAAAATTATGTGAGTGTGGTGGCGCGGGGCTGTGATCCCAGCTACAGGGGAGGCTGAGGCACAAGAATTGCTTGAACCTAGGAGGAGGAGGTTGCAGTGGGCTGAGATTGTACCACTGCACTCCAGCCTGAGCAACAAATCAAGACTCCATCTCAAAAAAAAAGTTAAACTATTTAATAAATGGTCCTAGAAAAATATATGCATATAGAAAAAAATTTGAAAATGTATCCCTACCTCTTTTTTTTTTTTGAGACTGAAAGTGAGATTTAATAGCTGCAAGTGAAAAACCTCAATAGAATAATGGCAGTTGAGTTCTGGATGTGAACTCCTGTATGGAATTTTCTTTTTTTTTAAATTTTATTATTATTATACTTTTAAGTTTTAGGGTACATGTGTACAACGTGCAGGTTTGTTACATATGTATACATGTGCCATGTTGGTGTGCTGCACCCATTAACTCATCACTTAACTTTAGGTATATCTCCTAATGCTATCCCTCCCCGCTTCCCCCACCCCACAACAGTCCCTGGTGTGTGATGTTCCCCTTCCTGTGTCCATGAGTTCTCATTGTTCGATTCCCACCTATGAGTGAGAATATGTGGTGTTTGGTTTTTTGTCCTTGCGATAGTTTACTGAGAATGATGGTTTCCATCTTCATCCATGTCCTTACAAAGGACATGAACTCATCATTTTTCATGGCTGCATAGTATTCCATGGTGTATATGTGCCACATTTTCTTAATCCAGTCTATCATTGTTGGACATCCCTACCTCATTTTATATCAAAAATCAATTCCACATAAATCAAAGTTTTAAAGTGAAGTACACATCATTAAAATTATTAGAAGAAAGTAGAGGAGAATATCTTTATTTCCTTAGGAGTAGGAAAGAACTTCTTAAATGAGCTATAGAGAGCACATAGAAACATTAATAAATTTTGCTATATTATAATTTGTAATATTAAATGTCAGATATATTATTTCTTTCCATTTCTTTCTTTCCACAACTTTATAAATTCTGGGCTTATGGTATTCAACAGTGAAGAATACAGACGGTGTAGTGGAGAAAAGACATATTTGGCAAATAATTTCAATTTTTGCAGTATTATGAAGGACTGCAAGGGCCTGAACTTGCCTGGAGCACCAGGAAAGGTCTCTGTGTGACGTAACAGGTTGAGTCTGAGGAAGCAAGGGGAGCAGAGGTGGGAAGAATAGGGGGCTCTTGGCTGAGAGGAGAACGAACTTAAAAGCTCTGAGAACCCAGGGCATGGCCATGTGTATGTGCACAGTATAAGGTTGAAGTGGGAGAGATAAAGGGAGGAGAGGCACAAGATAAACAGAAACAGTGGTAAGGCTGTATCAGGCAGGGTCTTGTGGTCCATGTTTTCATTTTTTATTTTTTATTTTTTTTTTGAGAAGGA
This sequence comes from Symphalangus syndactylus, assembly GCF_028878055.3. Taxonomy (NCBI): domain Eukaryota; kingdom Metazoa; phylum Chordata; class Mammalia; order Primates; family Hylobatidae; genus Symphalangus; species Symphalangus syndactylus. The sequence continues at coordinate 57,157,233 of NC_072425.2, forward strand.
GTCTTGCTCTGTCGCCCAGACTGGAGTGCAGTGGTGCGATCTCGGCTCACTGCAACTTCTGCCTCCTGGGTTTAAGCGATTCACCTGCCTCAGTCTCCCAAGTAGCTGAGATTAATTACAGGCACGCACCACCTTCAACCATTGTATTCCTTCAACCATTCGGATGCCTGCTGGGCGTGACTCAGGCTAATTTTTGTATTTTTAGTAGAGAAGAAGTTTTGCCATGTAGGCCAGGCTGGTTTCGACCTCCTGACCTCAGGTGATCCACCCTCCTCGGCTTCCCAAAGTGCTGGGATTACAGGCATGAGCCACTGCACCCGGGTTCCATGTTTATTTTGAACCTTACTCAAGAATGATACGAAATCTTTTATTTCTAAATCAGAGGAAAGAGATGATCAGATTGACAATTTTCAAACAGCACTTTAGGTGACATCTGGGGAGCAGAGAAGGCATGAGTGGACGTGGGGACAACACACACCCCTTTTTCCATTGCCGTTCTATTTCCTTGTGCTCTCTTTTCCATTCCATTAGATGTATTTTCCTAATTTCATTTTATCTAGAAAAGTAAAGGAGCTTTAAATATATGTATAGTTATGTACAAATAACATAATACTGGTATTAATAATAATAACAATGCCAGTTACTATTTAAAGAACACTTACCACATACCAGAAGTAGTTCTAAACACTTTACATATATTAGTCCTTTTAACCCTCTGTCTCATGAGGTGGATGGTATAGGGACCCTCGTTTTACAGGAGAAAGTTCATTGCTTGGAAGTAACTCTGGGCATTTTGTCTCTACAGTCTCTGCTCTTAACCATCACACTAGATTGACTAGAATTGAGAGAAATAATAGAACAACTGTTTGAATGCACTTATTTGAAACCATTCTCAAACTCAACAAAGACCCAATAGACATAAAATGCCACTCTGGTGTAACCACAGAGGTCAGGTGAGAGGATGACCTAGGCCCAGTGCTGGCCCAGCCTGCATGGCCAACTTAGTGCTGAGATACTGCCATGATCAGCAGGCAGCCTCTTTAATACACTGAAACAAGGATTGAAGCAGATTTGAGAGGAGGTTTGTTTTTGAGTCAAGTTGTGTCTAGGAATATCAGATTATCTATTATCTTTCCTTGACTGTACCAAATGTTGATCTGGCCCAGAATGTTGTCCGCTCAGTTCCTTCAACCATTCGGATGCCTGCTGGGCGTGACTCAGGGACTGAGGCCAATGCTGAGATTGTGTAGATAACTTCCCTGATAGCCATGGTTTAGACACTCATCAAATCACACACCTGCAAATGCACTGGGTGTACACAGAGGTGTACACACATTTACTGACTTAAATGACCCTACTCCTTCTGTGAACAAGGTTTCCCCAAGGCTTTGGAAGCCTCTGTCCTTTGGGAAGAGTTGTCTAAAGTCACTTCCCAGGAAGTTAAGCATCTGTTTGTGTTTATAGCCACTGCACTGTAGGCTACACACCCACTGAGTGTCTGCACAGGATCTGTGAGGTTCCATAAAGCTAGGGGGGTTCCCTGTGAGAAACTTTAGGCTGGGGTGGCTTCAGGAGGAAAGCACACTGTAAACATGGAAGTGGGGGCAACTTCTTGAGGTGGCTGTTGTTTTAACATGTCCTTTGTTAATGTGGCTCCTTTTCATTCACTGTTATTTTTCACTTCTCTCTTTCCATTGTCAGCAGGGCTACGGTCAGGGTCCTTTCTACGAACTGACTCAGATTAGCGTTGGCATCAGCCATGCTGTCTGTTGTGATTCCAAGTACACAATGATCATTGATGGGAGGCCAATGGCTTAGAAATGGATGGCCAGGGAAAATAATTACAGAGCACACTGAGCTATGTTGTTCCATTTCCCTTGTATGGATCTGTGAAGTACAAGTCGCTCTGTCTTTCTCTGAATGTCATATGATGCATATACTAGGAGCATGTGATCATTGCTTTGTTAGTCATTTCTTCTGTTTTTGCTAGGACTTTCAGTTTAGCAATTTCATTCAGTCCAATAATCAGTTAATTCAGCTGCTGGCCACCCCAAGCTCCACATTGCCTTCCAAGAAGTCACTCCATACACGAAATGGGATACAGTGTGCCAGGTCATTGCCGGTTCAACTGCAAGAGGAAACTAGAATTGACTGCATTGACTTTGATAGTAACTCATATTACATGTACCCTACAATCTGCAAAGCACTTTAAACATAGATTATTTCATTCGCTTCCCTAAAAACTATGAAGAATATTCCAGAAATTTTTCATAATGACTTTCTCTAGGGAGTAAGAGTGTGGGGACTATTACATGTATCTCAATTGTGTTATTTTTCTCGTGCACATGCAATCTGTTTGTATGTGAAAAAGAAAAAAGATTTAAGAATATCTACAGAGAAAGAATGGCAAAGAATATGTGGCAAGTGTAGCAACTGGTGATTCTGGCTATGGTATATGGAATTATTTGAACTATTCTTGAAATCTTTCAGTAAGTTTGAAATTATATCAGGATAAAAAGTGAATGATGACATAAAAATATTAAAAGCATGTAATTCTTGGGTAATGCTTAAAATGGGTAATTCCAATAAATTTGCTTGGAATTTCCCTAGGAATCCCAATAAAGCTTAGAATGCAGGCTTTGCTTATAATCATAGATTAAAAATATAATTGAGTACACTGTAGGCTGAAGGAGAAGTTATTGTATAGTTGAAGCATGACATGAGCTTTTACTGAAATATAAAATGAAGCAAATTCTTTGAATTTTCTTTGTGTGCAGGTGTGCAATTACAGGGTGACTTACTGCTTTCTTTTGAACATAGTATATTCCATATGTTAGAAGGTGATAATTATGTTGTTAGATACCCATTCTATTTTTTACATACTGTAAAATTCATCTGTTTTAAGTGTATAATTCAACTACTTTTTACTAAATTTATAGAGTTGTTCAACCATCACCACAATCCAGTTTTAAAATGTTTCCATCACCCCAGAGGGATCCCTTGGGCCCACTTTCAGTAAATCCCTGTTCCCTCCCCAGATCTAGGCAAATGCACTCTCTGTCTTTATATATAATCTGCCTGTTCCAGACATTTTACACAAGCGGAATCTTGCAATATGTGGTTTTTCTCATCTGGCCTCTTTCACTTAGCAGAATGTTTTCGAGGTCCATCATGCCTATTTTTTCTGGGACTTTTCCCTTGGCATAAGAAGTTACACAGAAAATAAGCAAATACCTTACATTTACTTCCAGGAATGAAGAAGGCAAGCCACTAATACATAGTGACAAGTCTCTCACAGCTGAATCTGCATTGACAAGTGCCCAGCCTGAGAATTTTCCTTGTCCAGAAGGTACGTTATTTAAAAAAAAATTAATAAAACAAAAAGTTGGTTGACTGTCTGCTATACCTGCCAGAATCTGGGAGGTTGTCACTGCTCTAATTTCTTAATGATGCAGCAAAGACCTTGAGAGATACAATGATGGAGACCCATGTAATGCAGAAGAGGATGCACAACCCACAGGGAGTCTCCTGTTTTCTGGAATCTACATTCCTTTTTCTTTTTCTTTCTTTTCTTTTCTTTTATTTTTTGAAATGGAGTCTCACTCTGTTGCCCAGGCTGGAGTGCAGTGGCACGGTCTCAGCTCAGTGCAACCTCAGCCTCCTGGATTCAAGCGATTCTCCTGCCTCAGCCTCCCAAGTAGCTGGGATTACAGGCGCCGGCCACCACACCTGGCTAATTTTTGTATTTTTAGTAGAGACTGAGTCTCACCATGTTGGCCAAGCTGGTCTCGAACTCCTGACCTCAAATGATTCACTTGCCTTTGCCTCCTAAAGTGCTAGGATTACAGGTATGAGCCACTGCGCCTGGCTGGAATCTACATTTCTTAGAATTATAAGCTCTCTTTGAAATGTGGGAGTTTGTGGGCACAAACCCATTACCAACTTTATTCCAACAAGCAGCAGAGTGGAGGAATTAATGTTTCTACAATAAAAAATAATGCAATATCTGGGACCTGACTCAGGTATCTAAGTCTCTGAATGTGTTTACTCCAAGAACAGCAGAGTGACTCAAAAGACACATATGTTTTGTGATAATGTCTTCTGGTACCAAATGTGAGATGTAAGGGAATGCCTTGGTTTCAAGAGAATATCAGTTTCAGAAAATATTGTATTTGATATAAATGTATACTGCAGATATAAAGTGTTGTTTTTTTGTTTTTTAGTAATTTAAAGCATCAAGTTTACCAGAAAATGGGAAAAACACGTTAGGTTAAAGAGCTGAGTGGGTTAATTTTTCTTATCAGTTCAGATAGTTTGAAAATGAATTTGCAATGCACACTCTTTTGCTTAAAACTTACCAAGGTTTTAAGGCGCGGTGGCTCACGCCTGTAATCCCAGCACTTTGGGAGGCTGAGGCAGGTGGATCGCCTGAGGCCAGGAGTTTGAGACCAGCCTGGCCAACATGGTGAAACCCTGTCTCTACTAAAAATAAAAAATTAGCCGGGTGTAGTGGCACGCGCCTGTAGTCTCAGCTACTCAGGAGGCTGAGGCAGGAGAATCACTTGAACCCGGGAGGTGGAGGTTTTAGTGAGCTCAGATCGTGCCACTGCACTCCAGCCTGGGCAACAGAGTAAGACTCCGTCTCAAAAAAAAAAAAAAAATTACCAAAGAATTGTAATTCTTTTGTAGAGAATTACAAAACATCTTTCTACATATGTCTGTGTAATGTTTACCCTTTAGGAGCTCCTCATTAAGCTGCAGGTAGAGGTAGAACAAAAATCTCCTGCAAGCATTTGTTGCAACAGCTTCTGCAGAACGGAAAGTGAGGTTGATTCAGCGGTGCTCTGAAGGGGAGCCTGTGGTGTTATCCACTTGCACTTGCCCTTACTTACTTTTTGGAACTCTCTTTCAAATTCTCATGTCTCTGACTCAGTCATAAATGTCGTCTATGAAAGTGATGAGGTTTTCGCGTCATGCCCAGCTCCTTTGCAGAGTCTGTTCTGTGGCTGTTTGCTTGCTTTATCCACATCACACCTTCTAACTAAGTTGCTTAGGCTGTCACAGCATCATCCAGTGGTCAATTTGCAGTCAGGCCTATGATACTAACATCTCGTGTCACATGTAATCATACCTGAGTCATGCTGGTGTGATTTTCAACATGAGCTATTTCTAAAATTGTGCAGACAATTCTGTTGTCTAGATGTTCCAGGTTTTCAGATGCTGTAATAAAAGCTATTTTACCAAATCTTATTTTTGTTTATTTGTTTACTTGGGACACCCTGATTTAGGATAAAAAAAGGTTCGGTAAAAAAAATTCCACCGCATTTTTCTCAGTGTTTAAGGAATTGTATGATTTTCAGGGATGGAAAAATATTAGTCAGCATCTCATAAGATCAGGTGTCTGGGCTGCGGATCAGAAGATGTAGTAGACAAATACGTGAAGTTGCAAGTCAATGGGAATAATAAAGGCATCTATGTTCAGTACAACTCCAGTCCCAGCCACTGGGACCTGATCATTGTCTCTGACGTGATAAAATCCACACAGGTGAAGCTGACAAGCAGATGTCGGGGTACCCATGGCATCCTCTGCTCCACCCCATGACTACTGCCCCAAGAGACTGCAAGACACTGCGTTGAATTATTCTGTCATCAACTTGAAAAGCTGGCTTCCTTCCCCAAAGAAACAGTCCAGCAAAATAACACACACACACACACACACACACACAAAGCTGGAGTTCATTGCTGTGGGGGACTGAGTAAGCTAAGGGATTTTAGGAGTAGGCAAGCTATCCTATTCCCTGAAGGCATCACAGGATGGAAAAATGTTATAAAAGGCCTAAAATTGAGACTAGAAACTTGACACCTTAGAACTTCTACTATGGAATCTAGACTCTTCCACAGAAATGGATGTGGATTGCGCCTAGATTCCTTCTTGAGCTTCATCATTAACTTGGAATTAGGTCCTAGAGGAGTGGGGTGTAGCTCCTGGCCCCAGTCTTGCAATGGGAATTAGGATCTTCTTCCCAGTAGTTTTTTTTTTTAATTTTTTAATTTTGAGATAGAGTCTTGCTCTGTCGCCCAAGCTGGAGTCCAGTGGTGCGATCTTGGCTCACAGCAACGTCCGCCTCCTGGGTTCAAGCATTTCTCCTGCCTCAGTCCCCCTTCCTGAGTAGTTGGGATTACAGTTGTGAGCCACCATGCCCAACCTAGTTTTGTCATTTTTAATTTTAGAGTGTCCCTTCCCTCCTTTTGCCCATATTTAATTTTTTCTTTCTGCTAGTCATTCTTCGTATTTACGAATTGTAGAGAATTATGCAGATGTGCTGGGCCATCATCATTATCAAAGCAGTATCAGCACTATCATTACCATCATCGTCGTTTGTTGTTGTTGTTACTTCGTGGTGACAAGAAACAGCACGTGAAACAGCAGTCACTGCGCAAGTACTTAAGGCTTGGGAAGCGTAAACTTGCAGGCACCCTGAGTAAACAGATGGCATCTACAAGCAGATGTTTCTACATGTGCTTCCACGTGCATATTCCCTGTTCCTCCCACCTGTTCTCTTGGGGAAACACCCAGACAAACTATCAGCACAAACACAGCGTTTCCATCCTGAGTCCACTTCAAACAAGATCCAGCTTTCCATCGGAATGCAGCTGTTACGGCTAGCTGAAGCAAAATCAGTCACCCTGGAGATTCAGTGATGAAATAACTTTCTCAAATTTCTCTGAAGTTGATAAAATTGAAACTCATCCTGAATTGGAGGATTGATAGGACTGATGACAACTCAGTGTGTGTATGAGGGAGAGTGATTATTATTCACTTTGGGAAAGATTATAAGGGATCATAGAAACTTAACGGGGCGATAGTTTGGAAGAAGAGTAAAGGGAGCTACAATGTTGACTCAGAATGATTACAAATTGAAAACTATTTAAGTTTTTTAGTTGGGTGGCCTGATAAAATGTAAGTCTTAAGAGTATTTATTCTGCAAAAACACACATAGAACGATTCCAAGACAGAGGGATTGGAGAAAACCAACGATAATGCAATTGCCATACCATAGTCCAGATGAGAGGTTCAGAGCTGAAGGACAGTGACGGAAACAGCTGTGAGTGACATCAGAGGCAGAATAGAACAACACGTTCACTAACTGGGCACATGGATGACAACAGAGAGGCATGCATGTCATAAACTTTTGTGAAGTTTATGTAACAGAAATAAGGAAGCTACAAGGTTTTATGATGGTGAGCTTTGTTTTGTTTGTCTTGATTTGAAGGTGTTGAAAGGAAATCCATCTAAAAATATCCAGCGGGCATTTGGAAATTAAGTTTGCAGATCAGGAGACATGTCAGGCCAGAAGGATGGTTTAGGGAGAAGTCTGTCTAGAGAAGATAGCTGAAGAACCAAGGACGTGGGGTCTTGCCAAGGAAGAGTGCACAGAGCCAAAAGGAAGATATTGGCCTTGCCACCTGCCTCATTTAGGGGACAGAGGGTACAGCTATGCCAGCAAAGTGATGAAAAAGGAAAGGACATTAAGTAGAAGCAGGAACTAGTAGAAGAGAGTGTCCAACCCCAGGACCATTGTCAATAATTCTACCTTGAATTTCTCTTGGGCTTTAGATTGTCAACTCGTGTATAGGCCGGGCACGGTGGCTCACGCCTGTAATCCCAGAAGTTTGGGAGGCCGAGGAGGGAGGATCACCTGAGGTTGGGAGTTCGAGACCAGCCTGACCAACGTGGAGAAATCCCATCTCTACTAAAATATACAAAAAAAAAAAAAAAATATCCTGGCGTGCTGGAGCATGCCTGTAATCCAAGCTACTCAGGAGGGTGAGGCAGGAGAATTGTTTGAACTGGGGAGCCAGAGGTTGCGGTGAGCTGAGATCGTGCCTTTGCACACCAGCCTGGGTGACAAGAGCAAGACTCCATCTAAAAAAAAGTGTATAGATATATATACATATGTATACATTCCTGTTTCATAAATTTTATTGGTTTTATGCTATTATATGAATAGGATCAAGTAAAATGTAACTTTTCCTTGAGCCATTGTTGTCTTCTGGTCCTCTGTATTCTAAAAGATGAAACATACAAAGACATGTCACTTTTAAGTCAGCTGTGTCGAGGGTGTTGCACGGTCTCTGCTCCTCGTCTAATCTCAGCTCCTTCCCTGTGGGGTGCTCCTTTCTCTCCATGCCATTCCTACGGATCCCAGGTCACAGAATGGACTCCATCCCTGGGGCTGGATCTTCTTTGACTGGGAGCAAGGAACAACTTCCATATATAAAAGTCCACTTCTGAAAATCCTGATGTAAATCAGACTTCCAAAGACACTGTGTTTACTTCATTTTCCACCTTCTCCATTTTTCCTTTTCCATTTCCTGTCCCCATCTTCTCCCTCTCAAGAAAAGATTCCAAGAATTTTCAGGAGACTATCCTCTATTATCAGTTCTATTTTCTTTCTGTTGTACTTTTTTTGTTGACTTGATATTTTGTTTGGCTGATATGCTTCAGATTTTGTGATTTACTTTATTTTAACCTTAATAAATACATGTAGTGGGGGAACACGTAAGAAGCCAGGCCTCTGTCTTCCCGTATTTTTTTCTGGTCTGTAACTGTCCATTAAGGGTGGGTCCCACTGGTGTCTATGATCTCTCATGCTTCAGCAGCTTATATGGCATTTTGTTTACTATGGTATAAAACATGCATTCACAAGAGGCTGTATTAGTCTGTTCTTGCATTGCCATAAAGAAATACCTGAGAGTGGGTAATTTATACAGAAGAGAGGTTTAATTGGCTCACAGTTCTGCAGGTTATACAGGAAGCATGGTGCTGGCATCTGCTCAGCTTCCAGGGAGTCCTCAGGAAGCTTACAATCATGGTGGAAGGTGTAGAGGGAGCAGTCACATCACATGGAAAGTAAGAGTGAGTGAGAGAGTGAGGAGGGTGCCACACACTTAAATGACCAGATCTTGTGTGAACTCAGAGCAAGAGCTCACTTATCACCAAGAGGGTGGCCCAAGACATTCATGAGGGATCTGCCTCCATGATCTAAACACCTCCCACCAGGCCCCACTGTCAACACTAGGGATTACCTTTCAATACGAGATTCGGGTGGGGACAAATATTCAAACTATATCAGGAGCAATATCATCTGCAAGGGGGCAATAATTAGTTCCCCAGTGGGAGTGAGAAAATATTAGTCTTTTATGTATGAAGATTTACATCTAGTACAGAAACTGATATGCAGTCTATCTGTGGTATTATAATTTCACTGGGGGATGATTAGAGAAAAAATGTCTAATAATGCTTTTAGAGGGAGATAATGAAAAAAAGGTTCATACATACTGGTCTAAGAGAGAAATCACGGTTTTGTCATCAAAAGCTCTTGCTTAAGCCAAACATCATAAATAAATCACGAGACATGACAAAACAGAGGAGGAAAATAAGTACTTTCATCTAAATATTCCCATGTTTTCTGCCCTCTGGTGTGCTTTACACCACGTATTCTCTACCAGTTGTATTCTCTTTTCTAGTAATGTTTTCCCAAAAAGCTTGATTCCAGGGTTTAGAAATGTGAGTAACCCTGGCTTCAAATATCTTCTATGATTTGTAAAATCACATTGCAGGCATTTTTGTTTAATTAATTGTGTATATATTTGAGTATATATTTACCTTTTCCCAACAAATCATTGTAATATGTGCAAATACAGGGATATAGGAAGTGCCATAGGGAACAGGGAAGAAACAACAAATACAGAATGCTCAAGAATTTTAAGAACCCAGGGATGGATCCATCGGAATCAGGGACATTTCTTTCTTTTAATCATGCCTGAGTTGCCACATCATGAGCCGCTCCATCCTTTGATGGGGCCCCTCTGTTAGCCCATTTGTTAGACCATGTTCTTTTCCTTAACTCTATACCTATTTTGTCACAAACTGACCATTTTTGAAATAAGCTTTGTAAAGCACATCATCACGATATCTCTGTGGGGTTCCTAGTGTTTATTATTTGTGTATTTACTATGTCATTTGCCATAAATCATTAAATTTTCCATTTATGCGTGTGTTTGTTTATGAGCCCTGTGATGGGGATAAGCACAGAACATTATGGGGGCATGTTGAGGGAAATGCAATTCAGCTTAGAAGGAGGTAGGGATTCAGTTTCCAGAACAAGGCTTGAGGGAGGAGCCAAGTCTCCGGAACAAAACAAAGAAGTGATTTCCAGAGCTGGATTCAAAAACCAGAAGTACATAGCAGCGAGGGCACTGTAAGTTTGGGGATATTTAAATTGCCCTTGCCTAGAGACAAGGACCAATCTTCTCTGAAGTCATTGACCCCGACCTTCAAGAGAAGATGGCAGGAGGCAAGGATGAGGCTGATGAGACTCATAGTGTTTCAAATTTGGAACAGAAGCCTCATTATTCTGAGAGTGCAGCAGAGGCCCACTAAGGCCCAGGAAGTACCAGAAGTCCTAACCCTGGAGGCGGCCGGGGTTAACAGCCAAATGCCCTGGCCCTCATTTCACCACACTCTTCCTTATACCAAATAATGATTTTCCAGAGTGCAGGTTTTTCTTTTCAAAGTCTATTTCTTGGTTCTTCACGATATTATATGCTGAAACTCTCACCAGCAAAGATCCGGAGATGTCTTAATGGGAATCAGCAAGTGAACTCAAAGCATTAAGGAAGATTAGAAGCTCTCTGAAAGGTTCTGGAAAGGTGACCCTTACTAAAGATCTGTATGTTATGCCTAAAAATTTGCGTGACTATGGCCATCTAAAGATGTGTTATGTGTTACCTAAAAGCTCTTGAGGATGAAAGTCTCCAACTTGCAGCCTGGTGATCTTCATGTACTTACATATTTCTCTCCTTTTTCCAATTTTTACTGACTTTTCTTTTCCTATATTTCTGGTTTATGAAACTTTACTCATCAATAACAGTAGAGTGAGAAACAATATAATAAGGAATTATTAGCACCCACATTTTGTGGGATAGAGGTGTCAATGGTAAAAGTATTTTATTTTGAAAACTATACTTTTGTACATGACTAACACTTACTGGTAAAAGCATTTGCAAACAAGCTCTTGGTTCTTTTTATTTTAAATACATATATTCCTTTCTCTTTTGGATAAATCTTTGTGCAGAGTAATCTTTAGAGGCATATATACTTTTGCCCCCACATTTCAGAGTGGGAAAGGTACGAGAGTCACTAGCTGAATGTTTAACAGCAGTTTTTCTGCTTGTGATGTGGGATCACATAAACTTCTCTTCTTTCCACAAGCCTCACGCAGACTTGCTCCAAGTGAACACTTTTCACACAGGCCAGTGTCTGTGCTATGAATTTACCCACTTTCTCACCAGCCTGAGAGATATTTTAGTCTCAGCCTCTGGTAGCTGAAGCCACCTCTTAAGCAAAAGTGTGCCACTGTGCCAATAGTGAGGCTGCTGTATTTGACGAGGACCACAGCGCCCTGGCAGATAGACCCTGTTCTGATTTGCCAAACCTCCTGGAGGTGAATGAAGGTTTGCTGACTGTGGTCAGGAAGGTCCCAATTATGAATGATTCCCTAACCAAGTGTTGAAAACACTTTACTTTGTAATTAAAATGCAAAACACACACAAACTGCCAAACCCAGCAAAAAAATCTTCAGGAATTTTCCTTGAAAGTTTGGTTTCTCACTTCCTTCAAGCATCTTCCCTCTAAATCTACTTTTATTTCTCTTATTCCTTCATAAACAAAATGATCTTTTCGATCTTCTTGATTGACATTGTTTTTCAAGAAAAATAGATGTAATTTATCTTATTAGTAAAATATATTTTTGGGTACCTGTTCTTCTTCTCACATATCTTAAACCTCATTCTCATTCTGTTTTGCCAGTGTTATGAAAATCAACTCTGTAGTGAGGAAAACAGCAGAAAAGACAGTTTTCTGGAGAAAGCAATTTTTCTTTTTAATCTGTTGTATTAGTTCGTTCTCACATTTGCTATAAAGAAATACCTGAGACTGGGTAATTTATAAAGAAAAGATCTTTAATTGGCTCACAGTTCACAGGCTGTACAGGAAGCGTGGTAGCATCTGCTTCTGGGGAGGCCTTGGGGAGCTTTTTACTCATGGAGGGAAGGCAAGGTGGGAGCAGGCATCTTACATGACAGGGGCAGGAGCAAGAGAGAGGGGAAGCGCTACACACTTTTAAACAACCAGATCTCATGAGAATTCATGCACTCACTATCGTGATAATAGCAATAAGGGGATACTGTTAACCTACTCATGAGAACTAAGCCTCCATGATCCAGTAATCTCCCACCAGGTGCCACCTCCAACACTGGGGACTACTATTCGACATGAGGGTTGGTGTGAGACACAGATCCAAACCATAAGTCTGGTAAGATTTTGCTCTGTGTATTATAAGGCTTCGTTAGTGGGCTCATAAAGTTTAGAATGCCTTTCTGGTGAATTGAATCAGTTATCATTATGTGGTGACACTCATTATTCCTAATAATACTTTATATTTACATTTGATGTTGTCTGATAGTAACATATCTGTAACAACTTTCTTTGAGTTGGTAGTATTTACCTGGTATTTGCTTTTCCATTTTTACTTTTTCAATCTTTCCATGGTTTTCCTTTTACTTTCCATATAGCTGGAGTGGAGGTAGGGAGGGCAGGAGACTAATGTGAGCCAAGATCAGCAAAAGAGAAAGAACTGAGACAAATGAAAGAAAGGACAAACTAAAAAAGGCTCAACTTCACAAAGTAAAATAGTTCCTTCTTATCTATGAGAGATACATTCCAAGACCCCCAAAGGATACCTGAAACCTCCAATAGAATGGAACCTTATAAATACAGTACTCTGTTTTTTCCTATACATACACACCTAGGAAAAAGTTTAATTTATAAATTAGGTACAGTAAAAGATTAGCAACAATAACTAATAATAAAATAGAACAATTTTAACAAGAGACTGTAATAAAAGTTATGTGAATGTGGTCTCTTTCTCTCTCTCTAAAAATATTTTCATGTTTTTGGATCATGGTTGGCCAAGAGTAAGTGAAACCTTGGAACAGGAAACCACAGATAAGGGAGGGCCAGTGGACCTATAGGCTAAGATTTATGCAAATGTATCTGTGCATCTGGAGCTTCATATACAGAAAATTTAAAGAAGAGAAGAAAAATCTTCTTTAGCTAAAGATCCCATAGAAAAAGTCAAATAACTGTCATCAATCCTGGGAGAAAGTAGTTTTAACATATGTAGTAGAAAAAGGATGAATATAACAACATATGAAGAATGTCTATAGTTTGATAAGAAAAAGCCTATCAGGAAAAAAGATGAATAGATAACGCACAGAAGATGAACTGGAAATAACAAATAAATGTATTTAAAAATGCACAACTTCACTAGTGATCAAGGAAACACAAATTAAGATGAGCTTTAATTTTCCATCTCTTAGATTGGGAAATAGTCCAAAATTAAATAACATTACTTATTGATAAGGGCATAGAAGAAAAGTAACTCTGTTCTCTAAATTAAATTTCTGGTCAGGATTTAACTCTGTCTTGCCTTTTTTTGTAGGGCATTTTGCCAAACCTTTTAAAATTGCACATATTGTTTGAGCCAACAATCTCACTTCTTGGTATCTACCCAAAAGAAACACAGCCACATGTGTGCAAGAAGCCACGTATAAAACTGTTCCCTGTGGTATTTTATAGAATAATTTTTTTCAAAACCCCCTGAATTTCCACTAGTAGGGAAATAATTAAAACTTTCACAATCCATATTATGGAATACTATGCAACAATATTTTAATGCAAGAAATCTATATCTACACTGATGGAAATATCTAAAGACTTCTTGCTAATTAAAAACGTTCACAAAGTAAATGATTATTCTACTTATGTAAAAATACAGACTTGACACAAATTTTTTATTTATGTATTTTCATCATACATACAAAAAGGGTTGAGTGGATACACACTAAATTCATTATAGGTATTATACCTAGTAAAAGAATGGGGCTGGAGGGAATATTTTTAGAGTGACTTTACTTATATCTACATTACTTCAATTTCTTACAATCAGAAATGAGCTCATAGTTAACTGTGTAATTAAAGCAATTGTTTTTAAAAAGAAATGATCATATGTTTGACTAATGGGTACATTTTTAGTATGATTTGATGTTCACTGTTTAGATTAATTGGATCACAATGTTTAATGCAATGATGAAATTCTTCTCTAAACTTAAAGTATAAGGCTAGCTACATAGGAAAATCTACTGGTGGACCAAGCAAACTTAAAATTAAGTTCAGTCTTTAGGGAGAAACTTTATGTCTAGAGTAAAACATACAATTAACAACTGTGAGCAAATCTCTCTTCTTTGACCAAAGGGAACATTGATGCTTGATATGGTTTGGATGTTTTTGCCCCCTCCAAATCTCATGTTGAAATGTGACCTCTACCACTGGAGGTGGGCCTAGCAGGAGGTGTTTGGATCATGGGGACAAATCGCTAATGAATGTCTTGGTGCTATCTTCATGGTAATGAGTAATTTTTCGCTCTATTAGCTCATGTGAGAACTGGTTGTTTGAAAGAGGCTGGCACCCATTCTCTCTCTCTCACTCCTCATTTGCCATGTAAGCCTGCTGCCTGTTCATTTTCCACCATGACTGTAAGCTTCCTGAGGCTTCACCAGAAGTAAATGCTGGTGCCCTGCTTCTTGTACGCCCTGCAGAACTGTGATCCAAATAAGTTTCTTTTCTTTATAAATTACCCAGTCTGAGATATTCCTATATAGCAATGCAAACTGGACTAAGACAATGCCCTTTTCAGTTGAATTATGGGGAATTCTTGGTAGACAACACTGGCAGGCAGAAGGTGAGTGGAAATGTCCAGAACAGCTCATACTCCCTATTTTAGTTGGTGCGTCTCACTCTCCCAGAATGTAAGGATCTTTTTCTTTTGAGTATCCCCTTTGAGGCACTGGGGTAGGTATTACAAGCCTGGTGGCACAGGGCAAATGGTCTGATCCTACAGAAGGTGTCAATGTCTTTAGGATTATAAACTAGAGTAGAGACCCCAAAGCCTACAAACTAAGTGATGAATTTTAATCTGGCTTAGGTTTTTAAAAATTAAACTGAAAATCTGAGCTGCAAGGGACTGGTCTAATCTTCCACTTTACAAAGGAAGTAACTGAGGGCCTGAGGGTTAAGTATCCTCCTCAAGCTCGCTCAGCCGAGAATGACTCTGCTTATATTCTTCAGTGGCTCTGAAGAGATTGTAAATGATCAGTGTAACCTCTCTCAGGATCTAGGGGCTCCTCCACTGCTGCTCGGTGGAGGGACTGATTTAAAGCCTTCTGCTTACCTTGCAATAATTCTGGAGAATGACCAATTCTGAACAGAGATGTTTAGGTTCAGAGCCCCCAGCTAAAGCTGCGTATTTATGGAGAATTCCAGACATTATTTATTGTTTCCCTTTCTCAGGTTGTCATGATATTTTATCATTTAAATTCTACTTTCAAATGAGATTTTTAAGCCATTATCCCAGTGAACAAAGGAGTGATAAAGCTATCAAAGTATAGAGATTTTAAAGGTTAAAAACTCATAAAACATGGAAATTTAGAATTAAAGCTATTCCAGTTGAATACTTATTAATATAAATCTAAAACAATATTGAGTAATGTCCCATGTTCTCACATTTCTTTATTTCTTTTTCTTTTTCTTTTTTTTTTTCTTTTTTTTTTTTTTTGAGACGGAGTTTCACTCTTGTTGCCCAGACTGGAGTGCAATAGTGCGATCTCCGCTCACTGCAACCTCCACCTTCCAGGTTCAAGCAATTCTCCTGCCTCAGCCTCCAAAGTAGCTGGGATTATAGGCATGCGCCACCACGCCCAACTAATTTTCTGCATTTTTAGTAGAGACAGGGTTTCATTATATTGGTTAGGCCGGTCTCAAACTCCTGACCTCAGGTGATCCACCCACCACCTCCTTGGCCTTCCAAAGTGCTGGGATTACAGGTATGAGCCACTGTGCCAGGTGTGTTCTCACATTTCTGAGATATTTACTTACAATAAAGATTAAATAAGGATAGGATATTGGTCTTTGACGTTTACTGAATTTCCTGGGTTGATGTAGGATGCCAGTATCATTATAGTTTGTCCAAAATACCAGAAACCTTTCTGTAACAAAAACAAAATTACCTGTTCTATTCCCTCATGTCTTTTGTTACCCTGTCCCTTTATGTATGCATGCACATGCATGTGCGTGCGCACACACGCACACACACAGAGGCAACATTATTTCCAAGCAACAAAACAAAAAAAGGACCTGTAAACTCGAAATAAATTGTCACCTTTGTGCTGAAACTGTACATAGCCATGCAGAGCCTTCTTACAGTGTCCAGAGAGATTGTGAAGGCAGGCGACCTGTGCTTGGGGTCCGATTTATGACAGTCTGACTCTGTTACAGTTTCAGCAGAGGACACATCTGGAACCCCTTTCCTGCTGGAGTGGACAGTGGAGGCAGCGCCACAGTGGATTTTCATTGGTGTCTCCCCTGGCTGCCTGGTGGCTGCCTCTCAGAGCCAGCGCCTGAGAAAGTGGCTGCTAGTGAAAGTGTTTATATGTTTATGTGACCACAGGTATGTGCCCTCGGTGACAGATCTATTCCATGTTGTACGTTCTGTCAGGCAGTGGGATGTGGGAGGAAGCCAGAGGGAGTGTCCCTGAGGTTGCAACGTCACACTCAGGAGAGGGAGGGTCCCTGGGGTGTGGAGTCTGGGCTTTGGGAGAATGTGCGTGGCGTTTCTCCTGGATTCTGGCTGAATGAGGTCTTTGGAAATGACACTTCCTCTGCTGTTAAATTTAGCTATGGTTTATCCAACACAGAGGAAGATGGCCTATCTCACAAGTGACACATCACCAGTTCCCTACTTTGCAAATGCATTTTCTGAGTGTGATAGCTACTGCTTAGCACAGCCCTAACTCTGGTCAGGTCAAGATGATTTCCTCTCTGCCTGCCAGTGAACTCTGAGCCTTGAACACTCCCTGAGTTTCAGGAGAAATCTTCCCACAGACTAGAAGACATCTCTGCTTGGCAAAGCCCAATGACAGCAGGAATGTTCTTTCCCCTTCCTCAAGGTTCCAGGAAGGAAAAGGGCTTTGGGATACCAGCTGACCAGTGTTGTTAAAGGCTGACAGGGAACCCAGGGCCCTGCTGGGCAATGTGGGGAATACCAAGGTAATTGAAGTCACAACATTTGGATGTTGTTGTTTATTTGTTTTTTTGCTTTTTATTTTGAGATGCTTCCAGCCCCATAGAGAGATAAAATGGAAAAGTGAGAGGTCTGCTCCGTGCCCTTCATCATTGGTGTGTGCCCTTCAGGGTGTTCCGCAGGTTTTGTTCTTGGCTTTCCCCATCTTCTTCTACACACTCCCCATTTCCAAAGCTCCCACAGTGATTGGCAGTTCCTCCCGACCCGAGATCTCTTGATCACTAAACCCATGTATCTGTCATTTAATATCTTGTGGACATCGCCCTTTTGCCCCATGGGTGCCTTACTGAGTGGTCCCTTGCTGACTCTGGTGTCCTCTTCCTCATATTTGCATGTTTCAGTTAAAGGTTCCACGATCCTCTTCGTCTCATAAGTTAGAAATCTGAGGGGCATTTCGACAATCTCTTCTTATTCACAGCCTTTTGATTTTTACTTCTAAAGTATCTCTTGAATACATTTTCTTTCCTTCCTTGCCAAAGCTTTAGCTTAGATCTTCTGCATTTCTTCCTTGGATGATCAGAGGCACCTATTAGTGGTCAGTACTATGAGAACAAATTCTCCTTTTTCGTAAGAAATATTTTATAAAATCCCCTTTACTGCCCTGAAATGAAATTTGTAAGTGATGTAATCTACTTGCACATGTATTTTAAAAATTCATTTAGAGCCCCAACTTTGATGTAAAAGAAAAATACAATTAAAAAAGAAGTTTATAATATAATAATACATGTTTCAGGACATGAAGATTTGGCATGACAGAATTAAGTGATTGGTTGCTGCACCTCTATGGAAAATTGTCAGAAATGTGAGAGCTGCAAATGCAGCCCACCAAAGGCCTTTAGCATGTTTGATGGGTGGCTGAAATACAGAGAGGGGTGCTGCTGTTGGTGACATAATTTTCCAGTAAGGTGAAAACTCACAGGAAAGTTCTGACCTAAATAAAGTACCATCTTCCCATAATTTATAAGCACAAAGGTTGCATTCCTGAAAAATCCAATATATATTAAAATCATGCCAACCCAGCCCATTTGTTTTTACATGTAAATATGTAGCAGGACACAGAACAATTCTCCCATGTGGGCAAGTGTCCCTGCATTTTCAGGACATCCAGCACCCTGTTTTCTACAAATTCACTGATAGCCATGCCCCAAAGCATTGCCTCAACCAACAAACCCTCCCGCAAGTTTAGAAAATATATCTTGGCAATTGGTAGTGTTTCTATTGGGAATCACTGCAAAACCTCAATTTACTTAGGTAAAGTTTTACTTAAATAAGCAATGCACAATTGTCTCCTCCTTTTAAAAGATGAAGATTTTTACAGGTGCAGTTAAATTCCGTCTGACTTCACCCCCACCCTAATCTACTGCACACTCATTCTAAGAGGCAAGCAATGTCAACAGTTGAGCATATATCATTCCAGAACTTTTATATATTCACCTACAGTTTATGTATCCATAGAAAATATATGGTACCTGGTATGAGTTGAATTGTCCCCCCTCCTCCAAACTCATCTGTTGAAGTCTTAGCCTCCAGTACTTTAGAATGTGACCTTATTTGGGAATAGCACCTTTGAAGATGTAATGAATTAGGTTAAGATGCAGTCATGCTGGAGTAGAGTGGGCCTCTAATCCAGTAATGACTGCTGTCCTTATCTGGGGAAATTCGGATGGAGAGACACACACACAGGAATGGGGTCTCTGCCTGTCACCCAATCTGGAGTGCAGTGGCACAATCACTGCTAACTGCAGTCTTGACCTCTTAGGCTGAAGTGATCCTCCTGCCTCAGCATCCCAAGTGACTGAGTCTACAGGTGCATGTCACCATGCCTGGCTAATTTTTTTTTTTGGATAAGGTCTTCCTATGTTGCCCAGGCTGGACTTGAACTCCTGAGCTCAAGTGATCCTCCTGCCTCGGCCTCCCAGAGTGCTGGTATTACAGGCGTGAGCCACTGTGCCTCACTGGGGTGATTCTTTAAAGCCAAGGAACACCAAAAATTGCCAGCAAACCACTAGAATCTATGAGAGAGGCAGGGGACGGATCCTTCCCCCATCACCCTCAAAAGAAACCAACCCTGCCAATATCTTAATCTTAGACTTTGAGCCTCCCGCACTGAAAGGCAATGAATGCATTTCTATTGTTTAAATCCCCCAGTTTATCTAGAGCTTTGTCATGGCAGCTTTAGCAAAGGAATACAGTACCCTTCTGTGTTTCAGTGCCTTAGGTAACAAACAGATAAGAAACTTTCCGACTGAGGAGCAGCAAGGGTCTGGAGCTACTGCGATTGGGTGACCTGGGCAGAGCCCCTCCTGGAGATGTCACTCTGACTAGAACTGGAAGGACAAATCCACCGCAGATATAGACTCTTGCATACAAACTGTCTTTCCCCTGAGTCCTATCTTACAACAGAAGACATACCCATCAAATCAGATTTGCAATCGAGTTGTTTGTGTCAAAAAAGAAAATTTGTAATTAACCTTGAGACTTTTTTCAAGCAGCAGATTTGCTTTATAAATGAAAAATAATGAATAAGCCAAACTGTACCCAGGGGTATGACAGAGTTTTAACTGCCTTCATGTATAGCCAGCGTGGCTGGGAGAAATGTGATCTCCATTTCATTTCAGATCTTTCTCTGAACCTTCCATATGCATGCATGATGGAATGGGTTTGCAAATACAGCTTGAAATGTAGTGCATGGCATACTACCCAAGCAAATAAAATGAGTAGTTCAAAATCATGGGGCACTGACAGAAAAAGCAGACCTTTTAATATCCAGTTTCATTGAGTAATGCATTCAAAATAATTTGCAAACTGGAAAGGTAATTAAAAGGGTCCTTTTACTCCCCTATGCCACATGTCACAGTGTTTAATGTTTAGTGAGAGTTGCTCTTTGAGTCTAGGATTTAGTGAAAGACATTTGGCTTGGACAAGAACTAAGAGAAATGCTGCTAACATGATTCTATTCAATTTAGTGCTTTAAACACTTTCAGGAATGGTGGATTATTTTCAAAGTAAGGTTTGTAGAAGCTGGGAATTTTGAAGTATTTTACCTGGAAATTATCTATCGGAATGCTTCTGTATGCGTTAAAAAATGTATACTCTACATATGGACACAAAGAAGGGAACAAGAGACACCGGAGCCTACTTGAGGGTAGAGGGTGAGGACTGAAAAACTACCTGTTGGGTACTCTGCTTATTACCTGGATGATGAAATAATCTGTGCACTGAAGCCCCGCAACACGCATTGACCTCTACAACAAATCTGCACTTGTGTCCCTGAACCTAAAATAAAAGTAAAAATATGTATATTCTAAATGGAAATTTGTCAATATAAAAAAATACTGTTAGGCAGGAGAATTGCGTGAACCCGGGAGGCGGAGCTTGCAGTGAGCCGAGATTGCGCCACTGCACTCCAGCCTGGGTGACAGAGCGAGACTCCGTCTCAAAAGAAAAACAAAACAAAACAAAATACTGTTAATTTTCTAGATTTTAAAATAGTTTGAGCTAACAGAGACCTATAGTATTTTTGGTCTTCATTAAAAACAATATATTTGTGTATGAACCATACAAAGATACATATTTTGCTACAGAACTGTACAATTATCCTCCATATCCAACATAATAGAGACAACATTATTTACAATTATATGGACACAGTACTATAAAATTGAAATTTTTATGTCAGTTTCCTTGACTGATTTAAAAACCATTAAAAATATAAATACTCCTGTCCCCTTAAATTTACTTACTTTTTTTTTTTCATCTTTCAACAACACAGTTAGAATATTAACAAATTCTTGGTGTTTTTTTTTTGAGACGGAGTCTCACTCTGTCACCCAGGCTGGAGTGCAGTGGCGCGATCTCAGCTCACTGCCAGCTCTGCCTCCCGGGTTCATGCCATTCTCCTGCCTCAGCCTCTCTGAGTCGCTGGGACTACAGGCGCCCGCCACCATGCCCGACTAATTTTTTGTATTTTTAGTAGAGACGGGGTTTCACCATGGTCTCGATCTCCTGACCTCATGATCCGCCCGCCTCGGCCTCCCAAATTGCTGGGATTACAAGCGTGAGCCACCGCGCCCGGCCTCTTGGTGTTTTTCTCATGCCTACTTGTCTCACCTATTTGTCATTTAAAAATTGTTTGGAAAAGTAAAGCAATTTTGGCAATTCAGCAAGATCCTCACATACTGCTTTGAAGAAGCATTAAATATTTTGTCCAGCTTAGCTGTCTGAAAAGAATGATCAGTTCTGTCATCGTGGGACACCATGGAAGTTCCTTGGGAGGTTGACAAGATCAAATACACCGCACTACATCTGTGACAGTTTTCTGTGCGGAGTGTCTTTTCCTAATACACCTGTGTGTGCCACCTTCATCATCACGGCCAGTTTCGATAGTAGCCCTGAGTCATTGGTTCCAGGGCCTGAAGTGCCCTTCTGACTTTTGCCCTGTCTCACCTTCTCATCCTTTGTCCCTTCAGCAACTTTGTTTCTGTTGCAGAAGAGCCTTTCTGGGGCCTTCCCCTCACTGGGTCAAACCACCTCCACCCTCCAGTACCTTCTCTGGACACTATTGTCTTCCCTTTGCTCACTACAGTGGTGACGCCACACTTATTTGTGAAAGGATATTGTAGCTGTCTGTCTGCTTCCATGGTCTGTAAGCTCCATAAGCACAGGAGCTTTTTAATTTTTTTTGAAGAATCAAAGAATCAAATCACCTGTTATTAATATTGTGGTTTTTTTTCCATGAAAATTCATTTTAGATGATAAACCTGACCTCATATGGTAAGGTAATCATCTCAAAACCCCATGCAGTTTTTGTTGTGTTTTTTTTTTTTTTTTTTTGGTAAAATATACACTATATAAAATTTACCATTTTAGATATACAATTCAGTGACATTTACTACATTCACATTGACCGTGATCCAGCTCCAGAACTTTCCTATCATCTCAAACTGAAACTCCAATCCCATTCATCGTGAACTTCTCATTCTCCCCTCACCGCAGGCCCTGGCAACCACCATTCTCCTTTCTGTCTCTGTGAATTTCACTGCTCTAGGTGCCTCATAAAAGTGGAATCACGTAAAATTTATCTGGGGCTTTGTTTAATTCTGTTCACCTGATGCTTAATGAAGCACCTGGCCCGTAATAGGCCACTACTAAATACGCTTACTAAATACTGTAGAATAAGTGAATGAAGCACAGGGTATGAAGTATTTTGATGTGAAAGCATTGCGTGAAGGGATTGACTACTCTGGAAAGAAGGAATGATGCTTTTCAAAACATTGACTTGTGTCGCTCAGAATCTGCCCTACGCCTGGTGGAATGGCCACAGACCAGACCAGCGTGCCAGAGGGCAGAATGCATGCGATGTTTTTAATTACTGAAAGCACTGCCACAGGGAAGGAGCACAGTATTCCAATTCATATGATTAAGGCCTCCTTGAAAAGGGAGCTCAGATGTTGATGTGCTTTTGCATCTTCTTCATTCACTCAGAAACATTGACTGACACACTGGTTGTGCACTTGAGTGTGATGGGATAGAGACAGATGTTTCCTCTGTTCTCGTGGAGTAGGCAGTCTCGAGCACCAGTTTTCAATGTGTGGTTCTCGATTGTTTGCCTCAGAATCACCAGAATGGTTATCAAAATGTAGCTTGTCAGCCTTCACTGCAGACAGACTAAGCTCAAATATTTCAGAGGGCGGCGGGAGAAATCTTACACTGGGACAATTTCCTCTGTCCTTCTCACTAATGTTGGAGTCCAGAGAGGCTCAGGAGGGGTGTTTATTAAATGCAATGTCCCCCAATTCGACTTCACCTGGGTCAACTGGTACCAAATCATACAACATTCTCGTGAGGCTTCATCCAGTTCTGAGGTGCCTGCTGTTCACCAGGGCAGGATGCTGGCTCGTAATTGGGGGCCCAAGTGCTTGGTGTGTCCTCTGGTCTCTTTCAATAGCTGCTTGCTTGTGTGGATTCTTGAGGCACTAGGTTAAGCCACAGCTGATTATAATGTCTCCAAGGACAGACAGACATTGCTTAGCCACTGGCCTGAGATGTGTGAGCTTGGGCATTTCACTTTACTGCTCTTGGCCAATAAAATGAGGACTAAAATCTCTTTGTCATAGATTGAGAAAATTACACAAAACACTGTAAGATTCCTAAAACAGGGCCAGTGATTCAGTAAATACTTAAATGATGTTGATCCCCAAGGGTATTATTAATTGAGAAATTGCTAATAATGTTCCCCTCAACTACGAAAGTTCTGCAGACTTCTGCAGTTTTCTGAATGAGAGCATAAAATAAAGATAACAAAACTAAGCTCATCCACAGGTGCTACTATGTGAAGAGAAATGGTAGGGATAATGCTACAATCTTCGTCACATCTGCTGACAGCCCCAGCATAGCCCCACAGGTAGGGCAATTCAAACTTCACATAACAGCCATGGTCCCAGCAGGAGTTGACCTAGGTGGTTCAAGTAAAGAGACTTGAAGGAAGGTATTACTTTCAGAGGAGCATGTAAGGCTAAGGGCACAAGCAAGGGATGCTGAGAGACCCAGAGGCGCATCACAGCAGGAAGCCATTACCACCTCCCTTAGGCCAGGAAGGACATGGGAAGAAGTGGTGCTACTGGAGCCCACTGAGAGCTGCACTGTGAAAGGGGAGGCTAATGTAGCAGGAACAGCAGTCACGGAGCGATGCTAATATTGCCAGAGGCACGGCACCAAACCAGGGAAGAAAGACTCTGACCCTCTCCTTTCCCAACCTCCATGCTCCCAACAGTGCCTGCTATTGGCTAAGTCTGAATAGAAACCAGCCAGGAGCAAGCCACTGGCGGGGGAGCCCAGGTGTTGAGCTACAAGAGAGAAAGGCTGAGAATAGATCAAGAGGAAGGGCTGGCAAATGAGAAGAACAACACACATCCTTTGCTCAGGTGTTTCTATGGAGAATATTCCCTTTCTGAGAGGCCTTCCTTAGGCCATGCATCAAGCACAGAATGGAATCACAGCAGATTCACATGCAGAAGCACTGTCTGGTCCATTTCACAACAGAGACTTGAAAATCATCCCGAATTGGGAAAGCACAGTGCGAGGCAACACTTGTGTGAAGACCATTCACAGTGCTTTGAGTTTTCACTTTATTTTTAAAAAATCTGCCGTGTTTCAAAATGTGTTTAGGTAGTTTCACATCATAGTCACATCTATTCCATTTTCTGTTGAGAAGCTTTATCTCTTTTCCCTACTTCTTGCTACTGATCATATTGACTCAAGACCGTTTTTTCTACAGTTAGGCAGTAAATGGGAGAAAAATGAAAAAACAAATAACATGATCTTTTCAGGGTACTCTGATAATCTATGGCAATCACCTCAAATGCTGATTTGGGTGTACCATAAGCTGTAAGGTGTATACCTTTTTTCAGCATTTGTAAATAACTCTCAAGAATGGAAGGAACTCTTCTTTCTCTCTAGTCTAGGGAGGTCTTTGCCACTTCTCATCAATGGCACATCTGTGTAACAAAGCTGGTCTTTCATTTGGCTACCTCTAGCTTATCCTAAACTTTTTGGAATGAGATGTGAATTCAGTGCCAAGTTATTCAGGAATGGAGAGACTTCTATTTCTTGGTTTTGTCATGTGCGACGTAAGTAGAGAAGCACTGTGGCCTGCTGGGTGGGGGAGGGTAGAAATAAGTGTGATCTGAAGGTTCTTTTGATGGTAGACAAAGAATTATTCAAGGGATACATTAACTCTTAGGGTTCTCTGTGGGTCAACGGTGAGGTAATCGGGGAAGCCCCAAGCCCCTGCTCTCTATGGAAAGGCTTTTAATTACCCTTGGCAGGCTGTTTTTCCTTCTGCAATGTGCCTTGGTCCAGCGCCATACTTTGGGGATGGCTACTTTGGGCACAACAGCTATGTATCATTTGGGCATTCGAGCTCTAGCCAAATATACAAACCATCTCCAAATCAGACAGATATCAAGGTTTCCATGCTGGGCTATGAATTTCATTATGGGCTTTTAAGCACCATGATGTGGTTTTTCTCAGGCATGTCCTCACACCCTAATAATCATGGCTAGTTTTCTGAGGGGAGAAATCTTTTGCTAAAATGCTGCATTTATGCCAACTCAAGTGTGCTTTTATTCAATCAAAGCTCCTGACACCTTCTCTTTAGGGATACGTTAGCCACCTTCAAGAATTATATCCTAAAACATTAATAGTTTAGGGGACATAATTGTTGCTGAATCAAACTTGGATTCACTCCACCCAGTGCACAAAAAAGCCAAACCTGACACCAGGATTTCTAGTGAGAGAAAGTGAGCCATTTACCGCAAAACACCAAGCAAGGAGAATCGGACAGTTAATACTCAGGACTTGAACTCCTTGATGGCTTCAAGGCAGGGGTACATTTCAGGAAAGCAGAAATTATGGGCAAAATTGTAAATTAATGTATGGAAGTTATGCACTGGTTTGGCCTCTAAAGGCAGAGTATCTTGAAATGGGAACTTACAGGTCATAGGTGGATTTAGAGATTTTTTGATTTGCAATTGGTGAAGGAAGTAAGGCTTTGTCTAAAAACTTGGGGTCAGCAGAAAGGAATGTTAAGGTTTGGCTTCTGGGCATGAGTCTCTCCAGGTCCCTCATGAAGAAATTTAGAGCAAGAGCAGTGGTCAGAGCTTAGTCCCCAGTTTTCCTTCATCTGAGGTTTATGCAACAGTGGTTGGCACTTTTTATTTGGTGGGAGTACTGGGTTCTGAAAAACAGCTTGACGACATATTTCAAGATGCTATATGGAGCTTTTACAGGGAAGCAAATATCTTGTGACTTTAGCTTACTTGGGTGCCTGTTGTTTATTATTACCTTCTTGTTTAGTGGGTTAGTTATTTACTTTTCTAATTGCTGGTTGTAGGGCTAGCTAGGTGCCTTGAATTGTCCTTGAAGGGGCTCAAATTTTTTTCTTTATCTCTATGGTTGGGGAGGCAAGGGAGCCCAGCAAACTCCTAAAAAGGGTCCTTTTCCATCTGATCGTTAAGCTCTAAGGCATTTAACTGAGTGATGGGGGCATAGTGAATCCTAAAACTTCATTTCTTTCCTTCTTCTTTTTTTTTTTTTGAGATGGAGTCTCTCTCTGTGGCCCAGGCTGGAGCACAGTGGCACAATCTTGCCTCACTGCAACATCCACCTTGAGGGTTCAAGTGATTCTCCTGTCTCAGCCTCCAGAGCAACTGGGATTACAGGAACGCACCACCATGCCCAGCCAATTTTTGTATTTCTAGTAGAGAAAGGGTTTCACCATGTTGGCCAGGCTGGTCTCAAACTCCTGACCTCGTGGTCTGCCCACCTCGGCCTCCCAAAGTTCTGGGATTACAGGCATGAGCCACTACGTCCCGCCCTAAAACTTCATTTCTTTCTGTGGTGTGTGTATATTGCAGACTGCATGTGTTTCCCAGGT
Source organism: Symphalangus syndactylus (assembly GCF_028878055.3). Lineage (NCBI taxonomy): Eukaryota > Metazoa > Chordata > Mammalia > Primates > Hylobatidae > Symphalangus > Symphalangus syndactylus. Next base: position 57,183,933 of record NC_072425.2, read on the forward strand.
TTTCCTTTCTTCAATTTGATTGTTCTGAGGCCTTTTTATAGAATCTTAATCAGTGAGAAGTAGTGGGAAAAGCACATGATTTAGGGTTGGAAAACACAAACTTCAAGTTCTTGATGCCGACCTATGGCAAGTCACTTCGCCTCCTTGGTCTTACTTTCTTCATCTGTGAAATAAAGTTGTGATGTGCCAGGGACTCTATCAGGATCAGGCACTGTGAAGCAAGGGGGCAGTTCTAGGAAGCACTGAAGCTTCCTCGTCACTGCAGAAGAGGCTCTGCTGACTCACAGCAAAAGAGCATGAGATGATCAGAATGAAGTCATCAATGTCAGACAAATTTTTCCCAGCTCCCAAACCTTCACAAATCATCATTCTTTAGGGTATAAAGTCTAAATGCCTTAGTATGATGCCCAAGAACTTCTTTTCTCCAGCCGTGCCTGACCCTGACTTGCTCTCAGTGGCTGGATAGTGCTAGCACCATCTGCCATATGCCTGTCCCACTGTCTGCCCGTTGTCCCTCACAATAGCTTTTCCTGCTGTCAAGATAACCCTCTTACCCTTTCTTGCCCGTTGAGTTGCGGTTCACTGAAGGCCGCCTTTCATGGACTGGCTGAAACCAGCCCTGCTGCTGGGCCCTTAAGGGGTAAGGCTTTAGGAAGGGAGAAAGGGAAGTGAGCTGGCATGTGCTGAAGGATGGTACATTGTTACTGCATTTTATGTTCATACCCACCCTGAAAGAGGTGTTTTTGCCTCATTTTACTTAGAAGGCTGAGGCTCAGTGAGGCTAAGTAATTTGACCATGGTCACATGCTGCTAAGTGACGACTTTCAGATTCAAATTCAGGTCTGTAAAGTACCTAAAGCTGCCTCCCCTGCCAGAACAATGCCATTCTTTCAGGAGTCTTGCAACTATTCTCTAAAAATTGTGGTAAGTAAATAGAAATTTATTCACTGATATAGCTTGAGAGGCCTTACAACCCTTTCCAGCATCAAATGATTAATTGAAGGCCATTTGTTTTTCATAAACATTGACAACAATAGAGGCCTGAACATAATATTGAGGCAGTTTTTCTCTTTCTTTCCTTCCTTCCTTCCTTCCTTCCTTCCTTCCTTCCTTCCTTCCTTCCTTCCTTCCTTCCTTCGTTTCCTTCCTTTCTTTCTGTCCTTTCTTTCTTTCTTTCTTTCTTTCTTTCTTTCTTTCTTTCTTTCTTTCTTTCTTTCTTTCTTCTTTCTTTCTTTTATAAGGTAAAGGATTTGGGATTATTTTTCTAAAACTAATGGTGAAATGGCTAATATTGTTCATATTTAAACTAATGAGTCGTTGGGGTTTACTTCAACTGATCTGGGAGTCACAGTTCAGAGAGAAGTAAATTCCACATTATTTAATTACCAATGTAATTTTCTTAGAATTTAATTGGCTCTGCATGATTTTTTAAAATATGTCTATTTGGGGGGCTCTGCTGGTACTAGCAGCTGGTCCTTCCTTTACAACCACGCAAAACTGGCTACACTGAGCCAGGTGGGTTGCAGCTGTTTCTCCCGCTGAGGTTTGGGAGGTGGGGGAGCCAAGCTTCCAAGCTGCCTGTTGGAAATGAGGTATTTCAGGCCGCCTTCTGGAGAAACTAACCTCGCATTAGGCTGCATTCACACCAGACAAGAAGTTACCAAATCCCAACACACTGGCAGACACACTCCCAGAGATCGGTAACCACAGTGGTTAAGACTTTTTTTGTTTTTTATTTTTTAAACTGCCTAAGGTGATGATGACTCATTGCAAGGTTAATGCATTTCACCCTTTACCAAAGCTGCAGCCAACATATTTTTCCACCTTTATGACTCATCCTTTTCCCAGGCCTGTTAAATTAATAGGAGTTTAAAGGAAATACACAGGGAAGGTGGAGGCAGTCCCCATAGTCTACCTGATGAGCAGAGATATACCCCAGCAGTTATCTAGAGCTTTCTGCTTTTTCCAGATTTAGGTTTAACATCGAGACTCTGAAGAGTTCCAGTGGAAAATGCACCTATAGCCTTTAGAAAGCTGCAATTCCAGTTTCAGTGTCACAGAATTTCTCTGGTTTCTATGAAATAGGTATCCACTTGATTAAAAAAGGGATCCATTATGAACCAACCAGGGAATATTTTTAATTGTGATGTATCAATAAGTCTAAATCTTTAGAGGGCCTTGAATGTCCATTATAACCTAGCTTATATAAGCCTGTCTCCTACCAATTTCCTGCATTTATCCTGTGCTCCAACTAGACTGTTCTTATGTACCTGAAGCCTGGTTTTTGGGGAGTCCCACCTGTATGCCAGTGTCTCAGTTCTAACTCTTTGACTCATGCAGGTCCAAGTCTTGGATTCCTGGTCTTGGGAGATATTAAACCTAAGACCTCACTGTGACCTCAGGGTAGACAAAGTGCCAACTTCTACTTTTTTACTTTTGTTTTCCTCTTACTCTTCACTTTTGGTCTTTTATTTAGGCTTATAAGCACATATACATTTTTAAAAGTATGAAAGTATGTTTGTCCTATTTTATTTAGCTTTCTCGATGTTTTACAGCATTAAGTTTTTCAGGATTTTCAATGTGCTTTAGAACCCAGATGAGCATAAGTAGTCGGTGGTTATCTTGCTTTGGAGACATCATGAGTGTTCACATTTGTCAGTATGCCTATGTGCTTTTATATGTGAATTGTCAGTTGCTTTGCTAAAAATGCAAACTAACTTATTACTAGGTCCAGCATAAGTCCCTGAATTGAAGTAACATAGTTCTTTATGGGGATAAACTATATTTTAATTTTAAGAAATAGATTTTAAAGTTTACATTGAATATTTCTGTGGGATCCATGGCTTAGTTGAATTTCTTAAGTTGTGGTGTACTCTATGACATAGCAAATTTCTAGCACATAATATCATAATACTTTTTGGATTTTGTGGAATGTTTTGCATCTTTCTTTTAATGAATTTTGTAATAAAATGGTGTGCATTAAAATGCACAAACAACTTTGCAGTTTAAGGATTGTGTGACCTGAAGAAATGTCCTTTTTCAAAGATCTTGATGATACAGCATGCTGTGACCAGTCATATCTAAACCAGGGAACAGAGCAGTTATGTCCTGATAGTTTCTTTGATCTCAAATTTTCCATTTTAGGAAAAACATAAAATTATCTGACTTTGGCAAGAGCCAAGAAGAATTTATTTATTTCTCCAGATTGTCACCTACAAATGAAAACAATCTTGCATGTGATCTTTAAGTGAGGATTAAAAAGATCTTCTTCAAGCCTGATTTTAAAGCTTCAGGTGTCTAGCTTTGAAGAAATGTAAATTCCTTGATTTTTTTAAGAACTTCCTCTTCAGGATGTGGAGAAATAGGAACACTTTTACACTGTTGGTGGGACTGTAAACTAGTTCAACCATTGTGGAAGTCAGCGTGGCGATTCCTCAGGGATCTAGAACTAGAAATACCATTTGACCCAGCCATCCCATTACTGGGTATCTACCCGAAGGATTATAAAACATGCTGCTATAAAGACACATGCACATGTATGTTTATTGCGGCACTATTCACAATAGCAAAGACTTGGAACCAACCCAAATGTTCAACACTGGTAGACTGGATTAAGAAAATGTGGCACATATACACCATGGAATACTATGCAGCCATAAAAAATGATGAGTTCATGTCCTTTGTAGGGACATGGATGAACCTGGAAACCATCATTCTCTGCAAACTATTGCGAGGACAAAAAACCAAATACAGCAAACTATTGCGAGGACAAAAAACCAAACATTTCTAATGTTAAATGATGAGTTAATGGGTGCAGCACACCAACATGGCACATGTATACATATGTAACAAACCTGCACGTTGAGCACATGTACCCTAAGACTTAAAGTATTAAAAAAAAAAAAAAAGAACTTCCTCTTCAATCTGCTATGTAGTCATTTCCTAGTACCACAAACCGGGTGGCTTGAGCAGCAGATATTTATTCTCTCAGTTTTGGAGCCTAGAAATTTGAAATCTAGGAGCTGGCATCCCCCGTGGCTTGTGGACTTATCACTCCAAGCTGTGCGTTCGTCTTCACATGGCATTCTTCTGTTAAGGAGGTCCCACCCTAATCCAGTACGACCTCATCTTAATTGATTACAACTGCAAAGATTCTATTTCTAAATAAGGTAACATTCTAATGATCCAAGTGAGTATGAATTTGAGGGGAAACTATTCAACCCACTCTAGTCCAGGAGTGTGGGCTTTGGGCTGGCCAGAAGGAGCACAGGCTCTGGGAAGAGCCAACCACCATCCCAGGCATCTTGTTAAGAGTCCAGATGTCACCTCCCAATGGAGGTGTGAGGTATAAGGTATAGGTTCACAGGCCCAGGATCTCCTAAACATGGAGCTTAAATATAGAGGCCCTCAGAGAGAAACGTGTTAATTGTGAAAAGCCATTGGCATTTCACAATAGTTAGGCTTTACTGTCTCCATCCATTTGGGCTATCCTGTAAGCATGGAGCATGTATTTCCAAAAGGTGAAAAAGAACCGAACTGAACTATAAAAGAAATAGGGTTGGGGCTACCAGGAGGCACTAATAAGCACAGCGATGTAATCGTTTCCAAAGCTCACTGTCACCTTCCCTAAATCTTGAGAATCTCTGACATTTTACTGGGCAATGATGAATGCAAATGAAGCAAAACTGCCTCTAGCCACCACCCTCCACATCTTCGTCAGTTTTCCCAGATTATGATGCTAAGAGCCAGGGCTGTCTACAAATATTACGTTTCCTTTAAAACACACATGATTATCAAAAATGAACGGATTAGAAAAGTAAAAATATTCAGATTCCTCTAAAGTCCACGAGGACTTAAATAGCACTACATACTTTTAGCTGGATTGATAGGTGTAGTAACATGGTTTTTCACCAAGAAGCATTAAATGCCAGATCTTCATTCTCCCACTCCCCATTTTGTCCAGAGAGCAAAAAGAGATACTTTAAAAAAATCCTTCTAGCTGCACAGTTTCCATGCTACAAACTAACATTAGCTTTAACCCCACAAACTTGTATTTTCCAATAATGCTTCACTGCAATGAGGTTGGAAACAGGATCAGGACAACTCAGGCTCAAAGGGAAATTGCAGCATCCAAAGGATCGTCTCTTGGAATTCCTAACACGTCCTTATTTTGCTAATTTTTTAAAAGAAAGCAATGCCTGACTGCATTTTAGGGGGAATTTTAGAGGAATTGTTGGCTACATACAAAAACTGAAAAATATGACTTAATTTTAATTCCATAATAGGTCCCTGTGGTTGCTGTCTATCTTAAAGGAAGGATTAGAGGAAGGAAAATGTTTCTTTCTACTAACCAAACATCATAGTTAATACTATTCTGACATTAAATCTTTGTTTGCCTAGTGTATTAGATGTAATTGGTGTGTCAAGCTAGTTATTCCTATTAGAGGTCCCCAGTTAAACCACCTTTAAATCAGTTTCAACTTTAGTTGGCTCAATATCCTCACCCACAATGATTTTAATTCTGAAGAAATAATTACTTGGCTTTTCACTCAAGCTTTACCTTTACTTGTGGCTTTAAAAAAGTGTTGTCAAAGCCACTGGTACAGATTTTGTACCAGAAAGGGAAGAAAGCTTACAGAGAAAAGAGCATCTGTTGATTGGATGGTTCCTATTTAAGATTTAGGAATTTTATACCAGCGATTTGAGGCTTTTTGTGCAATTGATCTGACTTGCTGTTTCCTGCATAAGCTCCCCAAGTTTTCAAAGTCAAAGGTTGGGATCAGAGTTAACGATGCAAACACATTACCTGAACTCATGAATGGAAAGAATAAAGCTAATTGTTCATTGCTTCTTATGTCTAAGATTCAATTCTAAGAATTTTTTGGTGGACAATATAATTTGCTATTTTTCTCAAAATGAAAAAGTCTTGTTTTGTTTATGCTGTTAAAAATAATATTTGGACTGTTAAACATTCGAACAATTGCACCCAAATAGAAAGTTAAAAATACCTCAAATTGGGTCACTTAGAGATAACCAGGATTAACTTTTCAGGGTGTATCCTTTCAGGGCTTTTTTTTTTCCTGTGCAATACATACATTAATACAAAATATACCTGTAGATTATAGTTATAAAATTGGATCATAGAATACATATTTTATGATTCAATCACTCGGTGGTAGCTCATGCATATCTTCTGATATCTGAATGTAGATCTTGATCAGAGTTTGAAATGACCCTATAGAACTCCCTACTTTATGGATGAACTTTAACCAGTTCCCTCTTGGTAGATCTGTTATTTTTCTCTGTTACAAGTGTGGCTGTTAAACACATTTTGTGCATATTGTTTTCTTACCCACAATTAGTCTACATTTTATGAAACTGGAACCAATTATTTGTTGCCTTGTGTGTGTCTTTTCCTTATAAATAAACGCAAATCACTCAGGATCGACAGCTTCTACAAAACTTGGCTTGATCTCATAGGGGTCAGCTGGAGAGGCGTGGATCTGGGCATCATCCTCACTGTTTCTTCTTATATCTTCTTGACTTAGTTTCCCTCCTCCTGACTGTAATATACGGCGTACCAGCGGGCACACACTCATGCATGCATACATACATACACACAAACACACACATCATGCACAGGCATAAACATTTTAGGAAAATGAAGTTCTTCCCCATAACGCTGAACAAATACCCTCAAAATGCGGATTTTAACATTTCATGGATACTTCCACATTTGGGAAGTATGTTTCCATATTTGAGAAGTGTACTTCTTTGGAAAATATGCTTCAAATACCAATTCCAAATGTGAAAAATATTTTTGAGTGTTCTAAAAAAACAAAACAATAGAAACCAAACTAAACAAAACAATGGAAACACCAGCATTATAAGTAAAACATATATTAGCCAAACTTTGCAAAAAATTATCTCATCTGGAAAAGGATTATCTTCCAGTAACACTGAATATGTAGTGCCATTGTTAGGAGAAAATGTGATGCTGTGAAACACCTTAGTACTCAAGCTCATAAACTCTTTGCACTTCTCTCATTAATGTAATAATGCAGTGATAAGTTATTTGCAGAGCACTTGTTTGCCTTTTGTTATTTATAATAATCCTGCAAGGGAAACTGGGAAGTTTATAATCCCCACTTCATAAATGAGGACCCTGAACCCAGAAAGGTAAAATGACTTGTCCAGGGACTTCCTCCAACATGAGGCTCAGGGGCTGTGGTCTCTGAGTCAGACTTTAACTCTCAACTGCTTTTCTAGTGTTTAATTTATCATTCCATAAAGTCTTTCCATTATGATAGTTCTCCCATTACCTCAGAGTTTGGGTCCATGAGCACCGTTTGGAATGAGATCATTTTCCTGTAAAACTTCTGTTAATAAAACTGTTCCATGACTGATTTGTGAAGTATCCATCATGATGAATTTGCCTACCATGTCCTTGACATTTTCAGATGGTATTCTAGGGGCCTGTTTAGGAGAGAAAGAAAGTTGTCTCTGACGTGCGTTAATTCCAGCGCACATCATCACTGGGATCTTGTGTGCTGATGTGCTCCCCTCTCCCTCCATTTCTGGCTATTTCTAAAAACATCTCCTCACATTTTAAAAGATTTATTTACGTATGTTATTATAAAATATAACAAATTCTGCTTCATTGATAATGCTAAATCTTATATATTTTCAGCCATAACCACTGTTAACATTTAAACGTATTTCTTCCCATTTTTTTCTTTTCTTTCTGATCTTTTTTCTATGTCTATATGTGCTTTTGGGTGGTTTTAAAACATGTCATATTGTTTTGAAATGAGGTTCGTATCCTGCTTTTTTGATTTACAGTTTTATCATAGGCATTCCCCACATCATTACATAGAGTATATCCTTATAATGGCCTATTATGCAAACATGTCTATAAAAAAGTAATCCTTTTTCTATATTAGTCCATAAGGTTGTTTAAATAAGATTGCAATGATGAAGATAGATACACCTAAATCTTTTCCTGAGAGTTTCTGGAAATTTATGTCTCCATTGATAATGTATATGATAGTGTATAAGAATGTTGTTTTCATTGTCTCTTCTAAAAACTTTATTACTTTTAAATATTCCATTAAACTTTTTTTGCCAACTTGATAAGCAAAAATGGTAGCGTATTCTATTCTATTTATTTCTTGGACACATCTATGTTTGCTCTTCAGAATTACTTTAGGAGGAATTTCCAGTTCTCTTACTTTGTGGTGTCTTGTGTCTCTCTGGCTCATTTCTCCAGTTAAGGATGAAGAGAAGGCTGTCTCTTCACCCAGGGTCTGTTGGCCGAGGTACCAACCTGCACTTGTCTGCTCCCTATCCACGCACGAGATAAGACAATCTTCTCTCATCTACAATTCCTGGTCCAGCCCGGTTCCACTCAGTCAGGTTCTGCTGGACTTAGGAGGGGTCTTCTTTCCTTCTCTCTGCCTGTTCTCTGACAACTGCCAATGCCAGAGTACACAACAAAACCCCCTTCCTCTGCGTGCCCTGCTGCTTGGCCTATTTTTGACAGCATTTTACTGGGTAGGCCTGCAGCTCCTAGGAGGCACTGTATACAACCCCCTTGTGTTATACTCTTTTACTGATGAGAAACAGATACCAAATGGATGTGGGGGATAGAAGTCATCCTCAAAAATGATACTCCTACAACAGAGAGAGAGTTTTCAAGTTGGTGGAGGCCCTCATCTTTCAGCCAAGGGGTGAATGGTAGAGGACACGGGAGCCCTGTGGGACGGATGGAGTAGTTGGTTTCAGGTGGGCAAACACAGGTCACACACTGGTCTGTAGTTCTTCAAGCAGTAGAAATCCTCCCTAATTCCAATCAACATTAGGTTGATTGCCTGTATTAGTTCCAATGTAAGAAGTTTTCCTCTTTCATTGGATATGTCTTTATAGGTATTTTGTTTGGAATATCCAAAGCCTCCATCAGTGAATTATAGCCATGCTCTTAAAACATTTTTTTAAATTGAAAGCTTCCACTGGTTTATTTTATTTTAATGGCTATATTTGTTATACATAACTACTGTTTGTGTAGACAGCATACCTTTATATGTTTCTCTTGCTTTAAAATTAGGGAGGTCTTTTGCCGCCCAGAGAGCGTATCATCCATTCTTACACCATGTTATGGAGCAGCGTTTTGTTCAGCAGATGGCTTTTGCCATTTCCTCAGAAGAACCTGCTGGGCAAGGGAGAGAGCTGATGTTTTTCCCTCCCTTAGAACACCCACCACATTTACTCTCCACCTCAATGAAGGCCAGCACAACCGCCTGATGCTCTGTGAGGTTTATTAAACACATCAGATGATAAATAGTAGTGCAACCGCAAGCATCCTTCTTTTAAAAAATTGTCTCAGTTTGATAAGTAAAAATGGCACCTCTCATCTAATTTTTCAATCTTTGATTACTAATAAATAAACAGAACCACACGTTTGCCATTTACACTTTTTAAATAAATTGTCTTGGAATATAGTTTTGGTTTCTTTGTTTAAGAAGTGTGGTTCTGTTTTGTCTTTTCACTCATCCTGGAGAGGATTCTACCCTAAGTTGCTTGTGGTCTTCTTAGTCCTCAAATATTCTTTCTCAGCCTCCCTCTCGACAACCTGGATGACTTTTTCTAATCACCTTGCAACTCCTTCCCCCTCCATGAAAACTTTCCTTCATTCAAACTACTTTAAAGAGCCCACAGTCTGACTTCTGCACCTGTCACTCTTCTGCCACCACTCTCTAGAAGGCTACTATGATGTCCCAAATCAATACAGTGTCCCTGTTCCCATCCTCCTTTGGTTCCCCTACAGCATTTGGCACTTGTGGCCATCTAGGCCCTGATGCCCCTTTGGCATCCGAGACCTGGATTCTGCTCCCAAGGTGGGGTCTGTGTGGTGGACAGAGTCAAAACCACAACATTGCCACTGACCTTCTATATGGTGCTAAGAGGTGGAGAGGGGCGCAGCATTGTAAAGCCTCTCTGTTTGTAAAACTAAACTTGTAATATCCACCTTTTAGCTATTCGTTGAAGATTGAGTGGAATAATGCAGATGAGAGCATTTTAATATCATTCTTTAGTATGCATTCACTCAACAACTATGCATTGAGAGCCTACTAAATACCAGGAGTAAAGTGCTGAAAATCAAGGATCCACAGTGACCCTGTCCTCAGGAACTTACAGCTTCATGTGGGAACCTTTGTAAATCAAGTAATTGTACAAAAAGATACATGGTTGCAACTGCAATATGTCTGGAAAGAGAAAACACAAGATGCTGTGAGGGAATATAATGTAAAGATTTGATCCACCCAACCAGAAAGAAGTATGAAGCGCTTCCCTAAAGAGAGGCCACTGAATTGAGAATTATATGTAGAGGGTAGCGAGGCCAACTGATGACAGCAAATGTTCTTAAGCAGGGCAAAGGCCCTGTGACAGGAGGGAACCTAGCAGGCCAAGGGGTGGAGAGAAGACCACAGTGGCTGAAGCACAAACGGAGGGGAGGGAGAAGATAGTGCTTGAGAAGTAGAAGGGGACCAGAACAGACAGAACTTGTGGGGCCTTGCAGGCTGTGATAAACTTTGATGTGTATTGCAAGAGCAATGGGAAGCCATCGGAATGCCTTTAGCGGATGATGCTGTGGTCAAATCTGCATCTCCTGATGCTCTTTCTGGCTAAAGTGTGGAGGGAATTGGAAGAGGGCCCCCGTGGCCACAGGAGACTGCTTCTCATTTCCCCTTGTGCTCTTCCTTCTGTTGACTCCTACGTATACCCCCTGCCCTTATGGTTCTGGCCTCTCTACCTGAATTTTTAGCCACCTGCTGGATCGATCTATCTGGTGGCCAGAAATTTCAGCACATCTTCTTAGTTAGTCTCTGCAGATGGAGCCTATGAAAATATCTTCGGTTCCTCCCATACCTTGGCCCAATCAGTTGTCATATTACGTAAATATCTGGCAGATAATGGTGAACATACAGCACCACTGTACGGACTTCCCGCACAGTTTTGACAATATCTTTCTGGTCCTTAGGCTTATTTGCTTCCCCTTTGTCATACCCAGTGCTATTGCTGCCAGATCAATATTCCAATGGGCACCTCCACTGACTGCTTTTCTCTGATTAGCCTCCCTACATTCTTTTTTTTTTTTTTTTTTTGAGACAGAGTCTCCCTGTTGCCCAGGCTGGAGTGTAGTGGCACGATCTTGGCTCACTGCAACTTCTGTCTCCCAGGTTCAAGCGATCTTCCTGCATCAGCCTCCCGAGTAGCTGGGATTACAGGCATGTGCCAACACGCCCAGCTAATATTTGTATTTTTAGTAGAGATGAGGTTTCACCATGTTGGCCAGGCTGGTCTCGAACTCCTGACCTCAGGTGATCCACCCGTCTCGGCCTCCCAAAGTGCTGGCATTACAGGTGTGAGCCATTGCGCCTGTCCCCTCCCCACATTCTTTACATCTGTTGTGCATTCTAGCCACAATCCCCTGCTTCTTGCTTTTATTACAGATGTGCTGGGGTGCTCCAGCCCGATGCCATTCTGCCTTTATTTTCATCTGTTGGAATTATAGGCATCTTCTATGCCTCAGCTGAAATACCACTATTGACAAAAAACCTTGTGGATGCTTCCAATCTTACATGAAATTTCCTGTCTTCAAGCCACTTATAGGACTTTACTTCTCTCTTTAATGACACATATCACACTGGGATTTGTATTATCCACATGTTGTAGATTTGTGTTACTCTCTCTTCTGAGCTAACTTTTTCCTGGAGATCTGGGACCACAGATGACTCACCTGTGTATGAGTTACAACTTTCATATCTGTGTCTTGTGCAAGGAAGATGCTCAGTACTTATGTATCAAATCAGTGTCTGTTAGGATAATAAATAATTATGCATGTATGAGTTAAACCTGTCTATTCTCTATTACCATGGTGTGTTTTCTACATTCTTTTAGAAGTTTGGAGCAACGAATTATTTTGTTATTCTCATGTGACTATTCCCTCTCTCCCATATTCAAGCATACAAATATGAGGAAGGCATTTTTGAACTGCATGTTATGAAGAGAAAAAAGAAAAAGACAAACCAAACAATTCTTTGTACGTTTCATTTTGGTTAGAAGCCAACGTAAATGCTTGTGCTATAAGAACAAGTATATTTCCTGCCGTGAAGGCTTGGCTGTTTATCCTGGGACCCCTCTCCGACACTGGCTGCCCTCGAAAGACTGTTAACCCCTGCTTTGAGCCAGCAAACCAGATGTGGGTTTTTTAAGCAAATTATTGGTTATTTCACCACATGTAGTTTTTGCAGTTAAGTGTTTCCAGCTTTTCAGAGCATTCCACAGGAATAACATCATATTTTTCCTCCAACCTGTTAATTAACATAATTATTTATCAGCCCTAAAACCACAGCTTGAGTTTGTTAAGTGGCTAGCTGAACATATATTCACTGGATGGAGACCAATGCTGCTGGAGAGAACAATTCAGCAATAAAGAAAAAACTGGAGGTCCCTGGGGGAGGGGGAGTGGGGCAACATGCTCCATTCCCTTCTTGCTTCTTGTGACTCATCAGTGTGTGCTTATGCTACACCTTTAGGTATTGGCTTCACTTCCCCAATAACTTGTCATCAAGTCAATCTACTTTTTTGACTGAAGAGTTTGTCATGTGACCTCTAAGTTCCCATCCAGTTGTTTTTTTAATTTTATTTTTCCATAAGTTATTGGGGGTACAGGTGGTATTTGGTTACATGAGTAAGTTCTTTAGTGGAGATTTGTGAGAACCTGGTGCACCCATCACCCGAGCAGTATACACTGCACCCTATGTGTAGTCTTTTATCCCTTGCCTCCCCTCACTCTTCCCCACAAGTCCCCAAAGTCTGTTGTATCATTCTTATGCCTTTGCGTCCTCATAGTTTAGCTGCGCCATATCAGTGACAACATACGATGTTTGGTTTTCCATTCCTGAGTTACTTCACTTAGAATAATAGTCTCTAATCTTATCCAGGTCATGGTGAATGCCCTTAATACATTCCTTTTTATCCCATCCAGTTCTAATATTTGAAATCTGACATTGCAGATTCAAGGGGCAAAATTGTGAAACTGCAACACCTCTAGACTATTTTTCCTTCACTCTCCAAATCTCATGGCACATTCTTGGGATTAGCAGAAAGTTCTTTCTTTCCCCCGCCCCCTGCACTCCTACCCCATGGTGCTGCTTTCCCACCAACTGGGAAAAGGATAACAGCACCTTAACAGATTGAATACGGAAACAGAAATGGGAATCCAGCTATCTGCTAATAGGCCAGGTATTAAATTAATGAGATTTGCAAAACAGTAAGACAATGCTACTCTTCTCATTAAATATTTTTGGTTTTGGAAAATATACTTACTATTCATATGATATTTATGACAGCGTGTAATATATTTATTGTTATCTTAAGTAAATTAAAAAAATTATCAGTTTTAATTTCAAACATAGAAAACATCAATAAATGCTACCTATATAAAACAGAAGCTTTTTGGGAGCCTTAATAATTTTAAGAGTGTGAAGAAGCACTGGGACTAAAAAGTCTGAGAACCATGGCCTTTCATATATCAAGGATGTGAACAGATCTTATGCTACTAAGCTTTTGTCATTCTATTAGGCAAATGGTAAGTTCCTTAGAAAAGAAGTCAAACACGCTGGGCATGTGTAAGTGTTTAAATACTTTGAAAAAAGCCACCATGAGGGGCTCCATTCTTAAGGTGCCACAGTCAACTGAGATTACCTCTAACAGTCCTGAGGCAGCTTGCTCTAGAAACTATAATGCATGTGCTGTTAGGGAAGAAGCCGGAGAGCTGAGGATGAGAGAAGCTGGTAGCTATGGGGCCCAGAGAAGGGAAGGAGAGCCCTGGGATTAAATTAATAAGTTTTGGGGAAATACTTGTGGGTGGGGGTCCTGGGTATCTACAAATTTCCTCCCTTTAGCATTATTCCTTGAGAGCAGAAAACCCGTTTGCAGAATTCAGCTACTGCCTGCACTGTGGTTTTTGTGAAGACAAGAATTAGTAGCTTGCAGTGGATTTCATGTGAAAGTTACAGTGGCTCCAGGCTAGACCAGAGATGGATACATGTCCAAATGTTTAAGTCAATGTTTAAACTGTTGAACCATAAAATGTTTGAATTTGATTCCAATTCCCGTAAAGCAGACCCCATCTTGCAACTTCTTGGGACTATATTCTGCTTCTTTCACAGTTCGTTGACAAAACCTCTTTCCTGCCAACAGAGGTTTATTAGCACATTAGTGCTCGCCCTCACATTCCATTTTGAGAAAAACCTCACACACCCACAGCCAAAAGTCATTTTCATTCTATTTGCAGAAGCCAAAGAATAGCATCTTCATATCACTTTGATCAAAGTTACAGTCTCCATAAGAGAAGAAAAAATTGCAGCAACTCTTCAATGAAATAGTTTTTCTTGAACTACTAGAGGCATCGTCGATAAGGGCGGAGAGATGTACAGTCCTGTTTTGGGGTCCAAATAAGTCCCTTTAACATTAATACCCAAATTTTCAATGATTCATTGTTCCTTCTCACATTGAATTGCATTGTTAAAATTACCCTCAATGATTTCAGAAGTCCTCAAGATGGGGTGTCTCTGTTATGCTAAGGAAGGTGCCCAATCACCTTGGAAATGAACTTATAAGAGCCTTAGTTAGCCATCTAATCCCAAATAGTATCCTCCCGTTTCTAGCACTTTAAAAATTCTACTTAGCATTATCTGGAATTGTCTTTTTAATTTATACCAGTGTGTGTTCTGACTCACTCCTTCCATTAGAATATAACTTCCTGAGGCAGAAATTCTGTCTTGCTCGTACTATTTTCCTGGCACCTAGAACAGTGCTTGGCTTTCAGTATTTGTTGAGTAAAAGAATGAAGTTACAGTGCCCCTTCTGAAAATGCTTTTTCTCCAGGAGCAGTCACGCTCCTCTGATGGAGTCCGCACTGAACCTCAGTTTTAATCTCTACTAACATTTGTGGTCGTATCTTTGCAAGGACAGGCTCAGAGAGAAGCATAAGGTGGGGTTTCTGCCACGGAATTGCCTGTAGTCAACTTGAGTGCTGTATTGTCAGTTAGGGTCCTGCAGGAACAGAAGATAAACCCTCATTGGGTAATTTGAAATGAGGCTGATAAAGGGACTATGTATAAAGATATGAACAAGGTTGAGAGGATCTAATGAAGGATACTACTGTTCCCTTCAGCTAGTAATGACAGGGAGCTGTTGTCTCCCTAGAACCCCAGGAATGTGGTTCTAAGGAGAGGGCCAGCCAAGTGGATCTGGAATACTCTAGAGGAAACAGGGCCAGCTTTGCCACGTACTTCCATGACAGAGCCAGAATTATGAAGGGAAGCCAGAGAAGCAGAAAACTAACAGGGGGAGAAGGGAGAGAAGAGGGAGAAAGAGAGAATAAAGACTTATTGGACCTGCATGGTGTGAAAAGAAATGCCGCATGGTCCAACATCTTCTGGATTCAGCGTGTGTTTGTGATTGTCCGAGAAGAACATTGCAATGCTCCCAACACCATGACAACCGTCATTCCCCTGTCGATCCTGAAAAAGTATCTGTAGATCCTTAGATCTCTGGAGTATTTAGAGTATAGCATCTCTTAATATTAATCATCTTTACAGAAGAACCTTCAGGAGTGATGCTAACTCATCTGTGCCACTTAATGCCAAAGTAATAAAGCACCCATCCACTGAGGATGGAGACAGCAGATTGCGTGGAGAGGCAGGGGTTTCTGTCGCATAGAAAGCATCTTGTACAATGTCTTGACACACAGCGAGTGACCAAAATGTGGTGAGTAATAATGATATCAGGCTCCCGACAGATAACTTGACTCTTTTAGGTTTCTGAGGCTGGTCTAGAAGCAAGCTGAGCTGGACCTATATCAGAAGACCCCAGCAGCCCTGCCCTGAGTTGTACTCAGCGGCAGAAAATACAGCCAAATTCACACTCAGGCAGTCTGGCTGCAGCCTCTGCTCTCTAAACCTTGTGGGTGCCCCACCTGTAGCCCCTCAGTACTTGCTGTTCTTGGACACACCAGGGGCTGCTTACTGCCAGCCTTATGCTCTCTCCTCAGGGCTTTCTCTGGTTGCAGGCACAAGTAGACCAGAAGTACCAGAGAGTTAAAATCCAGGAACATCTCTCATCTAGCAGCCTAGACTTGGTGACTGAGTACTCCGAAGAGTCTCTGCTCAGCTGGGATGGCTCTCAAACTGGTTCTTCACAGTCCTTCCCAGGCTCCTGGCAGGACTCAGTCCTGGCCGCCCACAGTGCGACCCTGCTGATTAATGTACCCTGCATTGACTTTCTTCCCATCCCTGGCCCAATATCTGCTTCTTTTCTGGTCCTTCCTCGGATCACGTCCTAAATCAACTGCTTGCATTCACATTCTTGTCCCAGAGCGGCTTTGAAAGGAGACCAAGCCTAAGGCACCACATGCTCCAATCTCCTCACCTTCAATTTCCCCCATGCTTTAATGTTTCCTTTCTCCTAGCAAACTCTTCCACCAGCAAACACTCTCTCCTGTGGGTTATTTATAACTTAGAGTGGATTTAAGCCAATGTATTCCATGTATTTCCAGAGTTTCTTCCATTTAATGGCGAGGTCAACTCAACTCAGCGAGCTTTGCCTCCATCATCCTCCATCAGCTCTGGGGATTATTCAACAGGGTTGGCTTTCTTCTCTTACCTGCATCGCCCTTCTACTTTCGATTCCAAAGTGTTAGAGCTTTCCCTCTGCTCTCTCCAATGACCTGCTATGTTTTTATCCTTTGGAAAACAACTACCTTTTTTTTTAAAAAAAGAGAACACACATATCATTCTTGTCCCTCTGCTCTCTCCTCTTCAGTGCTAGGTTTGTCCATTGACTTTCAAGGCTTTATGTATCATGTTTGGATGGGTGACCTCCAAAGCTGTATCTCCACCATTAATTTCTCATACAAATCCTGGTCTCCCACAGTCTATGGAACATTTCAACATCCATATCTCTTAGTGCCAAATAAAGCCAGTAGATGCAAACGGAATTCCTCATCTTCACTTTAAAACTGTCTTCTTTTCCTAAGCTGCCTACTAATATCAAAGAGCACACCATTCCCACAATCTTTCAGTTTCACACTGTAGTGTTCATGTACATTTCCTTCCTCTCTTTTGGCATCTTAACCCTTTACCACTTCCTAACTCTCCTCTCTAACCACAGACTCTCCCTGTTTCACACTGCCCTGTAGAAAGCTGAGTTAGTTTTTCCCAAATTCTGCATTCACTGTGTCATTATGTGGCACAAAAAAATACCGGTAGTAGCTCTTAACGGACTTCAGAATAAAACCCAGGTTTCTCAAAATGTTTGTGCACTTCTCTGTCCTTTTCTTATTTCTAAAAGTTATTTTAGATCTACACAAATCTGACTAGAAACTATTATTTTATCTTTCTCTATTTCCCTGTTCTCTTCTCCAGCCAGGCTGGTCCACCCAGTGCTCTCCAAACACCGTGCTCACTTGCATCTGTGGGATTTTGCTGGTGATCCTTCCCCATTTATCTGAGGTAATGTATCTTGACCCTAGGCATTATGTGCTAGGCATTATGCAAAACTCTGACATTGTATATTATCTCATTTGATCCCTATGACAAGTCTGTGTGCTAAGAACTATTATTGCCTATATTTTATAGATAAAGAAATTGAAGAACCATGAAATTAAGGCACATTGCCACATCATACAGTGGGCAAAGGCTGGAACAAGGTTAGAATTCCCTTCTGTCTGAATACTGTTTTAAAAAGTACTCCAAACTTGTAGATCCTGTCCATATTGTGTCCTTTCAATGTTAAATGAGAGCATTGTCAAACAGGCCTCCATAGGGAGTACCTGGTTCTCCAGAGACATGTATTTTTGTTTGACTTACAATTATTATTGCTTAGAATCTAGACTCTGTGGACTTATTTTAACTCAGTAGAGATTGTCAAATTGCAAATGATCTTTTTACAGTAGAGAAGCAAATATTTTTGTCCAGTAGGAAAGGGAACCTCAAATGTTACAGTTTTTGTTGTCCCATAGAACATTAACCAGTTTTGTTTTTGACTTAGCAATCTTATTTCAGTCTTCTGACTCTAATGAACAACACGTACTTTGATTTCTTGTACATTCTGTTGAGTCATCTTTGTAATATACTGATTCCCCCATTAATGAGCTAAGTAGAACTTTGAAAGGTATGCACTTCATATTTTTATGAGAGTCATGCTTTTAATGTTTAGAAGATTATACTTTGACAATATAAAGCCTACATACTTAATTATTGTGCTTAATAACTGACTCCCAGTTCCAGAATGCTTGCCTCTTATCTATCCAAATCCTCCCCTTTTCTGTCAAATTTAGATGTAGGCTCACCTCTCCTCTTGATATCCACCCTGAATACTTCAGCTCATGCTCATCATTTTTTCTTAGAACTTCTAGAATATTCATTGGTTTTAATGACATAGTACTTTGAATTTTCTCTTATTGTCTTATGCATCTACCACTAGCTCTATTTCCATTTTGATCTTGATCTCAATCTCAATTTTGCAATCCATCCATTTATCTTCTCCCTCCACTCCCCTGACCCCAAGGTGCTTAGACTAGCTTTGGGCACACAATATGTGTTCAGTAAATACATGTGGAATACAATTTAATTTAGCTTTGCAGATTAGCCTTTACTACAGCTTAGAATTCTCCTGATTTATATTTATATTCTCCAGTCAAAACAGAGAGGCATTGTATCCAAGAACGAGTAGCCTTCTGGAAAGAATAGTAGTGACTAGAAAATTCTGTTATCACACGAGGAAGGAAAATGTCTTCTGCAAGCCCAAGAATCCTAAGAGTTAACTTTAGAATTTGCCCACTTAGCTAAACCTCATTCCAAATGCCACTTTTCTAAAAAGCCAGCCCAGTGGCAATCTGTGCCTTCCCCTTTCAACCACAACTCTGTTTAATTTCAAAACAAGGGCAGATAAAATATGCTAATACACAGCAAGTCTCCCCATTGCTATTCACTGGGAAGTCCCTTTCCAGTGTGAAAGTCCAGTCTTCCGTGAATTCACAAACAAATGATTGCTCTTGTTACTGGCATTCCACACCGGTGATAAAACATGCGAGTGAATCAGCCTCAGCCTAATTGTATGAGTTTTCTTCTGGAAGGTGCTGTGCTTTTTGTCTTGAATCTATATGGAAATGCATCTGTGTGCACATGTAGGATGTTTTAAAATAAGTGCACGTCTATCTGCCGGGACATTAATAGGAAATCCTCAGAGACTTCCATTTAGTGGTGCTGGTGGTAGTGATGGTGGTGTGTTTTATAAGTTCAAAGTCTTTGCACTTGAGCTGTAAGAGCCTTCTGTAAGCAGTGGGCTGTTTAGCATACCATGTGGGCCACAGCCTCTGACATCTTTAGCTAGAAAAGCAAAGGCTGGGAAAAGGAACACGATGGAGTACTAGCAGCCACGAGAGAGCAGGGCTGGAATGCTGGCTCTGACCACAAATTGGTACACGGAACTTGTGTTTTTCATTAGGGTTGCTGGAGTAATGCTGGTTTCTAGCATTCCAAAGGATATTCAGACTTATATTAAATTAAGTTCTCCTTTAAAAATCACTCTATGTTGGAATAACATCAAGGATCAGACGGCAATCAAGAAAACTCAGGAAATATAAAACTAAACCTAGCTCTGGCTTTTTCTTATGCTGTTGGTATGAATGTACAGTGTACATTGTCCATGATTCAGACGGTAATCTGGAATGCATCTTACAGATGAAGTTTGCCTAGAGCTTTTAATTGACTAGTTAGCTGAAGTTTTTAAATATTATTTGTGGATTGTAGAAGACAACTCTGAGTGACCATAGTACATTCGTATGCCAGTGCAAAACAAAAACATAAGAATATGTTTCATATTGTGCATAAACACTTATGTAAGCCATGTATTTGTTTATATATGCTTATATATCCATTTGCGTAATTTACAACTAAAAGTCCCAAACTGGCTAAAATCAAGCAGTTAAGGAACTTGTATCTTATTCTAAAATCAAACTCTCACTATAAATCAATTCTGTCCTTCTCTTTCTCTCTCTCTGTTTCAAACACATACCCAACAAACACACACCCCACAACACATACACACACAAAATTTATGTGTGCATGTTGATGTTTCTAAGTTCCTGAATAAGCATATATATTAGTCAGATAGGCTTGGCAATACTGCAGTACTAGACAACCCCAAAGTCTCTGTAGCTCACCTGAAGTTTTCTCTCTCTGCTATAGCCCTCCATGAATATGGGCAAACAGTTGTCCTCCATGATTGACCTCTGAGCAATCCAGGCTACTTCACTCTTATGGCACTTCCATGTTAACACATGCATCCAAGACTGTAGCAACAAGGAAAGAATAGTCTAGGAAGTTAACCGCAGTTAACTACCATATGTTGTTTCCATGCACATTCCATTGGCCAGAGCGAGTTGCACTGCCATACCTGACATCTTGTAACATCAAAGAGAGGGAGAAAGGACATCTTGCCATATGTCTGAAAGTGGATATTGGTGACTAACAAAAGCCTTATAGCATGATTAATGTAACCTAATGATTGTAACTCAAAATCAATCAGGTAATATCTTCCTCCCCTACCCATCTCTCTCTCTTTCCCTGCCCATTCTCCCTCTTTCTTTTTTACACCCCCCCCCCCCACACACACACACTCTCTCTCTCTCTCTCTCTCTGTCTCCTCCAGGGGCATAAGTGAAGTTCTTCTGTTTTCTCCTGAAAATAGACTAATCCATGTTGATTACAGAAGCCACCGTGCCATTCCCTGCAGGTGGGGTATCGCAGTCTGTACCTTTCTACAGGTGTTTCACATCATATTAATATCTAGTCTTTACTGAGAAAGATTTTCAGGTCCTGTCCTGAGAGTTAGTTCTTAAGGAAAACAGAATTCTTTTTCTGAGTAGCAGTGAAAGAAGTGGGGGAGAAGGAAATGAATTAGCCCAGGATGGGATTGTAGGTGTTCTCCAAGCTAGACTCAAGAATTTCACAATATTGTTGCAGACCAATGATGCTAGTGTGGACTGACAAAATGTATTTTCAGTCCCGTGGCTGAAGGGATCAGTAGATGAGTGGGATGCATTAGGATTTCCAGGTTCTGGAAAGGAGGAGTGAGGGATTCCATTTACAAAAGCCTTTCTTGACAGTGCTTCTCCCCATGAAAACTAAGAGAGAGTAGGATGGGGTAAGGGATTGAAAAGTAGGGAGATGAGAGACCTTCTGTGTCCAGGAGGACTTGCCCAGGTATCCAGCTGCACTACAAATAATGGCAAGTGCTTTTGGAATACACAAGGCCCTGTAAGATCTAGCCCCTACATTCCTGTCTTCAGCATTGTCTTGGATGACTCCCCATCCCCTAACCACCTGCCTCCGAACTCTAACTTTCTACCGTGCTGGGCTTTGTTCTGTTCCTTGAGTGAGTAATTTTCCTTTCTGCACAGGGCCTTTGCATAAGCAGTTTTTTTGGCTAAGAATGCTCTTCCTCATCCCTTCTCACGTAAGTAATACCTGTTCATACTTCAGATCTCAACTCAAATGCTGCTTCTCAGATAAGCCTTCCTTGAACCTGAGACAAGGGCAGCACCACATTACCATACGTCTTTATGTGGATGGGTGTAGTGGTCTGAGTAATGCTTTTTTCCTTCTAGTCTATAAGCTTCATGGGGGATCATATCTGTTTTTCTCACCATTTTATCTTTATTCTCTATCCCAGTCCCCTGAACATATTAGAAACTCAGTAGATATTTGCTGAAAAATATAGTGTTATAAAAATAAGTGATTATAATCTCTACTATTTATATAAGAACATTTCCTAATTTTATAGTCAAAATAGATGAGCTGAACAGTGAGAGATAGCCTAGGTTGTGATTCAGGAGCACAAATGGACTGGTTTCCGTAGCTACGACTCTCTATTCAGTACTCTCACCTTGGAAAAGTCACTTATCTTCCCTCACCAGGTCTCATCCATATGTAAAATCAGTGCTACATTCAATATTTCTAAAGAGGTCCTACAAATAAAGAAAAGAAGATACACACCAATTGACACATGTATGAACAGAAAATTGGTAGGAAAGGAAATATAAATAATTAAAAATATATTAAAAGACCTTATTCTGTAGTGAAATGCAAAGGAAGCAGAATCACAAAAGAATTCACTTTGTAATTCAAATGTACAGAGGAAATGTTTCCTTTTCCTTTTTTTTTTTTTTTTTTTTTGAGATGGAGTTTCGCTCTTGTTGCCCAGGGTGGAGTGCAATGGCACGATCTCGGCTCACTGCAAACTCTGCTTCTCAGGTTCAAGCAATTCTCCTGCCTCAGCCTCCCAAGTAGCTGGGATTATAGACGCCCACCACCATGCCCAGCTAATTTTTGCATTTTTAGTAGAGACAGGGTTTCACCATGTTGGCCAGGCTGGTCCTGAACTCTTGACCTTAGGTGATCTGCCCGCCTTGGCCTCCCAAAGTGTTGGGATTACAGGCATGAGCCACTGTGCCTGTGGAAGTGTTTCTTTATTATAGAAAGTAATGTGGTCTTCTTCCAAGTCTCACTCACTGAGCAGCAGGAAAAAACTACATCATAAAACTTACCCCAATCGAGTAACTACAGTCTAGGCTGATGCAATAATTTAAACCGAACATTGCAATTTTGCTCAATGGCTTTAGGTAAAAATGCTAATACTAGTGTCCCAGAGTTCTACTTACTTTCCTGGCTTCTCTACAAAATGACTATGGATGTATAAGGAAGCTTATTGGGTCTTAATAGTGTGGGGTTCAAGGGGAGGAAGCCACACCTCTGTATGGGATGTCCCTGTAATGTCTTCTTACCCTGGGGCTTCTCTGTCCTGGCCATCTGTTTGCCAGTTTGATGCCAGAGTCTGTAGATTATGATTTGTTTGCTGTTTGTTGACTTGTTCATAGCGAGGTGGAGTCAAGGACTAGCTGTAGCTCACTTAGGCTGTCATTGACCCTCCCTGTGTGTCTTTGCCATACCCTCCACCTGGTCTCCTAGCCTGCTTCTAGCTTCTGCTGACAGACAATTTGCCAGGCCACAGCTGATCTGATGGCAAAATCACTGTCTCCTAACTCAGCACCGATGCTACATGGGAACCAAGGGAGGCTCATCTTTTGGGAGGCTAGCCCAAAAGATGCCACCCTCCAGGCTACTATTGTAAAAGCCTAGACTCATGAGGGACTCTCCCAGAATGACCCAAAAGGGAGTAGGGATATAGGAACATAATTTTTCTTTCTTTCTTTTTTTTTTTTTTTTGAGTTGGAGTTTTGCTCTTGTTGCCCAGGCCGGAGTGCAATGACGTGATTTCTGCTCATTGCAACCTCTGGCTCTGGGTTCAAGTGATTCTCTTGCCTCAGCCTCCCGAGTAGCTGGGATTAGAGGCATGCGCCACCAAGCACGGCTAATTTTGTATTTTTAGTAGAGATAGGGTTTCTCCGTGTGGGTCAGGCTGGTCTCAAACTCCCGATCTCAGGTGATCCTCCAACCTTGGCTTCCCAAAGTGCTGGGATTACAGGTGTGAGCCACTGCACCTGGCCACAGGAACATATTTTAGGTTTAGTAAGAAAAAAAAAGCTGAAACTTGAAGAAAGAGGTGACATTTAGCTGGTCTTAAAAAATAGATATGCTCCTTTCCTTAGGGGTGGCACTTAAGATCTGGATTCCATTTTTTTTTTTTTTTTTTGAGACAGAGTCTCGCTCTTTCGCCCAGGCCAGACTGCAGTGGCGCTATCTCAGCTCACTGCAAGTTCCACCTCCCAGGTTCACGCCATTCTCCTGCCTTAGCCTCCCGAGTAGCTGGGACTACAGGCGCCCACCACCATGCCCAGCTAATTTTTTTGTATTTTTAGTAAAGACGGGGTTTCACCATGTTAGCCAGGATGGTCTCAATCTCCTGACCTCGTGATCTGCCCACCTCGGCCTCCCAAAGCGCTGGGATAACAGGCGTGAGCCACCGCACCTGGCCTGGATTCCACTTTTATGCAGCACCCAGATGGGAGCTGAACCACAATTCTCAGGGTGGGACTGGGACTGCATCCCAAGAGCAGTGGCATTGAGCAATTGCAGTACACCTTTATGCCTATATGTGCCCCAGAATCTTCACGGAGTTGCCTGTGTTCAAGGGAGAGACAGACTTAAGCCATGAGGCTACAGGCAGACCAGCATGAAATAAAAATAGAGAGCCCTTCTAGAATTTTCTGGAAGGCATAAGCTTTAAAGTCAGTGCTGGTGGTGCCAAAGTGTAAGAGGGAACCCCAGTGTCTATTGGAATGAGTTCCCCGCCAGTCCAGTGAAGTCGAATTTAGAATAGATCACATTTGTTTAGGGAGAGAAAATAAATGTGTGGTATTTCTCTCGCTCTAATATGTGAACTAAAAATTTTACCCACATACAAGAATGTAAATATCTAAAGAGAGGTTATGAAAGAGAAGGACTGGATGATTTTCAACAGTCATCTTTCCAGTGGGAGTCTTAGAGAACGGCGGTGAAGGTCTTTCTGGTGTTTATTCTGTGTGTATTTGTAATGTTTAGGTCATTCACCACAAGACTCCATTCTGGTATTAGTTGCATAATAAGCACATGCAATCAAAAGAGGATAGACCTAGGTAAGATCTAAGAGTTTCTGGCAGCTCTGCTACTCTGTGGTGACTTTCTCCATGGCCAGAAACAGGTGAGAGGGACCCAGCTCAGGGCACCCTAACTGTTCACCTCCCTAGTCCTAACCCTCTGCTAAGCTTCACGGTTTGCCTGTGGTTCTTAACCCTGGCTGCCTGGTAAAATCACTTCTGGGAATTTTTTAAAATGTCACAAATACATAGACCTCTTCCTCGGAGACTGTGAATTGATTGGTCTGGGGTGGGCCTGGGCCTCTGTATTTTTCAAAGCTCCTAAGTCATTCTAATGGCAACCAAAATGGAGAACCACTGCTGGATACTTCCAGGATGTCGTAACCCAGCAAAATGTTTCCTGTCTCTGCCTTGATCTGTGCTAGATCCTCTCTCCTGAATGCAGTCCTGAAATTTTGCCAAAAGTTTTTCTGTACTGGAAGGCTGTTTCCAAATCACACCTTGTCTGTGAAGATTTTGTCCCCTGGCTGTTATCTTTCCTTGCTGAGAACTCTTGTTCTTAGCTTTGTTCATCTTCCTATATGATCTATATCATCTTGTTTAAAGCCTCACTGGGTTTTGTCCATCTTCCTATATAATCATTATTCTGGCACATTTTGCACTGTAGTCAGTTGGGCGTTTGCTTATATACAAGACTGTAAGTTCCTTGAGGCCAGGAGCTGGGTGTACTCTCCTTTGCCAGGTGCCATGGGGGATATATAGAGCTCTGTCCACAAAGAGTGGTGAGCCAGTCACACTGAAACTCCCTAATTATTTTAGCCAAACTACATCCACATGGACTAAATTAGATAAATGTTTGTGGGAAATGGGAGGATAAATGGATCATATTAGCTTTCAGCAAAAGCATAGCTCATTACGTTTTCCCGAGAATGTGTTCTGAAGAGCCACAATCTCCATGCACTTATTGTGGTCACTGGAAGTCAGATGGAGCCCATTGCTGGAATAGTATCTACTTGAATGTGGTGGGGGAGGGGGGGCTGGGATTTAAGAATTCTGATTTCACCAAAATGAGCTCATAAATTAATCTCCTTAATGTCCTTTGGGAGGAAAAAGTACCCACAATTTTAGTCCAAAAAGTACAGGGAAAGCAAGTCCCAGAGAATATATGAATGTCAGTTAAGTAGGAAAGGAGAGAAAAAATATATATTCCTTCCAAAATATGCATGCACATCAAGCTGTGATTCCTGGAAATGAAAGCGCTAACGGGAACATTGCATAAAGAGATATTATTACATAGTCCATATCACGATGCAAACCTAAATTGCAAAAGTGTCTGGATTTACCCGCCAGTTTACAGGAAACACAGGGACAGATAAATATGTTAAATAACAAAATGGGTGCAATCAACAAAATCCAGACTGGGAAACTCGACAGGATAAATGATCTGGTTTTGTTACGAGATAAATTGCAAAGGTGGAAAAAAGAGATGGAGGAATACATCATAGGTTAGAAGAGACCTGAAGAGGCATTGCCAACTCATTGTAATGTATTGTCCTTATTATGATCCTGATTCAAACAACAAACTGTAAAGCAGAAAGCATTTATGAGATGATTAGGGAAAATTGAACACTGAAGACATTTGCTAATAGTAAGAAGTGACTCATTTTTACAGGTATGATAATAGTATTATAAAATTTAAATAAAGAGGCAAATATTTATATATTACAGCAACAATTTAGAGTGAAAATTATGATGTCTAGTTTTGCTTCAAAATAATCCTGGGATGAGCAAGTGAGAGAGGGAATAGATGAAATGAGGGTATAGATGCTTTGAGTTAATTGTTGAATGAGTACATGGGGGGTATACATCAGGGTTCTCCAGAGAAATAGAAGCAATAGAATTACATATCTTATGAGCCAACACATACATATGAAGACTGAGGAGTTACATGATCAATGGTCTGTAAGCTGGAGTCCCAGGAAAGCTGGTGGTGTAATTTAGTCTGAATCCAAAGGCCCAAGAACTAAGAACACCAGTCTGAGAGGGCAGGAGAAGATGGATCCCAGTTTAAACACAGAGAGCAAATATACGCTTTCTCTGCCTCTCCTTTTCTTCCACTCAGACTCTCAGTGATTTGAATGACACCTGCTCACATTGGTGAGGGTGGATCTTCTTTGCTCAGTCTGCCTATTCAAATTCTAATATCTCTGGAAACACCCACACAGACGAAACTACAAATAATATTTTACCAGTTATCTGGGCCTCTCTTAGCCCAGTCAAGTTGACACATTAAAATTAACCATCACATATTATTTATTATATGATTCTCTACTTCTGTTACATTTTACAAAATGATCTAAAGTGTGAACAAAAAGATACGAAAATATATGACAATAATTTAAATATAAGTGAGTTACTAATACATTCACACAAGCATCACATTTAAACAGTATCTGGGAAATGATGAAAACTGTCAGGTTTCCCCAACCTATGTCTCTTTGCAGTCTCTAAGGGATAAAGCATTGCCAAGGTTATAATGGAAGAAGCAGGGCAGGTGGGTGGAGATGCAGGCTTTTGTCCAAAAAAGTGTTAGATTTGGTATGTAATTAGATGTATTGCCTTAAAAGTGGATTAAAATAGAAACTAGAGTTTCAAAATTTAAGCAGTTTGCCTGAGGCTAAAAGCACTGACTGAGAGTGAAACACAAGCATCTGGAGGTTACAGAGGGAAAAATGGAGGTTTTATGGATTTTTAAGCCTACTGGGAAATTAAAAGGGGTAGGGAAGAGATAAATCAGGTGAAAAAAAAAATCACTTGAAAACTCCAAATCAGAGGATAAGAGGGTCACAGTGGAGCTCCTTGCCCAGGGTCTACACTATCTTGCCCCATGATGGGGGCCCTCCATAGACTGGTGAAGTGGTGATTGCTGTTCCATGATGACACTGGCAAATAATAGTTTTTTCCCAATTCTCACACCCAAGCCAGCCCTCACACCTATGATGGAGTGCAGAGAGACTAAGAAAAGCCACATACAACATACACACATACACAATACATACACACAACACAAATATATACAAAACACACACATACATACCTCTCTATTCACACTGAACATTAAAAATGGACCTGTTTCAAAGTGTATGTAGACAGTTAACACAGGCATCATATCTAAACTGAGATCTTTTGAGTGTATGTAGACAGTTAACATAGGCATCATATCTAAACTGAGATCTTTTAAGGACCCAACAATAAGCTAGTTTAATCATCATTATTAATCATCATTATTGATAAATGTGGGCTGTGCTGGTATGTAAGCATAGCAACATACAAAAGGGCTCTTGTACAGCCCTTGCTGTTCTACTGTGCTGTGCCATATTGGTCTCTACAGAAAAGTAGAAAGCCAGTCTAGATGTTTCCCAGGGGCTCTATTTCTTCAGCTTAGTCATGCATGGAATATGAGAGGGAACCCATAATCCACCTCTGTATATGAATTTGTGGAAAGTGAGAAACAATTAGAGAAATAATGATTAAGATGAACACCAAGCTGAGATGGAGCAAGTCCAGAGGAAAAGGAAGTCAGCCTGGTATAATGTCAGGTGACTTAAAATGCCTTCCTCCAGCCTTGGAGTTTCTTCTATCCCGGCCTGTTCTCACAGCAGGTGGGCATCAGTTGTACTGGTCAACAAGGATTGTCTCAGGAAAGGATTATTACAGGAAGACGAATTTTAAAAAGAAAACTGACTCTAAGTGACTCAGCGAAAAGAAAAAATTTATTGGGTCACTGCATTGGCACCTGCCCACACACACATCTTTAAGACAAAATCCCCCAGAACTGCAGGGAGTGGGAAAGGCAGCTAGAGAGGATGAGTGAAAAGAAAGAGGTTGAGCCCATGAAAAATCATAGAAATGGGAGTGGAGGGAGCATCAAAGACCACCTAACTTCACCTCAACCATCATCCGGGCTGACGTCTGGGCTCATCTGCAGTCATGGCCACCTGTATTGTGCAGGTTCCACACCAAGGATCTGGCAAGATTCTTCCTTCTATAGTTGCAGAACCTCAGGAAAACCTCAGGAATTAGAGGACCAAGAATGTCTAAAATGTAAGAGTTGGGGGAGGGATGGGAGTCTTGGTTGAAAATTAATATGAAAAGCAGCCAGACATTGAGATAAAACTGACAATGTGTTAGTGTGTATCTTTGTAAGAGTTTGGGATGGCTTCTTAAGATATCTAAAACAATTCTTTAAAAAGTTAACCCTAAAAAAACAAAATCTCCTACAAGAAGAGAATGTACTCTTAGTACTGGAGGTGATGTGACTCAATGCCAATAATATTTACACTGCTAGAAAAACACAAGCAATGAAAGTCTAGTTATTTAAAATAAAAGTAACAGAATTATATTGGGAAGAGAATGGGTCATATTGTAGGAAGGTGGGGAGAGCTAACTCCTTGCCTTCCATAGCATGAAAACAATGAATCCTTACAACTGACCAGAATCAAGGAATAGCAGGATTCCAGCTGGCTGTTTAAAATATGGACATAAATACCACAAGAAACGCTAAAAGTGGTTGGATGTGATTGCCTCTGGGAAGCTAAAATTGAGAATAGAAAGCATGAGGCAGGAATGCTGGATTTCTTTCTTTTTTGGAAGGTGAGGGAGGTTATATTTGGCCTTCTAAGCCACATACATATATTCCATAGATAAAAAATTAAAATTAAATTAAAAAATATAAAGTATTTGTGTATTATTAGATGATGATAGTAGTGATCAGTTAACTCTTCTCACTTTGAGAATCTATGATCGTCTATCAAAATATGTAAAAAGCCTCCAGCATTGTACCCAGGGCAGAGGTGCTTGGCCATTGTTGGTTCCTAAAGCTTCCAGATTCAAATATATTTGCTTCTTTGGGAGTGGCTTTGTCTATTGAGGGGCTGATTTCATTTGTGCCATGAAAACTCTGCTTTAGTGCTCCACTTGACCTTTGTGTTTGTGTGGATGTACCTGAATGCTAATACCATTTTCAATTAAAAAAAACTTTTGACAATAACTTTGTCATTGAGGCATAGCACACACACTGAAATACACCAGTCCTGAGTGCACAGCTTGATTAATTTTCTCAGAGCGAACACACTCATGTAATCAGGACTCAGATCAAGAAACAGAGCATTACCAACAGCCCTACCAATCACTATTGCCTCTGTCATCTTCAAAGGTGACTGGTGTTTTAAATTCCAAACCAAATACAGTACAGTTGGCCATCCATAATTGTTGGTTCCGCGTCTTCAGATTTAACCAATTGCGGATCAAAAATATTAGTAAAAAAGACAATAAAAATAACAATACAACAATAAAATAATACAAATAAAAAGTAGAGTATAACAACTGTTTACATAGGATTTACATGTGTTAGGTACTTGTAATATAGAGATGATTTAAAGAATACAGAGAACGTGTGTAGGTTACATGCAAATACTACACCATGTTATTTAAAGGAATTGAGCATCCTTGTGCGTTGGTATCCAAATGGGGTCCTGGGACCCATCCCCCACACGTACAGAGGAACAATTTTATGTATTCTTTTGTGTCTAGACTTTCCCTCAATAGTTTGCTCATGCAATTCATCAGTTACCATGTACCACAATTTATTTATTCATTCTATGGTGAATAATGCTGCTGTGAGCATTCTTGAACATATCTTTTGATGCATTTATATTGGGCAGATACCTAAAGGAGGAGCTGTTATATTCAGCATTGGTAGACATCATCAAGTAGGCTTCCAAGGTGATTTTTCTCAACTTGCAGTACGAATAGCTGTATATGAGATTAGCCACTGCTCCACAATTTTGCCCACAATTGCATTGTCAACTTAAACAATATTAGGCATCTTGGCAAATGGTATCTCATTATGGTTTTAATTTGCATTTTCCCTTTGACTAACAAGTAGATAAACTTTTCATAAACTTTATGATTTTCTTTAAAAATTTTATTTTCTTGACTTGGTATTTATAGTGCTTCTTGAACATGACCTAGTACCTATTCAGTTTTGAGAAATTTTCAACTGCTACTATTTTAAATACTACCTGTACACAACTGTCTTCATCCTTTCCTCCTGGGATTCCAATTACTTATGCATTAAACTTTTCTACCATGTCTCACATATCTTGCATTCTTTCTTGTATTTTCTACTCTCTTTTCTCTTTGTGCTTCATTTTCAATATTTTTTCCCATCTAACTTACCATTCACTGACTAATTTGATGTTAAACCCATTTGATGAGCTTTTGTTATCAGTTGTTGTATTTTTCAGTTTTAGAATTTCCATGTTAAAAATATCTTCCAATTTTTAAAAAAATTCCACTTCCTTTAATTCTTTGAACATATTCATCAATATGCTTTTTAAGTCTGTATCTGATAACTCCAGTTTCTGGTTATTTATTTTCTTTTCGTTTTTAGTCAATTGGTTTCAAATAAATTCTTATATTCTTGTTTGGCTGGTTTTCTTTTTAAATAAACTTCTTATTTTGGAATAAATTTAGATTTACAAAAAAATTGCAAAAGTAATCTAGACTTCCCTTATGTCTTTCAGCCAGTTTCAGTTTCTCCTACTATCTCATATCACTGTGGTAAATTTGTCAAAATGAAGACACCAGCATTGATATGTTACTATTAAACTGAACTCTAGAGTCCTGGATATTTTTGATTGAATGCCAGGCATTTTGAATGATGAACTGTGAAGGTAATTTGAAGCTGTGGATGTTTTCTTCCTTCAAAGATAATTTATTTATTCTTCTAGTGGGAGGATGGGCTGGGGAAGATTATATTATAAAATTGAAATAATGTGAACATGGATTTCCTTTATCCTGAGGACTGATCCAGTTCTGACTTACCTTTCTTTTTTGGTATAGTCTTTTGGAGCTCCAACTAGAGGCCTGGGATATCAGGGCCTCTCCTTCTTGTTGGGCTGTGAACTCCTATTTTATTTTTCCCTTCATACCTGTGAGACTGCCAAAGCTCTGTCCACTTCTCAGCCTTGCAGTCACCACTTTCACCTTCAGAATTAATAATCAGCTTGAGGGGAAAAGCGGCCCCAAATACACACATCTTAACTCCCTTGGCTTTTTTTCTTCTTTCAGATCTTGAACCTGCAAATTTTCCTTGCCCTGGTTACTCTCTGATGCCTTCAAGAGTGAAATATATATATATAAACATATATATAAACATATAAATATATAAAAATATAAATATATAAAAAAAATATAAATATATATAAATATATATATAAATAAATATAAATATATATAAATATATATAAATAAATATATAAATATATATAAATATAAATATATATAAATATATATAAATATATATATAAATATATATTTATATATAAATATATATTTATATATAAATATATAAATATATATATATAATATATATAAATATATATATAATATATATAAATATATAAATATATATAAATATATAAATATATATAAATATATATATATAAATATATAAAAATATATATATATAAATATATAAAAATATATATATAAATATATAAATATATATAAATATATATAAATATATATAAATATATATAAATATATATAAATCTATAAATATATATAAATATATATAAATATATATAAATATATAAATATATATAAAATAGATGTATATGCACACAAATATATATATACACAAATATATGTACACAAATATATATATATACACATATATATGTAAGGATGTTATACATCCTTAAAAAGGAAGAAATTATGACACATGTTTTAACATGGATGAATCTTGGGGAAATTATACTCAGTGAAAAAAGCCAGCAACAAAATATGTATATATGCGTGTGTGTGTGCATGTGTGTCACACCAGGTAACTCATATAAGTGGAGTCATATAGTACTTGTTCTTTTGTTGCTGGCTTATTTCACTGAGTATAATTTCCTCAAGATTCATCCATGTTATAACATGTGTCACAATTTCTTCCTTTTTAAGGATGTGTAACATGCCATTGTATGTGTATACCAAATTTCATTTATCCCTTCATCTATTGATTGACACTTGGATTGCTTCCACCTTTTGACTATTGTAAATAATGCTGCTATGAATGTGAGTATACAAACATCTATTCAAGACCCTGCTTTTAATTCTTTTGGATATGTACAGTGAGTCCTCATGCAATGTTGTTGATAGGTTCTTGGAAACTGAGACTTTAAGCAAAACAATGTACTGTACAATGAAATCACTTTTACCACAGACTAATTGATATAAATGAGAGTTAAGTTTCTGTGGCATATAGTACATTGTTTTGCTGAAAGTCACAGTTTCCAAGAATCTATAGACAACCTTACATGAGAACTTACTGTATCCTGAAGTAGAATTGTTAGATCATATGTTAATTCTATTTTTAAATTTTTGAGGGACTACTATACTGTTTTCCATGGTGGTGGCCGCATTTTGCATTCCCACCAACAGTACACAGGAGTTTCAATTTCTCCATATTCTTAATAACACTTTATATTTTGTTTTTAGACGTTAAAAAAATTTTTTTTGATAGTAGCCATCCTAATGGGTATGAGGTAGTATCTTCTTGCAGTTTTGATCAAAAATGCTTTTGGATGCTTATTTTTCAATGTCCAATTTGGACTATTTTTATATGTAGATAAAACTTTTATGTCCCTATAAGTAGTGTGGAGTAAGGGATCTGCTTGGATCACAGCTGCAAATTTTACTTGTCAGGCTTTCCAGATGAACTAACATGATAAGCCTGTTGGACGTCTGTTTGCCCTGATGGCAAAGGCTCAGTTCAGGCTACAGGCTATGCTGGTACAGTGCTGTCTGTCACTTATTTCTGCCTCAGGCCCAGTCCTTTGGACTCTCATCTGGATCCGACAAAAAAGCACACATTATGTACAAAATTTAAAAAGTGCCTCTGATTAAAAACTCTGTGCGACACTACTTTGTGTGTCCCTAAAGGATAAACACACACACAAAAGAGAAAGGAAGTTTTCTGGCTCTGAGTGCATCTTCCAGAGTGGGACCTTTTCCATGGTGAGGCACAGAGAAGGTGGTCAGAGTATGTGGAGCTGTTCACGAGCTTGCTTCCCCCCAGGAAGAACTCACCTGCATCCTGAGAGCCAGTGGGTGTGGCAAGAGAAATACTTTGTGCTGCAAATGACAGCAGTGCCAGGGGATGTCAAGAGACACCTGACCAGACTTGTTAATAAGCTCATATGAGCTACCCTGGATTGTCTCAGAAATATCTGGGGGAACTTTGAGTGGAAAATAAATTTAGAATGAGCAGTAGAGGACTTGTGGGGGTAAAAA
Source organism: Symphalangus syndactylus (assembly GCF_028878055.3). Taxonomy (NCBI): domain Eukaryota; kingdom Metazoa; phylum Chordata; class Mammalia; order Primates; family Hylobatidae; genus Symphalangus; species Symphalangus syndactylus. The sequence continues at coordinate 57,217,945 of NC_072425.2, forward strand.
TACAGAGTATCACTATTAATGTGACTCCATTTGAATGAAAAGCTGGTGAAATAGAAGGACACCTAAGATGCATGCAGGTAGTAGTTTTGGTATCGATTTGCCAAATGGCTGTTAGCTGGAGCCTGCTCGGTTTAGCAGCTATCTGAGAAAGTCTATCCCCCCTATCTCAGCCCTTAACCTTCACAGACATTCCTGAGATATAAATCAACCACATTTCTGGAGGCCATTTCTTCTACAGCATTTCTTGCCCTGTTGTACTAAAACAACAACAACCACAACAAAATCCTTCAAGTTCATGCATTTTTCAGGAAGTGATATCATATGTGCATACTGGTAAAATTAGCCCCAGGGTTTTTCTCTATAGAAACACAACAAAAGAAAGCTTTGTCACTAATTATGATAACTTATTATTGCTGTCATGTAACTGGATAGACAATGATTTCAGTCAAAAAGCCATACTTGTATGTTGTTATGCTTACATACCAGCACAGCCCACATTTATCAATAATAATGATTAATAATGGTGATTAAACTAGTTTATTGTTTGGTCCTTAAAAGATCTCAGTTTAGATATGATGCCTGTGTTAACTGTCTACATACACTTTGGAACAGGTCCAATTTTTAATGCTCAGTGTGAATAGAGAGGTATGTATGTGTGTGTTTTGTATATATGTGTGTTGTGTGTATGTGTTGTGTATGTGTGTGTGTTGTGTGTATGTTGTGTGTGTGTGTTGTGCATGTGTTTCTAATTTACAAAAAATACCTTTTCAATGTGGGCAAAAACATATGGACATGTACATATACACATTTTTATTAAGAACTTAGAATATGGATGTATAGGGCATAGTTTTTGCCCTTAATGAACTCAGAACCTGATTAGCTATGGAACCAGTGAGTGGTAACTAGGGGAATGTAGACCCTCTTAGGGATGGGAAGAAAGGTTGGCTTGTAACTTGAAGTGCCAGTTGAGTAGGGGTGCTCAGGTTTGATCAGGCTTGAGGGTCAGTAAGAATGCCAGAACTGGCCGGGCGCAGTGGCTCATGCCTGTAATTCCAGTACTTTGGGAGGCCGAGGCAGGCAGATCACTGGAGGTCAGGAGTTCAAGACCAGTCTTGCCAACGTGGTGAAACCCGATCTCTACTAAAAACACAAAAATTAGCCAGGTGTGGTGGTTCACGACTGTAGTCCCAGCTACTCAGGAGGCTGAGGCATGACAATCACTTGAACCTGGGAGGCGGAGGTTGCAGTAAGCTGAGATCGTGCCACTGGACTCCAGCCTGGGCAACAGAACTAGACTCCCTCTCAAAAAATAAAAAGGAGAAAAAAAAAAAAAAAGGAATGCCAGAACCAAAGGTTAAAGCAACAAAGCTAGTTAGGTTGAGATGGTCCTAGAACGCCTGTGGGAAAATCTGTAAGATAAAGCTCGAGTTGCTTTGGCAAAGAAAATAGTCAGAAGATGATTTCTCAGAGGAAGGGAGAGCACTGGCCTTTAAAAGTAGGGCAACTGGGTTGAAATTTACGTATTAAGTTTCTGATGTACAAAACACTGCAACTTCCTTTATTCTGTATTACTGAACTCATTTTTCTCTGGAGCCTTCCAGCTAATATAAACTTGCCAAATTGAAAGTAACACAATCTCTACTGGCTTAATTCAAGTTCAATTCAAGGTTAGTCTCTGTCAGGATGGCTTCTCTTCTCTTCCTCTCCTCATTGAGCCCTCAAGCTGGAGGCTGTATGCATGGGAGCGGGAGAGGTGCTCCCATTGTGTTCTGGGAGTAGGAGCTGGGAGGACCAGAAGTCTGCATCTGGCCTTTGTGCCATCAGGTTCTGTTGGGGGCTGGCTTTGGCAGCTGATGCATGCATGGACAGCATAAGTTGTCGTCCCTTGTCTCCTCAAAGACAGGTGCCATGGCTGAGGACTTACTCTTGGGGACTTATCCATCTTCCCTAGTTTATTAGGCTTGGCTTTCTGGTAGTTCTATAGATTTGGTGAGGTCTTGCCAAGTCTACCAGGCGATCCCAATGTGGGCACGCCACCCTAGAGCCCTAGAGCCCTCATGGTCTCTTTGCCCCTATTGTGGTGATTCTCCCAGGCAGGTTAGACAGTCATCTCTATCAGCCCTCTTTTGTGTGTCAGCCAGCCGTCACACCCAAGATGGAGTGCAGACAGACCCAGAAAAGCCACTTCAAGCTCATCATCTGTAACTCTTGTACTGCCCTTGCTGTTCTACTGTGCTGCACCATATTGGTCTCTACAGACAAGTAGAACGCCAGTCTGGATGTCCTCAGATTTTCTTTTCATCTATCTGAGGGTTCCATCAGAATTTCCATTGTGCTGCCCTCTCCTTTTGGGTGGAAGCCTAAGGTTGGCAGGAACCCAGGCAGCATTCTCACCATAAGAAACTCCTTCAAATCTCTATCTCCTCCATCTTTTCCCACTCATCTTCTCCAGTGAGAAAGTCCTTTCTTTTTTATTGGGTAGGAGTTTCTCTTCCTCATATCCTCCTCCTTTTCCACCTTATAGCCATACTGCTTTCTGAGTAGACCAGAACTCACATATAATGGGGACACTTATTAAAGCAGAGACATAAAGATGTATAAGCAGGAATTTAGAAAAGAAAGCCCTCAACAAAAGCCCGGCTTTTAAAAATATTGTCTTCTTTTGGACCCAGAACAATCTACTTTGTGAACTGACACTGAACAATAATTTCTTTGTTATACCAGGCCATACCTTCTCCTCCTTGTCTGAGACAGAGCCTCATAAATTATCCTCAATGCCATATGGGCCACAAGCAATTTCACTTATAGGAAGATTTTTAAAAGCACTGATTATACTTTCAAAATGCCCACTACTTCTATTCCCCAGCTCCCAAATAGACAGACTTCTGAAGCTCCCTCATGCCCATCTTCTCAATCATGGTCTTTTCTGTGTGTTCACTTTAAGATGGACACTAGAAAGAAAATTAACTATACTCAGAAATATAAACATGTATACCCAACAAATAAGCACCTAGAGTGATGTGTGATTATCATATGCTCAGAGGACCACCACATACCTGCTCTACTCCCAACATGATAATATTTGGAGGTGAGGTCTTTGGGAAGTAATTAGATTTAATGAGATCATTAGGGTTGGGTCCCCATGACGGGATTAGTGTCCTTATAAAAAGAGGAAGAGACCAGACCTCCTTCTCTCTTCACCATATAAGCAAGAAAGCAGCCATTTGCAAAGACAGGAAGAGGATCCTCAACAATAACCAAATCTGCCAGTACCTTGCTCTTGGACTTCCCATTTTACAGAACTGTGGGAAAGAAATGTCTGATGTTAAAGTCACCCAGTCTAATACAACCCCTCACCTGGCTCTTTCCCACCCACACACTTGATTTGTTTTTCTCCCTTTATTTAATACAGATTTTTTTGATCGTCGGCTTCTCTTTCTTCCTCTTTTTCTCCTTTCCTTCTTTTGTTCTTCCAACTTATTTCACACCCAGTGTTACAACGTGATGCAGCTAGTGCTGTTCTATAAAAAAGTAAGGGCCTCCTGTGAATCAGGAGGAATGTCTTGCTATGGATGGGGGATATTAAGATGGGTCATTATAGTCTATTGGAAGAACAGCTTGGAACTTCATAGATTTATGATTTACTGGATATAACCTCCTTTTTAAAAATTATAACTGCTGTGCTAAGTCATTCTTGCATTGTTAAAAAGACTTATCTGAGACTGGGTAATTTATAAAGAGGAGAGGTTTAATTGGCTCATGATTCTGTACAATAATGACACCAACATCTGTTTGGTTTCTGGTGAGGCCTGAGAAACATTACAATCATGGTGGAAGGCAAAGGGGAAGCAGGTGCATCACGTTGGCGAGGAGAGAGAGAGAGAGAGAGAGGGGCAGGGGAGGTGCTGCACTTTTAAACAAGAGCTCCTGAACACTCACTATAACGGGAACAGAACCAAGTAATGAGGGATCAGTCGCCATTATCCAATCACTTCCCACCAGGCCCCACCTCCAACACTGGAGATTGCAATTCAACATGAGATTTGGGCAGGATATATATCCAAACTATATCAATCGCCCTTTTGTATGGGTTCTAAGAATACATATTCCACTGATCCAAAAAAGAACAATGCACACAAACACTCAAGAGGCTAACATAGCCTGGAAAATAAATCAAAAGGAGACTTTATTATCTAGTCCAAAAGGAAATTTGCTTCCTACCCTGGATCTGTGACTTTGATGGCTACAAACCAGTGGTCTATTTCGTAAGGTAAAAGTTTTTGATATTGTCAGAGTTCAAATGAAATAATATATGTAAATATATCTTAAGTAAAAAGATCTATGGAAATGTGGATGGTTATTATTATCAATGTATGCTTTGTATGCTTGAAGTCTCTTTCCTCACCAAGTTCAGAATAATTTCTTTTTTCTCGATTCTACGTACCATAAAAAGCTTGTAAAAGGAAATGTTTTCAAGCAGAAGAAAAACAGTGTCTTCAAGACTAAAGATGCTGTGATTTGTTTAACGATGAGAACATCTTCAGAGAGCCACCGCT